>NW_024104842.1:5387695-6003032 GCF_003945595.2 Pipra filicauda
GTGTCTACCCATATTATGATCTACTTTTTAATTGTTTTGTGGTTCACACATTTTATCTGTTTCTACAAATGTGGTAACCACTGAAAATGCCAAGTTTAACAATAAATAAATATACTATTTTTCTAGTTCTAAAAAATAAGAAGGCTAGGAGAAGCCCTTTGCAATTTATAGTGTTATGAATAATTTTCCCTTTGGACTCTGTCTTACACATTCTAAACAATTAATGACACTGGAAATTAAACAAAGCTGTTTGTTGTAGATAATCAAGCAAGAAAGCCCTACAAAAGGAAGTATTTCTTTACCTCCTTGAAATTTTTTTTCAGGGACAGTGAAGTTTCTTTGTAATCTGACAATGGGAGATCTTACTAGATGAGGAAAGCAAGTGAATAGTAATGTCCAATACCGGAATGTGTAATGGTGTGTAGTTTCTTTGGTATGATGAAGCTAATAAAAATCAGCTATACTCATTGAAATGGACTGAACCATTACCAAAATCAATACATAATTCTACCTCTCAAATTGTGCCATAGAATCAACATTTTGAAAACCTTTAAAAATCAAAGGAGCGTTAGTTTCTAAATGGGTCCATTGACTGTTCAAACTACTATTTATTAATTGATTTTTTTATTAAATAAATAGTGTACATAATAAAAGCAATGGCAAGCAATATGTCTTCTTACACCTTTAGAAGACTCATCATAAGATATAAAATTAGCTAGTGGAAAGGTGTGTTAGGCACTTGATTCTGGCTTTGTCCAATTAAATCAGAAATTGGTTCCATGTTTTTTTAGTCTCCTATACAGAGGAACTAAATGGCTATCATATCTCTCAATGGCTATGTCTCTTTAATTCTCTCTAGAGCATTCTGTCTCATGAAGCGTATTTGTTAGAGAGTTACTCTGAAGAAAGCTGGTATATCTAAATGTGAAGTACTATCAGAAAAGTGTGGCTATAGCAATCACTCTGGTGTGGGCAATTTTGACCATAATATTGGCTACTTAACATAAACTTTTAACTTGTTTCACCTTTTTAACTATTTTTTTTAAATAATTTAAATTTAAATCACACGGTATCCAAAGTATGCAGCATTTTAAAGGCTTAGAGGGCTTTGCCTTTATGCTTCCTGCCATGAAACCCAGTTGTTAACATAACTTTTTTTCAAATTATGGTTTTGTTGTTCATTGCTTGTTTTAAAGGGTCAAATTAATCAGTGAGCATAACCATGAAAAGAGGCGATATTGTGTACATAGATAGAATTTTTTCTACGTAGACAGCATTCTTTGTTTAGTACCTCAAAGCTTGATACTTTACTTTAGTAACGTAGATCACATTTGTTTTTCTTTAATAGCTTACATCTCTCTTTCAATTGTGTCTACCCAGAATTTCTGATTTAGAATTTCTTCTTTATGAGAAGGCATCTTTTTTCTAACTTTTGCTACATGAGAAACATTTTCTTCTTCTACCTACTTTATCATCTTGCTGAAATATTAGGGCTGTTTTTCTCTTGTTGTATCAGGATGAAACTTGTTTTCTTGGTTCCTGTTATTTCTGGAGATAAATTTGTTTAATTCTGCAGACTTGTAGGCAATACTTTAAGTAGGAAGTGTTTTAGGTAAATGAAGCAATACTTTGGAAGAGCCTTTAAGGTCCTCTGAGAGAGCTATATCTCTACATACATCTGCAAAGCTTCTGCATTTTTTTATTTTTTTATTTTTTTTTTTTTCCCAAGAATATAGGCTGTTTTCTGTGAAGGAGCAGGAAGCAGAGTGGGAACGGTTCCAGGAATGGAGGAAGATATACAGCAATTGACAGGACTTTATTGTATGGACTTTACAGTTATTATATGGACTTTACCGTTATTATGTGGTTTCAGATATGTGTATTGCACTGTATCCACACTACACAGTGCACAGCCTGGGCATGCCCGGGCTTGCCACGAGTTTTGCCTGCTCGCTGCTTCCCCGCTCCCCTCTCTGATAGGCTGAAGAAGCTACAGAGAGGAGACATTTACCATTTGCCCTTTCCTTCCTCAGTTCCTCCCACGTTCCTCCCGCTTTGCCTGTGTCCCTACGCCGATTTGTTCCCCGTTTGTCTGTCTCATGCTCCACCCCATACTCTAGCCCTTTCTCCGCCTGAACTCATAGAACCCCGGGCACACCTCAATAAAGTATTCCATTTGCACCTCTACCCTGGCTCCGGACCCATATGTGCTGTGTCACGGCCCCATCCCCCCTCGGACCGTGGTAGTTTTCAATATACCTATACCAAAATTTTCATTTCTACAAGTTCCACATCTGATATCAGAAGAATTTTCTGTGAATAACATTTTCTCCTCTGGGTGCCAGACACTGTGTGACCTTCACTGAAACTAATCTGCAGTGAAAGGGTTGTAAAAATGTAGAGAACAAATGGGGGAATAACAGCTGTGTGGGAATTGGCTGCTGAGAGTAGAAATAAAACCTCAGTTACTAATGGGAAATTGTGAGACATACCTTTATATTCAATGCCCTTTAATATGGAAAAACTTGATCAATAACTTTAAAGTGCTTATGGTACAGTGCCATTCGTGTAGTATTTGCAGGTAGGAAACAATTATTTTGTGTGTGGGAAGATACATGTTTTCCATCTTTCTTCTTAAGGCAGAAAGATTACAGGGAAATGAAATCTTGCTCGGGTGGTAGATTTCATGTCTGTATACATGCTATACTGTGCATGACTTTTTGTGGTTGATTGAAATGGTTGTTTGAGAAGACCTTGGGGTTAGACATTGATTAATATTAATGTCAATAAATATATTTTTATTTTGGGATGAAAGTGCATGAAACCTTACAGCATAAAAGGCCTACTAAAAATTACAAAATGTACAATGTATAATCAGACCCTTCTAGGTTTCTTTCAAATTCCTAAATGTTCTAGAAAAATGGGATAGATATTATTCTGTATACAAGAGACCTGAAGTTATGCTAGAAGGCAGAGTAACAAAGTAACAGATTGCTGCTACCCTGTATATGGGGCTTCCTCTGTACATCTAAACTAGTCTGTGTGACTGTGTTTTCTCTCTCGTACGCTTGTTGTCACACATATCGGCTAAATAGGCTCTGCTGAAAGGAGGTCTAGATGTCAAGGGAATGGTCGTATGGGGATATTTGTCTTTTTTGCTCTTCAGGTGGTTCAAATAATTCCACAGCGTAGGTTCACATTACACCTTTAGAGAAGGAGCATTTCGGTTTCAGGTCAAGATTAGGGTCTTGGAAAAGCATTGCTTTTTACATTCATCCTGAATCATTTAATGATTATTTTTAGACAATTAACCCCACATGCTTGCAACAGTTTCCTCCATAGTATCCACCTTGATGTATGATCATTAATATTTAACATTTAAGGAGGCATTTCTTGAGTTGTCTTGTCATTTAAATAATTAAATGTGCATAATTTTGGGATTATTAATACTTACATTAGAAAAAAAAAAGGATTGCAAGTTTCTTGTGCTCCATCTATATGAAAAATTGTGTCTCTACCTCCATATTGGACTGTAATTTTGATGACTAGTAATGGAAAAGAGGGGTCATAAAAGTTAAGAACAATCAAAATTTACTATTTTCTAATTCTAAGTGAACTTTTGCAAGAAATCTTTCTACCAAGCAGAAAAAAACTGTTTTCTGTCCTGATTTCTTAAGGAGAAGAAATTAAACCCCCCTGACACTTTATGGGGTTGAGCAGGGATTATGTGGAATAGACAGAAGCCCATCAGCTAACCTCCTGCTCGGACCAAGAAGCTTCTAAATAAGAAAGTTAGTTATGAAGAAGTAGCCTCTGAAGGAGAATAAGATGGTGAGTGGAAGAAGCATGCACTACTGTAGCCACTAAATTACTCCAGCCTTAGTAAAAAATGTAGTTTGGTAGTGGGTGAAACTACTGGGGTAGTGGTGCTGGAGCACTTCTGGGACATGTTGGTCCCTACACCCAGGCAGTATGCTGGGAAAATCAACAGAAACACTTCAGTTTAATGAAACCAAAAGAAATTTTTAAATAAACTGAATGACACTGACAAATTCAAATTCAACACTCAGTCCCGTGCCTAGCTGAAAAGATTTTATTAGGTCAGAAACTGACTTTTAAAGACAGGAAGAGTGCATGCAATGATTAAATCAAAAGCACTTTGGAGGAATTTTATATAGTAACTTGTACAGCATTTGACACTTGAAACCTTTGAAGTCTAAATGTAATACAAAACATATGTGTAGGTATTTTATATACCTTTCTTGGAATCAGCATTGTTCCATTAAGTAGTACAGAGAAGAATAAGGGAAGGATGTCCTGTTTCTCTAGTCTGTAAACTGATTGCTGGGTGACCCACACCTTTGTAGAAAGAATGCTATTGTGTTTTGCAGAATTTAGAAAAGTACAAGGTCCTTAGGTATAAGTATCCTCTTAAAGAAACCCCTCAAGGCATACAATTAAAAGATGAATTTCAGAAAGGGATTTTTGTGTGAATGTAGTGATTTTTCTGAATGTTTTATAAAATTTTAAATATTTAATAGAGGTGGTAAGGAATGGATTTCAGTGGCAGTTCTTTTTGTTTGGTTTTGTATCATGTTTCAAATATTTTCAGTGTGGCTTATGTTTGCCAGTGGAAATGAAAAAGTCTTTATGGTCTTGATATTCATAAGAACCTGAAGCTTAAGGGCATTTCACATTTCATCCAAGATGTTAGTTCTGTAATAGCCTCTTAGGCAGCAAGAGATCCTTATAATTAAAATGTATTTCCACACTGCTGCAAACTGAAAAGTATACCATTACCAAAATTGTATCTACTTTTTCTGGTTTGTACTGTCTGTCTGTAACATGTGCAACCTTTTAGTCATTTCATGAAGTCTTACAGATTTTTTTGCACTTTTAAATAAAGAAGATTTAATATTGCAGAGTAGCTGATGATGCCTTTTTCAGTTCTGTTACCTGAATCATACAGCACTGGAAGCTCAACTATCATGAAGGTGATTTTCTTTTTTAAACAGTCTATGTTTCCCAAAATGTTATTCAGGTTACCTTGAAAATGGCTGTATTTTGATAAAAGGTTTGTGAATGAATACTGTTATTAACTGACTAAGGAGTTATTAAGGTGTGTAATGGCTGGCTTCTCTGTCCTGGTCAGGAATAAAGTACAAGCACACCTTTCTTTGACTTTTGCATAGTGAATTTCAATTCTAACACCTGTGGCTAGAACTGTAGCATTATTCCAACTCTGAATAGCCCTCACCATGGTGTACTAGCTGAGCTAGTATATACACAACTCACCCCCCACCACCTCTGAGAGACTAGGAGTTATCTAAAAAGAGATTTCAATGAAGTAATGCTAGTGTGGCCTAAAAGAATCAAAGTAATAAGCTGTAAATCTCACCTGTTGTCGAGCTGATGTAGGGTTAAAAACTAACTTGGTAGGGTGTCTGCTGTGGCCTTTTTATCACTGTTTCTCACAAATTTAATTTTTTAAAAACCAATTTCAGAAGGTAGTTAACTATTTTCTTAGAGAAACTTCATGAAAAAAAGTAATATAGGTATACAATGACACACTGAAGAGAGAAGAATGGTGGAGATAAAAGGTCTTCAGGAGAAAAATAAATGATGATGAGAATTGCTATGTGGCAGAGCTGCCTCAGCTCAGGAAAACTGGAGGGGTCTCTGCAGAGTGAGGGGATGAATAGAGAGGTAGGTGAAATTAGGTCTGAGCAGGAGCACGCAGAGCAGCCAGAAAAGTTTCAACCCTGATAACTAAGTAGAATTGTCTTTATTTAACAATTCACAGTGAAAGATCTTAGCCTTTGTCTTTGTAATGCACATTCTATATACTCTTTGAATTTCCACACAGAATCACACTGATCCTGGAATCACTGAGAGAGGTATTGAATGTGTAGTATGAAACAGCAATAAGTCAAAAGTCAGCAACAGTCAAGGCTCAAGGCTCAGCCATTCATCAGTCAAGAGGAAATTTACAACTCAACTCACTCAATATTATCAATGTAAAGGTAGCCTTTATTCAATCTAGAACAGGGTGCCTCTGGGTTTACCTAGTCATAACAACACAATTTTTGCTTTCCTTATAAAGTCTGCCATACCAATGCCTTCACTGATCTTCATTAGAGGTGACAAGCATCAGTGTTACTTCAGGTCACTGTAGTTTAGATTTTGTGGATCTTTGAAAATCTGAGTCTCAAATCAGTCAACAATGTTTGACGTATGTTCATCCCTGATGAAATCAAAATTGAGTTGACCTGATATGGACTGACTCTAAAGGAACAAGAAGCATAAATGTTTGGAGCAAGACATAATTATTGCCAAAAAATTGATAGGAAATCCCACTTGTAATCCTATCTGTATGCATTTTTCTAGAGCTGAATGTTAATGAAACAGCAAATATAATGATGTGGACTTTTGAGGTAATTTTCAGGCCATTGGTTGTTTTCCCATTATTATACATAGTTCATCAAATTAGTAAGACCAACATTTCACAACAACTGCAAATAATTTAAATTACTCTGTGGTTTGCAAAGACAGAATACATGATACTATCAATTCCAAAGTTTCTGTGTCAATAATTATTTAATCTATTTTAAAAGTGAGACTGTCATTAAATAGAAAAAATACTGAAATATTTTAATTCTCTCACAACTAATTTAAATATCTAATCTCTAAACAGACAGTAAAAGTAAGAAGGGAAATCTTGTTTGTAACATGGGAGATGAAAAAGAACAAGTCCATGCTTCCAGAATGAAAGAAAAAAGGGATTTAACCGACAGATATTGAAAAATCTATTTACATTGGATATCTTGGTACTAAATTTGCTCTTTTTTTGCACAGATGGGAGATTAATAAAATTGATATATACAAAACTATATAGGAAATTCAGTTACAATAAACTATGGTTTCTTAAAGACACATTGAAACAATCCCAGATGGTAGATTTTGTCTATCTTTTAATAACAAGGAAAATGTAAGTGCAAAATTTTGAAAAGTTAAATTACCATTACTCGTAGTGTGCAAATAAATTAAATTGGCATATTTTCTTTCTTACAAGACTCTACTCTTGAAAAATCAGTGTGAATTTTCTCAAGTACTAGATCTAAACAAAGGTGAGTGGAAAAGTTTAGATAATCAGCTCCAAAGGTACTGTTTTCTGCTTTGAATATTAAGACTTTGAAGGATGTAAGTTTTGCTATTTAGGGTAAGTTCTGCATTAAATTCCTTCAAAATGGAGATGAATTCATAATGCCTTAAGCCCCTAGTTTTTTTTATTATTTTTCTAATATTTGTAAGACAAGTTTTATAAGTAGTGGAAGTAGATTTTAAAAGCAGCAACCCCCCCCTTCTTTGTCCCTTGTCCCTTTCCCTTTCTCTAACACCCTTGTTTACACATTCATTAACCCTCTTACCCCATTCTATGCTCCCTATATCAATCCTACCCCTGAATATAGCAGAAATGTTTAGTCTTTTGTCAAGGCAAGGCCTAGATTGTTGGCAGAACAGCATATCAGGGCCTAAACCACAGAATACGGTCAAGAATTAGGTAACTATGTACCCTTTGTGCTCTGATGAAGAGGAAGGTGGGATGAACACGGGGTCCCAAAACCCTCAGACCCATTTCTCAGGGGGTGGACCCCGGGGCGGACCAGAGTAAAGGCCACAGGGTGGGCACATCTGGGATTGGATGGATGGTATTATAAAATGTAACATCTTAGCCTTGGTAAAATAAACCCTTTCTTATCTCACCCCTAATTAACTGCTCTGGAGATTTTTTCAGCACCGAAATTCCACGGCAACATTAGTAGTAACTGTACACTGAGCTGTGCAAATATAGCCAGGGTATGCTAAGACAGACATTTTACTGTTGATCTCCTTTCTAATAATGTTTGACTATATTGCCCTGTTTCCAGTAGACTCAGTAGACTAGACTTGAACTTAAAGTATTTTAAAGGTTGCCATTGCTGCAGGCAGAATTACTTTTATAATTGAAGTGGATGCTACTATAGAAGTTTAAGGACAGAATGTGAAGATTTTAGTTATTTAATTGCCCTGTCAACCCACTTTAAATATATATATACTGTACAGTTTTCAGTTTTCAACGTTCAGTTCTTTCAGTAAAATTATCTACTGTATTTCAAAAGGTCATTCAACAGAGCTCATATTTTCTTAAAAGCCATATTACTCCTCAGATAAGAGTATACTAAAAATTTTGTGTTTTCAGATGTACTGTGAGTTTTTATTAATAAGTAATTACAATGGATAACTCCTCAACAAAGAAAATTTTTATAGAAAAGGGAAGAGATGGTGGTCACCTAAAGACTGACAATTAAATGCTCTAAAACAGTGCTTTTGAGCTTTAAAAATCAAATCACTATAGAATATTCTAATGTATTTAATGTGTTATCTTTGTATAGCTAAATTTTTTACTTGCTTAGGATTTCAGTTACTCTGAGATCACACTACATATTTTGAATTGCCACTAGGTCTCTTTAAGGCTTTGAAAGTGCTCAGACTTAACCATAGAATCTTCTGTGTCAAGAACTCTCATCTTTTAAATATAGACAAGGAAGAGTGCATCTTATTAGTCCTTTGAGTCGGCAACATTCAGTGTTTATTCTAGCTTCGGTATTGAAAAGAAGGAGTAGTTTTGCCTTAAAGATACACAAAACAGTTTAGATGCTAATTATAGCTTGTATTTCTTTCTGATGACTTTACCATAACAGATTTTTAAACTCAAACTGCTGAGAAATTACAGCAGTACAAAAAGCCAAAACCCAACAACAACAAAATAAAAAACCAACCAACCAAACAAACAAGCTAAAGGGGTAATTTACTGAACAATTCTTTATCACAGAATAGTTACATTTTGGTAACACGAAGGTATCATGCTGTTCTGTATTTTTAGTGTAACATAACATCAACATCTGTTGGTTTGCAGAGAAAAACTTTTCTCCTGGTGTTTCACATACACAAAGTTAATACATCAGAAGTCTGGGTAGGGTAGATCACATATGAGAGTTACTATAGAAATAGATAATCCTATTAAACTGAAGCTTTATAATAAGCAACAGGTTGCAGAAATTGAACTGTTTTCTGCATAGTAAATGTATCCCAAAAAACATTTTCTCACTTCCTAGAAATGTTGTTAAAAAATGCATACAAAAGATTTTTTGACTTAGAATGCACACATCTTACAAAATTATTGAAAACCACAGAAATATCAAACAATGTGCTTTGGTGCCCATTATTGCTCTCTAATGATATTTTGTCCTATCTAGACAATGTTAGACATGCAATACTTGAGACACAGAAAGTAACATAATGTATTTGTATTGTATACAAAAATTTGCTCTACTAAGTGGTCAGTCGATTGACTTCTGAATTTAAATAGATGGATGCCATATTACTCCATGCAGATTCGTACAATATTGCTTTACTCAAATAGGACTCCTTTATGGTTTCATTCTGGTGAGTTGAAGGTAGGAGGAAAGTATGTATAGTGGACAAATCACTATCATTAGGATGCTGCCCTGGAACATTTTAATCAAAGAGGCATTTGCAGTAATTTTATTTCTATTTCGTTCAAATTTCAGATTATACTTGTTTAAAGATTAGCATTTAAGACATCACCTTTAAAAAGAAGCAACACTGTTTAGTTTGAGCAATATTCCTGAGGCTGTCTTGAAATGCTTCTAGTTGCTGTGGCAATTGTACCTTTACTGCTGGAAGCTCACTGAATAGTTAATATTGCAGTTGTTAAATAACATTTTCTGAAATGTGTGTTTGCAATGTTACTTAAGTAAGTAAAACATAAAAACACAGGAAGCATTAATAAGAGGATTCCTTTTCTCATAATTAGGTGAGATGTAGTGTCCTGGAACCGTTTCTTCATAAAGCACTTTGAGAGAGGTTTCAGTGTATAATAGGTCTGCAGTAGTACATTGTTCTTTAAGACTTTGCCTGTGTTTTTTTTCTTTGTCTTTCATTTTTTTACCTAAGAATATGCCTTAAACCCTAGAAATTGGAGATACACTGTATTTTCCTGTGCAAAGCCTGTGGGTTTTCTGGAGAAATAAGCAAGCACGCTGGCTTATTCAGCTGACTGGCTCATACACGGTGAATTTCGCCCTTGAATCCATTTTTACCCAATAACTTACCAGGTTTTTTAGTTCTGTATTCTCTGCCTCACTCCCAGAACCAGGGTGTCACTCCCAAACTCTGAAGTTTCCTTTTTTTGCAAGAAACAGGCTATTATTTTATTGTTATAACTGGGGCTATAGTACACTAAAAATAGTTTTCTTGTAGCCTTATGAAATACTATGGATTATGTATAAGCAACAACAATACTGAGCCACATTGAGACACCCACTGAATGAAAAGCTAGTTTCAGTTTCACTATACAGTGAACAGAAAATAGGAATTATTAAATTATGTTGTTTCTGATATGACTGCTAATATTATATTTTTAATAGGCTGAACTCATCAGTAATTTTCAGGCATGGAAAGGTCAAATGAAGTACGGTATGGTGCATAAATATATAAATGCTTCTTCCTACAGAACTATCTGGTCTACTGCTCCAAGGAAATAGAGTAGGGCAACCGTTTAATTAGTGCCACTGCATGTTTAGTTCATGCAACCACTCATGTTGTGCTGCATGGAAAAAAAATCTGTCCCATTCTGCTCTCATTCAGAGGAAACTATGAATGCATAGAATTTAGAATTTTGTAATTCCACACCTGATGTAGTAAGTTCTATGAATATGAATTAAATTTTGCATTGTGCTTAATTACTTCTGAAATGCATTCTGAGCTTCTGACAGTATAATGAAAATTATACTGTTTTCCTTTGGTATTAGATACAGAGTTCAAACATCCCCAAAGTGACTAACACATTCTCATCCTCATACAAATATCAGCTAACCTATTCACTCATTCTACTTGAAAAATGAGGAAGTGGTTTCTATTTAAAATTCCAGGTACAATTTCAAATTATTCTGTGGTCACAAGTCTAATCAATCTCTATCTTAAAAGCTGTTAGTCATGTGAGCAAAGAGACAGATTTGCTATTTTCCTTAAAAATTTCCACTAAGCAAAAACAGTAGAAAGGATTGTCATTCCCCTAGACATTTCAGTTTTAAAAAGAAAATATTTAATATCAGCAAATATGTAGCAAGTTGTCCAAGAAAGGAATTTCTAATGACTTGTAAAAAGCTGAATAGTTTAGCATATGTGCTGCATCAGAGCATTTTATGAACCTTTGAAAATGGAGGAAGAGGTATATCTTTTGAGATTAAAGAAAGAAGTAATAGAGGAATGTTTATGTGCACATATGCTTGTTTAAAAAAAAATAAAAAGCAGAATGACATCAAAAGAGCATGCAAAGATAACGCCTTTTTCTCCACGTACTTAAAAATTTTGCTGTTGAGTTGTAAATGAAAAAGCCAGAGAAAGGGGAAAAAAAGATTTTATATTCAAAGCAGTTTCAGACCTTACTCTGTTTTTTTTTTTCTTCTTGTCTCTCCCACCCCAGCTTCCTTTTTCTCTTTCTTCACCCCATCAACTTCAAGGTGTTTTAAATTTGGGTTGGAATCCCTAGCTAATACTAGGGTTAAGAACCCTTTTAGCTATAAAGAGTTCTGTAAAACTGTATGAACTAGTAGTCACCTTAATGTCTCACATTTTATTTTGAGAACTACTGGATTTACCACTCAGTTAACAGTGTGCACCATCAATGGCATGAAATATAACAAGTCCAAATGCTGGATTCTGAATGTGGGACATAGTAACCCTGGGCACATATAGTATAAACTGGGAATGGAGTAGCTGGAGAGCAGCCCTGTAGAGATGGATCTGGGGGTGCTGATTAGCAGCAGGCTCCGTGTGAGGGCAAACTAGGACAAATCGCATCCTGGGGAGCATCTAGCACAGTACAACCAGCCAGTCAGATGTGACTGTCCCACTGCGTTTAGCCTTGGGGCAGATTCTCCTTGAGTGCTGTGTGCAGTTCTGGGCCCCACAGTTCAAGAAGGATGTGAAAGTCCTTTGATGCACCCAGAGGAGGCAATAGAGTTGGTGACAGGACTAAAAGGCACGTCCGGTGAGGAGGGGCATGGATCTGTCTAGTTTGGAGAGAAGGAGGCTCAGAAGTGACCTCACTGCTCTTTACAGATTCCTGAGGAGAAGCGGCAAGGGAGGTGCTGAGCTTTTTCCCTGGTTTCCAGTAGTGGGATATGTTGGAATGGTTCAAAGCTGTGCCAGGGAAGGTTTAGACTAGACATTTCTTTACCAAGAACAAACACTGGAACAGGCTTCCTAGAGAAATGGTTGATGCCCCAGGCCTGTCAGTGCTTAAGTGGCATTTGGACAACAACCTTAATAATTTTCTTTAACTTTTGATCAGCCCTGAAGTGCTCAGGCAGTTGGACTGATTGCAGATCCCTTCCAAATATTCTAGTCTAGTCTAGTCCAGTTTAGTCTATATTTGCACTTTTGAAAAGATGTATCCTCATTGATGACAATAGGACATAAAGTGTTAGATTGCAGGCTAGGTACTCATAAATGTGTATTGCAAAATATTGGAGAGATTACAGATAAAATATTCATAACAGATGCAAAATATACCAAATCAAATATGTCCACATAAAAAGTCAAGACAAATAATTCCAATGTAAGAATAAAACTTACCTGAAAATATCCAAATACTACACATTTTAATTTACTGAACTATTAAAGTGTTATGTGGAATAAAAATAGCTTGAATTTAATCTCATATGATCTTGACAGATCAGTCTGTAGTTCTTTTGACATCAGTGCCAGCTGGTTCCAGGATGGACTTCCTGCCGCTGGCCAAGGCCAAGCCAATTGGAAGTAATATTAACACCTCTGTGATAACATATTTAAGAACAGAAGATTGTTGCACAGAAGAAATTCCAGCCAGGGAAGAGTAGAGTGAGAACATGGGAATAACAACATAGACACCAAGGTCAGTGCAGAAGGAGGGGCAGGAGGTGCTCCGGGCACCAGAGCTGAGGCCCCTGCAGCCCGTGGTGCAGACCATGGTGGAGCAGCTGTGCCCCTGCAGCCCATGGAGGATCATCGGGGTGCAGAGACCCACCTGCAGCCCATGGAGCAGGTAGATGCATGGAGGAGGCTGTGACCCCGTGGGAGGCCCAGGATGGAGTGGGGTCCTGCCAGAGACCTGCAGCCCGTGGAGAGGGAAGCCCACACTGAGGCAGGTTTTTCCCGGGTGGGACTTGTGGACCCTGTGAGGGATCCACATTGGTACAGCTCATTCGTGAAGGACTGCACCCCATGGAGGAGTGACCCCATGGAGGAGTGACAGCAGTTTAGGAAGAACTGCTGCCCAAGGGATAGACTCACATTGGAGAGGTCCATCAAGGACTGTCTCCCATGAGAGGGATCCCATAAGAGCAGGGGAAGGACTCCTCTCTCTGAGCAGTGGCAGAAACAACAACTGATCATAACCCCCATTCCCCGTCCCCCTGCACCGCTGGGGGGGAGGAGGGAGAACATGGAAGGAATGAGGGGTGGGGGGAAGGTGTTTTTAAGATTGTTTTATTTCTCATTCTTTGGCTCTTATCCTATTAGTAATACATATAAGACTATCCCCACTTTGAGTCTTGTTTTGCTCGTGAAGTTAATTAGTCACTGACCTCTCCCAGCTCTTATCTCATGAAATCTTAGCTGTTTTTTTTCTCTCTCCTCTGTCCAGTTGCAGAAGGAGAGTGAGAGAGTGGCTTTAGTGGGTACCTGGTATCTGGCCAGGGTCAACCCACTGGTCTTTCTGGTGGTACAGGGATCGAACCCACGACCTTGGCGTTATGAGCACCAACACTGTAACATTCCTTCCTTAGTTGAGGGCAAAATCCTGGGAGGGGACCCAAGTAGGCCAGCTGACCCAAACTGACCATATGACGTCAGCTCAGATATAAAAGCTAAGGCACAGAGCAGGAGGGCGGGCATTCATTGTCTCGTGGCTGCCTGCTGAGAAACCGTCAGGTGTACCAAAGCCCTGCTTCTCCAGAGTGGCTGACCATCGCTGCTCATGGGAAGTAGAGAATAAAACCTGCTATCTCGCTTCTGCGTGCGCAAGTTTTGCTTTGCTTTTTGCTTTAAATAAACTGACTTATCTCAACCCACTAGTTGTTTTTTTTTTCCACCTTGCTCTCTCCCCCGTCCCTCTGGGAAGGGGAGTAATAGAGCGGCTGGGTGGGTACCTGGCATCCAACCAAGGTTAACCCACCAGAGTCCTTTTTGGCACCCAACTTGGAGCTTGAACCCACGACCCTGAGATTAACAGTCTTATACTCTACCGACTGAGCTAGCCAGGCTAGCCCACTACAATATCTGTCGGATATTACATAGTAATATCTAAAAAATCCTCATTTATTGGTATGTCACATTGATAACCTCTCCTTTACAACAGTTGCAAAGGGCATGCTGAGTAGTGCAAAGCTTGATATTTGTCTATATTTGCCTTTAGGCCACAGGTGTTACAGTTTTCTGACTTCAATCCTGGCAGATACCACACAAAAGCTGCTTTTTCATTTACTGACTTGCTAGTGTCCTCTCAACTCATGACCAAAGCCTTTATAGAAGTATTTTACAAGTGTCCAACCTGAATTCCTGTAGACCTGTCTCATGGACTAGCTCTCAACAGGATAGCAAAGCAGAAGTCTGGATAGTTGTAAGTATTCCTTCTGACATCCCATGACACATCTCTCTTATGAGCTGCTTTCATCATTCAAAGGCACTTCCTTCTGGAAAAAAAGTAAACATTCACCCCATTAAGCAACTCAGACTGTGTGAAACCATTCTACATTTGGCTAGAAACTAGTTTTTGAATTTAATTTAGTTTGTGTATATGTTACTGCTGTCACCCATAGATTCAAAAGTGACAGTAGTTGCTTGGAGTCTCTAAGCTTTCTTAGTACTGCACAGATGTTACCTCATTTCTCTCTAGATTTTTGCATAAGAACTAGGTCTCATTATCTCTTCTCATTTATTTGGCTTCCAAAACCATGGGCTGTTAAACTTATTTTTCTCCCAATTCATTAAATAAAAAAAGAGTTTTATATTAATTTACACTGAATAGAATCTATAAGTCTCAAATTAAAGTCTTAGTTTCTGGAAGGTACAAGTGAGGAAGGTACAAAGTACATCTTAAAATAAGATGATGATGATGATGATGATGATGATGATGATGATGATGATGATGATGATGATGATGGTGATGATACAGAACTGGAAGGCAGAACCAAGATTCCCCAACTGTGAAGCAGAATTATGTTTTCGTAGACAATTTGAAACAGATTTAAGAAGAAAAGTTTATCTTCTCTCTTTAAACACTTAAAATGAAAATGTCTCTAGAACTTCTCAATATTTATTGCTATCTCCTATGAGAGTTTTTTTCAGTTTATCAAACTATGGGGGTTTTTAAATAGGAATTAAGCTAACTATATGTTCCCATTTTCCCCAGTAGGGAATATCCAAGTCTTTCAATGTTCCACATTTCCCAGAGGTCTTTTATTCCATCTAGCTCTTCTTTGGGCTCTTCTCAGCTTTAGAATTTTTAGGAATATGGTGGCAGAAACAGTCATATTTCTGGACCACTGCCAAGCATGCTGGTAGTTCTGCAGATGTTCTTTTTTAACCAATCCCTTCTTGTTTCATTCCATATTTGGCAGAAAACCTTGGGGGGATGTGGTAGTGGTGTTAATTTCAAGTTAGTTGCCCTTGCTCCACCCCATGGTACTGTATTTTAACCACACTACTTAAATGTTTCCTTTCTCCCAGGTGGTGTTTTTGTTTATTTGTTTGTATGTATGTTTGTTTGCTGGGTTTTGTTTTGGTCTTTTTTCTTTGAGTGTCAATTTTGGCTTGGCAGAGAGTCAGACAAGTTATCACTAATACAAAAAAAAAAAAGGAACTATAAATTTTTAATCTGGTTTTCAAAGTGTGGACATCACTTCTTCCTAAATACAGCACAAACACTTGACAGTTATGTTCTGTCCCTGTTTAAGATAGTTAGCATTTGTCAAGAAGCTACTAATAACTACTCCATGAGCAATTTCTTCCCCAATTCCCTCAGTTTGAATATTTAGGTGGTTTATAACTCCTTTTCTGACTTCCTAACATTGAAAATTCAGAAACCTGCAAAAGTTTTGAAAAATAATTGCAAGTGAGGTAGAGGCTACCTACTTAATTTCTTCTACACTCTACTGTGAATTCTGTTAAGCTTGGTTCCACTTATCGCTTGTATTCTTTCCTTTGTCATTTTCCTGAACTGCTCTGATTTTGTATTCCTCTATAAATACAATAACCTATTGGGAAGAAGGCTTAAATACAAAATTAATGACATAATTATTTTTTTTCTGTCATTCATGAATTGATTTTTAGATCAGTAAAGATCTATTCAACTACATTTTATAAGCACACATAATCGTTTAAACTGTTAACAAGCAATGGTTTGTAAAATCTTTCCCAGTAGTGTTTCTCCTCTTTTATCACATCTGCTCTTTTTCTGTCTTCAAGTAGCTTCCAAAGAGCTTTTCAAGTTAAGTTACAAGTACAAGCTTTGATTCTTGAATAAACCAAAGGAACAGGTACACTACAAAAGCAGAAACTTTCATTTAAAATTGGGACTTTTTCTTATCTCTCAGATATACACATCAACTTAGAGCCTTTTAGGACTCTCATTGTATCTCAGTTTTATAACACTGATGTCTTTGTCTGGGTAATGATAGCACAAATACTTCTAGCTTTAAATTTGTAATGGAAAAAATGATCGAATTCAGATAACGCCCTCTCCTTTGTGTTGGGCCACTAAAGGAAATGGCTAGCTTTATTCCACGCAACAAAAGTACTAAGAGGATAAATATTATGCTCAAAAATTCTAATGGATAGATATTAACCTTTTTCTTTGTCTGTACTCAACTAGCCTGCTGCCAGCCCAGCTAAAATATTTCACTAGTCTTCAATGTTTAAGTATAATATTAGTTCTCCTCTCTTCTTAGTTTTTAATTTTTTATTATTTCTTGATTTCCTTTATTGTGGTTTTTTTGCTTTGATTTCTTTTTTAATTTATTAACTGAATCTACCTCTACAGATAAAATAATTTGGGGTTTTTTTCATGGAAAGAATGTATAAACAATTTATGAAGACTGGTAGAAGACTGGTAGAAGTAGGAAATATTTAGGAAAATATACTTTTTCTTCATAAATGCAGAAGTCAGATTTTCTATGAAGCATTATCATTGAGAAGGTAACACTAATGTATTTCACATGACCTATCTTTACTATTCAGATTACTATAATTTCTAGTGAGGCTTAAGTGATCTTGACTCCCCAAGCACAGCAACCTTATTTAACTTATTACTTTTAGGTTAGAATGCCCTAGTTGTGAACCTATAGTCATATATAAGAAGAGAAAACGGTAATGTGTGAATTTTAGAAGACAGATTACATGCTTTTACCTTGTCAAGCGCTTTGGATTAGACCTAGTAGGGACTTTGGGGACAAAAGCCAAGGATTGCCAAATTTAACTTCAGAAAGTATCTGACTTGAGGGTAAAACCTGGATCTGTGAGTGAAAAGCCTAGGAGTTTTTTAATGTGTAACTGTACAAAGGATTAGACACTTCAGAATAAGGGTCAAACTGCACTGAAAAAAAAAAGTACAGGTAGAGTGTATCGAAAGTTAATTTCAACTGGTTAGGATGTAAATGCTTGGATTTACAAAACATACAAGCAGCCATAAGAAAAGCACCTGGAATACAGGGTTTGTTTCATTTTGTGGAAAGTGGAAGAAATTCACTGGGAACATAAAAGATAATAATTTGACTAAGGAATTCTATAGTCTCAATGCTCAACTATTCTATAGATTAGAGTCTCTCCTTGACTTCTTAGCAGATGTTATTGACTCCTTTCATGAAGAAGATAAAATGGACCTTCCAGATGAGCACTTTGAGATATTGGAGGATTCTTTCCACTTTTCCCACCGTGGGGGCCAGACGGATGAATGCACTTATGCGGCCCATTAGGAAAGTGTGCTGCTTAAAGAAAAAATTGAGACCTATACTGTTAATTGGTGCTGTGTAGACTGTGGTAAATTGGATTATGAGAAAATCTATAGGTATTATTGCTGATATTAAAAATAAACTGGAGGAATGTTGTGATTTCTAAACAGAAAGAGCTTAAAGATTGCCATAGACAGAGAAACAATCCCCCCTTTTCAAACAAAAATCTAAGTGATTTTGTAGCAAACATATAGGTTGGAAGAACTGTCTGATTCTCATGATTTGTGAAATGAATAGGTTACCAAATCTCAGAATTTTCTGAGTATAAAATATATGCCAAAAATACCCATTTGAAACTCATGGAAGTACAGTGTGAATCACAGGGAACAAGGAGAAGGGTTATTCAGAGGAATCACGTGTTTGAAAGTGGTAATGATTAAATTAGTTTCCTGAAAGTTGCTTTGTGTGCGTCAGCGTTGCATTGTGTGATACATTTTTGGATCCATGTAAGTGCCACCTACCTGCCAAATTGCAGTGGTGTTATGAAAAAAGCAACATAGAAATGTACTCCCTGCATAACAAGCAAAATAATCTGCAGAACTAAGGCCCCTCTGGGGCAAATCTCTCTGTCTAATCGCAATGGGATAAAGTAGAATGAGTGCCTTCATGTTTTATGCAACATCTGTAAGAAAGGAAAGGGTTTTACCACCAGAAGAATGCCATCAAACAAAGCCTGAATTCTCTGTTTCCCCCGCTTTAAAGATAGTATCCAAATTATAGTTGGAAAAGCTCTGTAGAATCAACATCAAAATGCTGAGGGGTCAGAACAGACAGGCACTAACATCTTGTTAGATTAAAACCAAGCAAAATTCACAACTTTACAATTCATTTATTAATGAGTCACTTTTGATGAAAGAAATTTCACTTTTATTTGATTTTTGTGTATTTCGAAAAGTGCTTTAACTGTAGCTCCACTAGTTCAAGAGCCTCTGCAGATTACTGTAATTAAAGAAGATTCCATTATTCATAATGGTAATTTTATGTTGCAATAGTACCTATGGTATTGAGGCATTTTCCAGTCCAGGAAAACACATGCTTCTTGTCCAGAAAGCTTCTTCAATAACAAAATAAACAGGCAGAACACTGTGAGATGAACAGGGGAGGAAAAAATAGTAAGTGTAAGAAATATGGTGATAATTGCTCTCCCAGGCCCTTCCAGGGCTTTGTCATACAGTATTCTAAAAGGCGGGGGGGGGGGGGGGGTGGGGGGGGGGGAAGAGTGGAAAAGGGAAAGGAAAAGAAAAAGGAAAGGGAGAAAAAAAGGAAAAGGAAAAAAAAAGAAAAGCCAAATGTCTCTCTTCTCTTTCCACAACAGCCAGCATCACTGATACTGATCATGCTAAAGAATAATTGCTAACAGGAATTACATTCTTGTGGCTGATGAGTATTTTCAAGAATAGTGTTCCAACAATTTAGTTTAAAATAAATTTATTCCCATTTAATAAAAATGGGAATAAGATTTGAATATTTCATCTTCTGTTAGGAAGAAATTATGTTATTTTTGCATATTGTTGGAAAGAGCTGAATGCATTGCCATTACATTTGGTGGACTAAGAAACCCAGGAAAGCACTTGTGGCTTATTTTGATGTCTGATAAATATTTATAAGACAAGAGGGGAATGTACTGTAACATGGAGAAGATTTGATTTCTAATGCATGGTACCTTTTAAGCTAAGTATGTAAAAGCCATGATAAAGTGATTCAATTCATCAGCAGACACCGCATTTCATACTACTAGGTGTTAGAAGGGAATAAACTAGTTTGCTTCTGTTAGACTGAGCTGTCACATCAGTTCTCTTTGCTGTCTTATCAGCAAGAAAGAGCTGTAAAATTTACTGATTTTCAAGGTGAACTTTCCCTCCCATCACCCCAAAGAGGGAAATCTGATTCACTGAGACTGAAATACTTGGTAATCTGATTATCATTTTTCCACAGGGTAATCCAATTAAATTTAAACAAATTTAATAGTTTCAATCTTCATTTTTTTCTTACACAGATCTATTTGGAAGTGTATGAAGTTTCAGAAGTTCATGAAATTTAAGAAGTCACATTTAGAAGCTATATTATTTCTCTTCTACCATTTCTTGACTATAAAGGCAGTCATGATTAAGTCTCAGAATCCCAGAATATACCAAGTTGGAAGGGACTCACAAAGATCATAGAGTCCAGCTCCTGGCCCTGCACAAGATCATCCCCAAGAGTAACACCATCTGCCTGAGAGTATTCCCTCCTGAGGAAGTTGTAGACTGCAATGAGGTCTTCCTTCAGTCTTCTGTTCTCCAGGCTGAACATACCAAGTGACCTCAGTTGCTCCTCATATGACTTCCCCTCAAGGCCCTTCACCATCTTGTTGCCCTCCTTCGGACACTCTTTAGGAGCTTAATATCTTTCTTATATTGCAGTGCCCAAAACTGCACACAATATTCAAGGTGAGCCCGCACCAGTGCAGAGCAGAGCAGGACAATCCCCTTCCTTCACCAGCTGCTGATGCTTTGCCTGATGCCCCCCTGGACACAGTTGGCCCTCCTGGCTGCCAGGGCACTGCTGACTCATATTCAACTGGCCGTTGACCAGAACCACCAGGTCCCTTTCCATGGCACTGCTTTCCAGCATCTCATTCCTCAGTCTGTCCTAACATCCAGTGTTGCCCCATCCCATGTGCAGAATCCGGCACTTGTTCACATTGTTGAACTTGATTGTTGGTGATTGCCCAGTCCTCTATAGTTTTCTACAGAAAAACCATGATGAAAAAGCTTTACTTTGTGTACCTATAATTTGTTGAGCTCTCCATTACTGTTGCATTTAACAATTAATATGTTTGTGGCTAAATAGAAATGCAAGTTTTTACTACAATTCTCTGCTGACTGTTTCAGACCTAGAGGGCTTCAATCTACATATTTAGCTGATCTGCAAAATTACTTTGAGAAAAATACTAGTTTCTTTAAATAAAATACTTGAAAATTGCGCAAAGTCCCCTTTCAATTATATATATTGATCAGATATCTACTATGGAATCGAAGATTTGATTTATTTTTTTACTTCAGTTTCTAGTTACACTTAGATCTGATTATTTGCAAAATTCCCTTGCTTTACTGTGAATGCACAGCAAGCATATGTATGCATGTAGACATGGAGAAGGCCAGAGAAAAAATTACATCTTAAAAGGTAGAAAGTGAAAGGTACTAGAATGGAAAGAATATTCCAGGTGTTTTAATTGCTGAATCTAATTTCGTGTTGCATTATTGTATCGTTTTATAATCTCACAAGTGCATGTCATTTCAGCAGGGGAACAGCAAATAACAACATTGCAAATGGGGCTTTGCATGGGAACCTGCTGCTTCTGCTGTTTGGGCATTCTGCAGGAGAGCTGATCAGATTTTATATGTAAATTATGGTTATTGAGGCAGAATTGTTCTGCAATCATATGAGAAATAGCTGTGAATGAACTCAAAGGATTGACAGCTGGTGCTAAGGAGGTCTTTGTGTTGCCCACTTGTGTTGCTCACCTGTATGGGTAAAGGGCAGAATTACCGAGTTAAAAGTAAACCGTGATTGTGCAGAACAACTGCAAGACTAGAGATGGGAAGAATTTATCTTGGAAAAAGACATGTAAAACAAGTCTCCTTAGAGAACAGTACCATTTAATATTAGCAGCTGGTAAGGACTGAGGTAGTGTGAGTAGTGTAATGTGCTCCTTCACATATGTTGGAAAGGAAAGAAAGCAAAAGAAAGTGGGTTACAACATTAGCCAGGAGCTCTCAGAGGAGAAATCAAGGAATGGTTAATCCAACCAAAGGAAACACAAAGAAAACTTGTTTTATTTTGCCAAGGGGGATTCACAACCTAGAACACTGTTATGAATGTACGCACTGTTGCAAAAGAAAGCATGTTCCTTGCTGAAATTTTTTTGTTTGTTTTAGGTTGTTCCTTAGAAATTAAAAGCATGATAAACATGGATTGAACTCAAAATATAAAATGAAAAAGTATACAAAAATTTAACTTGAAATGGAAGTCTTTTACAAATCCAGGGGTCTATTACAGTCCTTCAACAGATGAGACTGTGACTGGAAAAAGAAAATAACATTGAAATTAGAGAAAAAAAATAAACTACAACAATTCAAATGAAGATTGAGAGCTGCAAACACTTTGCTTTCTAGAAGAAGTGCTGTACCAGACCAACAAGTTATTTCAAGATGTTTAGGGAAACTGTATGTCATACATGGATCACCCATAATCAGTACCCTGGGCACTGAAACAGCCTCATGAATGTGTTCTGTTAGTTTAGCTGCAGCACTGTGAAGGTCAAGAATAAACATGGATTTTTAGTGTTCTAGCTAGTGCTAGGTGGAGTGTGAGAATATTAGTGAAATTTTTCATACAGAGTGGTAGATCTTAATTCATTAAATAAAAGGATTTATGGTTCTACTGAATGAACTAGAAAGAGTGACTTTAAAATTAATGTTTTTAAGAAAAAAAATGAATGCTAGAGTTTCCCTTCTCTTCCACCTGTGTCCTCCTCACCATTGCCTCATGCAGTTCAAAATACTTTTGCAGATGATGATTCAAGGTTATAGGGTTTTTATATTATTTCTTTAAATATATGTTCTAAATTTGGAAGAAAACTTAATTTTAAAATTATGATTTTTTTTAATTATGGCAGCATAACTTATGTTACTCTAGAGAAAAGGATCCTGTCTGTCCTTGTGATTAATTTTAAAAAAGAATTCTTAGGTGGTCAGTTAAACAAGACTTTCAGGTCAGTACTTTTTTTCTAGGCACAGATAATGCAATCAGGCATCCAGAAAATATGATCCTGGGGGCTTAATGTGCAAAACTGCAGAACACTTAGACATAAAGTTTTGTTAAATGTACTCTGAGCATATATCTGGGAGCTTTATACCCTGTTGAATTAGATTTAATTTATTTATCTCAAGCTGAAATATGCCTTAATGTGATTTAAGGTGTATTTGAGGGTTCCCCAGAAGGTTATTTTTAATTCTTCATTTCTATTTTAATTCCTTTCCATCTGTCATTTGGTAGCAAAGCACCTCTGCCTGAAGAATGAAAAGGACTAGCAATCAAACAGCAGATCCTTCATTGCCTTAGTTTATATTTATACATATATATACAATTTTGAGCGCATATAATTAATTTATATAGTTATAAGAGCCAGTTAGTAGTTTCTCTTGAAAGCATAATGAGTTACAGAGGACCTTAAAATACCTGAAATTCCACTGCAGTCATATTAATATATAAGTTTCCAAGCACGTCTGGTCTAGTGCAGGAAGAAAACAAATACCAGAGAGAAAAAAAAAGCAGGACACTTATCTCTAGAGAACAGATAATGCTAAGACACTATACAAAACTGCTTCTTCAAGGGAAAACAAAACGAATGCTAGCCTTGCAGCAGCTCTGTGGGGCCACCCACCAAAGCAAAAGGAATGGGAACCCATGAAACCTTCTCTGACTTTCTTGCTTGTGTTTCAAGGAAAATAAACAGTGGTGGAATGGGAGTGGAATTAATTAGTTTTAAGATAAGCGAATCATTCTTCTAGAAGTATTTTCAAAACTTAGATTTTTTTTCACTATCTTAGAAAAAGAGAAGCACTAGAGAGAGAAATAACAACTTGCTGAAGTTGAACTGAAGACAAGAGAGCTGATTGTCAGAGATAAGACAAAAATCGACCAGAAGTCTAAATGCTGGGAATGACAATAATCCAAGAGAAATGAGGCAATAAGGAGAAAATTGAAAGGAGCTAGTTCTACATTCAGATGCAGAAAGACTAAATCTCAAACACCAGCAACATTCAAGAGCTGATAGCTCAGATTCATAAGGACTGGAGTTCAAGCAAAAGTTTGGGACTTTACACAGGATATTTCAGTTGCAATGCTAGGAATCTGGGAGGCTCAAAATAGAGAGGAGAGGGAGGCTATGAAAAGCGAAAAGCAAGTTACAATACTGAAATCACACTAAACCAATGAGCAGGAAAAATTGACTCCAGTAAAGAAGGGGAGACACAAATACATTTTTTCCATTCCTGTGTTGAAACAAGCAGAAACCTTTTAAGATTAATGTGGTAGATCTTCTGTATCAAAGCAATTTAAGCTCTTTTCATTTATAGTTCTTGATGGCTTTTTTTTTTTTTTTGAAACTTCATAGATGGAAATTACTATTCTGTTTTGTGAGAAGATGGTAATCAAGGACAGAATAAGCATTCTGTAGATAACATAAGCAGTCAAAGCCTATCAAAGTTATATATAATTTCACACAGCATTAATTTTCAGTGTAAAACATTTTGTAATGTACTCTGAGTTTAATTATGAATATTCATTTTTTAATTCTTTTTTGAATTCATTTTTTTTGCTTTTACTTTATTAATAGTATCAGCATTTAATATGCCATATGCAAAGATAATTAGAATAATAGCATGCATGAATATACATGGATTGTCTTCATTTGCATGGATCATAAATGCTTTATAAAAATAGCGAGAACACGTAGGTCAAATTCTGTTTCAATAATTCAAGTCAATTTTACATCTGTTGGACTTTCTTGAGTTTCAAGTTATGACAGAGAATATATCTTGGCATAATCCACATGGGAATCACTTAATTCACAAATGAAGTGCATCCATCCCTAGAGTGAACATCTGCTAGTTTTAATAGCATACTGCAGCATTACACAAGAAAAGAATGAAGCTGTAAACTAACTACTGAATGACCAGGGTGTTTCCAATGCACAAAGGTTATGCATCACAATACATCTCCCAGCTGAATGCCTTTTGACAGCTGGTTAGCATCAAAGTGCTACACAGTGGTATTTGAAACAGTAT
The DNA here is from genome assembly GCF_003945595.2 of Pipra filicauda. NCBI lineage: Eukaryota > Metazoa > Chordata > Aves > Passeriformes > Pipridae > Pipra > Pipra filicauda. Next base: position 5,412,642 of record NW_024104842.1, read on the forward strand.
GGTTCTCCTGGTGTAAGTAGAGCTAAAGCACCATGACATCCTCTCACAGATTGCATTTTAGATAACCCGTATGACTTGAATTTCCAAATTTTCAAAATAAAAATTCTAGTAGGAATAAAACCTAGCTGTAAATAATGTTTCAGAAGGAAATAGCACAAGTGAAATCAAAATGTTCACTACATGCAACTTACCCCTGTTCTAAAAGTTGTGATCTGATGTATTATTCAATTTTGACTCCAAAATAAGGAAAAAACACAAATATAAAATCTGTAAAATATTAAAGCCAGTGTTGCCTGGTGTTTACTGCTCATTGTTGTTACAGATACTGCAAATAATGCAGAGCCTGTCACAGTCTACATTCATCTCCACGTCACCTTCCTTCATGAGATAATTTCTTCAGAGAGTGAAATCCTCTAAGCATTGGTGGGCAAGCTTTTCTCTGATTGTGATTAATGCAAGGGAAAAACATAATTATCTTTTGAAATTTAAGTTTGCATGTTCACAGCTGAAAAGTGTGTAACACAAGTTAACCCTCTCACACGTAATACACACAGTTTCTGAATTTTCCTACACTCCGAATTACATTTCACTATTACTTTCCCTGTCCCTCTACGGCTGTCTTTCTTGAAGGCATTCTTGGGCTCAACATTCAATTTTAAGGAAATTACATGGACTTATTTTTAATAACTAGCACAAATTAAATTTCTCCACATCTTAAAGCCCTCCTTGTTCTTTCACAATTTTTAGCTGTTTAACCACTCTGAACTACATAAAAAGAGAAATTATTACTGGCCCTAAGGGAAAGATAAAGCCATTCTGCAATCTTCTGTATAAGTGGTGCAATATTGTTTTGATTGTAAGATTATTTGCTGTTTAATGACTAATAAAAGGTAAAGCTGCAACAAGATAGTTCACTTCTAGGGGGATGTCACAATTTAACTGTAAGTGTTCAGCATCAGATTGTTTGGTTTTTTTTGATTGGCTTAGGTTTAGTTTTGGGTTTGTTTGTTTGCTTTTTTCTGCAAGGGAAGGTTTTAAGTACAGTATTGAGGAATACTGGCAAAATAACATTCAGGGAAAAAAAAGGATTTACACTTGACAGTAAAATTCTTAACATATTCACAAGATAATGGGAAAAAAGCGAACAAATTAATGCCTGCATTTACAGAGAAGCCCCTGCAGCAAGAAATCTGTAATAAATTTGGGCCTGCTCCAGCAGCATGTTCAGAATCTTTCGCTTGATAGATTTTTGGAGGTGGTTCCTCACCTCACACAGATGTCTTGCTACACATTGCAACAGTTAAGCACCTGAGAATTTGGATACTGGTTAATCACCAAATTCGTTGTAGGAAACTGATACTGAACAGCTGTGCACACAGAGAACCTGCAGCTGGTTTGCGCCATTTGCAAGATGTATGATGTGCAAGTCAGGTGATCCCATTGCCTCCTACAAAGCAATAATAATTAAAAAAATTAAATAAATAAATTGAGATTTACAAAGTTTTGCAAGTCTTACGAACGTTACCAGAAAGTAATGTACCACTGCTGATCAGGGAGCACGGGGGTGTCTGCACGTACATAATGTATCTTCCAGCATCCCCTAACATGAATGCTCGAATACAGACTTTCTGCTTAAAATCAAATAATAAACCAATTGATATGACCCAAACAAAGATCCAAAAAGTGGCACCAAAGCATATATTTTTTTTTAAAAGCAATAAATATGACTTTCTTGACATCAAATTATTTCTGAAATGTTTTGAATTCTAAAAGGCTTGAACAAATCCTTGTTCAAGCATCCATGCAGGGAAGCTTCAGCTCACCTAGGCAGACTTTTCTTTGCTTAAACAAATGTAATTCACACAATTCTTCAGATACTTGAGAAGAGTGAGCAGCGAGGAAAGAACTGGGAGTAGAGCACAATCAGACCAGCATGACTGTGCACTCAGTGTCTGTACAGACTGCATGGGGGACAAGTAGAGAAAAATTTATCCTTACAGATATATGTTTAATCTCATAACTGGATATATAAATGTATTTATGTTCACTACTCTCGCTTAAGAAAAGGAACATACACCAAAGATCTGTTAATGAAGAGTTAACAAAAGGGAATTTACAGAGTGTACAAAAGTAGGCATTACCTATGACACAGAATCCAGGATGAGCTCAGGGTTAGGGTAACAATCAGACTGACGTGTTATTTCAACTTCTTTTCTCCTTCAGCCTGCTATATTTATTTATTTCTGGATAAGCCCAAAATAGCTGAAAAGAGGCAAAATGGGAACATTTTCCTTTAGCTAAAAGAGGAATTTTCTTGGGAAAAGGTGTCTGATTCCAAATACCTTTTTACACTAGATGGGTTAGCACGTAGTTAGACAGTACCTTTGGGAGATACTGATTGCTTAAACTACTATATGGGCTGTGTTTAATGTCTGAGGAAACACAGCATGTCTTATCATTAAAAAAAAGAGTATTAAATTATGGATGAACATTTTCATTCTAATGAAAATGTTGTAAGCTGTAGCAAGAAAGAGCACTAATAGTAAAACAAACAAACCAACCCCAAAACCCAAACAAACAAACAAAAAACCCCCCTCAAAGTAACAAAATATTAGAAATTATCCAAGAGCACTGTAAAAACATGTAGATTATAGTGTGGTTACAGTTGTCATCATCATAACTATATGTCTTCTAAAACAGTCCAGAAAAGCATGGAGATGCTGTCTGGGGAAAACCAAACAAGATTACTAACTTTATTTTTAACAAATCAGTTTTAAAAATTAATGTGAGAGTGCAAAAAATAAGACATGTCCAAAGAGCAGAGGATATAAACCTTAAAGAAAGCTGTGAGAAACTGATCAAGCTGCTGAGCCTCCTGCTCCCCCCAGGCTCTGAAGTATTGCACAACAAGGAGTAATAATCAAATTACTCACAGGCACTTATAAGAAGTAGGCTGTCAAGTGTTCTTGCAAAAGCACAGTCAAAATTAAAAACTTTTTTTTTCTCTTCTGTGGGCATGAAGGAAGACTGAGCATCTCTACTTTGAAATTCAGAAAGGAACTTTCACCTCGAGGGTTATAAACTGTGCTGAGGGAATCCCTAGCTATTTTAAACCATTTATCCACTACCAACGAAGAAGATTGTGACTGAGAGTGTAGAAGTCCTGTCCATCTGCCCTCAACTCCTTGCCAATTATCTTTCCCAAATCTTGCACTCTGAATAAATACCTTGTTCCCTGTTAATCTGTTCATTATCAGGATTCAGGAATTATGGAAAACAAATCACTTTTGTCCTGAATAGAGTGAAATAAAGGTCATTATGCTTGACCCTTCCTTGAGCTATTGCAGATGAATAAGGGATAGAGTGGATTTTTTAGTTTAAACCAAAATCGCGTTTAACCAACTTCCTTCAATTTGCTTGTGTTCAAAAAGAGAAATAACTAAACAATACCAAAAAGGTAATTCTACCCAAATGTAAAAGACAAAAGACACACAAGACATAAAACATACATTACACATAACTTATTTTTTTTCATAAGCTCCATTCATAATTAGTTGTGCCTTAGATAATTCTTTCTACTTTTTTTTGGCAATTGCGTGAGAACATCAGACTTCTGTGGCATAGAAAAAGGTCTTTAACAGCCACTAGCCCTTCCATTTCTCCTTCTGCATCTATGCTATAGAAATTTCAAGAATCCCCAAAATAACCTTGATGTTCTTGGGGCTGAAAACACTGTCACAAAAGTTTCATATCTTAGAACCATTTATGTGTATAATTGTGATACTTCTTTGTTTCACAGCTCTGATGTAGAAACAGAGAAGTGTATATTTATTGTATGAAAAGAAGCAACTCAGGATCCTGCTCCGCTATTCCACAATGTGTCTAATCTGCTATCAAAGAGGAAATGAGACAAAATAGGCAATAGGGTAATGGACGGCAGGGCCATAGGTGTAACTGCCACATGGAAGTTTTTAAATACTTAACTGTGAATAGTAAACATAAATCCCTTGTATTTCTATATGAGAACTCTGTATGTGATGTCCCAACACTCATATATAAAAGTGTGTTAATAGAAATGTAAGAGATTTTTTTTATCTCAGCAGGGACCTATCCCTTCACCTGGTTTGAATTCTGTTTCTGCAATAATATTCTCACCCTTTCCTTCTGTTCTGAGCAGAAGTTCACCATCTTTCCTTCCCTTTCACTAGAGATGTCCCTCCTTCTTTCCAGACCTATTCCAGCACTCTCCTAGGTAATTTAGTTTCTATTCTGTGCCTGTCAAAGGCATCTCAAACTCGTGCATTACACCTGTAGCTGTCTCATCCTCTGTAGGATCTGCCTGTTTTCCAGCAGCTGCCTTACCTACATAAACCACCTGCTCGTTTTAATCTTACTTCTCAGCAGCTCTTTGTAGCTATTGTCCTCTGCCTGTGCATGACCTAAGATGCTCAGTTCCTAACATGCTCTACCTGCGGTGTCTGAGTTTGTCTTCCTTTCAGCATCTCTTCTTTCCAGGGAATAAAAAAGGACTTGTTGGTCCAGGTTTTCCAGGTGATCAGTAACTCAGCCAGACCAACAGCCATGAAAAAGTCACATTCTATGAGTTAACCGTGTAATAAATGCTTGGGTTTTATTTTTTTCTGCTGTCAGCTGTGCATCTCTTTCACAGTACATTGTGAAAGTTACATCTGGGATTCACCATGTACAATCACAAAGTCATACCAGCTCTGTCAGAGGTCAGTATCAGGTATCTGAGGGAGATAAAAGAGGAGGACAAGCTTGTAGCTATGGTTCCTGCCATGCTGTTTCCAGCAATTTGCAGTTCATGAACTTCCTGACTTTATTTCTTTTAGTTTGGTTAATTGCATTAGAAACTTGGTAACCTACAAGTCTCTGTGGAACTGTGTGAATGTGGCAGTTATCGTGAAATATCCATGTCAACAAACAATTAACTCAGTTACTACTAAGCACAGCAAGTTGTACTTTTTCCTCCACTCTCTTGGTTGTGAATGCAGCCCATTTATGAGTTACCTGAGGCTACAACAGCCACATTTTGTCTTTGCAGATATGTTCAATAGCTTGCGATGTACTGTGCTAAACAGATAAAATGTTTTGAAGCAAGTGGTTTGGAAAAAAAACAGAACACACAGAACACAGTTATATGATTGAGGGGGTGGGAAAATAAAATTAAAAAATACGAGAAATATAGAGTTCGCTTAGATTGGACACTTCCATGCTAAACTATCAACACAAAAAAAGGTTTCAAATGTCATACAATAAAGAAATAAGGGAAAAAGCACATACATTATTTTAAAAGTCAGTGAAATTGACTTCAGAATTTTAAAATGTATTAGCCTAATAAAAGCTGAAAATATCCACTTAACAATTTTTCAGAAGAAAATGGAAAGTAGAGGTGATTAAAAAAGATCTAAATTTCACAAATCCCTCCCTCCCGTCTGATTTTTCTTCATGTCTACAATACCTACATTGTGGTAGATTAAGCTTCATGCTAAAAAAGTGACATTGTATTGCATACCTCTCAACTTCAGGGCTTAAGAATACTCCCACAGTATTCATTTTTGTTCTGCTTAAATTCATGGTTTGCTTCCTTGGAAAACGAAGCTTCTTTAGAATTGCAATTTTAGGATAAAAAATTTGGCCAGAAAATTTTTCTGTATATACTGGCACACACCTACATATGCATGCACACACATATAAACACAAATAAACATTATTGTAGAGCTCAGCTACTCCCATTCTATACCAAACCTTCAGTACTGTCAGTTTGATTTTCACATATTAAACCTCTGGCAAAAAGAATATTTTAAAGAAGTGTACACATCTGTTTATCTGCCTTGGCTGATAAATGTGGGTGGTAAAATATCTCCAGGTATAATTCCATTGAACCTAATATTTTAATGCTGCTCACACAATAGGACCTCATATACATTAAAAATATACAAGTGTATTATTTTTAGAAGGTTGTGAACATTTTTAATATTCTGAAAAACTCGGGGAGAAATAAAGGCAAATAGCAAGACAGGCGAGAGATTGAGGGAGCATCCAATTAAGGATGTCAAAAGGATTTAAATGCACTGCTTTCAACTGCTAGAACTACTTATGTATTTGGAAACCCTGGCTGAAAACTTGTCTACCCTCCTTTAAAAACCATCATTAAATGTCACTGCTTTCTTTGACTTCACTCAGAATACATCATGTTTTCTTTTCTGCTTAATGGAAATACATTTAAAGCTAGTTTTAAAACACATTTTCCAGAAATTATCTTAACATAAGAAGCAAAAATTGACATCTAAACCCAAGTCTATATTTTCTTTCCCTCAAATAATTGTAGTTATTTTCTAGCTTTTTAAAGTTTACCGTTTAAAATGATGAACTTATTTTCAAAACATAGCTGACACTGTGAATAGTGAATAATGTGACACAGAATAATTTTAAACAAAATTGTAAAAGACTTTGATTGATTGACTGTTATATGGCTTCAATATGTTCTTGTGTGTACAATGTGTTAAAATAGTCCTTTAAATTCTTTGGATTTACAGAACAAGACAAAATGAAACAGGCATATCAGCTCAACAATCTACTGTCTATACAGTGAATTAAAATGTGTGTATGCTAGTAGTTCATTCAGATACTATGAGATTTTTGTATTTTGATATTCCTTGTTTATCAGTCTACCAGGGGATAGATTTACAACTATTTGCAAGGTTAAAACCTTGGATGAAAATGTGTAAGTATAGTGTAGTACCTAGGTAATAGAATATTTTAACACAGTGTGGTGGGTTGACCTTGGCTGAACGCCCGGTGCCCGCTAAGCCACTCTATCACTCCACTTCCCAGCCTGACAGGGGAGAGAGAATAAGATGGAAAATGACTCATGGGTTGGCATAAGGCAGTTTACTAAAGCAAAAGTGAAAGTTCGTGCACACACAAGTGAAGTGGAAAATAACAAGTTATTCTCTATTTCCCATCAGCGAGTGATGTCTGGCAACTGCCCAGGAAGCAGTGCTTCAGTACGCATAGCAGTTTCTCAGAAGGCAGACATCGTAAATAGGAAATGTCCCCCCTTCCTCATCCTTTCCTTAGTTTTTATATTTGAGCTGAAGTCATATGGAATACCCCTTTGGTTAGTTTGGGTCAGCTAGCCTGGTTGTGTCCCCTCCCAGGATCTTGCCTTTGACTGGGGAGGGGTAGAAATGTTGAGAGATGGCGCTGATGCTGTGCCAGCACTGCTCAGCAGTAGCCAAAACACTGGTGCATTGTCAACACCTTTCTAGCAACCAATGCAAAGCACAGCACTGTGAGGGCTGCTATGGGGAAATGAACTCCGTCTCAGCCGGACCCGATACACACTGGTAGTGCTTAAGGGAGACTATTTTGTGCTTATTAAAAACATATCCTACAAGAGGTGAGGGAGTTTTTGTTTGTTTTTATTAGATGGTTGCTGTATTCTTCTTCTGTAGGGGTTGAGCAACTGGTCTAGTGGAACGTGCCTCTCCTCATGACTGGAGGGCTGGAACTAGATGATCTTTAAGGTTCCTTCCAACCCAAACCATTCTGTGATTCTATGATTCTGTGATACTGTGACAACACATTTTAGACAGAAACGATCAGGCTAGATCCTTGACATATAAGACACTCTTAGAGGATTATAGACCTTCCAGGTTGAAAAGATTATGAAAACCATGTAGCACATCTTTCTTAACCGGACTACAATAATAAGCTTTAAGTATAAAAAAATCTTTTCCATAAAAGAGTACCTAAAAGAATTTTGTTTGCTACAACTCTTGATTACATGTATCTGCTTACTTATCTCTGTGATTATGAACATTGGATATTGACTTAGGCTGGCTTGAAGATGCTAGTCGTAGCCATATTCTAACTTTTGTTTGCTGAATTTTTACAGCCCTGCATTTTAGTTTCATTTACTTATGGCACTGTTCCACATCCTCCCTCAATATTTTAGAGTTTGAACAACTCACTGATTTATGGGTAAACTGAATGTCTTATTTTGGCAAAAGAGTTTGTCTTTGAGGATAGTCATCAAACAGACTTTGAAAGGAATTTAGGGTCCAGGGGTCAATGGCAGTGAAATGAGATATCTTCTTTTCACAGAATGTGAAAGTCTTCCACTCAATTAACAACAATTCAAATAAACAAAGGTTTAAGCAACAGAATTTAATAATCAGCTTGGAATTTTGCCAGGACTGTGACTAATATGTCTGTGTCTGAATTCTTTATTTCTAGCAGCAAATAAGTTGAATCTTTATGTCTAAGCAAAAGACAGTAATTCTGGCTGCAGAACAGTGACAATGAGTCAGAGTTAAATGAGAAGAGTTCATCTGCTGCTACTAGATCACCCTATGAGAAAACAGTATTTCATCCAAGTATTGACCTGGTTTTATCCTATTTTATCAGTTTAGACAGGAAAGGTTATAAATCCAGAGCTTTCAGATAAAAATTGGATACCAAAGTACGACTGCAAACTGTAGAGGTGCTAAGTCCATAAGGCTCTAACAGACAGATTTTTGATTGACAAGATAGGTTTATGAAGTTTGTAAGTTTAGTGTTGGTAAATAAGTAGTTAAGGAAAGGTCTTCTGCTGAATGGTTCTAGAAGCTTTGTATAACAATACAGTAGAAAGAGTAGGACAATGAGACTGATTTTTAGAAGATAAGGTCACCTTTTTAGTTTTGCCCTTTGATTTAATATCAGCAAGATAAAGTAAAAAGGAGCAGAAATACTCTTTTTTCTGTTTTCATCTGCGTGTATGGTAATCACCGACCTAAAAAAATCCTACACAGACATATGCTGTAGGGAAAGCTTCAAGCAACCTCTGCAACACTGTGCAAATTTCAGTAAAACATCTGTTAAGAAAGGCGCAGTTATGGAATTGATATGAGTGATATGATATTAATACTACTTTCATAATAAAAAATTTATTTTTCACCTTCTATTGAAATGAAAGTCTGACAGGTTCTATGCGTTCATTGTCACAAGATTACTGAAGCCAGCGTTTTTAGTTCATTTTATTTGCTTGCTGTCCAACTGTGGCTTGTGCTAGCAATGCAGAACGGGATGTTCTTCATTGCCATTTAGAGCAGTACATTGATGGCAGGTTGTAGGGATTTGACACATCACTTTCTTTTAAACTGTAGAATGTTTTCCTCAGAGTAATAAGGGGAATACTCAAAGCAATAAGGGGAAAATAATTTTTAAACTATAGTGGTCTCTCATCTGTCATGTGCTGTACAAATTGAGGGTTTGGTTTGTTTTGTTTTTCTAAATTAAGAATGAGAATCTTTGGAGTAGCTTGATATAGTCCTGGGACAATGGACTCTTCTGGGTACATACAACACTTGCACTTCAAATGCTTCATCAAAAGATTCAGAGACTGCTCTGTTACATCATTTTTGTTGGTTCTACATAGTAGAGCTGTAGCATAGTAAAGACTAGAGATTCAAGACAGATACTGTGCAACAAGATGCTAGACTTGTCAGGCATAAAAAATAGCCACTTACTCATGTCTTGTGTTACATTTGATAGCATTATCCATGCTAGAATAGCTTTACTTTAGAGCACTCCTATGACATTATTTCATCATCACAGTATGCTCTCCTTCTTTTACCATAATCCTTTATGTTTTCAACATAACCTGGTTTTGCCTTCTAATCTGTCACAAAACAGTAATGTAGAATAAAGTAGTTCCTCTTCCACCCATTTGCTTAATTAGAAGCTCTTGATGAGATGTTTTTCATTCCCAAGTGAGTCATGTAGAGGCTGGGAACTGTACTGATTTTCTTGTACAGATATAATCTGCAACTTCATAGAAGCTTTACAGAAGAATAGCAGGTATGTGTAAATCCCATCAAGGAGGATTTTTGTTCACTTACAAAAAATGCATGACAATATCTACTATCATTACTCTTATATTCAAATACAGGTTTCAAACTCAGAATATGTACTTACTTTCAAATGAAAAAGAAAAAAAACCCAAGCAAAACTATGTTTAAAAATTCTATAATTTAAGATGAATTTTATTTGTATACTTAAATTATATTTTCTCTTCTGCCTTCAGACTTGGCTTCCTACAAACTCTGAGGCTGTATTTATAATTAGAACTGTGTTTATAAATACTTTGGTGATATAGAAGTGCATAAGAGGATCCACTGTACTATTATTTTCATGACACAGCTTAACTATGAAGTTCATACTAGTTTTAACTAAAGAACTGCAGAATGTTTTCAATCTAAGTTCAAAATCTGGAATATTTTTCAGGTTATCAGGACTTAATAAGTGGCTATTAAAACAAATAAGCTAAACGAAAGCTGGCTCACACATTAAAACATTTGAGGACAAACACATTGCTTATACCAAATTGTCTCAACATCTTGTCTGGTCTAAGAAGGGCCTGCGTTGTTACTAAGCAGCATTTCAGTTACATCAAGATGAAGAGGGTGAAGTACAAAGTAGTCATCTATGTGAATTGACACAGATAGATGAGCAGAACAACCAGAAAACCATGATTGAAATGCAAAGATTAAATTTATTTCAGCACCTCCATGACTGGAGGATCCTAAAGCAACACCTAGCCAGCAGAGACACACAAGAGGGAACACAGGCATCATTAGGCTCAGTCCATGCCAGTCGGTGGTGGGCCTGCTGTTGGCATCCATTTATCAAGGGCCCATTCACGTATAGTTTACCACCACACTCTGATCTCCTTTTTATGATCTGTGAGCTTATATCTCTCTCCCAACAGTGAGCTCAAGCACATCCAGGAGGGTGCCTCTAAGTCTCTATAAACACCTATGGTCTCTCTACACAGAAATTCTACTTCTCAAAACAGACAGAGGAAAAACAGCAGTAGGCATAATATATGGGGTTTCCCACACTATTATTCTCCAGGCCTTGGTATTTCCAGCTGCAAGATCACTTGAGTGAATCTGACCCCTCCTCAGCAATCTTCCTTTTTTTGACCCTTTCTACCCAACATTATGTAAATGATCCTTCTGTGAGAGTCTTTGATCAGTACAGTTCTGGCATACTTGGAATTGAAATAAGAAATTCTGTAAACCAGGCAAGGAATCTGCATTTTGCTCCTTCTTCTTCCCCAAAAGAATCTACAGAGATGCTGAAAGACTAACAGGAGTTCTAGAATATCTATGTGCTACTATAAGAAGGCAGGATGGTTCCCTGCATGGAGACGCTCAGGAGAGATTTCTCTCTGTCCTTATGTCATTGCTAGAAATAAATCTGGAACTGGAAAGCAGAAGGAAAGACTGGAAATTGCAGGAGACATCTGTCTCCCTTCTCCCATATTATGAGTTCTCCGCTCACTCTTGCTGAGTACAACAGTCCTTTCTGAAGCCCTGCTGCATGTGTTGCAAGTTCAAGCTGAAGCTCCTGGTTTGGCAAGCAACAAGTTCTAGCTCATCATGAGGCTCCGTAGGTACAAACTCAAATTATAACATACATACAATGAAAAATATATGCAAAACTCCTTCACTGTGTTTTTATGATTACGTTAAAAACAGCCTGGCGACACTGTCCACATTCTATACCTATTCCTCTCGTCACAGATATTTTTCACCTCTTTTCTTTTAAGATAAAACTAGCTCCTTGACTTTCCTCTAAAAACACTCTTGAGGATTTCTGCCCTCCTACTGCTGTGTTACACAACCTAAAGCAATTTCCTGAGCCTTGGTTACACTGAACTGCAGCTTTCACCAGCCTTCCTTCATGTGTTACAATACCCTTGCCAACTTGAAGACCTCTCTGAACTTACTCATTACTGCTTTCAGCAAAGGCAAGGGAAGAGTTCTGCAAATGGAAGATGCCAGGAGGGTGATGCTAGCAGTGGTGAGCTGTCACATCTCTCTCTGTGGGCACTACCATTTAGTTTTCTACATCATACAAAGTTGCATTTAGATAGACAGCTCTTTCCTTTATCCTTTCACTTAATCATTGACATCTGTCGCGTCCTTAAAAAAATACTTTCTTGAAGACCTCCAGTCAAAATCTCAACCTTAGTTTTGCATTAAAAATGAACCTTATTAGTTGCCCACCTACGCAAATTATTGCAGGCTACATTATTGCCAGAAAGTAAATATTATTAGTCTCTGTCCCTCTTTCTCTAACGGTTTTTACTACCTCTATAATTTTTCATATATTTCTTCAAAAACTTTCAAATTGCCCCCTTTTTTTTTTAAATTTAACTAGGAATAATGTCCCTAAGGAACACAGTCTATTGATCTGACATAAATGCCATTCCTTTCAATGTGTCCTACTGGCATTCCAGGGTCATACCATATGAAAACAACTAAAAATTTTGAAACAGAATCTTAGGGGAAAAAAAGGGAAAAAATAGGCAGTGATTACAAAATTATAGACTAGCTTTGAGTGGATAAACAAATGTCCTTAGAAAATATTTATGAAGCATTGTTTCATTTTCTAACTGTCAAAGATAATATTCCAATTAAAACTGGTTTTATTTTTTTTTACTGTCTGTGAATTAACTCTGAATTCATTCCCATTTTCCAAAATGAAAGATTCAATAACAGAGATCTCCTCTCCCCCCAAAAAAACATTTTGACTATAAGCAGGAAAAAATCTGCAACAGCTATTATTCTGGCTTTCAAATAATTCTCAAATAAAAAAAAGGTCAAAAATAGAAGTAAATGGATAAATGATCAGTTTCCCTACTGGAGAAATATTATCTGGGAAAAAGAGGTTAGACTAATTAGCTATTCCAGCCTCCGTAAACTAAGTTACTGAAAACATATCTATAGAAATTCATTCAGAGAAACAATGGTTAAAAGCAAATAAAATAGTTTTTATGAGAGGCACACATAAGTATGTACATTAAAGCCTTCTATTACATGTAGGCATTGTGCTTGAGTCCTTCATCATGACCATACATAAGAGCATTTAACACCATCTGTGACTGAGGTCAAATGCTGAATGCCTTGCCATTTCAAAATGAAGAACATTGGGTTACACTGCCATTCTTCACTGTGTGGAAGTATAGATGTTTTCTACTTTGATAACATAAGCAGAGTACCCTCAGTTTTCAAAGTAGAATATGCTTGGTTTTCTATAGGCTCTCTGTAATCTCCTAAAAATAAAGTCTTAAACCACTGGAGGTTTTAATCATCTTACATATTTGATCTTTTGAATATAAAATTAAGCTATGATGATGAAGTAGCTTCCTGGTGGAGTCTGCCTCTTCCAGCTGTGAGAGGATTATATAGATGTCTTAAACTTCCTTCCACAAAGTCCATGTCTCCCCAAAAGAAATTTTCCCTAGTATCCTGCTTTCAGGGAAAAAAGTATGGAGTTATTTTCACATCACCATCTTTTATTATGTTCATCCATATGCAAAAGCAAAGAAGCAATTTCACAACAGGAACTCAAATACTGGCAAGATATTTCTCTAGTCTTTTACAAGATTACTCCCTCTTTTTTATGACTGTGGTTAAAATTCAGTTATAATAACTTCCTTTTTAAATGACAAATCAAGTAGCTAACATAACCCACTGTTCAAGCACATGAATAAATCAGATTATATTAGATCTCATGTTACAACACTTGCTCCTACCTCCATCACCCTCACCCCAAGAGGACTATACACTAACTGTAAAAGATTTGTAATAACAAATGCTGTAACCTTTAGTCAGTTTTCATGTTGGTTTTAATATTACATTCCAGTAATAACTATAGTTCTTGTGATATGTTCTGCACAAAAGCACTTGCCTGACTAAGAACTGTTCTGTACTACAAGCTGGCACTTGTAACACAGCATGTGTCCGTTCCCAGCAGCCCTCCAATTGGCCCACAGCAACAGTGGCCCACATAAAAAAATAACAATGATTTATTTTCCCTTTCTTTTCTGAAGCACAGGCAGTACGGCAGTACCTAGGTAATATTTTATTCTCATTAGTGGATGCAGTGAAAGAAAAGGTTCTTTATTTACTTCTTCTTTTTCATCTTTTGTCTTTTGAAATTATGGATTAATTCCACTTGAATTCAAATATCTAGTTGCTACAACTACTTAGGAATTTAGTCAAGGTCCCTTCCATAATGAACAGAAGTTGTGCACTGACACTCATTTGTTGCGTCTACATGTTCCTAGTGATCCCTAGTTGAATGTCTCTGAGTTTAGATGTTGAACATGTGACTGGGACCCTGACCAGACCCTTATCTGGACTCTATTTTTAGAGTGATACAGTGAGTGAGTCATTGAATATAAAACCCATACCTAAAGAAATATAGTGTACTCTGAAACTGCCTGCCTTTTAGTGGTGAAAAAGGTTGATTAACATATTTATATATTTCTCACTCTCATGGCTAGGCTTCACGAACGAAGATTTGGGAAGGGTTCTATCCACGTTTGTTGCAAACGCGTTGGTGGCTGAAAAGGCCAATATGAGACAGGCATGTCCAGTTGCAAAAGGCACAGCAGAAAGACTCCTTAGATGGTATATTCTGCAAGGCGTGATTCTTTCTGCGTTGCCTTTTCTCCTCAAGGGTGATCCTGCGTGCTTTCTCAAAAGCATCAGCAGCATTATAGATGGTGTGTCTCCAGGCCTCCCGACTGGAGGCCAGAGTAGACCAGTTATGGTGATCAATATGGCCAAGGCTGAGATGTTGTTTCAGGGAGTCCTTGTGTCTCCTCTTCGGGGCTCCTCTCTTGTGGCAGCCGGTGGCAAGTTCACCATAAAGCAGGATCTTAGGGAGGCGGTGGTCCTTCATCCTGGAGACGTGCCCTGCCCAATGCAACTGTGTTCTCAGCAACATATATATTATATATATATATATATTTACAATGTCACCAAAAAAAGAGCTGAATCCCACAGCATAATCTCTGTGAAGTCCTTCTAAACATCAATAGCAACACTATAATGGTAAATTATTGCTATTACTATTGAAATGTAAGAGTATACACCTAAAGAGTGAAGTTTTCACACAATTCTTCCATTCTCTCTTTTGGCTAAAAAGCACCAGGCTAATCAGATCAGTAATATGTTGCAGCTCATGGGTATTACAAGTCTAAATGAGAAAATCCCCACTATTATTTCTATATCAGCTTTTACTGCTGTAGGAAAAAGGAAAGGCAAGGATTTATACTGAGAAGATTTGAAACTGATCTTTATTTTTATCATATCCAAACTTAACTTCAATTGTTTATTGCTGTTTATTGCTGTTACTGTAGCAAAATATACCACACTTCAAAGAACAAGTCCAGTGTTGGCCGTTTCCATTTTCTTGATGAAAACAAATAAAGAGTATTTTCAGGGGAAGTTTAGAAGTAAATAGCAGAAGGAAATACATAGAGAAAAGCAGGGCTCAGCTTTTTTCCACCCGTGAATCTCAGCATCCAGTGGGACTCTGTGGAGGGCGAAGACAACAGAGCCCTGTAGGAAACAGCAGAACTCTCCACCTGTGACTCAGCAGCACAGGTTTGTTCAAAGAAAAGTTTCTTTCCTTTGCAAAGGAAATGACAGGAACAGGAATTCCTGCAGAGTGCTGGCAGCAGGAGTAATAAGAGTTAGAGGACCTGATGCTAAAATAAAGAGCCTATTTTAAATTTTAGACACATGGAAATTTGTTCATGATATCCTTCCTGAGCAGTCAGCATAATCTTTGAGCAGTGTCTCCCAGCGGTGGATACATGGAGTTACATTGACACTGCCATCACTAATTTAGGACTCACCTGTAGAAGTTTCCTCGTTATGTGATTCATATTTCAGCCTCTAAACAAGTTAATATCTGCTACGATGACTACAGATTCTTCATCTAACAGAAAAAAATACTTGTTTTAAATTTCTGCTAATATTTTTAAATACCTGAGCTTTTCTAATCAGATCTTGTTTTCTTGATATTTAGTGTCTCTGATATTTGTCCTGTAACTTAGTGTTTCAAGCAACACTGTGGGACTCTACAGACTGATGTTATTCTGGGAAAAAACAATACCAAAAAACTAAGCACACATAAACACACTAAAAGAATCTTTTACATTAGGGAAAAATATTATTTTCCTCTTGATTGTTAAAAGGGGGGATTTGGCACTGGAAAGAAAAATCCAGTCCTATTCTGGGGAAACAGACTGACTTTTTCAGATAATTAACTACTTACTTACCCTTACAGTTACTTTCTGTTTTCAGATTGTCAGAAAATAGCTATAAAATATAGTGTAAATGTGATAATTCAATCCTTAACTATGTGGAGTAGCTGAAATGGGATTGTGTTCAAACTAACAACAAAACATACTAAAGATGACATCTGATTGGTAAGATCAGCATGTTTGAAAAGACAAGAATGTGTTACAGAACATTCCTGAATGTCTTTACTACCTGGGTTTCTAGAAACTTGAAAAGTGCAGTACTGCTCCCACAGGAAATTTTTGCATTATTTTGGGAGCTCCCTCCTTCCTTAGTTCTCATACAAAAGTCACTTGTAAAACTATAAGGGGATGAGAAATATTTTATGGAGGTTGCGATTAAAAGCAATTTGTCCTAGAAGATGACCTCGATTGAGTGAATAATCCTTGGATAATTGAGATACACTGATAAAGAGGCAGTAATTTTTAAGACTAATTTTTACCCCCCATCATTATTTTAAATGCTGATATTTCACCAATTTCTGAACTTCCTTTTGTTTAATTTGTAAGATGTGGTATAAAACTGATTTGTCAACAAAGTTTTCTAACTTCCAGGCCAAAAGAAGTGTAATCAGTTTAATAATTGTGTGTGTGTGTGTGTGTTTTTGGTTTTGTGTGTATATGTGTGTGTTTGGCCCTTTTTCTGTGCTTGTTTTTGTTGGTTTGTTGGTTGGTTGGTTGGTTGGTTGGTTGGTTGGTTTTTGGGTTTGGTTTGGTTTGGTTTTTTTCCCCAAAAGTATATCTGCTAGTCAGATCTTAGTTCCAACACCTAATCACAGAATCATGGAATATTCTGAGTTGGAAGGAACTCACAAGGTTCACCAAGTCCAACTCTTAAGTCAATGGCCCATACAGGGATCAAATCCACAACCTTGGCATTATTAGCACTGTGTTCTAACTATCTAATTCTTATTACCAGCTAATTTCAACAACTCTCTTGCATATGTCTTATAGGGTTAGCGCCCATCCTGAGAGAAGTTAAATTTGCCTTCCCAGACTTTGAGAAGCTCCTGTGAGTGAGCAATGAGCCTACGGGCTGGCCAGATGTGGAGCGCCGGGCTGGAGTGGCCCTGCCCCTCCTAAATCTGCCTTCTTCACATCGATGTTGGAAATGTTCATTTGCTTTCCCTTCACCCCCATGTGCCTCTGGAGGGTGTTATATTTCTCTGAGCGCTCCAACCTCTCAGGTCCTGCTTCTGACTTCATAGGAGTGGCCTCCACTTCAAACTGCTTGCAGGAGGCTGTCGTGGGATATGTTGCATTAAAAAGCACCTTTAAAATAAAACTTGCTATTTACTGTATTACTATAATTGCATCATTAAAGCTAAAGATTTCCAGGCCTGGATACTATCCAACCAGGTTAACATATATGCAGACTGTAAGTACTGAGAAGATGTGCATTAAAAATGCTGAGAAGCGAAAAGTATCCATTGAGTTCTGTGCATACTCTACCAGCCATGGAATGTTCCCTCTCTCCCTGATCACAGACTGCAAAACTCTGACAACATGTCAGGGCAGAAAATAACCAGCAACAAATAGTGCTTAAACACTCAACTAGTAGCAATAACATCAGCAGTTAGATTAAATGATATTAGGACTGAGTTTGAGAAGAAGATGGAAGGATTTCCAAATTGCAGGAGGCTCTCATACAAAAAAAGATTTTCAAGAAGCCTACAGTAACACGAGGAGAACACCACACTAGTTACTGTATGTTCATGTGTTCTTCAAGAAAAGTATAGGTTTAAAACCACATAAAAATACACCTTGAAAAACAGACATAAATGTTCAAAATTAAAAGAACTAAAAGGAATATACAATGAAGGGAAACCTAAGACAATTCAGTAAAACCAGTATTTCTGTTTGGAATTGAAATAGCATGTTACCTTACAAGCTGAAAATGCTCCTAACTTTATGTAGACTTGAAGTACATTAAAGTACTCTAGTCTTAGTTCTCTAAAAAAATATGTGTCTTTGAAAGCCAGTTGAGATCACATCTGTGAACTTATGTTAAAGCTGTAAAGAGACAGATTTTAAAATAAAAATTATTTCCCCTTCTTAATTCAGCTCTAAGTGTATTATACAACCACCAACTGCTATGTATCCTCCAAGTTATTTTTATGTGTCAAATACAAATTGCTTTCTACTCTCAGTGGGTTTTGGTTTTGAGGGAGATGGGAGGAGGAGAGAAGGAAGATTGTTCTTGGATTCTTTTATTAGTTCTTTCTGGAGAATTACTTTTTTTAAAAAAAATGCTCTCATTGACATAACACATTATGAAGCATTGTGCTGTGAAGTGTAACATCAGCTTGTATCAGTCACACTGCATTACTTTACATGCCTAGCCTAATGTGTCACTGCACAGTAACAGCAGAAATATCCTCCATAGCTGAAAGGAGCAATAGATTGCACATAAAAATATTGTAAAATAATTTCTTTACCCAGATATACTGCTTCCATAAACATGTTCCCAATTATGAAAGGTAACACCACTTACAAGCAGTTTCCCTAGGACAGCAGGAGGTTATCTGAAATACAAATGCCATAAGAAAATAGAACATCAATAAAATTCTAGCAAAAAGGAAGCATGTCCTGTGGCTATTTCAGAACTATCTACATTTTGAAAAGCAGTCCTTTACGGTTCATACAATCCTCAGTCAAATATATTGAGAAAAAGTTCTGCTTTCATGGATAACTTTGCATGTTACTTTGAAAACCTTATTTTCATGTAGAAGGAAGCATGCTTTTTCTGTAAATCTCTAGATATAAGGAGACTATTTTTGAATTGACTAACCCTCTCTTCTGCTCCTCTAGTCCTCAAAAGCTGAAATAGCGTTTATTTTTAGTTACATTTTTACATCCTCACTCTGGAGCAAAGGATTTCGTTTAACCCTTTTGTAGTTACATGTCTTCAGATTAGGAGTAATCATTGTCTAGGCAATCAAGCTTCAGTATTTTACCTGGGTATCATTATAAAGATAGTCAAGTTAATAGGCAAAACTCTACTTTTGAATGCCAATACAAGAGTTAACAAAATAAGTTTTTAAAACAAAGGTAAGTTATTTTCTTTTCTTTTAGGTCTGTGATGCTCTGATTTGAATTTGGTTTCCTGATTAAAACTTCAGTGATAATCTATGATCTAAGGAATGAAATGCTGTCCAGAACTCTAAGTTAGAAACATCAGATCTTTAGGTAAGGGATAATTTTTCAAAGTGTCAATTATGTCTTTCAATAAGAAAAAAAGTTATTCGATTTCAAGGCTTATGTTTTATCATAAGTGAGGTCTAAACATTAATTTTTAGAATGCTTTTCAGTAGTCTAATTAAAGTAGTCTAATTAAAGTATTGTTTTATTTCTCTTTTCTGTTCAAGTTATTGTTTGTTTGTCGTTATTTAATAGTAGTCTTCTTATGTACATCTATTAATTTAATTTAGAAATGAGGGTTAAAAAAGATATATAGGTCCATTAAGTGATGCTGTGAATGAATGCCTTGTGTATCTTGAATAAAACAGGAACAATCTTAAAATAAAACAACAGGATTTGAAAGTTGATCAAGAGATGAAGGACGATAAGACTTCTTTTCCAGTGTGTGTGGCCCAGTACAGCATTTAAAGATTCATTCCTGATCATAACAGTTTTAAACAGAAGTAAAATAGATGAGGCCTGAAGAATTTTTCCAATATCTAAGAAATTTCGAAGTACAGTTATACTTCAGCTCTTAACACCAAGAAAATCTTTTCCATGATTTCAGAGAGCAATAAAACACACCAAAGAAAGCAGTGAAAAATGGCTACATGGTCAATGCTATTTGTAGATCACAAGAGATCTCTAATATATTATTTTGCCTACTGACAAGTGATGTGGGTATACATGTCACGTTATACATATGCTTCAAAACAAAAAGAGGCAATAAGCATGTCTACCGTAAACACATGGCACCAATAATTCAGAGATTAATTGCCCCTATCTTTCACACTGCTCAGTAACCCACACTTGCAACCATCTATGACAAGAGCAACGCCTGAATTCACAAGGAGAACCTTGGTTTAGTTTTCATGCAGCCTTTAGTAGGAAGCTAAGAATTGGCTTTATTTCAGGGAAAAACATAATTTGGTTTGGTTCGAAAGTATCAGAGGACAGTTTGACATAATTACTGATTTTGCCTGAGATTGTTTCTTCACAGGAAATAAAATGAAAAACGTCAATATAATAATTTTAAAACTGTGAATTTCTAAAATTAACTTTCTCTGCCTCTTTACATGAAACCTTTTGCTAGCTCTTGCTGACAAATACCTCTCTTTCTGCCTTTATTAGAGTTAAAATAGTTCTATTTTAATTTTTATGTGGGAAAACATCCTGTCAAGTTCATCCTCATGAAACCTTTATATTTTGCAATTGCGAATTGTAATAATGCATGATGCATGAATATATAAAACTGCATCATTATGCACTGACAAACACATACATCTATAGAAAATGAATAGAGATAATTAAGCAGTGAAAAACACCAAAGACCGTTTAACAACTTGTAAATACCGAATTTATATATAGCATAATTTGCAAAGAACTATAAGTTATGTTTTATGGATATATTATTTTGTTTCACTAGAAACTAAAACTAATATTTTTTTAAGTGAACATTTCAAATGTGTGCCTCTTTAAAGTATTTTAAGGTGATAAAAGTGGTATTTTTCAAACTTGATTCCATAGAAACATGTAGCTTACTGAACAGCAGCTTTGCTGATCTTAACAGCACTCTTAGGATTTGGCTCTATGGCAGTAATTTAGCATCACCTACATGTATAAACATGTATGATCTTGAGCGTGTGCATCCTAGGTGCTGGTTCTGAGAGCATGGGTGATGCTCTTGCTAAATATTTAGTAATTTATTTTTCCATTTTTCATGGAAATAAAACTATGGTTGCAGCAACTGGAAATTTCAGCTGGGGAATTCTTGATTAAAACAAGAATCGAGGTTATGGCTGGCTTGGAAATATAGTTTATAATTTCTTCTGGTATTTCAGTTGTCTCTGTTCAAGTCACTACTGCTCCTGTAACTGGGTATTTCTACATGCACTAATTAGCAAAAGATCTCACTGCTGTTGCCAGCCCAAGCACGCAGTGTTGCAGGCTCACCTTCCGCGTGAGTGGAAGAGATATTAGGCTGTTTGTTAGTTTACCAGGGCAGCCTTGGCATTGCTGTCACACACTCCAGCATTTGATTATAATCAAAAGCAACTGTGTCTGTGTGTGCATAACAACATCAGCTCATACAGCTCGTAGCATACAGATACTTTTCACTCTTCATTAAAAAATAAAAATTATTTTTATAAACTATAAACATATTTTTCTCCATTTTGTTTGCAGTTAATTAGCTATAGATAATAACCAGTCCCAGTGGGTAGAACAGGTACACCTAGGGTTTTACTTTGTCAGTTTTTCCAGAGCTTGAGATTAGTTCCTCTATAGAGGCAAAACACCACAAATGAACTATTTTATTTGATAATTTATTTGACCTCTTTGCTAATTAGTGCATATGAAAATGTCAGTTTACCCAGGGGCAGCAGTAACCCAACTAACAGTTGCTGAATTACCAGAAAATGTTTCTATGTTTTTAGTCTGGTATTTCATTTTCTGTAAATTGTGTTTTAGTATAATTTTTATTACATTTTTATTCTTCACTCATTATTTCAGAATTAGTTGCTTGTTATATTCATTCCATCAGTAGTTCATAAAGAAAGTTATTCCAATCAATATGTCAATTACTGTGATCATAAGGGACCATAAGGGTGGTCACTGAGCAGAGGACGATTTCTTTTATAAAGGAATACCCTGCTCTCCTGAAAATATGTTCTGTAGAAGTTTGACAGTCATTTCCCAGAAAATGAAGCAATTTTTCCTCTAAAAAAGTACCTAATGGAGGGATGATGAGGGCAGGGTCTTAAAAATACGTGAAATTTTAATGCCTATAAAAAATTTATTGTACTACAAAGACTTTCTCATTTGTATTACAATAGCTTTGCTCAGAAGAGTGAGAGTTCTACAGCATATTGCAGAATAAATAAAAGAATGCTGCTACTGTACAGCCACAAACAGGATGTTCCATTCTTTTCTACTACAATTGGTGAAAAATGTAAATAATGTTATTGGAAATTTTAAAATATTGTACTATAGCCTACTGTATCTGTATTCGTAGCAGTTATTTTAACATAAACATTACATTCAGGAAGTTTCATGCATCAGGGTGAAGAATGGAAAATACTGTGATAGCAACAACTATTGCAGCAGATTTTTAACCAGTGATGATTAAACTCTGCAATGACAGAAAAGTGACTGTAGTGCTGCTCTAGTACTTTTGTTCAAGGCCTATGAGTGATGCCTGAAATAGTCAATCATCACCTCAGGACAGAGAAATGCAGTAAATGTAACCTGCAAAAGTATTTTTCAGTTATTTTCTATGAAAGATGGAGAGAAATTCTTCTGAAAATAAAATATTAATTCAACATCATTACCATTTTATGGCATAACACACGTCTCAGAGACATATGGCTTTTTCAGATATTCTCACATGCATTCATTCATTTTGTTCAATTGTATGGCAATTCTTTGTTGCTGATTCCTTCCTCAAATCATTAACATTGATGCTGTTTAAATATGAGTCATATCTAATATTAACCTCACACATGAAAGCTAGACATTTTACTAGAAACTTCAAAGTTTGTGGGGGTTTTTTGTCTGTATTTTTTTTTCAATCTCATGTACAAAACTAATTTCTCTGCCTATACCTCTACATTCCCAAATCAGGTACTTCTTGTTTCAGCTCCTTTCTGTTGCTTGCCCAATGGCAAATATTTTCTACTCAATTACAACACTGAATTCTATACCTTTTAAAAATGAGAATTTCAATGTCATTAGGAAATAAAAGAGAAAAGTTAGAAAAGTGAGGGGATGCACTGTTCAGGTTTTACATCAGAAAATAGATTAATAACATTTACCCAATTGTTATTATAAATTTTATTCTTGAATAAATAGTCTAATTAAAAATATACCTACATCAGAAGAAATATAAATGTCACCAATTGATTTGATTTTCTCTTCTTTTTGACACCCATTAGCTCAGATGACACACCACTACTATTTTGCAGGAGAACTTTCAGAAATTGTATGGATCCTTTATTTTGAGATTCCAATTAAAGGTATTCTCTGAAATTTTTAAATTAAACCTGAATTGTGGGAGAAAATTATTGGCTCAGTATATTGTAGAAAAAGGCTTACTGGTGGCATTTCAAGAGAAGTTACCTTCTTTTGTTCAAGGCCATGTGCAAATACAGAATACAATCACTTCTGACCTGAACATGTTTTAGACAAAAAAAAGGGGTTAAAGAGAATGACATGGCTAAAATAATGTATGAAGTCAGACATTTAGCTGTGCATGCTACATCTTCAGCTGAATGCTTTAATCCCATGAATCCCTAAACTTCCTTTCCTGGCACAGAAATGAAATAAACTTTTTTCAGATATCAGAAATCAGTTTATTGAATGCTCTGGTAGGTTTTTGTTTGGTTGGTTGTGTGTGGGGGGGGTTGTTTGTTTTGTTTTGTTTGTTTGTTTGTTTTAACATGTCCTTCCCCCATGTCTAACCATGGGAAGAGAGAAACAGAAGTATATTGATTACAGGTATGATGTGCTCATAAGCCTCATGTTTTATTTTGTTTTTTCACTTCAGGGTGTTTTCCTAGCACTTCTCTATTATATTATATGTGTGATTTAACTCTCTGAAATAAATACAAAATACAAAATATGAAATAAATACAAAAATACAAAAATTCTGTCAAGGCACAGACTGAAGTGTGTAAATAAAACCCAACACATTCCTTTCCTTTGAAACCTGATGTGCAATTGAAATCGAAAAGAAAACCATGACAGTGCATATCAAGGTACTTTTCTTTGACTCGTGTATCAATTTCACACAGCCTCCTAAGCTGTTGGGGTTCTTTGTGTTTTTCCATGAATAAGTGTAACTCTAGAGGTGACTGCTAGCAGTAAAAATTCAATTTATGGCACACTTTTAATGCAAGCAGTAGCCATTAAAAAACACAAGGGAAGTGGAAGAATGCTCAACTGACATATCATCAAACTAAGACCTTTAGCAGAGCACACACTTGGATAACTGGATTTGCAAGGTTTATTGCCCTTGGCCAGGAATAGTGTACCGACATCAGCTCTAATAGTGGTAAAACAAGTGACAAGGAATAACAGAGAGAAAATGGTTGACTGCTACATGATTAACCTGTAGATTTTTAATACAGATGACAGTTTATTATCTGCTGTGAAATATGCAGATGCACTGTCAGGGATAAATGGAATAGCTAACAGCCCCACCACAGTACACCTCCCAGATACAAACTTTCAAAAGTAAGACCATGACAAGTGTGCTCAAGAAGTGCCAACAGGGTATCAATTCTCCCTAGAGTGTAAGTTCCCACCATCCTGACACAAATGAATGTTTATCTATTATTTTACACATAGCTACAAAATGAAACTGTTCTCAATGAAAAGTAATTTTACATCAGACTGTGTATCAGATTGCCAACAGATTTGAAAAGAATAAGGGAGTTTTTGATATCTATTTTGAGCCTCTATGTAACAAGAATTTGCCTAGTAGCTCTTGCATCGTGTGAATTTGTAGTTAAAATAAAGTCAATATGTTTAAACATGATTATGAATGAAACAGTAGAAAAATTTCAAGTGATGGAGAATCAGTCATACTCATGCACAATATTTACAAATGGGTAATTACCATCACTAAAAATAACTTGGATATTTATAAGAATGTTTTACATAAAATCTCTGCATTTAGTTGATTGTTTCCAGTCATTGGAAGTTGAACGAGATGAACTTCTTAGCAAGAGAAGTCCTCTATACCCATAGAAAGAACTCAAATGTGATTAAATTTTATTTCTCGTTCACTTTCCATTATGTACAGCCAAGTTTAATACAATAGCCAGCAACTCCAGGCCTAATTGCAAGAGTGATGATTACCTTACATTTTCTCCACTAGCATATGCTATTTTCTTGCTTCATACCACAATTGCGCTTATCATGCGTTGTGTCATCTGAAAGGTGGTTGCAGGCATTTACTCTAATGAAATGATTTAATTCTCAAGCAGTGCTTCCATTATGTCAGCCTTCTTAACATGAGATAACTAGCTTTATGCAGGTCCACTTTCTATAGGAAAAAGCAAAAAGTTAATTACTGACAATTACATGATGACTCTAACAAAAGGTTTCCACAGATGAATTTCAGTAAAAAATTTCTCTGTTCCAAGTGAGAAACAAAAAGCATGGAGGTACAAATCTGAGTAAATGTAGAGTAATAACAGGAGAAGTGTTATTTCTTACCCAAAATACAGGTTGCTTTGTGGCAGACTTCCAGGAACAATAAAATCTGTACATTTAAGCAAACCATGAAACTGCAAGTTTCAGGAAGATTCAGCTGTGGCATTGGCAAGCTCAAACCCTCATATATGTTCTAGCAACACACGTGACACTTTAATGCAGCCACAAATAAGAGAGTTTCTCTCACATCCTCATCCTTCCTTAGTGCCTACTGGTTGTGTCTAATCATTGCGAAAGTTATGCATCTAAATAATATATTTTCATATGTCATTTTACTGTGATTGCCAAAATTCAATTCATAATGCCCCACATGATTAGCAAATATTTTTATCATAGTTTATTTTGTAACACTCCTTATCTAATTACCTATTATACAGAGTATGACCATTTAAAACCCCAGTTGTGATCATTTAAGATAATTTAAGTCTGAATAACTGTAACACAAACTAATTAGTTTTCTAGGGCACTTGGAAAACAAAAAAAAAACCACAAAAGTCAGAAACATTGGGGGTTTTATCTTATTATGAAAAATTTAAGCAACTCATAATGAAAAATGACAGCTCTTTAGATTATATTATCCATATTCCAACACTTTTTATATTTTTCAGTGAATCTGTGAATTTAGGAGTGAACCTTTCTTCTCTTAAAAAAACCTTATCGAAATCAAACCTCTTGGAGAAATACATTTACTTCACTAAACTCCTGTAACATTTCAGAGAAAAACAATAATTTACAAAACATTTTATTGGAAACTCTTGAGGAGTGATTATTGCATTATTTTTGTATTTCGGTACATGATTCCTCAATACAAATTTTCAGTCAGTGAAAGAAAAACAGACCTGTTCCCCTTCACTTTTATCCTCCCTGTCTAGTTCACAACAGAATAAGCATGAATCACCCTCCAAGAAAGAGTTATCTGCTTTTATACAATTAACTGAGTGACCACAACCTCCCAGGTGTGGCCAGCACCACCCAGCCAGAGGCCCTCAGTCCCACCTCCCGGTTATGTAAGTGCCTCTCTTCTGCGCATGCGTGAGAACTTTGGAAATCCCCTCACAGACACGCAGTATGCTTTTGGGGTCTTTCTTAATTGAGTTTGGGGGTGCTACTTCATCCTCCTCCTCCTCCTCAATCTCTCCTTCAAGTGACCTTGGAGGACAATTAGCCAATCACAGAACACCAATTAAAATAGTTTATACAAGAAGCTCTCTTCAAGGACAACTTTCCCATTTATCAGGGCTTGTTTTCCCATAACTTGGCAGGGAAAGAGCAAAACTTTCATAGGTGGCGGGGCCAAACACAGACCAAAAGTATTAACCCCTGATACAGTTATCCAAAACTTCTCTGAGCAACTTGTTCCAGTTCCTCACCACCATCACAGTAAAGAATTTTTTTGTAACAGCTCATTTAAGTTTACTTTTTTCAATTTAAAGCCATTTTGTCTGAAATTCAACAAAGGCAAAAGCAGGGTCCTGCACCTAGGGAGGAATAATCCCAGGCACCAGTACAGGCTGAGGGCTGACCTGCAGGAAAGCAGCGCTGTGGAGAAGGAGTTGGGGGTCCGGGTGGACAACTCTCTGTCTGTGAACCAGCAGCGTGCCCTTGTGGCCAAGAAGGCCAGTGGTATCCTGTGGTGCACTAGGAAGAGCATTGGCAGCTGGTCAAGGGAGTGATCCTGCCCCTTTACTCAGTCCTAGTGAGGCCACATCTGGAGTAATGTGTCCAGTTTTGGCCTCCTTAGCACAAGAGAGACATGGAGCTCCTGGAGTGAGTCCAGAGGAGGGCAACGAAGATGATTAAGGGGCTGGAGCGTCTCTCTTACAAAGACTTATATATAAATATGTCTTATATACTTACATATAAGATATATATATCTATATGTATATATATCCTATTTATATCAGAGATATAAATTATAATAAATATATATTATATTTATATATATAAATATATACAAATATGTATAGATATAATTATATCTTTTAGAAAGGCTGAGGGACCTGGGACTGTTCAGCCACAAGAAGAGATGACTGAGAGGGGACTTAATCAATACCTAGAATTATCTGAAGGGGGAGTGCCAAGAGGATGGATCCAGGCTCTTCTCAGTGGTGCCAAGCAACAGGACAAGAGGCAATGGACAGAAGCAGATGCACAGGAAATTCCACCTGAATATAAGGCAGAATTTCTTTACTGTGCAGGTGACCGAGCACTGGAATGGATTGCCCAGAGAGGTTGTGGAGTCTCCCCCACTGGAGATATTGAAGAACCGTCTAGACCCAATTCTGTGCAATGTACCCTAAGGATGACCTTGCTTAAACAGGGAGGCTGGACCAGATGACCTACTGGTCCCTTCCAACCTGATCCATTCTGCTATTCCTTGGTTACAAGGCCTTTAGCAAAGCAGTGGGAGTGCTGACAGATCACTACAACTGTCAGCGCTGTTTCCTGAGGAGACAGTTCCTGGTGACCTGACCATCAGGAGACTGAGGAGAAAGGTGAATGTGACATTATGTAAAGACAGGCACATACTAATAAGCTTCTTATTAACAATTTACAACTGTATTGTTAATGAGTTTTGTTTTGTGCTAATTAGATAATTTGGACAGTGAATGTTATCACATGGACTAACCACAATAAATTTTTGCTGTGTTTTAATTGACTTCTAAGATTTTTAGTTAGGCCAATGATATTATTTGAATGAGATGTATAAGATGTACTCCCCCAGAAGCCTGTTAAGTACAAAGATAAACATTTTCATACTTTTAAAAATTATTAGTAAATATTTTCTTTTTTAAAAATCATCATATAAGTTAACACAGCAGAGTAGGCTTTTGGGTTTTTACACAGAGGGGTGGCTATGATAAAAAAAAAAGAAATGCTCTTTCAGGCGTAGTTACTTTCATTGAGAATCAAAGTTTAACTTAGGATTATTACCTAGTCAAAATATATATTTCAAATCAGTTGGTTGCACCCCATGCTCATGGCAGACTTAGAACTTACTATAAACTGTGAATTTATGTACTGAGAAGAAAAGACATCTAGTCTATATCATACATGGAGGGTAAGGCAGAACCAGTTATTAAACTTAGAGTTGCCTATTTTCTGGTGCATTGCCCTAATCACCAGATCATCCTTCTATGTTCAATTTTGGATAATAAAGAAATGATATTATATGGATTTTTCAAGCTTCATTTCCAATGACTTGTCTGTAACAAGGGTGCAATTTTATTGAGTTTGTCTCTTAGGCAATATTCTTTATCTCAATTTATTTTGAAGTTATTAGGTCTTCCATATGCAGTGAGTACTTTTTTATTTTTAAACTGGTATAGATTAGTCAGAATCTCATCAGCAATGAAAGGACATATTCAGTTGTTCATGATGTATTTCCTTTTTCTTTTGCTGTGTAAGCAGTCAAAATCCAACATGCTCTTTCAAATTCAAAAATTACTTTGAATGGTGAACAATAGCATTAGGTCCAAAACCAAATCTTCTGACAATTTTTGTCAAAGAACTGATTAAATGAAATACTTGTAGAAGGTGGATCATCAGTTTTGTTTGTAACACTGTTATGTGTAACACTGTTATGCATGTAACACATGCATAATCATGAAGTTTTATAGATGTAATGTCCTCCTAGATCTTTACTTTCAAAAATCAGTTGTGTGTAGTAGTTAAATCAATGTGTAGTAATACAAACACATACTGTCAAAACACAATGAGTACAGTCTGTAATTAGATAGACATTATGGAAAGCTACAAGTGTGAACAGAATTGCTCCTTACCCATGTATCACAAACATTTCATGCAGTAAATTAAATTCTCCATAACTTAGTGTTTATTCCAACTCCCAAATTCCTCAAAATATATAGTCAATCAGCAGTGATTGGGAGAAGCAATTTAATTATTGTCAACAAGTGTCACATTTGAAATTTTTCGGAGTGATTAAGTCAGCTTTTGAAATTCCCTTTCACATCAAGAATTTCCCTTCAGGGAAAAAAACACGCACTTATTCTTTAATGATATATTGGAAGAGTCATGCAATTTCTCTAAGTGACACAGCTAAATGCTACAAACGTGCAGAGTGTGAAAAAATATTATCTGAAATGTCAGTTTGCACACACAGGTGTTTGAACTCATTTATATTGTTCTTCCATTTAACTCGGATAAAGCACATCTGGCAGTTAATATTTAGTGTGTGAAAGTCTTGCTGAGCCTCATCATAACCAAGTGCGTCCAATTTTCTCTCCCTACACTAAGTATGAAGTAACTGTGCATCAAAACTTATCAGAATTTTTTCAGCTCATGAGAGTTTATCCTTTTTCAACCACTGCTTTATGCAGCAGAATATACAGGTGTTTCAAAGTTATTGCAAGCACTGGAAGGAAGCATCTTTTCAAACCACGATATTCAGTTTTTCTTCCTATGGAACCGCAGATAGCACTTCAAACAGGCAAATACCTTCTAAAGAAACACATAATCCCATTTCTGTGGATCATAGGGGCAACACCATCCCTGTCCTGTTCCAGCCGACCTTTCAACCCATCTAGAAAGTAAAACCAGAAATTCCCTAAGACTGAAACAAGCATTTTGAGTAAAGAAAATTCTTTCAGCACTGACCACAGCAGGAACCACAACTCCAAGAGCAAACACAATTCTCTTCCAAATCCATCCCCTGTTTGTAAGAACTCTCAGGACAATGTTATCATGCTGATCTTTTATTTGAGATGTTAGGAGTATTTTTATTATTCACTGACAGCTCTTTTAATGTCTTTCTCCCCACCACTGTTTCCTCTCTTTCCTTCCTCTTCTCTTTCCCTGGATTACTACTGCTTCCATATATATAAATGTATATACACAGAACAAATGAAACAAGAAGTCATAGAAAGTTAAACATTTGATTTCTGTACCTTTTTGTAACTTCAATCTGACTATGATTTTCAGGCCTTATTTAGCATTTGTATTAGATCTGTTCCCTTAACAGCAAACCAGTGATTTTTTGGGTTTTTTTCAAGAAAAAGAATCAGAATTGAAACAAAATCCTTTTATCATTACAAATTTTATCATTATAAAATACTTTTATTATTATCACGTATATAGCTGAAGTGGGAAATCAGTTATATGCCTGAGACTTAATCTGCTATGGCATTCCTTGTGATGTTGTCACAGCATAGAAGAACAGATAGATACTCCTCTTTGCCACAAAGCAGACTGACGAAAAGTGAAAATAGTTAAGAGTTTTGATGAATATTTAGAACAAAACCCCATTCAGATTCCATTGCAAACTTGGAATTCATTCCAGCTTTTTCTAAAGGTTAAAACCAGACATTTTCCTTTCTCTCTTGTACTGTTTTGTGTTTTTTCTGTTTGCAATTAACTTTGCTTCCTGTTCTTCTGGCCACTAGTGTTACTTTTTCTAAACATCCATGGATCTTTTCTGATTTTATGCCTCCGTGTTTTAAAGTTTATTTTTACTCTGAGATTGAAGAATGCATAATGGCAAGTTGAGTCAGTCAACGTGCTTTGGAACATAAAAAGAAATTATTTATGCCAAATGAAAAAGTTTAAAGTGCATTGTGCAAGAACATAAAATTGTAAATATCTTCATAAAAGAAAGTGTTGGATAATCTGTGACAAGGTTTTTCATAAGCTTTTCTTCTTTAAAAAAATGGGAGAAAAAAGTGCCAGTTTTTCTTATTATTTCAAAATCTCTACCTACCAACTGCTTTTAAGAGATTTCAAAAATCTACATACTACACAAATTTTATACGCAGTCATTGCGGTTTAACCCCTGTAGGCAGCTCATGACGACATGGTCACTTGTTCATTCCGCTGCAGTGGGATGGGGGAAAGAACTGGAAGAGTAAAAGTGAGAAAACCTGTTGATTTAAGATAGTTAAAAAGGAAAGCAAAAGCCGTGCACTCAAGCAAAGCAAGAAATTCATTCGCTAATTCCCATCAACATGCAGATGTTTAGCCATTTCCAGGAAATTAGGACCCCATCACATATCCTTCAGAAATAATATTATTGTGATACATAACGTGAATGAACTCAAAGTGATTCTTCAAAAAGGACTAGGATAAAATGTATAGAATTGTGTCTGCTTTGATAAGAAAGGAGGAAAGAATAAAGCATAGACTCATGTTTTCCTTCATACAATTTCACTTGGAATATAAGAAACTAGTCATTTTGCTTGCAATAAAGGGCAGAAGGGAATGTTGTTAATGTCAAAGTTGCTTAGATACATAGCCCTACTTAAATCAATACGAATTAAGCTTCTAAAAACATTATTTGTAATCTGGGCCTATGGTCCTTGTACATCAGAATAATCAGGAGAGATTTAGTATGCATGGTTTCTTTCCCTGAAGGTTTAGCAAGAGCTGTGGTCAGCCAGCATTAGAATGACTCAAGATGAATGGATAAATAAGTTTCCCAGATTTGAGCTTCTATTGCAGACTGAGGCATTTGCACATAAGGACAACCCTTCTGTACTGATCAGTGATCCTCACCTATTCCAATGGCAACTGGCTTCCTGTGGGATTTATTGTTTTATAGCATTGCCATCTGTGCTGGTGTCATGTTGTGGATAGGTCTGAAAGCAAGATAGGAATTATGGTGACACTAATTTTTACAGGAAATATTGCCTGGCTAATAGCATTTGGCCATGTTCTCATTCTTCCACAGCTTTAACTGCTCGGAAAATAAAGGAATATCCATCACAGTAATAAAAACTGACTTTATGGTATTGTCATGGACACTGAATTCTCTCAAAGATAGGAAAAGCAATATCTGTCAAAGAAACAAAGGCTTTTCTTAATTGTCAGCTATTTTTAGTTGGGGTTTGGGGTAGGGTTTTCTGGGTTTTGTTTGTTTGTTTGTTTTCCTTGTTGTTACCTATTTATTATGTAATCCTTTTGGGACTGGGGGAGATGATGATGATGACAATAAGATAAGGTGATTTTGACATCTTACGTTAATAGAAAGTACAATTTCAGAATCACTTTGCATGCGTCCACAAAATTTAAGTCTTTCTTTAATTAGTCATTTTGTCATTTAATGTTTTTGAATGAAATTGATTTCAACTGTAATGGCATTTCAGAGAGACATGGTGCTTCATTGTGATTTCCATGAATCAGTGTGCTTTGTGATATTTCCAATTTGATATATAAATGAAGATAGAAAAAAAGAAAAGTAAAAGGAGAAAGAAAAGGAAAACTGAAAAGAACAGAGTAGAATTCTTAGAGTGGAAAGTAAAACTGTAAGAAGTTAAGTTAGAACTTGAAAGAATCATAGAATCAACCAGGTTGGAAAAGACCTCTGAGATCATCAAGTCCAACTCTTGATCCAACACCGCCGTGGTTACTAGACCATGGCACTAAGTACCACATCCAGTCTCAGCTTAAAAACCTCCAGGGACAGAGAATCCACCACTTCCCTGGGCAGCCCATTCCAATGTCTGATTACTCTCTCTGTAAAAAATTTTTTCCTAATATTCAACCTAAACCTCCCGGGGTAGAGCTTAAGATCATGCCCTCTTGTCCTACTGCTGGTTGCCTGGGGGAAGAGGCCAACCCCCACCTGGCTACAACCTCCTTTCACGTAGTTGTACAGAGTGATGAGGTCTCCCTTGAGCCTCCTCTTCTCCAGGCTAAACAATCCCAGCTCCCTCAGCCTCTCCTTCACCAGCCTAGTTGCTCTCCTCTGGACCTGCTCCAGCACCTCAGTATCCTTCCTGAACTGAGGGGCCCAGAACTGGACACAGTACTCGAGGTGTGGCCTCACCAGTGCTGAGGACAGGGGAAGAATCACTTCCCTGGACCTGTTGGTCACACTGTTCCTGATACAGGCCAGGATGCCATTGGCCTTCTTGGCCACCTGGGCACACTGCTGGCTCATGTTCAGCTTCCTGTCAATCAGTACCTCCAGGTCCCTTTCTGCCTGGCTGCTTTCCAGCCACTCTGTCCCCAGCCTGTAGCGCTGCATGGGCACTGCACATTGTGGCCAAAGTGCAGGACCCGGCACTTGGCCTTGTTGAACCTTGCCGCAGGGTATCTGTCGTATTGTTAGGTTTTGGTCCGTAGAGGAAGAAGACACACACACACAAAGAGAGATGAGACAAGGGTGTCTGCTGCCTCAGAACAGCAGGCAGCTTTATTGAGGTAGCTGGCCCTGACTTTCCCACACACATACTGTAAATATATTTTTACAAAAACATTCAGGAATTCACACCTGCACCCTGAAACACAGTCAACAGCCTGTCCTTGTACTGCTTATCATCTTCTAGCCAACTCCCTAATACTTCAGGCTGCTGTGTCCATGGGAACATTTAATTAGCCTCACTGTTCTCATGGGAAAGGCTTTATATCACCTAATATTTCAAGCTCCTCAAGTTCCAGGGGCTCCAGGGGCTCCGCGGACCTGCTGCTTCCCCCCACAGAACCTCATCCCATTGGAATCAGCCCAACTCTCCAGGTCCTTCTGAAGAGCCCTCCTGCCTTCCAGCTGATTGACAGTCCCCCTCAACTTAGTGTTATCTGCAAGTTTGCTGATGGTGGACTCAATCCCCTCATCAAAATCATCAAAAAAGATATTAAACAGAACTGGGCCCAACACTGATCCCTGGGGGACACCACTAGTGACCGGCCGCCAACTGGATGCAGCACCGTTCAATACCACTCTCTGGGCCCAGACCTCCATCCAGTTCTTAACCCAGCAGAGGGTGCCCCTGTCCAAGCCATGGGCTGCCAGCTTTTCCAGTAACATGCTATGGGAGATGGCGTCAAAGGCTTTGCTTAAGTCCACAAAACTCCTGGAGAACTGAGAGGAAGCCAAAAGGACGCAAAATAATCTGTAAAGGAACAGAGATCTTTAAAAAAGAAAAATTGAAAGTTTTACATAAATCCTAGAGAAGCTAAGAATGGAAAGAATAAGTAATAGTGAAAACATCACCTCAGAAAATCATGGTCTGGGTAGCGCTATATACTCACCAGACAGTTCACAACAGCAAGAATGTCTAACAATTTTCTGTATTGTAAACACTGAATTTTCCTATTAGTGTGTTTGGTTTTGTTTTTTTTAATCCACTCCGTCCTCAGAGTGTACCTTGTTATCCAAAAATCTGAAGACATTGAAGCAGGAGGAGAGCTCGGTAAAACACTGATGTTCTAGGTTTTTTAACTACTCCAAATGACTTTGGAATCACAGAGCCACGGCCGTGCTGAAGGCAAAGAGATGAAACTTTCTTTGCTTCTGCAAAGCCATCTGCCATACCCCAGTCTGCGGAACCATTCCAGGTGGTGCACAACCTGGTTAATCCAGGCTCTGTCCAGTTGGATACACAAATGAGATGTTTATGCTAAGAGGGATTTTCAAGATTCTTTAGAGATAACCATTCAGCTGGCGTGTTCTGCCTCACTGCTGTTGCAGCAGAGGCCAAGGCCACCACAGCAGAGCCTCTGTCTTCCCAAGCAGTGGTGCTCAGGGTTGTATTCAATGGTACTTTAACATGGATTCAGCTGCAGTATGCAAGCTGAACCTACATTTTACAAATAAGAAGTATTAGAAATACCATTTCCATCTTCACCCGAGAGCTAGAAAAACTGTAGGAAGACTATTCTACTGGCTTGAAAGTTACCTCAAGTACTCAACAGTCAAACACAAAAAGCCCCCAAGACAATCTGTGATGAACATTCAAACAATCAGATTGCTGGTTGAAACATCAAGCGGGACAGAGGAAAGAAAAAGGGAAGTCCTCCATGGAAAAGTAGCTGAAACGTAGCATATGACTCTTAATCTTAGAACGCAGTCACTGTGATCAGTATTATCTTCAATGAAAAATGTAGCCTGCTAATATGATGTGATTTGGGGTAGCTCTACAAGACAGTTGTCTATGTCAGGAAGTCTAATACTAATAACACATCACAAGAATAAATTATGGAGTGTTCTGAATTTTTGTTATTTTATTATAGTGGAACAAAGATTGAGCTGTTCTTAGAACAATAAATACAGAATGCTAAGCAACATGTAAAATTAACAAAAGACATGAAAAAATAGGGAAGTAAATCAAATGAGAAACCTGAAGAAATCAGAAGGCAGAGAGGGGGAAAAAAACTTATTATTCTCCAAGCAACTAGTCTCAGCTTTGATGTTGACAAATATTTTTTCTTTTACTGTATACCATGACAGTGCATGAAAGTAACACTCATTTGGAGTTTTAATATTTAGAAACACAAAATGAATGACAATAAAATGGTTCTGAATAAGAGTAGGCCCTTAAAAATGATTATGTTAATAATGGTAATAATTCATTAGGAGATTAATTGTTCTGAAAAAAAAAGTCACCAAAATCCTTAAAGACTTTTGGATTTGAGTCTTTATAAGCTTTAGACTAATTTTGAGTGGCAGAACTATTTATGCCCAGCGTCAACTACTTTTTCAGAAATGAGCAGCTGGATTGGAACCTGACTCTAGATCTTTTGCACCCTCGAAAAAAACAGAAGATTTTAGGAGGCACAGACTGATTGCATACCTCTTGGATCCTGGAGTACTGACAATATCTTCATGTACAGTGTGGAACCAACTCGGTTTTGATTTTAGATTTCCAGAGTTTGCTACTGAGTTAACAGATTGAGTGCAAAATTTACAACTACTGCTGTTTTTCAAGTGATTTATAAGACTACTGGAGGCAGAATCTGGTGCCAGTGTTAGATTAATCTCCTTGCTGATATCTAAAGGCCATATTGATTGGTAAGACTAACTGTAAATCTACCCAAATAAAATCTTGAGGAAATATATCACAAACAATAAACTTTAAAACCTTTCAAGGCCACATCTTCAAATGAAAGTTTGCCCACAAGGACATCAGATTTTATTGTCACTTTCTACTTCAACTATATTAAGTATTTACAATTCCTTCCCATCTTCCATCTTTTTTTTGAGACTTCACATATAAAAACCCCCAAGGATATCTATTAGCATGCAGCAAGTAATAGCAAATGCAACCACTACCATTTTTCATTGCATTCTTTTTTGCAAATGTAATTGTTAACTTCTATACACAAGTTTTCAAATAAATAATGGCAGAGTCTGAAACCCTAACACACAGTACTTCCATTTATGGAAGCAAAACACATTCTTGAGCAAACTGTGTTACTTCTAGCATCATTGCAGCATTGCTAAATGCCAAAAAACTATAGGGAATTATTCAAGAAAAGTTACAGCCAAACAATTTTTTCAGTCAGATACTGGACTGAACCTAAGTTTTAAGAGTCAATTTTTGCCTTTACTTAAATAGTGCCATTCTAAATTGAATCACAACATATCTTGGTTTTTGTGAACTCTAAAATGCATTGGACATAACTCTCAAACACGGCCAGCTGTACCAAACAGACTGCAATTTAGCACGCTTAGGTAGGCAGAAATTGTCTAAATTAGCTAGTACCAGTATAGATTTTTTCAATTTAAGAGACTAAAAATAACAACAAAATCTATTTTGTTACCCTATAGGAAGTTTTAATGTAAAATATTTACACAAATAAAAGTTAAAGACATTATCACACAACTAATAAAAATCTGAACACAAATATTTGTTTAAAAATATACCTGAAAGAGATGAACACAATTGCCACAATCTTGCAGTTAAATCAAACCATTTTACACTCATCTTCAATATCCCCTTCTTGCTGTATCCTTCCCTGTCTTTTTTTTTTGGCCTCCTTCTTTATATACACATGCTGACATTCAGGTTCAGGTAATATATAACATATTTTCCCATATCCTGAAAAGTTTTAAAACAATCATTGTGATAAACATAGTAGGATACTATTTGCTCCATAGATTACCTGTAGCAATTAGCTGATCTTTCATGATAGTTGGAGAGAAGAGCACTTTCATATGAAGATTGATTCCTATCCTAAAACTAGTGTCCGTAATAGGTAAGGTTAATCACTTCTCTGTTGCCTTTGAAATCAAACTATTTTCCACATTCACCACCTTACTTTCTAGCCAGATAAAGTGAATCCTTTCTGTACTCTCCAACTCAAGTACTTTATAAAAAAATATCTAGAGTATTTAAATCCCAACTCAGTATTTATAATTAAATATTACTCATTATTTAAAATTGTAAACTCTTAGACATCCCATATAGAAACACCTTTACAGAAATATTAAAAGGTGTATTTCAGAATTTTTGTGGTCTGCAAGTGTTAGACTATATCTGACAATCTGTAGAAGTCTGGAAAATAAATGTTGGCAAAAATTTAGTTAATGTAGATGCATGGGAACAATTGTCAACTGGATGAAATGGACAGGTGCTTTCTCAAATTAATGATGATGTGGATCTTAAGCATGACATTTGTTGTCCTTGCAAATGGGGAGGGAAAAAACCTAACTCCCTCAAAAGTCCCTCCCTGCCACTACCCCCCCAAAAAACTCCAAAAACACATTGGAACACTTCTTTTATTTCCACCAGATACAATCAGGCCAACTCACAGATAACAAGTAACTTGGAGAAGATAAGACAGTTAGAAACGGTACATCCTATGAAAATCAGAATAAAGGATACGAAATAAAGGAATAGGAATAGACTAAATGAATTCCAAGTGGAAAAATTTCAGCCATCTCTGTGAAAATATCTTCTATCTATTCTTACAAAGAACTAAAGGAAAAATTGGCAGGTCAGCCAGATGAATTACTCAAGGAAGGTCCACCAGTGAGTTATAGATAGTAATTCAGACACCAAAGGAAATAACAAGATTTTATTTCTTTTATGCCACTGAACCTTAAACATGGGTATTAGTCAAAAAGCATTTTACGCATTCACTTCAGTATAAGTCCAGTTTAAATCCCTAGTAAAGGCGGGTGACTTTTATAGTTTTGCAGAAGAGCTATATCAGAACCAAAAAAGTCTGAGATCTTTCAAGTCATTGGCACAAATCACCATAGTACTGAGATTTCATTCTATTTCTTATATTTAATATTTATGGCATAAGTACAGGTACTTGGGCACTGCTGAAAATTAAAGCATCTTTAATGAATGCAAATTGCCTAATACCTTAATCAAGAACACTAAAGATATGTAAACACTAAAGATATGCAACTGTGACATTTCTTACTAGAGAATGTTTTTACTTACAAATGCTAGGTACCCAAACATTCATTTAATCCTAGAAAACATCAAAGTTATGAAACAACATAGAGTGTCTCAGAAAAAGGAGAGGAAGAGTCTCAGGGCTTATCCAGCTCAGCACACCTGAACAAAATATGCACATGGAGCCTGCTGCACTAAGGCACAGAACTGAACTCCAGAAGATCCAAGGGACAAATTCACCTATGAACATACATAAACAGGCATTTAAAGGTAGAAGCTCATTTGCTTCTATTTAAAATTACCTACTCCCTCTTTTCTTTTTCTACAGTTTTTCAAGAATAATTATTCCAGTCACTCATGCAGTTGCTTTTCAAGCTGCAAAAGTTTAAACTACTACAAGACACAAGCACTAGGGGAGAATTCTCTCTTTGAAACCCCACCGCTAATTTGTGCTTGCTTTTTTTTTTTTTAATGCTTTTTAAAAAAAAATATTTTAACAATCAAAATTTTTAGTATTCTACAGTGTTTGATAGTGAAACATTTGCATGTAAGCAGAGAGAAAAAGAAAGTGGTTATTGGAGTTTAACTCTCCAATACATGAGCTCCTTTTCCTTCTATTCACAAGTTGGCTTTCATTGTTTGCTAGTGTTTTCTTTTAAAATACCTCAGTCTCACAAACGCTGCAACATAGATCTTTCTGTTTAATACAGAAATCATGAATGTAATTTAACCACATGGGTTAACTATGGGTTAACAGAAACAGGGAAAACCTAACACAGATCTAACTTATGCGATAGGATGTTAGTTATTTCACAGTACTTTGATTCTACATATTTTGTCACATTCTATGAATTGTTGGTTGAGTACCAAATGTAGTACCAATAGGAATTCATAATCAGGCAAAATTGTCTGTCGTGTTTGTGTGGTGAAATTCACCTTTAAAAGGTCGTTTTCTTATCTTCTACAGCCTAAGGCAAAAGATTTTCAGTCCAGGTAGAGAGATTTTGCATATTTTCAGACATGTTCTTTTAAAAAAAATATGGTAGTTATGTCAGTAATACATGCTGAAAATACACCACTTAGCAGTCTTTTTTTATCTCTTTGGTTTATTCTACCAGTGATTTGTGAGACAGAATGTATCTCCTATCTGCCTCTTAATGCATAGTGGGCTATTTTCTATAGAACATGGAAGTACAGTCCACTGGAGAGAATAAAAGAGCGCATTGGCATAGTTTAAATATCTGAAATGCTTCCAGACATGGATGTTTTTCATGTAACCATGGAATTTCAGGATATTCCCAAAATTAAAAATTAACTGTTAATACCAATTGAGATAGATAGATAGATAGACAGATAGATAGACACAATTAGTTCTGAGCTTTTCAAAGCGTTTCAATTAATTTTCAGGGAAATAAAAAAAATTATTAACTAAATTCATCTTGGCAAGCTAAATGAATAAGAAAAATTGTCTAAATATTTGTCAACCATACACAGGCATGTTCATTTATTCTAATCTTTGTGCAGCTGGAGCACTTAAATAGATTGCATATATCACCATGACAAAGATCAGATATAGTAACCTGAAAAATAACATCAGCTTGCATTAGTCAGTT
Organism: Pipra filicauda; assembly: GCF_003945595.2. Classification (NCBI taxonomy): domain Eukaryota; kingdom Metazoa; phylum Chordata; class Aves; order Passeriformes; family Pipridae; genus Pipra; species Pipra filicauda. The sequence continues at coordinate 5,452,916 of NW_024104842.1, forward strand.
AGAAGAGGGATGTTCCCACATGACTGAGTTCCCTGCTAAAGAATTCACTTCCTAGAACTGGTAATTCTGAGTTAAATTTTCAATAAAGTATAAAAACAAAGCAAATGAAAACCCCAACCACTCACAAACAGAACAAGTAAGCTCATCAATGAAGATTTCCAAATATTTCATATTCATAATATGAAATATTATATATATTCATTATATATATATATATATAAAATTAGGGCACCGCATAGTACCAAGGTGTATTCACATGCATCCTTTTGTGAATATTTTCCATTAAAAATGTAGGCATCTATATTTGAACTTTTTCCAGAAAGTAAAATTTTTTTCTCAAATAAGTAAACATTTCTTCTGAAATCCATTATGTGAAATATAATATTTTTAGACTGTCAAAATGGAAACAGGAGGTCCTAGTATGATTTATTTCTAAACTGTGGTGTAAAATTAAGAGTTTTAATATTCCTTAGGAAAATTATTTCTTTTTCATGGCATAGCAGATCGGTGTTGTTGTTAGATTTTGTGCATGGGATTGTAACCCATGAAGAAAAAATTATACTACCTAGAGAATTAAAAAACCACCTTTTTTACCCACTAGAATAAAACAGCATTCAAAGGATTGTCTATGACAACTAAAGAGATTTTTGAGGTAAGACCATAAAACTTAGTACACCTTCTTGTGCATAATCTTAACAATTAATAAAAAATATTGTCAAGTAATTGGAACCAATTTTCTTTTTTTTGACAATGCTTTCAGAAGTTTACTTTGTTCATTAAAATTTTTCCTGCATTTTATTTTGCATACTTTAATCTTAGAACCAAGCCAGCTTAAGGACCCATTCTGGACACCCTAATAAGCTGTTTGACATTCAGTTTCAAGTAGGATGCCAGCAATGAATTGACACAGTAAGTCTAAGCCTTGACAGCTAAACATAGAAAAGTAATGCTTATGAAGTATTTAAGATCCTTACACAATTGCAAGACTATACTGTCACATCTCCAAAGGATGCAACATTCAGAGTGAAAAATAGCATTGCTATCTTCAATTCTATTCTTATTGTACTGGGGCCAAACACATTTTTCTTATTTGTTCAACAGGTGAAATTTGTCATCTATCCTTTCTGGTTCCTACAGCTAGCAATGTTTAGCCTAGTTCATTATATATAAGAGTCTATCAGAAAACAGAAGGGAAATTTCATGTATTTCATCATCCTTATCCACCCTCCTCCCACCATTTCTTTGCATCCTCTACTCAACACTAGCACCCCTCAATGTAAGTTCCTCAGGTACCCTTTTCTTCACCCAGTGACCAAATACCTATTGTTTTTCCCAATTTTGTATCCAATCTCATGCCAGAGCCCCCATATAATTTTTTCCAAAGTTTATGACTGGTCTTGCAGGCACTTGGAGCCCACCACTCTACTCCAGCCCCGTGACCTGTTGCTCTGGGACTTGTTGCTGATTGTTAACACAAGGCTGTCCATTACAAGAGTGTTCCTGCCAGGGCACTCATTGGAACACCCTGCCAAGCAGGAACAGAGTAGTTTTGTGTGCCCATCTGTCCCATGCTGTGCAAAACCACGGAGACATTGGCTGATGAATTTTATGATATATGTTGTTCAAACAGTTTGAATATCATTAGCAGTTTCATGAAAAGTAATCAGTGATTTGAAGAGCAGTAAACATTCTTAATAACCCTTTGCTGTTTCCCTCCAGAATCAGTGTCAATGCTTCCAGAACAAAACAGTCAATTATCATTGAATCATTGAAAAGTATCTTCCTGCCTGAGTCAACCCTGCTTTTTTTAGGGAGCAGCTGGGTTGTTTGGGTTTGTTTATTTGTGTTTTCCTGGTTTAATTTTTTTGTTCATTTTTCATTTAAAGATATTTCTTTGAAGAAATTAGAAATGGAAACTTTTAAAAATAATTCATTTTAAAGAAATCTCCCACAAAATAATCATGAAAATAATTATGCAGATTTTGAAAGATTTTAATACTGGTAATAATGGAAAATAAATTAAATCTTGTGTATACAAGGTGTCACACTAACAGTTTGTATGATGATATTGTCTTCTCCTCCTACCCCATCCTTTTCTTTACCACAGTGTTATAACCTTTCACACACTATAAACCTGTTTTCCTCCTTTGAAAAAAGAAATAAAAACAAACCACAAAAAAAGCCCCACAAACACCCAAGCCCTCAAGCCCAAAACAAAACTGAGACTGAGACAAAAAATCTGCCATAAGTTAGAGTAAAAGTTCAGTTAGCTAAGGATTTTTCCTCTGATAGGCCCCAAAAAGTGAATGCTTAGGTGAAGAATGGGATGATACTTCGAGTATTCTCTCATCCTTCATCTATTTCTAAACCAAGCATGGTTTGTGTCGGTCAAGCATGCTTAGGGTATGCATTATCCAGCAGTTATCCAGCCTCCTCTTGAAGTTCATGCAAATTTCCCATCCACAACAAACTTTGACAAGGAATTTCACAACTGTGATCTGTTACATGAGAAATGGCTTCATTACTTCTTTTGAGCCTGTCTCCTGTTACCTTAATTTGATCTCTCAAGACCTTTTTTCACAGAAGAGATGATTAACTTTTCCCTAAGCTTCCTTTAGAGCCTAATTTTGTGTTCCTTTTCACTTTTAGTTTATTCCCCCTCATCTATTTCTGAACATCATTCTTTGCACAAAGGTTACTCCAAGGCCTTTTTTTCATCCTTCTTGTGCTTCTCTGAACTGTTTTCCATTCCACTACCTCCATTTTGAGATGAGGGATGGAAACTCTGTAGAGGTGACTAAATTATTCTCTTCATTTTTTTTCTTCTAAAAACTTTTGCTTTCAGTTTTGTTACCCAATAACCACTGAGTATTATATTTGTTCATAAATGAAACTATATCAGCATCCTGAGAGTTTTAGCTTGAGTGGTAATGCTGTGGTCTGCTGTACACTCATGGGCAAACACATTTCCTAATAATTTTTGTTGTTTGCTTTTAAATCAGTGTTGTTTAAATACACAGCCCCTGCACTTCCTAGGCTTTTTAATCTCTTCTTGATCTTCTCTCATCTTTACTGCTCATGTATTTACTTGCCTTTTCTTAGAGTGAGCTGAAAGAGCATCAGCCAAGGACCATCTGGTATATAGAACAAACACAATTAAACTATTTACTCTGTTCTTAACAAAATATTGCAGTGATATAAATTCAAGTTTTTGCCTTTATAATCCTCCATAAGATAAGCATCTACTGATTTTCAATACAGTACGCAAAAGTGTTAAGGGTATTTCAGAAGAACTGCCTGGGTTTGTGCAAGTGGTATAACAAGAAATTAAATATACATTGCCCACTTGTGAAAGCAAGTTAAGAGTTCATGACGGCACCTAACAGCAATAAAAGCATGAAATCCCATGCTAAGAAGAGCTATTTCAATTTCGATGCACAAAAAGAAGTCATTCGTTTGACAATTTTGTGTGTTCCCGTGGGCTGCAAAAGCCTGCAAATGCCTCCATGACTGTGGGAGAGATGTCAATGTACATTGGCAAATATGCTGAACAAGGACTACATTTCAAGTGAGACTACACCATTCAACATGCTGAGGAGAGTTTCACATATGAGTGAGTCTAAATGAGTGGCCAAAATCTCCATCCCCTCAACAGAACTGATCCAACAAAATCAGTAGGGTAGTTGAAATTCTGTTTCTTAGACATCTTGTTGCAAAGAGACTTCTATCTTTAGATATTGTTTTTGTAGACATTTTATGCAAAACATATCCCAGTTCTGTCATTGTTCAGCTAGCAACTAGATGACCTCAAGCCTTCCAAACTTCTGGCATAAATACATGTTTTCATGCAAATACACACTAAAATTGTCAGTAATATACACTCATGTAAGAAAAAAGAGGTGAAAGAGCTCAGGACTGGTTTCTATTCCTGCCTATGAGTCAAAAAAAAGAGAAACTGTGGTTAAAACCACTACAGTGTCAAAAAAGTACATGAAAACCATCACACTCTACTTGTGTGAAAAACAAACCCTGACAAGTAATAGGAGGTCTCTACAGGTTTCAGCTGGAATAAAAATAATTCTCTCCATAATACCTTGTATGGTGCTATGTTTTGCATTTTTGACCGAAACAGTGTTGATAAAACAAAGGTGTTCTATAAAAGTTTCTTTTTATGGCAACATTTATAATAAAAAAGGAACCCAAGTGCTACTTGTTTTAGCCATGTCACTTATATATGAACTGCTATACTGATTTTGGGATTCATAACTTTAGTTTTCATCACAGTAGCTTGTATGTTTATGTTTTGGATTTGTGACCAAAATAGTGTTGATAATGCAAGGATATTTCAGCTATTGCTGAGCAGTGCCTACAGAGAGTCAAGGACTTTTCTGTTTCCCACACTCCTTCTCCAGCGAGGCGGTTGAGGGTGCACAAGAAGCTGGGAAGGGATGTGGCGAGAACAGTTGACCCTGATTGACCAAAGGGATATCCCACACCATATAACATTTTTGCTCAGCAATAAAAGCTGGAGGTAGGAGGAAGGGGGACATTCAGAGTTCAGGTGTATGTCTTCTCAAGTAACCGTTATCATGCGATGGAGCCCAGTTTTCTTGGACTGTTCATGACTGAACACCTGCCTGTCCATGAAAAGTGGTAAATTAATTGTATGTGTGGCTTTTGCTTTCCATATTAAACTGTCTTTATCCCAACCCATGACTTTTCTAGCTTTTGCTCTTCTGATTCTCACCCCCTCTCAACTTGGGGGAGCGAGCAAGAAGATGTGTGGGACATAGCTGCCTATTGGGGTTAAATAATAACAGAAATCTCAAAATTTTTCATTAACTTATATTATCTCACATTTTAAAGTAATAAAAATATATAAATTAGCTAAAGTACTCAATTCTTAAGAATCTGTGTAAAATTTAAAATATTTTATAATATGCATAATAAAATAGATAAAAAATTAAAAAGAAAATTAATAAACACTGGAGGTGTTCAAGCTCAAATTAAAGTCAAACTAAAAGATTGCTTTCATATTCAGTTTCATAAGGTTAGAACACTTTCAGAAATACTTGGATCTTTTAATTTAATGATTTCTCATCAATATCTCCAGATTCCTATAGTTTTCTTTTGATTAAAAAATCAATAATAAAAATACTCACTTCAAATGTTTTTAGATTAATTTAAGTAATCATACTCATCATACTAAGAATTTCTGGGAAAGCATTCAAGTCCCTCTACACACTAGATCCCCTCATGGACTCAGAGTCAACATATATACAAAAGTAATATATTTAAAAAATATATTCAAAGTATATTCAGTACCCCCTGAGCTATGCTGACCCTCTTTTCTACAACTATTTTTGTCCAGACAAACTCTGTTATTAAACACAGTGTTATTAAATGCACAATTTAGCTGGAATTGTTCAGGACAAATTCACTCTCAGTGATCCTTCGGAGATTAAATTTATTCCTAGAAAAAGAGAGAACTATTTCAACCTTTTTTTTTCTTTAAATGTGTATTTGAAAAAAATTGCATTTCCATAACGTGGAAGAACTATGTTCTGGATATGATTTCAAACATAACCAATAGATGAATATCATTATTTTTTCCCAAAATATTTTAAAAATGTCAAATTTGTTACAATATTAAAGCATCACGAGTATTAAATATCACAAGACATTATGAAGACTAGACATAATTTTAAAGTTCCCTTATTGACTCAAACCTTTCTGCATTTTTGAGAATCATTATGCTGTAAAAAGGAAGCATCAACTCTCAAAAGTGCTAGGTCTGAATAAGACTCCCGACTACTGTCCAGAGATGGTCTACACCACCAGCAGTAGCAAAATTAAGGTTGATGTTGTTTGTTAGCTTAGGAAAGCACAGGAAACTGCAATTGCCATTATGCTTTTCCTCTAACAATCCCTGAAAAGACATTCAGGGCAAGAATGAGATGGAAAAAGAGAGAATGTCATACAGATCGGGACTAAATCTAAGTTCCCACGTCTCAGTTAATTCCTCTTTTTAATAATGCTTTCTGCCTGTTCTTTCCCACTGAGGTCAGCAGTAGCTTTACATATATAGAACTTGGCTCCCAGAGATCATTACTTAATTAAGGTACAGAATAAATGTGCTGTGATGCTGTTCATTAATCCAAGTGATGAGAGTAGGTCAGTGCTAAAACTAACACAAAAATAACAATGGATTTTGTGTCATGTCAGTACCATGTTTAAACCTCAGGGAAGAACTGTCATGGTCTACTTGTCCAACTGCAAAAGTTGACCTCAAGCTTTGTTTTGAATAACTGTCACAGGAGAGCAAAAGCTTCTTCTTCAGAGCCTCAGGCTTCCAGACTGTTTAGTCTATCATGATGGTAAAAACTCTGAGGAGGTATTTTCTATGCGCAAAACATTTTTAAAGTTATGCCTACATGATTTTGCATAAATATATTTCCATTTTTATCTTTGTGTCAGCAAAACACATTGCTGAATCATATATTTCAAGCAAAGCTTCAGCTATCTGAAGGAAAAAAAATAATCAGAAAGATATGACCTATTTAAAGGTCATGTTTGACATTAAAAATTGGATGTCCCATCCCTGGAAATGTTCAAAGCCAGTTTGGATGGGATTTTGAGCAGTCTGGTCTAGTAGAAGGTGTCCCTGGCCATGGCAGGAGAGTTAGAACTACTCTAATGCCCCTTTCAACCCAAACCGTTCTATGATCCTATGATTCTAACTAATTACATATATAACTTAAGTTACTAAACATAAATTGATTTAAATATGATTTACTGATTTTCAAATAGTCTCTAAAACTTTCATCTTCAGTAAAGGAAGAAAGGAAATACTTTCTAATATAGGCTTGGGTTGAATACTCATTTCAAGGCCAGCATTTTGGTCCAAAGAGTAATTTACAAAATATATACATTTCGTGATAGAGTGAAATTAACCACTTTATACACAAAAGCCCAAGGAAATGCATTCTGTCTAGACAGTGAAACCCAGAAGAAGTAAGATCTGAAGCTGTTGCTCGCCTCTCAGTGTTTTTGGTTTGCAACCAGCACTGGAACTGCTTTCTAATGCATGAAGCCAGTGGCTTCTCCTTCTGGTCTTCTCATGTTTCTGTTCTTTAGACAACAATCAGGCAAAGATAGAACAACTGAAAAGGTTCATCTTAAACGCTCAGCATTCATTCCAGGGCAGAACACAAATTTGGTGGCTTTTGAAAACTGAGAATTGAAATAACCAAATGGCAATTACTAAAATCAGAGCATATTACTTTACAGTGAATCAATCATTTTCTGCTTCTCAAAAAGCATTTGCATGCTTCTTCACTTAATAATTATTAGCACACCTTTCAGTGAAAAGTAATAATATTCTGAGTAAAACCTTCAACATTTAAAAAAATGCACAAACAAGATTACCAAGTGTATCATCTTCCCTGTTCTGCCTTCTCTAAACAGCCGTTGAGATCTTTCCATAAACATAGTCATTGACCAAGGCATAAATTATACATGTTCAAATGGCACAGGAAATGGCAAAGGCAAGTTAGGAAGGACTGTACCTGCCTGAGGAGCAGCAACTCGACAATATGTATGACTTTGCTATATAATCAGGTAAAACAGGAAAGTATACCAGCAGTAAATAATGTGGTTCAGAAGATGAAGAATAAGTTGAACAAGAAATATAACTAAAAAGTAAACAAACTCTGCATAAAAAGAAATAAATCATGAAGTGATGAGCTATCAAGCAAAGAAAAAAAAAAACACGAAAAAATAAAACCTGTCAAAGGCTAGTGAATCACACAAAATCATTTGCTTTTTGCAAATCTGAATTGATTCTATTCTTAATCAATAAATCACTGAGCTAGTGGGATGTTTAGAAAAATCAAAGTGTCATATTCTGGGACAGAAAATATCTCAACAGCTAAGAAAAGTAAGAAATGAAAGATAAAAAGATTTAAGGCAGAAAAAGTAGCAAAATTGATGCACTCATTAATATCTACAGACCTTTTAATTGTAGGAAGTGATGTTGAATTTACTATTTGCACGTGCAGTGTAGCAAAAGACAGAAAAGTCTGTAAATTTTTAAACTCCTTAGGCACACATGTAGATTCAGATAACCAATGTAATAGAAATAAAGCAAATTGGAGTTTTAGAGTAAGGCATGAGGCTTCTGTTAGTCCAAACCTAGACTCCACAGGCTATTCAACACTTATTTAATTAGTTCCTTTCACCGAATGATATGAAAGCATAAGATATGAAAAATTGAAAGAAAAATGAACAACTCTTTCAGAACACTTCAAGCACTTACAGATTCATTCAGTAAACAAACTGAAACATTTGCTGATGCTATGAAACTGAGAGGGAGTGATTGATACACCTGAAGATTGTGCTGCCATTCAGTAGGACCTTGACAGGCTGGAGAGTTGTGTGGAGTGAAACCTACTGAGGTTCAACAAGGACAAGCGTGGGGTCCGGTACTTGCGGAGAAATAACCCGAAGTACCAGTGCAGGTTGGGGGCTGGCCTACTAGAGAGCAGCTCTGCTGAGAAGGACCAGGAGCTTTGGTGGATGACAGGCTGACTATGAGCTGGCAGTGTGCCCTTGTGGTCAGGAGGGTAAATGGTATCCTGGGGTGCATTGGAAAGAGTGTGGCCAGCAGTTCTAGGGAGGTGACCCTCCCCCTATTCTTGACCCTAGTGAGGCCACATCCGGAGTGCTGTGTCCAGTTCTGGGCTCCTCAGCACAAGAAAGACAAGGAACTACTGGAGAGGCCAACTGAGAGCCACAAATGTGATTAAGGGACTGGAGCACCTCTTTTATGAGGAGAGACTGAGGGAGCTGGCCCTTTTTAGTCAAGAGAAGAGGAGACTGAGATGGTAACTCATTAATGCATATAAATATCTCAAAGGAGAGTGTCAAGAGGATGGTAGCAGACTCTTTTCAGTGATGCCCAGAGACAAGGTAAGGAGCAATGGTCATAAACTAAACCACCAGAAGTTTCACCTCAACATGAGGAAGAACTCCTTTACATTGAGAGTGGCACAGCACTGGAACCTCATAGAATCTCCCTCTCTGGAGACATTCAAAGCCTACCTGGACAAGTGGTTCTGTATCACTTGCTATAAGCGACCCTGCCTTGACAAGGGGCATTGGGCTAGATGATTTCCAGAGGTTCTTTCCAAACCTAAAAATTCTGTGATTCTGGGATTCTCAGCTCAAGAGATTTATAACTTTGAACACATCATCAAGTCTCTATAAATTATTTTTCATTCATTAAAAAAAAAATAAATTCCCAAACCAACATATAATACGACTATTTGTTGAGCACCTTTATTTTAAGCTTTTTACAGTATATATTAAAGTAGAACCATAAGAATCTATGTAATCTATATTAGGGAACCTAGAAAATTACTATGAAACTTCAGTCAGTCAGTACCATCATATCCTGGAGGTTAAACTAAGTTCTGTGCAACAGATTTCCAGTTTTTCTTTTGATTTTTATATGTAGGTATTTCCGTGCCTTTCCCTAAGCCCAGGTGGATGTGAGCAGCTTCTGAATGCAAGGTACTCTATTGCATTGATATGGTACCAAGGTACAGAGTTTCCCTTCCTGATGGGAAGAATACATCATAGTATTCAATACCTCACTGATGTTATTGTGTAACTTCAAGTTGGCTTGTGTGTAACAAGGTTAGAGACTCTGCACAGCACATTAACACTTGTTTTCAACCTACAGAATAATGTATTTTTTCAACTGTTTGTCCTGGTTTTCATACTTCTTGCACATACCCCTTAAAGTGCTGAGTCAGATTTTCATGAAGAGCAAAGTATACCTTCCTCCAGTTTGAGTGTGGACTCATAGTGGTATATCAGGTTGTTAAGACTGACACTGTATCCATGAGACGATGATTGGCTCCCCAATGGTAATTTCAATATCAAGAACTGTCATCCCGTGCCCCCTTCTTTCCTTAGACCTCCCACAAAAGGGATTCTTATAGTTCCAAATTCTTATTTGGAAACAGCTATCTTCCCTCCCCACCCCAATCATTATTTTCTCTGTCAACATCTATCAACAACTATCAATACCTTTTTCCTAGCTTAATGATATTAAGAACATATATTTTAGCATCTTCTTAATCCACTGTTTGTTCATATACCAGAAATTAATCATAAATTTTATTTTATTATTTGAAAGCAATCTGAATTTAAGAGATACTATACAAATGGTCAGTTTAGTGCAAGAGAATACCTCTTTTTTAAAATGTAAAAAAGCAATAGTGAGATGTGTGGACTACAGACAGTCAACATTCACTTACCGGAGTGAGATATCAACAAAAAGAATTTCACCCTTTATTATAAGTTTCCAGTTAATGAAAACACATTCTTTCATTATGAAGTCTGATACTATAAATAAAGGCAAAAAAAAAAAAAAAAAAGACTTTAGCAACTGATAAAGTTGGGTTATTGACAAAAGGAGAGCAGTGGCATTAGATTAAACTTATTAAGCTTTAAATGATTTCTGAAGAGGTTTCACAAGGCTATAGTATTCAATGAAATCCTAGAAAAAATATTTTTATACAGCTACAATAAATATTATTTAGTTCAAAGATAGTGAAGAGTCAAAAAAAACTATTAGGAATTCATTTTTACCAATATTCACTAAGAGTAAATATGTAAAGAAAAATCAATACAAAAGAGCGTGACTAAAGAAATACCATCATATCTTGCTAAACTATGTAAAAGTATGTCAAGCCATCAGACAACTAAAGCAACAAAACAGCAAAAAACCTCCACCAAACCCCAGTACAAAACCAACAACAGATAAAATCTGTTGCTCTACAGACATTAGGTCCGGAAAAATGATTTAAAAACAAAAAAAGGGTTCAACTGTCAAAGCATGAAAATATAGATAATCACAAGTAACCTTTCCTTTAGACAAGGTCAGGAAATCCAAAAGCATTTTTTTCCCCCTCAGTTGATAATGTTGCTCCCATAGCAGTGACCACCTGGTAAGCATCTTATCTAACCACCTTGTGAGCATCTAAAAAAAACCAAACAACAAAAAGCCCCCAAACAAAACACAAAATCACCAACCAACAAAAAACAAAACAACAACAACAACCAAACAAGAAAAAAACCACCAATCACTAAAAAACTCCAACAGGTTCCAGAAAGTAAAAAATTCCATCACATTTCTTAGAAATATTATATTATTATTACTAAAATCAGTCAATCAATCAAACAAATCTATAAATGAAAAACAAAAGTTGTTTTTCTCTGGAATTGCCAAACTTAAGTCCATTTAAATTCAATTTAAACACAGTCTGCAAGGTTTTGCTCAGTGTTTAGTAGCGTATTGAAATAGTCTTATAAATGGACTACTCACATGCATAGCTGTTCTTTAGACTGTATATCATGTTTAAATAAAGTATATGTTTAAACAGAGACAACATTTTTTAATTAGTAGATAGATTGAGAAACTAATTAGTAGAATGGCAATGATGAGTGGGACTATTTCCAGAACTCTATTCTTGAAATAAAAGTTTTATTCTTTTTCTCCTAAAACTCCCTTCAGTGGCCAAAAAGTCTCTGACCTACCTCATCATTGTGAAGACATGATGGAAGGAAGCAAAATGAGTCTGGAAATCTAATTTCTTGTAAGAAGCTATTGACTATATTTGTTACATGGGAAAAGAGCTCAGTGTGGATTGCTTTATTACTTAAAAGCTAGGATATTAATTACCTGAGATTCAGTCTCTAATAAAACATTCATGCTGCTTTGTGAGGGTGGAAAAATATGTACAATAGGCAGAGCAAAAAGTTCTGTCTGAACATTATTTGAATTTAGTTTAGTGCAGAAGTGTTCTTCAAAAATATCATTGATCCTGAATATTAGTCATCAGTGGAGGATGTGAAATATTAACAAAACCAAGCTTTTTCAATAAGCTCTCAAGCTTGTTTTCCAATAATGTTGAAGAAATTGATGGATCTTAAATATATGTATATACAAATTTTCTAAACAGAGGAGTGCAGGTAGTTTGCAGCTGAGTTAATCAGGAATTATTTTAATTTGCATAATCTCAATAAATATTGCTTTTATAATCTAATGACTAAGTCATGGATGATTTCATTTCATTGTAATTATATCAATAATTTTAAATTAAGACTCAGCAAGGACAATGAAGATTACAAGAAAACATAAAGATACTTCTCTAGCATTGACTTATAATAATTGTCTATGACATTGACTGTTACGAGATCAAATTGTGATCTAAATTGTATGTATTTTACCTAGTTCAGAATGTAGACATGATTTGTTTTATTTAAGTCACTACTTTACAGTCTTCTAACCAGGAAAGACCAACAACACAGCTACATCTAGAATAATTTTTGGAAGTATGCAGCATAAATCAAAGAGTGGAGAAGAAGGTAAGGCAGCAGTGGTGTTGGAGTGAGACTTAAGATGTAGGGTGGTACCGATCTGGCTTATGGCCCAAAAAAGACTCAAAGTATGTCTTGTCCTCACATATGTGTGCCTGGGAACTTAGATGCCCTGTTGTGTCACCTCGTTGAGAAAGTTCATGTTGCTTATATTACAGGTTGTACCATAATCAGTGCCAACAGACAAACTAAGGATGAGTGTGCAATCATTCCCTTACCAAGCACACCAGACGAACACCTTTGCCATGGCACAGAACCCATACAACCGTTAGGGTTAGGCACCATGAGTCTACCAAGCAAAGAATAGTTTGAGCTTAATCTTTCTCAGATATGTTCCCAAATAATGCTCTCAGAAAAATGAAATTGCACCATCACAAAAAATAAATGCTAACATTAAGTTGGTTAAGTCAAGAGTAACAACTAAAGGACCGCATGGTGAATACCTGTGGGTTTTACTCCATTGAATGGTACGGAGGCCATATGGTTCCTCTGGACATATTTGCAACCAAAAACAGGTTGGTGCCCAAAAAGGAAGAAAATAAAAGGTCACATTAAATAAAAACACATTTGTGTCATGTAGTGTCAAAAGCATAGCCCAGACCCAGGAAATGTCAAGTCAAATCAAGTCATAACATGTCTCCAGTGCAAGGTCCTGTGTCTGATTGTACCTCATATTGGGCATTTCACATTTTCAAGTAGTTGCATATGAAGACTTGTACAGTATATGCTCTACAAGGGACACATAACAATCTTGTCATCACCACTTGTTTTATGTGTCCTATACGCAACTACAGCCTTCCAAACATATGGTAAAATCAACAGTTAACAACAAAGTTTTTATATTTTGGCCAGGTACCTCTGTTCTTTTTAATTTTCCCCTATTCCTGAACTGCTTTCAACTATGCTCTTCTGTGCTAGAAGACACTTATTTCAGTTGAATCCCCTTAACTGAGCAGAAAATCCTGTTAAGTGTCTGCTGTAACTGAACTTTATGTACTGCATCCATCTCATCCAAATTTAATTATTTATAAATTGAGTGCCCACTGTAAGTTAGACAAATAGTGGAAAAGTACTGAAATTCCTCAGTTGTTCGATTTTTCATAGCCTAATGCTTTTTATGGTAAATTAATTTTATGAAGGTTCTTGTCCTTTCCACAATTATTGCCTAAAATACAAGCTTTGATAAAATGATTAACATTTTTTGTTGGTTAATGTCAATGAAGATAATTCTTATGCCCACTACTTATAGCAACTCTTGAAACCAATATTTTATTCAGGGTGAAAAAGGAAATTTTTCAAGATGACATAGATGTTTGGAGCAACAACAGACATGTGGAAACAATTCTAAAATAAGCACAATTAACCATAGCAATTCAATTTTCCTAGTAAATCTCCCAGAATGAGGATTTTTGTTCAGCAGAGATCAATCAAAGTAAGCATGTAATGAGAAATCTCTTATAGGAATTTATTTACCTGTTTATGTTTGGTGTTTGTCACTAGAACCCGATGGCTTATTGAGAACTATCATTTTTCACTAAACTTATCCAGTGTTAAGCACTGGATGCACATAATTTCCAGCAGTCATATTTTAAAAGGCAATTATTGGAAATTAGCCCTGAGACAGGCTATTCACACAGATGAGAACGCTAGAGGCACTCCTGGACAGTCTATGTTTATTGTCAAGGTCACACTGAACTCACTGCCTCAGAGCAGTACCTTTCTATATAGTTTTGTGGTGGGCTACCAATGTGTTACTCTACAAATAAGGGCATAAAACTGGAGAACTGCAGGAATGATTACAACTATGGTGACAACACCTACCGATTTCAGGGATATGTCTCTATTTCTTTCCTAGCAATAATCTGCCTGTTCTAGTTACATCAGCGTCTTACACCTAAAATGAAGAGACACTTTCTAAATAAGTTATGGCTGTTGCCTGTACAGTGAATTGAGATCACAGATTTCTGGCATGGCACATGACAAACGGTTGTAAAAATGAAGACATTGCTAGCAACATATTTAAAGTGCAGCTTGTCTGAGTGTTCTGTTTCCCACTAAAAGGTGTAGCCTGCCTTTGTATAGAATATGTATAAGACTTTGTCAGTTATACTGGGTTTATCATTTCAATGCTAAGTGTAGACAATATTTCAGAGTAGTTACTTGTTGGGTGGACAGATCTAACACGTCCTCAGCACCGCTAATAAAATAGTGTGGGATGAGATCATGGTCTCAGCATATCTGATGCTGTGTGAAAACATTTTGTCCCCTGGTGCAATCAGCAGACACAGCACCCGTTCTCACCCTGCAATAACCTAGCAACAGCAGGATGTGCTCAGATGACCAAAATGTGCAATTAACTCCCACTTCACAAGGTGTACAAACTCAGAAACTCCGCTACCTGCGGCTTGTTTCAAATGTCACAGCATGCTTTCCAAGTCATTTGAGCAACTGATTTGCTATGCAGACCTACACACTTCTTGTCTTTTTTTTTAATATAAAACATTTCAATAAGGTTAATCAGCTCTCACTGTATGAGTAGTTACCATAGATAAATCAGATTCTTTTCAATGGATAGGTTGAGTAGTTTATTTTTTTTTTAGAGCCTTCATTATCTCAGTCATTACCTGTTTTTAGGTCCTACTTTTATTACACAATCACATCTATCCTTAAAGGTAGAACTACTGATTACCCCATACTGTTTGTAAGTTGGTGCATTTTTCATGATATGACAGGGAAAAGGACAAACAAACCACTGAATGGCAAAACTTGAACTGGATAAACTTACCTCACAGAAAATATAAAAACAGTCTTTTTACAGCATCAGACATTCATAGCCAGGATGATCCCCATATTCTGTCTGGCAAATGTAGTCCCATACGTCCCTGAAGCTAGCCAGTCTTTGTCTGTGTCCGCAATTCTGCGCTATTCTTGGCCAGATTACTCATGTGCCCTAACAGAGGGCAAAGAAAACTGTTAAACTCCTCATGACTCATATCAAATTGGGAAGGACTTTTAGCATGATAATTTTTTTCTCAATTTTGAGCACAGGAGAAAAGCTGAAGGTTCAGGAGAGGTTCAACTCTGAGTTTTGATGAGGGGAGGAATGCTATACTAACAAAACTGTTGAGAACAACAACAAAGACAGAAATAAAAAACATTAGTCCTTACTTATTTGAATGTAACAAGATAAATGGGTAAACACTTTTCCGTACCTGAGAAGATACTTACATTTTCCAATGGAGTTTGTGAACCAATAAAATTTGTAAAGAAATGGTAAAGAAACACAATAACTAATTGTGAAAAATTAGTCACAAGCAAAAGTGAGATAAACATGTTTGCATTCAAATTATATTTATAAATAACAAGTAATTTTAACTGTCAAAGCATATTACAGCATGTAGACCTTTTGGAGCTGTCTAAAAAGAAAGAGATGAATGACAAACCAGTGATTCCTATAGCAGGTGAAGTGAAAGATATTTGTCCCATATGTCTGGAGCCCTAAAGAAATATACAATATCTACATGTGGAATTTAACTATACAGGGAGACACAGATTTGATTTGATCTGAAAATGGCCAAGACACAATTTGGATTTGCTTGTTGTAAGAGACGGTTTCATCTCTTACTCCTTTTTTATGTTTTCACATTGACCACTGTGGTGGTTAAAATGGCAGATTCTAATTTTAATTCCTGTCAGGCTGTCTTCATGGTCCTGGTAGGACATTTTTAGACTGCTTGCCAGCCCCCCTGAAGAACCTATAGCAAGGAAAAGTTACATTTTCCTGCTGTGGCAGAACCAGCCTACCCAGATACCGACTGTCTGGCCAATTGGCAGCATGGAGGAGCCTGCCTGGAGTCAAGCTGGCCAGTGAGCGTCCACCGTGGGGTATTGAGGGCAGTGCCCAGCATTGCAATGAAGTCCAGTATAACCGGAGGTCCAGGGTCCTGTTTGATCGATGGTCTAGTCAAGTTTGGTCTGGTCCTGGCCCCACTTCTCGCTCCATCCTGCTTGTCTCCGTCTCACCTGCCTGCCTTGTTTGGTGCCACTTTGTCTGCCTCTGTCCCTCCTCTCCTGCTCCAACTCAGCCGGTGCTACCCAGGTCCAGTTTGGTCAGCTCCAGAGCTCTGTCAGTGTCACCCAGGGTCCTGCATTGGCTGCTGGCCCCCACGCCTGCTTTCATCCATCATGCCTGCCTGCTGCCATCCCGCCTGCCCATCCTGCCTGCTCACCACCTGCTTCCATCCACCCTGGCTGCCTGAGGACATATGCACCCAGTTCATCCCTCACCGGTGGTGGCAATCCTTTTGTAATTTAGTTTCGTAGCTTTTCCCTTTCCTTATTTTTCCCCCTTCTCCTCCCCCCTTCCCTCATTTTTACCATTTACTTATTGGTAAAAATAAAGTTCATTTTCTGTTTGAGACCTTAACATTTGGATTTAGTGCCTTAATCTTATCTTCGTAATATACATTTAAAGAACCTTGTTGCAGCCACTAACTGGACTGTAACACCTGTTCATCTACGAAAGTGCTGAAATTTTCTTATCTTGCTGTATTTGTGTACCAGGCTACTTTGCAATTAATTCCAGATTGATTTTAATGAGCAAAATCTGCAAAAACAATACAGATAGCTTTCTGCATTATAGGAGCACATAGAGGCAACTGGTTTTGTTTGTGTCCTCAGAACAGCGACAGAAACTTCCTCTTGCTTTGTCCTTGGACTACTCAGGAATAAACAGCTGTAACCACTAGTCCACAAAACCTGCTGTCAACACATGCCCCTTAAACTATGGTGCATCCACCACTTCCAAGTCCACAAAGCTGTCTGCTTGCAGTAACAAGCAGATGCTCAAATCTACTGACTCACACTGGTATGAATGGGCTATACAGATTTAATGAGCACATTTGCCTGTCTCAAACACTAAGATCACAGAAGGACTTTGCCATGAGATAAACACAGAAGGGAGGGACAAAATGGTGGTAACTCCACGCCTGGTCGAGGCAAGATGTAGTTAGCTCATCCTGGATAATGCATCCAGACAAAAACTAGCACTGTGGCAAACTATGTAAAGATGCAACTGCTCATCCGCCTATCACCTGTCAAACAGATATCACCTCAAGTTATGGGACAGATGCCATCTGTGACCACCAACAAACACTGAAGCCCTCGCCTTGAATATGACCTGAAACTTGGACTGTAAGTTAAACCACCATGGTGGGAACTTGAAACAAAAATGGTACTGTTGTCTGGGTGTTATCTCAGACATAGGGTGAGGTTAGCAAAGTTGAGGGAGAAGAATGCATCACCGATAATGAACAGAAAGAATTCAGAATTTATGGGCCAACTCAGCAACTATGCTAAAATCAGCTCTGACAGTAAAAGGTAATTCCAGCAGGGGGGAGATTACAACCACTGATTCACAGACTACTGACCCAAGAAAACCACCAACTCAAAAGAAAAGAAAAACTGAACATGGATTAAAGAGCATGCATTAGCATTAGAGAACTGTGTGGCCAATTAACATTTATTCCTTTGTTTGCTGAAATGCATAAAGAGAGAAAAATTTTGAATGACCTTGGGACCCCCACTACCAAGAAGCCCAGGGTGAAGAAGGACCAACAGGATGACCCTGGATCCAGGGGTTGTGACTATATTCTACTTCATCTTTCACACTCTCTCTTTCCTTTTCTTTCTATTTCTTTGTATCTCTCTACCTCAAGTTCATTGTTTAATAAAATCTGTATTATTGACTTTGGCATATGGTTTCATTTACACCTTAATTAGGGTGGAATTAATATCAATAAAGATATTAAACAAGACTGGCCCTAATACTGAACCTTGGGGAACATTACACGTCATCAGGCTCCAGCTGGATGCAAATCCATTCACCACCACTCTCTGGGCATGGCCATCCAGCCAGTTTTTAACCCACTGATGAGTACACCTGTCCAAGCTGTGGGCTGAGAGCTCCTCCAGGAAAATGCTGTGGGAAACTGGGTCCAAGACTTTGCTGAAGTTCATCTAGACAACATTCACAGCCTCTCCCCCATCCACTAAGTGAGTCACCTTGTCACAGAAGGAGACCAGATGATTTGCTCCATGATCTTCCTCGGCATCAAGGATCAGAGTGACAGGGCTGTAGTTCCCTAAATTCTCTTTCTGTCCCTTCTTGTAGATGGGTATCACATTCACTAACTTTACAGAACCATAGAATATGCTGAGTTGGAAGGGACTCACAAGGTTCATCAAGTCCAGCTCCTGGCCCTGCACAGGACACCCTAAGAATCCCATCATGCACCTGAGAGTGTCCGACCACTTCTTGAACTCAGACAGGATTGGTGTTGGGACCACTTCCCTGGGAAGCCTGTTCCAGTGCTCAAGCACCCTCTGGGTGAAAAACATTTTCTGGATTTCCAACCTAAACCTCCCCTGACACAGCTTCATGCCTTTTCCTTGAGTCCTGTCACTGGTCATGAGAATGAAGAGATCACTGCTTGCCCCTCCTCTTCCTCTCATGAGGATATTGAAGACCATCTTCCCTCAGTCTCCTCTTCTCTCACCTATAATGGAACATGGTTATTCAGCTATGTGCTGGACATCTTGTCCAGAAGGATCCTGTGAGATACAATATCAAAAGCTTTTCTGAAGTACAAAAGGTTGACATGCAAACCATTTTGCTCTTTTCATACAGATAAGAGCTATTTTCTCCTTGCTTTCTGTTTTGGCAGAAAATTATGATTCTGATCACCGGGGACTGGATGTGGCCCCAAAGACAGCATCAAGTATTTTGATAGTCTATTTTACTCTTGTAAAATAGATATTTGTGTTAGTGTGTCATTTATGTCTTCTCCATAGGACAACTCAGCCTATTCCTTTTTTTTCCACCCAACCAGTTACTCTGAAGCAACAAATGCAAATTCAGAGTGAGTGAGGGAATTGGCCAGAGATGCAACTACAGTAGTGATTTCGGAGCAGATGTATCCAGAGAACCTCCTTTAGCTCATCCTGAGCTCAAAAAACAGTCTCACATAGGTGAGTGCATGTAGCTAACAACATCTGCCAATTCCAATTTTTAATATTCCTACCTAATGAAAACATTGGAGTTTTTGTATCATCTTTAAAACACCTTTAAAAAGTCATTGTTTGAGTTTGGCAGCTGCTGTGGTTTCAGTATTGAGCAAATCTGTTAAACACACTCAGTGATACCAGCATTAGATGTTACTAACTATAGTAATTATAGCTAGCAATAACTATAGCCCCTTTCCTGCAACAGCTGCAGAAAGGAACAGTATTTGAACAGCCTTCTCAACCCTGTCTGGATCAGGTTATTCATATTGGTCAGTAACATTAATACTAAGATTCATGCTTCTCCAAGGTTATAGGTCATACATCTGAGCATGAGGGATACAGGAGTTTTTATAATTTATATGTAGTATCATAGAAATTTAATTATTGCCTAAAGTAGTTTTTACTTTTCTACCATAATAAATATTCCGTATTTGAATCCCAGTTGCATAATTTTAAATAGTGTTCCATATAACCTACTTAAACAATTACATTTCTGAAATTGAAATAAATATTTATTTTATCGACAAAAGCTGAGGAAAGAAAACATAAATTGTATCCACTACTTAATTTTCTATGAAACTCTAACCTGTAAAATGGGAGCTGTCATTTCTGTGCTGGGGCTGGCTGGCAAAGGAAAAGAGAGTTGTTCCAGTACCACAGAGTTAACCTGCATCTGTAATGTCCAATTTTTGAATGTGTTAATTTAAAGAAAAAAATCCCTCTTTGCCCTAGGAAGGCACTTTCACACAAGAGCATAAGAAATGAAAATAACTGCTAAGAGATCTTTATTTGTATTGCTACTTTGAATCCACTTGTGAGCTTCAGTAAATTTTCTTTCTGAGGATAAATTTTTTCATGCCATGAAACAAACCAACAGCACTAATTTTACTTTATACCATCCCTGTTATCCACTGAAATCACCTGAAGTGAACTAAAGTCCTCCAAAAGCATAATGACCATTATGTTTACTTATTAGCATGAGAGAAAGCAGTAGTTCAAAGCAGGTCATGCACAGTTCATTATTTACTATCAGTTAATTATAAATCTCTCTTATAAATACCTTCTTTTCTAAGAAAGGAAGACTCATTAAGCATTCTGTAACCTTTGAGTTTATTAGCATGTTAAAAATAAATTGTTAGAGATAAAAACTGCCAAGTAAACTATAGAATTTTTTTAGGCCTGAGAATTTACAGGAAAATTCAGTTACTGCAAAGAAAATTATCTTTCCTATAAAAATTTATTCTGGTTGCAGAATCGCATTAACTCAGATGATAAAAAAAAAAAAAAAAAAACCAAAACCAGAAGAGTAGTCTCTCTGATGCTACAAGAAATTACTCTTATTATATTTCTTGTATTCTATTCTTCATTATATAATTTCTATGCTGGATGCTGATTTTGTGTTAATTTAGTTTAATTTGGTTGGTTTGGTTTTTTCTCCCCTGGACTTTCTCATGGTTCTCATGGTCTATTAGGTGGTCTAATACTTGATTTTTTTGTGATCATAACTAAGAATGAACAAAGGTGAAGACCATTTCTTTACTCAGAGTAATTTTTGCAAAGAATATAACCCTTTTATGATTGTTTTAAATTAACTTCCATTTTTTATCATTGTTATTAGTAGAAACATTAATTCTGTCTTTGCATAAAGTAGACAAAGGGTTTCTGTTTTTAAATCATAGCCAGAGCCATTTTCTCTTTGAATTGGTCATGTATTTATAACATACACCATGGATCATAATTCTGCACCAGTTATGTAGGGGAATGTTTGTTAAACCAAGTTACCGACCGTGACCAATCTTGCTGGAATATTTTCTACATCACTGCACACACATATACATGCACAGGCACATACTTAAATAATAGTTTATAAAGATAAGCAGTGTGTATACTTTCTTATCTGACAGTGCCTGTAACTTCAAAAATTAGAGGAAGGAAGCTTCATACGTGAAGCCTTAAGTCTGTATGCTGCAACTAGCCTAGAATGATACAGAGTAAGTACCAATAACTCACACAGTAGTATCTTACATAATTTTAAACAATTATCAATTCTCATACAATTAATACAGGGTTTTTTTCATTTAAGAATGAAAATACTGCTGAAATACTGCTGAAATGAAGACAGTTGGGTTTTTTACAGCAATAACCCTAAAATTCAATAACCCTAAAATGTTTTGACATCTCCTCAATTACAGAACAAAAGCAACATTATTTAACTGAAAAATGTTATTTCTCTTACAAACATTGTCCCAATCCAGTGGAAGATTCAATTTATGTAAAGACAGTGAGAAGGAATGTTTATGTATTTTCCCGTACTGGACTCCAAAAGAATAATAAGAATTTTATACTTCAGTTTTACTTTTTAATATAAAATTGATCTTGCAATTTCTATTACAAATATTTCCATGGAATGGAAATTAGTGTCTGTTTTTCTTGCAAAATAAACATGATGATTTATTTTGAAGATTTTATTTTTTTATTATTTCAGAGAATTGCTTAAATCATAATTTAAAAATTTTGTCATCTTAATGAAATAACTGATAAAGCAGATGGCCCAGATTAACTTTCAATTGTCAAGTAAGATGGAGAAATACAGATGATTTATTTTGGACAGCCTGTATGTTGTATGTGGCATATGCAGAGAAGAACTGACTTCTTTTCAGCATGTGCTTTTGTACACACACACTTGCAGTTCCTCATTGCAACTCTTCTGTTACACGGTGAGCAAAGTCAAATTCTGGAAAATCCCTCGAGTCATTTTATCTACAACTGAATCATAGGGTGTTTAACCAAATAGGTTCAGTTGTCATTCTTGACTTGTCAAATAAAGGGAGGCTTGTTTGGTGAAGTTAGTTGACTTTGCTGAAAGCAAGATCAGAGGATGGACATCAGATTCTTTGTTCATTGTTTCTTTTTAAATAGCATCGATAAAAGTAGGTTTTAAACAGCACCATTATACTGAGGAGCCCAGAACTGGGCACAGTGCTCCAGATGCAGCCTCACTAAGGCTGAGTAGAGGGGCAGGATCACCTCCCTCAGTGTACGGGCAATACTCTTCCTAATACAGCTCTTCCATGTGTATAAAGATGGCCTCTGGAATGAGGTGCTCCATCACCTTTCCAGGGATTGAGGTGAGGCTAATTGACCAGTAGTTCCCTGGCTCTTTCTTCCTGCCCTTTTTGAAGACCAGGGTGACATTTGCTTTCTTCCAGTCCTCAGGCATCTCTCCTGATCACCATGACCTTTCAGAGATGATAGTGAGTGGCCTCACTATGATATCCACCAGCTCTCTCAGCACTTATGAATGAATCCTGTCAGGGCCCATAGACTTGTGTATGTCAAGTTAGTCTAGGTGTTCTCTATCCCAACCCTCCTCACAAATTCTTCCTTCCGGCATTCCTTAACATAAGTGGTAGAGACTCATTTGTCTGTGTTGGAATCACTAGGTCAGGAAGGAACTATCAGACTGTGTTTCCCAGACTGTTTCAGAGACTTCAGCATTAGGAGTGATGACAGAGCACAAGAGTGAACTAACTGAAATGAAGAGAGAGTCCTTGGGAGTCAGGATAAACATTCCTTTAAACCAAAATTTGGCTTGGAGAATCAATGATGTCTGCATATTCACAATGGAACTTTTGAAAAAAGAAAATTGGTAGGTAAAAATCATGTTAATGCTTCAGTAAAAATTTGACTTTGTCATGTTTGTGATACATTGCCAAGTTTATATTCATGCTATTTAACTGATAAACTTCAGATTTATTCTTGCAATCTAAAAAATAAAAGAGAAAGTCCCATAAATTTCAATACTTTTAGATTACTAAATATAGTGAGATCAAGGTCTTTGAGAGTAAATGGTGAGATATTTTAATCTGATAGCAATACAGAAGGCATTCAATTGTCCTCAAGGAGAACTAAGTACTATTATGAATATTGTTAACTTGTAGAGCTATATTTTCATCATTTTAACCCCTTTTAACTTTTGAGGCCGTTATAACTTGGGGCTACAATCTACATAATTATCTGCTACAAATATCTTCACAGCTAGAGTAAGTTTGTTTTCTGTACTTTAAGCAATATGCAATTTAATGGAATTTGTTGCAGCTGGAAAAACAGATGCCAGATGTGTTTAAGCAGCCCTATAAATATCAATGAGTTTTCTTTTACTGATTACATTAATCTATGGTCTGCAGGCAAGGGACATATATTTTACAAATAAAATCTTATTTCATCAACCCCATCTAGGGAAGACACATAAAACAGTCTGTGTTCCTTCACTGAAACCATTAAGGTCCAGAAAACTTCAGAGGTTCAACTTCATCAGCAGAAGGTGCTACAGCAATGCAGCCTGATCTCAAAATCCACTTGTTCAATAAAGGGCTGAAAAGCATCTTCCATAGTTGAGGTAGCTCAGTGGGTTTATCCATACCACATGAAAAAGCCACTTAAGCTGCATTGCTGAGTGTGATTCTAGTGATTGTACTCCATACTGACAAAAACTTAAAAGAGATTTTTCTGGTGAAATAGAAATAAAAGAAAAAGATCAAGAAACTCTGACTCGAGTCAGATGCATCATTTCTGAAAACAACATTAAAATAGACCTTATTAATATATACTAATTACCTTGTTGAAGATACTCAAATATATTACTCAAATTATAGATAAATCACCCAGATAATTTTCACAATGAAATTTTAGTTTTCTATAAATATTCCATTTACACAGCTACATCACAAATTTGAACACTGTATTCATTCTGTATTTGGAAAGTACTGACTACAGTTTAATGAGGAACCACAGTAATTTACAGACTCCTTCAAAATAAAGTGACAAAATGATCATAGAATTGTTTGTGTTAGAAGGGACTTTAGATCTCACCTTTCTGCCCTCATTTCCTCTCTATTTTGTTGTTGTTTTATTACTAGGAAGAACATGTATCGCCTCAGTGATTTGCTTAATTAAACAGTTAGGGAAGAATGGTGATTTTGCATTTTATGAAAGTTTCTACAGTATAACCTTATTTTCACTGGATTTTTTTCATGTCATAGCAATACAAAAATACATTTTTTATTTTGTGAGATTTTTCCCTCTTGATCCAATATCTAAATTATATTAAATAGCATTTCACTGTCTATTGCTAAGAAATAAGCATATAATTAGGTAGAATCAATGCCTAAGAACAAAAGATTGTAAATTAAACAATAGGGAATATTATAGGTATTATATGACACATTTGTTTTTGTGACAGCAAGAAGTTTCCCATCATGTCACTGGTGTAAAAAAAGTAGCTTAATAAAGGTTAAAAAATGTCCCTGCATCAAAAAACCACGTTGGAACTTTAAAAAAAAAAAAAAAAAAAAAAGCAAAATAAATCCATTGGGCCAAATCACAGGATGGAGAACAAAATTATCAGCATAAAATTATACAAGCTGACCGTTTTGTGAGACAGTTGAAACAATTGAAACAAAAGCTCTAGGATAAGACCATTAAGATTCCCTATGTAATAAAATAGTTTTCTACAGTTTCTTCATGTAGATTATGAAACATCAATCGACTGGTAAGGTCTTTTACCACAGATTTTGTCTACGATTTTGATTATTCCAGACTGGTGGTTTTTTACAAAATATTTCCACTAGTACAGCACATTGAGCAGACATCAGAATATCCACGCTATATGTTACTCCTGCTGAAGTCAGAAACATTCTGTTGTGTTCAAAAGGTAGGAAACTGCTGACAGGCTTTTTTGAATGTAAGTAGTAAATGGAGACTCAAGAGAGCAACAACAAGCTATTGCTAGCAAACAGCACAAATTCTTTTTAAACTGGAAGTTTCCATTGGTTTAAATGGAGATATGAAAAGAAGTTTTGATTTCTTAGTTCCAGTAAGAAGTTATTGCAATCAGGGACTAAACATAGATATTGTATGAAACAAAAACTGTCTTCACTGTCTCCTTAGTAACAATAAAAATACTCTAATTCAAACTTTCATATCACCCTCTCGACAAACTGAGTAGATACTTTTACTGCTTTTTTTAATTAAAAAAAAAAAGTCATAGAGAGTTAGGCAAAGTAATTCTTTGCATGAAAAAAACCCCAAACCTAAAAATCAATATTTGGTCACAGATGTAGCTCAGTCAGCCATGTATATTTTGAAATAATCACTCAGCTGTGAAATTAACAATTGAACCAATAAATTGGACTTTTTATCTTCTTAGTTTCAAGAATAATTCTTATAAGGTTTTATCAATAGAAAAATCCAAAGTAGCTAAGTGTAAAAGGAAACCAAAATTTCTATGACAACATTCAAAAGGAATTGTTACTAAGGAAAACAAATAATGTTAGATTTCATTTACTCTAGCAGCAGTTGGCTTTCAAGGTGTTGTTCATCTAGCTACACTAGAAATTAAAAATACATAGTTATATCTACAATCAATCATTAGCTGTGTCACTGAACTCCTGGCCAGCGGTCCTGACCATGATGCAAGAAAGCTCTTCTTTCGTTTAATTTCAAGATTAGATAAACAGAAGCCAAATTGATTTCCCTCCAATTGTTAATTGCAATAGAGTTCCCTTTGTTAATAGCTAAAATCTTAAACTTTTTATTGTAATGAGCAGTAAAAATCAGAGTTCTTACTTTGTAAACAGTAACCTAGATAAGGCCGAGCTTTTAATTTGACCTCTTTTGAGATATCTCGTTATCAGACATCAGATTAGGACTATTGATGTCACGGTCTCCTCATCTTGACCAAGGTCTTTGTGGGATTGTCAGAGCAATATTGTGTTGGTGCTTTGCTGATCTATTTCATGAAAAGCTTCAGTGGCATATGTATTAGGTAACAGTATGTTCTTTTAATAGCTGCTGTCATAAGATAGGAAACTTCTCTTTTATCACACCCACCTATTTTAAGGCATTATTTCCACTTGAAATGTTATTGAGAAAGACTATACTTGCCTAAGGTAATACAAATGTATTATGTCTCAGTAGAATGAAGATAAATCTATGGCACTCTTCAGAGCAATACTTCTTTGCAACCAGACCATATAAACAAGAGCTGTGAGTTAATTTCTTTCAAAAGCCCAGGAGCTGCTGCAGTGTAGGAGAAATAGTGTGTAGAAAGTCAAAGTAGAGTTAAATAGGAAGGCAGAGGAAAGAAATGTGTATAAATAGTAAGTTCTTTAGAGAGAATAAAGCTCAGTAAATTCTGAGTAAAAAAAAGTCTTCATGAATTAAAGTTTTATAGAAAATCTATCATGTAAGACTGTTACCAAATGGAAGACCATAAACACAGATTTTTTTCTATCAGATGCCATAATACAGAAGACCCTCTCCATTTCTCACAGCTTTTCCTGACTTTAGGAAGAAGCTGCTACTTGCTTCGGAAAAGCAAAAGCAACAGTTTGCAACCAACCCTGAGTGCTATAAACACATGAGGAATGAAAACATGGCATGTGTGTGTGCACACACAATGCCACTGATGATGAAGGACTTGAGATCGTAATGGACAGAGAGCCCAGGTTTCTCTCTCAAGTCTTTGTGAAGTTCATGACTTTCCTGGTCAGGAGAGCAGAGTTTTTTCACCACTTCCACTGAGGCTCTGAGCGCTCATGCAGAAAACTAGAGGTCTTTCGCTTCTCTCCGGGTCGCATTATCCCTTCAACTTGTCAGAATCATACTGCTCTGCATTTGCACCAGTTCCAAATGGCTGCAGACCTAAATAATTTTCTCATGTGTGTTCTTCTGAAGCTCCCCTCACCCCTACCCCGCTGCGCAGCGACATTTTCTTGCAACATCTTTCTTTCACAGAGCCTTCTGTGATGTTAAGTGTCAATTTGTTCCATCCTTGACAGAAAAAACACTTGTTCTGGATCATGAATGAAAGAACTCTTCTCTACACTTCAAGTACAGCTGGAAAGAATATTTTATTTAAATGTTCTTTTCCTCAAAGAGAACATACTTATACATTTATTTTTCCCTCTTAAACAAATATAAGGAAGGTAATACTGTCTTCTGAGCTACTGAACAAGGGGTAGAGGTCACAATTCAAAATTGGAAAGGTCCACAGTCTAAGGGTACTCTTTCCTGCAAGTGGCTCAACACGTAAGTCTAGAATTTCATTCCCTCTTCACAATTTTCCAATTTTAAAAAATTTACTGAAGGCTAGAATTTATTCAAGGCTAGAATAGAATCTCAGGAGGAAAAAAAAAAGATTGAAAGACATGAAAGAATACCTGACAGCCTGATAATTAGGACAATTCCTTGTATAACTGGATTAAGTAGATTTATTCAATGCAAACCTCTAGGCTATTTAAACTTACCCCCAAGAGACAAATGTTTCAATACATCCTGAAAACAGAACAGCTATAAATGAGTGTAATAAAGAAAACTGGCCAGCATTTAAGTCTCTTATTTTTGATCTTCATATGATACAGTGTTTTTTTCCATTAGGAAGGATTCCAGAATTAGAGATAATTGATTTCATTGAACTTCTATGCACATTGTTTTAACAGAAACAGTGTTTTGATTTCTGAAGTATATTCACCACTCCTTGATTTTCTTTTGTTAAAGTAATTTAAAAAAAAAATAAAGAATCAAGTGACAGCTATTCAGATTTGAATTCTGAGATCTAACTGACTGTGGCTAAACACCCTGAGATGTAAAGTAGTTCTCTTTCCTTTGAGAACATAATTATTCAACACTAATGACTAAGGCAGAACTGGTGAACTAGCAATGAAGTGTGGCACTTCTGCTAAAGCAATATGCAAAACCAGGACAAAATGAGTCTCATATTTCACTATAACAATATTTGCACTTGAAAACTCTGGTTTGATGGCATTAAAATTCATGTTTGAATACCACAGGAACTAAGAATAATTACACATTTACTTTGCTGAACATAAGATTACACTAGGCAATGAAGTTTATGAAGTATTTATCCTGTTACTGACAATCGAAGAGTTGTTTTAGGCAAAGTCTCATTTTATGCAAGTGTGGTATCAAAAGAAATTTTTATATTCAACTTCCTCTTCCAGATTTTTGTTTATCTAGAAGATGACACCGGAAAAATAGTTATGAAATAAGACAAACCAAAGTAGCTTAGGAGAAAAGGAGGAAGAGATCTGTCTGCATGTGTCTTGGATGATGCAACTAAATGAAGGTAGCATTTAGCCTTGGCAAAAGGTGGCATACTTGAGTAAGCTTGGATCACTTTTTTGTTAAATCAAAACCCAGCTTTGAAAGTACAAGAGCCAGTGGTTTGGCTTTATGAGATGGATGTATGATGAGGGTACACACTCCCTTTCACACAATGTTTCTGAGCACATTTTACATTTATTTTGATATGTCATTGCCTTATTATCAAAATATTGCAGAAAAACACAAAGTCATTGTTTAATTTTACATCTTTGTAAACAGTTATACCAGTTTTTTTTTATTAGAAGATAGTGTGATAGGATTCTTGCCCATTTTTTAGAGTACACATTTTATATCCAAAATTTCTGAAAGTATGCTGAAAAATCTATTTACAAATGCATAATAAGATTTGAGGACATGTTACAAAAACAGTGTAGTCTGTCAATATCTGTGTCAACAAAATTCAGCAGAATATATATTCTCAAGTACTTCACAGAGACAAAAGAAAAAGACTTTGTTTTTAGCTTTGCACTGTTAAACCCAGTCTCACAGCCAGACTAGCTAATACCAAGGCAAGGAAAAATTTATGCTAGGAAATCCTTGCTCTGGGTATGTTCCAGATAGAGCAAGACAATATTGCTTGGCCAAAGTCTACTGCTCCTTTGCCTTCAAAAACTACAAAGGTAAGTCAGACTGGGGAGAGAGTTAAATCGTTAACCCTAAATGATACTTTAATTTTCATTTAAGATACATATAGTCAGGATTTATGCAACAAAAGATCAATTTACAAGTGAAACATCCAAAATTCAAGGAGTTTTTTTTTTAATCCAGAGTACTGATTTTCAGTTTATCCCACATATAACTGAATTAGTTAAAACTTCTAGTCTGCTGTTACTGATACTTCAGACTACTTTCTATTGGGTTTTTCTGAGAGAGATTATGCCAACCGAACCTTCGAACCAGTGAGAAGGAAAAACAAAGAACAAGTTTTACCACCCAGAGAATAAAATAGCTGAAGTGAGCCAGTTGAAAGCCCCACACAGAGCAGGAAGTAAACTTTTCTTCCTGAACAGTCAAACAATACGCATGGTTGCAAATTCATATCTAATCTCCTTCTGAGGTCTATTCAGTTATTTCTTCAGTTCTGATATCACATCCAGCACAGACATGTAAAGTTAATGATGTAAAGTTAAAAAAAATCTTTTAAGATCTTTACAAATCTTTACAAATTTATAGACCTGAAGATCATTGTCCAAGAAGGTATGGAGAAAAAAAAGTGAATTAAATCTCCACAGAAATAGGAGACTGGAAACATTCATCTTAAGAGGTCAAATTGTCCAAAACCCTCTAGAAAAATCTTCACTAGCACACGCTGACGCTAACCTCATGATCTCACCCTCAGTTCATAAGATTCCGAGTCCAAGTAACTGGAAGAAGAATAAAGTTTCCAAGTACACATATAGATGTATTTGGAAATAACAGTACAAACCTGAAAACCCGGGAGTTCAGTTAAGTTGGAGTCAAACTTCATTTTTTAGTTTTACCTGTGAAAAAAGGTTAAAGTTTTAACTTTATAACACTATCTACAATATTGCATCAGCCCACACATGCTGCCAGGATACAGAGCCTCTCGTAAGTGTTATTTCAGGTTATTAATATTGCTGTCACGTGTGGTCATTCCAGTCCTAAAACATTCCCACTAGCAATGTATAAGCAAAAAAGGGGATACTTTGTAGTAGAAACGTAAAAGATGGATTGAGAAACAGCATTGCAAAAGGAAACACCAAAAACCTACACCCAAGATGATGCACAACACCCTGACATGCAAATCCCAAACTAACATTTAAAAGAAACTCTAGAAAAGCTTACAAGGAATTCCTGCTAGGTGTAAGTATTGGCCAAAGCAAAAATACTCTCCTATTTACACACATCAATTCCTTTTCTTCTCCTGTTTAATATATATTGATTTTTAGATAGGATATGCACATACATACTTTATATCAGATATTAAGTACATTTTTATTATGCATGGTGAGATAAGATTTTTATTGGACATATATTTTTTATGAATTTTATGCCAAGAAATTAGACCTAATTTCTTTCAAACACAACCCCCAAGAACAGGTTTAAAATGATTTTAAAAAGTCACTTTAAAATCTTGAGGTGTTCATGCTGAAACCTATTCCACAAGCTAGAACAGAATCAATGTATTTTATTTTTGTTGCATTGTAGTTCCCATTAATGAAGAACCAAGCTCCATGGAGATATCTACCTGTAGCTGTCTCACAAAAAATCAGAGCAGACTGTGTAACGTGAAAAAAGTACATTAGTTTGTCACACTAACTTTCACATTTTTAGTTATTAGAGTATATATTTTCCAAATAATTACATTTGGAGCATAAAAACCTACTATCAAGTCAATCAATTTTTCATCTGCTTCTCTTTCCCCTTATTAGCTTCTTAAATAGACTAAAACTCAGTATTAGGTAGTATGTAGAAGCTTTATACTTCCATCCAGTTTCACCATTTCAATACTATTACTCAATCTATAACTAGTTATATGTAACAGAATCAACAATAGTTTTGAATTCTTCTTGTTTTGATACAATATGTCAAACTACAGTATTATTTCATAACAAATAACACTGTTAAACACATTGCTAAATTTCAGTTTTTGCACGAAAGACTCTGTTAACTACCACAATAGCTCATAATGCAAGTTTCCACTAGATGTAAGTGCTTTAGGTAAATTGATTCTAGAAATATGAAGTTTATTTAATATTTATATCTTTACTTTAAAAAATATACTTTAAAAAGACTGTGTTGGCAGCTTTGTAATTGAACATATTTTGCCATCCTGGAAGCTAACACAGACCTTTTTAAGACATAGAATCACATCAACTCATGTTACTTAAAAATTCTTGACATTCTTGACATGTGCAGAGGAGCAAGAAAGAAATAACCCCATAAATGGAAAAGCTAATATCTTGTGCAAAGACTGACATCTCCACGGGAAAAACAAAACAAAACAAAACAAAACAAAACAAACAAAACCAAAAACCCCCAAAACAAACAAACAAACAAAACAAAGGAAAAAAAACCAACCAAACAACACTAACTGAGAATCCTTAAAGGAGAGAGCTAACTTGGTGTGGCATTGAGATGAGGTTAAGGAGAGAAGCCAAATGTGAAGTCAGGAGAATATAGGAGCTTACAAGTGTCACCAGGGAAGTTCTCCTTTATTCTTCCAAGGGGTGCATGAGTCAGTTACTGATTGGTCTTGCAAAAGTTGTCCAGTTGTCCAACCTCTCCTCAGTTTAGAATAATATCAACCCATCTCTCTTTACTCTTACTAACCCCTAGCAGTAGTAACATAATGAAATTCAAATCCGTATTTTAAGGTTGAATGTCTGTTAAAGAGACAGAAGGCAGCAGCAGACAACTAGTAGATAAGCAATAGACCACACTTCATACTAGAAAGCAAAGTTTAGGGCAACAAAAAATCCATATTTGTTTAAAATATAGATATTGCCATGAACATAAGGAAGATGAGAAATATTAGAATTTGGAAGGTGTATAAAAGACATGGTCAAAAATAGATGTGTGAGGATGTAAGTAAGGAGTAAGATGAATCTCACATTACTAGAGCTATGAAACAGTTTAATGAAAGGAAGTTTTGGTCTTATCACATTATTCTTTTTTCCCTGATATTTGTCCTGCTAAAAAAAAAAAGTTCATGAAGGTAAACTGCATAACCTATTATATTGCCCTATTAAATAATTTTCTGCAGCTTTGGTCTGGGAAAACACATTTAGCTCATCAAAGTAGTTAATCCCTGTGTTCTGGTATGTTTTAAAGAGGAAGGTTTTTTCCATTGTACAAAGAAGTCCTTCAAAAATTTACATTTGTATTTTCCTTTCATCGCCCTTTCACTTCATCCGATGTCTATCATTTTAAGAGTAACTTTATTTCATGCAATAAATAATAAGTCAGGAGGTTAGGTGGGAGATGAATGTCACCTCCCACAGTAGTAATCCTACAATTTCTAGCTGTCATCTGTGTCTGCAACCAGAATTTTAATAGGGCAAAATGATTAAGAAATCCTAGCTTCCTTATGTACATCTGAAAACCTGTTTCCCTTACTCCTGTCATACTCCCTTTTGTTAGTCTTACACGAAATTAAGCAAAAAAGGCTGAAACAAACAAATAGTTAGAAATAAGGCAGAACTAAAAATGGTTTCTTATGTCCCAAGTGACATTTGTAAACGCTGGGACAAAGACTTAAGTGGAGGAAACTCCTCTCATTAAAAACAAAAGAAACCTTCAAAAAACAACAATAAAAATTCCACAAAAATTCCAAAAAGCCCACAACACTCTGCACATCAAGAATCAGGGCTGCTCATCTCAGCAGAGATTAAGCATTTCTGTGTATTTTTAGAAGACTATAGGATAGTTTTACTGATAGATGCAAACACCACCAAGTGAATTTTTCAAGTCAAAGCTTGACCTGAAGAGGAACTTCAAACAACAGTTTGGAAGATTCTAAAAATCAGTGTCTCAAATAAAGTCCAAGAGTGTTCCATGTTGCATCATTTGCAGGTGCACTTGCTGCTCTAAGTCTGTCAGATATAAACATAACATGTTAGTATGCCAGAACAGCAATAGCCTTTTAGGATCATCTACACCTTAACTCTGTCTATACCTGTTTCCAGAGTACCTAAACCAGGTTTTGATTCCAAAATTAACACTGTCTACTTTTTGTGCATATGTGTGAACTGCTGTAGTCAAGTTAGATATTTAACTCCTTAGTTGGAATATTTTTTCATGATTAAATTGTTGATTTTTAGCCGTACTTACCAAAAGCAAATGTTCATACCTGTTAGCAGTAGAAATACCCACAACATTGACAAATAAGGCTATCAAAGACCACCTATGTGTTTGCAAATTAACATGCAATTGAAGAATTCTCCAATGTAAAACACTCAGAATAAAGTGAAGATTGCTGAGGAACATTAACTGAGGACCAGATTCAATATAAAAGGACTTTCCAGAGACCTTTACAGAGTAATGAAAATCTAATCCAAACGGACAGCTGCATAAAAACTTAACAACTCAGTAAGTTCTTAATATACTTGAATTGGGTAAGTTATTTGTCGCTGTGCACTTAACAGTTCTCAAGAGTCTGGAATAGTTTAACAGCAGCAATACAAAAGATGTCAGCTAGCAAAACCAAACCACTACTGACATGAGATATTTCACTGGTCCCACCACAAAGGCAGTCCAGTTTTCAAACAAGGAGCAGAACTTACATGGTATTTAAGCTCCACCAGACTGAGCACTGATTGTGTTGAACTTGCAGAACTCTGAAAAATGTGGGTGTTCTGGAATCCAGCTGCCACAACACAGGTATGATATTTTCCATCACTACGAATTTTTTTTTAAGTGAATTCCTAGCTCTCTTACAGAATCACAGAGTATGCCAAGTTGGAAGGGACTCACAAGGATGATCGAGTCTGACCCTTAGCCCAGCACAGGACCATCCCCAAAAATCACACCATGTGCCCGCGTTACCTCTCCTCCTCTCCAATGATTCATTGTACAAAGGAGACTTTTGGCAGTTAAGACATAATATTGTAACTGGTGTTTCACTCACCGATATACTACTTCAGATCTTTTAAGTACATTATGCCTGAATTAAACCAGGAAAAATTAATAGTTCCTGACATGATTTTACTGGACTATTTCCTCCAGCTAAAACAACACAAATTCTGCTGATGTTAGAAGTCTGGAATATTAGTTCACTTAATACCAGCCTCTTACATTTAATGTCTCTGCAAGAAAAATTGGTTTTTGCATTTTTTCCTTCATATGCACAGATAACTGTAGTCACAATAGAGTTATTTGTGTTTTTTGACAAATGAGTAAATTCAGATGCCCACGAGAGCAGAGTGGGAGAATCACTTCCTTTGACCATGACCCTTGGTCATGTCTCTTTTGATGCAGCCCAGAACACAGCTGGCCTTCCAGGCTGTAAGTGCACATTGTCTAGTCATATTGAATTTTTCATCAAAAAACACCCCCAAGTCTCTCTCCCCAGGGCTAGTCTTGATCCATTCTCCTCCCAGTCTGTCCTTGTGCTTGCGATTGCCCCAACCCAGGTGCAGGACCTTGCACTTGGTCTTGTTGAATTTCGTGAGGTTCCCATCGGCCCACCTCTCAAGACTGTCAAGGTCCCTCCAGATGGCATCCCTTCCTCCAGCATGTCAACCACACCACACGCCTTGGTGTTGTCAGCAAATTTGCTGAGTGTGTGCTCAATCCCACTGCCCATGTCACCAACAAAGATGTTAAAAAGTACCCACCTGTTGGGAGAAAGGGTTAAAAGTGGAAGAATGGCAAAGAAGGAAACGCAGAATATTCTGAGTTGCAAGGAACCCACAATGATCATGAAGTCCAGCTTTAAAGTGAATGACCTATATGGGGATCAAACCCACCACCTTGGTGATATTAGCACCATGCTCTAACCAACTGAGCTAATCTCAGGGTTGCAGCTGGGAATGCCAAGGTCTGGAGAATAACAGTGTAGGAAACCCCATATATTATGCCTACTGCTGTTTATCCTCTGTCTGTTTTGAGAAGTGGAATTTCTGCGTAGAGACAACATAGGTGTTTTAAGAGACTTAGAGGCACTCTCATGGACATGCTTGAGCTCCCTGTTTTAGGAGAGAGAAGATCAAAGCTCGGAGATCATAACAATCACAGAGGAGATCACAGCATGGTGGTAAACTACACCATCACAGACTCTTGATAAATGGGTGCAAACAGGAGGCCTGCCATCTGCTAGAATGGATTGAGCTTAATGATGTCTGTGTTCCTACTTGTGTGTCTCCGCTGGAGTGTTGCTTTGGGATCCTCAGCTTAGGGAGGTGATGAGATAAATTTACTCTTTGTGTTTCAGACACGGTTTTGGGGTTGTTCCTGCTGCCTGTCTGTGTCGACTCACACACCATCCCAATACTGACTCCTGAGGAATGCCACTTGTCACTGCTTTTCACTTGGACGTTGAGCTCCGAGTAGAACCATCCAGCCAATTCCTTATTCACCGAATGGTCCATCCATCAAATCCATGTCTCCCCAGTTCAGAGAGAAGGATGTCTTGCAGAACAGCATCAAATGCTTTGTACAAGTCCAGATAGACAACATCTGTTGCCTTTCCATCATCTACCACTTCTGTAGCTCCATCACAGAAGGCCAACAAATTTATAAGGCATAATTTCCACCTAGGGAAGCCATTTTGGTTTTCACCAATCGCCTCCTTATTTTTCATGTGCCTTAGCATAGTTTCCAGAAGGATCTGTGTCATGATCTTGCCAGACACTGAGGTGAGACTGATCAGCCTATAGTTGCCTAGGTCTTGCTTATCTTCCTTTCTAAAAGTGTGGGTCATGTTTTTCCTTTTCCAGTCGGTGAGAACTTCACCAGACTGCCATGACTGAAATATGATGGATATTGGTTTAGCTACTTCCTCAACCAGTTCTCTCAGGACCTATGAATATATCTCATCAGGACTCATGGACCTGTGTACCTTCAGGTTGCTTAGATGGTCTCAATCCTGGTCTCCTCCTACAGTGGGTGGTACTTCATTCTCCCAATCCCTGTTTTCACCTTCTGCAACTTGGGTGCTATGGCTTTAACACTGGCTGGTGAAGATCGAGGCAAAAAAAGTCATCAATTACCTCAGCTTTCTCCACGTCCTGAGTAACCAGGATTTCTGTATCCTTCCTGAGAGAGCCCACATTTTTCCTAGTCTTTCTATATCTAAAGAAGTTTTTTTGGCACCCTTGATGTCCTTTGCTGTATTTACTTCTGTCAGCACTTTAGGTTTGCTAACCAGATCCCTGGCTGTTTGAACAATTTCTCTGTATTCCTCCCAGGCTACTTGTTACCGGTTCTACCCTCTAATCTACCTCTTTAAGTTTGTCCATGAGCTCCTTGTTCATTCATGCAGGCCTCCTAGCATTCTTCCCTGATTTTGTCTTTCTAGGGATGCATTTTTCTTGAGCCTGGAGGAGACAACCCTTGAGGATCACCCAGATCTCTTGGGTCCCTCTTCCCTCTAGGGCTCTATCCCATGATACTCTACCAAGGAGATTCTTGAAGAGACCAAATTCTTCTTTCCCAAAGTCCAGGTAGTGAGCTTGGTTCTCACCCTCCTCATTGTTCCAAGGATCTCAAACTCCACTACTTCATGGGCTCCCTTTAATCCTGACCATAAGCTCCTGATCAGCTCCTCATCTGTCCTTGGGTGGAGGTCAATGCACTCCAGATGGTCATTGATATAGAAGGCAACACCCCTCCCTATCTCCCCTGCCTGTCCTTCCTAGAGAGCCTGTATTCTTCCATTTCAACACTCTAGTCATAGAAGTCATCTCGTTGTGTTTCTTCACGCCAATAAGGTCACAGCCCTGCAGACATGTGCGCATCTTGTTTCTCCTGTTTGTTCCCCATACTGCATGTGATAGCATAGAAACATTTAAGCTGGGACCCCAGCGAAGTGGGGCGACTGGAGTAGCTGGCATTCCTTGGTGCAGTCCTTCAGGTGTTCTCCTAATGACCTATATGCCCTTCTCCAGGCTCTGGGCATCTATTGCTAGCTCTGGTATCTAAAATATAAAAGTATTTGTTTAAAATTGCATGCTCTACATCTTGATTACTCTTATCTGAAGTACATGCCCCTTGACCACATATAACCTCAACATTAGTACTCAGATTGCATTCCTCATCTTGCTGCAGGAACAGAGTGTGCTACCATTGCTCCAGTCTGGTGCATTTTGGTATTCACCTCCTCTTCTTGATACAGTATCAAAAGAGCTAACAGTAGGCCATGAGGCCAGATAGCTCCTCTAGCCATATAGGTTGCTGTTATTCTTTCTTCCTGAAATTTGTTGTTGGTTTAGGATTTCTTTTGTTTAAGTTTTTTAATAGCTAGGTCAGTATTCAAGATGGAAAGTGCCTCCATAAAGAGGAATAAATCTCCTCAGATTTTGATATAATGCAGTGTATTTACTCTCCCTGCTCCCCTTTCCAGACCAAAGGGATGTGTCACTACCACTTAGCCTTAGACTAGGCTATGCTGAGGAGAAGGACCTCTCATGTTCCTCTTCCAATACTGCAGCTACAACAGAGAAAGTCATTGCTAAAAGTATGACAACACATCAAAGATATTCCCCCTTCGCAGGAAAGAGGCACAGAAAGCAACACCTACTGCACTGACTCCCATAGGGAAAAAAGATCCATTCTATAGTCAGAAATAGCCACATATTTAGACTATATTGCCTAATATGGATCAGGCCGTGGTGAGGAATGTTTGCCACAATCCTCTCCTATATCACCTGGTTTTCAACCTTTTTGAAAAATGTGGTTTCAGCTCCTTAGTGCCCTGCCTTTTCCACACAAGGTGCAACTAGCATGGAAAAAGGGAGAAAAGAAGTCTCAAACGAAGACCGGGTTCGGTGCAGTAAGTTTGCTATTGTAAACCTCTCCATTTACAGGGTTTGTAAAACAGAGCAATTTAAACAACTCACAAAATATTTCTGAGAAATTACTTTGAATGCATGTTTTCTAACAATTAATTTTTACAAAAGGCAGGTCCAGCAAACAAAATATAGTTCTAATCCAGCATCATTTAAAATGTTCACATATTGTGTGAGGGGAAAAAATTAAACAGATGCAAACACTAATCTAAATAAAGAATAAAGATCTGTTTTCCATTGTGCTGTTCACATAATTCTGTGTGTAGCCAAGAGGGAGTGCTAGTCATTACAGTTTAAGTCTAAAATCAGCAATAGATTGCATACTAGTACACAGTATCATCTATGAAACAGCCTGTGGCTGAGTGGCCTCACTTCAGCAATAGGCAGCCTTAGTTTAGGGTCATTTGCAAAGCTTGATAAAGAGCTTCATGTACAAAGACTGCCTGTGGCTTAAAAAAACCAAACCCCAAACCATA
This sequence comes from Pipra filicauda, assembly GCF_003945595.2. Classification (NCBI taxonomy): domain Eukaryota; kingdom Metazoa; phylum Chordata; class Aves; order Passeriformes; family Pipridae; genus Pipra; species Pipra filicauda. The sequence goes on from NW_024104842.1 coordinate 5,491,563, forward strand.
ATCCCTAAACCATACAAAGTAGCATCATAAGTTCTACATAGTAGATATACTAAAAATAAGTACTTTATCAATCCCCACAGGCTAGGGCCTGACTTTAGGTTAGGACTGGTTGCATTTATTACTTCCAAAAATGTCATTAGTTGCAAGCTAATGCAAATTAGGCTGAACAGGTAGCAAGTTCTCTTGTCAAAGCAAATGCAGAAGAAAAAAACCTAACATCAATCCTTACTCCACATACACTTCTTTCCTTGTTTACTATGGACTCTGAAACTCTCTCTTCTTTCTTCTGAGCCTTCTCCTTGCTAAATATCTGTGACTGTGAACCCATCTTAAGAAGATTCAAATGTGTGAGGTTTTTTTTTCTATTTTACTTAAATAAAGCTTGCAGTTACCAAGGAGCAAAGCAAACGTCTACAGGAAAAAAAAAAAAAAAAAAAAAAAAACAACAAAAAAAAAAAAAAAAAAAAAAAAAAAAAAAAAAAAAGGGATGTGGTAGCAAAACCTTTTTCAGTCCTACTACAAAAAAAAAAAAAAAAGAAAATCCATGCATCTTTCAGTAAGACTTTAAAATGCTCTTACATTAATCTTGTTACTATCCTTGCAAGTAAAATACTCTGCTCATTTGTTACACTAGCATATCCCAGGGAAAAAAAGCTTTAAGGAAGAATGAAAACAATAGAAAAACTAAAACATGGTCACAAGAAGCATTTCCACTGTCTGTGAAAGACACTCCAAAATGATCTGTCTGGTCATGAAATGAAATTTCCTCTTTGAAATTCATTAAGTAAGACACTATTAGCCCAATCCTGCAATTCAGACTCAGGCAAAACTGTCATTGACATCAGTGAAAGCTTTGCCTTTATGAAAAAGCGAGAATGGATTTCAGGACTGGAACCTAGTTGTGTTTCATTTCATTACCATCTTATTTCACAAACAAAACCCCCATTAAAATCAGAATAATATTCTAATCTAAAGGAAAAACTGCACATCCATAGAACACAAACCAAGCATGGTATGAATTGCACCGAAATTTTATTGTGGCCTTTATTTTAACTTTCCATTAGATGTCAGGACTGTGCAGGAATCAACATATATTTTCTTTATGAGTGTTGGCTTCTCTCAAAGTGATTTATGAAAATAGATCTGCTGCTAGAAGTGCTGTAGGGTAGACAGAAGGTTGCAGGGAAAATGCCAGCACACTAAACAGACTAAAGAAAAATAGACAAGAACAAAGTATAAAACAAAGCAGTATAGGAATACTCAAGTATTTAATATTTTCTTAAGATCTTACAAACACAGAAGTCACTGTGTTTATACTCAAGGAAAGAAAAAACCTCAACATACTAGCTATTGCATCAAAAGGGCTTTCTTTCATAACTCTGTTAAATTTGAGAATAGGGACCTTCATTTTTCTCTTACTTTTCAAGAGTTCCTATCTTGCATATGAGTCACTTTTCCAGTATGATTCCTTAAAAGAAAAAACAAATAAAAATTAATAAGTCCAAAGGAATAGAATCACGTTTAAAGGTTAGCAAGTAACTTTTTGCTAAATATGTCTGTTTGGAAATATGCTCATTAAAACAGAAAAGTTCATAAATTTAAAGAACACATTCACTTTTCACTTCAAAAAAATATAGATATATTTGAATTATCTCTTGGAGGCAGTTCTCCTCTTTGGACAGGCTTCTAAGTAAATATTTCAGTCCTTAGTACTGTTTGATGTTCAATTTTTTTTTTATGTCTTAGATGTATCTGTTTCCACCATGTATTTTTCAGTATCTGCTGGAGGAGGGGAAAGAATAGGGCTTAAGAGCAGTCTGATATTTTCAGAAGTTATTTGATCATGTATAAGTGGATTACATTAAGATTCAGTACATGAAGACACCAAATAGTGATTTTAATAAATTTTTAATTAATATCTTACACATCAAACTAAATTTTTTTTTGTGCGTTGCAAGGTAAATTGAGACAGTTTACATTTTCGAGGCATAGCTTCCCCTCTTGTTTCATTACTCAGATGTGCTATACAGGGTGTGCTCTCCCAGGGAATTCTTCTACAATACACTTAAAGTAGAGCCATCTTAAGGCAACAACATTGGAGTAAACAAAAAATCTTCACTGCTATCAATTCTAAGAAGTTGTTACTCGGCAAGTAGAACTTATAATAATATTTTTCCATGCAACTCATAGAAATCATCTCAACAACTATGTGCCTTTCAGCGCCTGTTCTGCCAAGGAGTACCTTAAAGGTATTTGTGTGTTACATTGTTTGACCTGAGACATGTTGCAGCCTTTATCCTTGGAGATATTCAAAAGCCAAATGGATATGGTCCTAGGTAACCTACTCTACATGACACTCCTTGAGCAGGGGGGCTGGACCTGACAGTTTGCAGAGGTCCTTTCTGGGATTCTAAGATTCAGTGGTAAGTTTTAAATGGGATAAAATGCGATCCAGTATCTGGATTTCTGATCTTTTTTTCCCTGTTGAAATAAACCACTAGGAAGCAACTTAGTTTTTCTAGCTTGATGTGTACTGTTTTCCTATATTTTTTTAAATGTATATTTATTTATTTCTACAAAATAACCCTGATCTTAACTGTTTAAAGCACAAACCTCAAAATATGAGCAAAGAAATCTTAGTCATGTGAAATCAATTTTTGGAAAAATATCTACTCAAAATTATTATTTTTCCCAAGGAAAAAGAAACAGACACCAAAAAAAAAAAACCAGAACAAACACCCTTACAGTACCAAAAAATCCCCTCAACCCTCTTCAGCCTAGTAAGTGTCCTTCATCCCCACTACAACCCACAAGGTACAGTTATTCAGCTTTTGTCTGGTAGAGAATCCATTCAATCATTCTAAGATTATAAGGAATTCACTATGAGAGTGGTGAGGTACTGGAACAGGTTTCCCTAAGAAGCTGTGGATGCCCCATCCCTGGAAGTGTTCAAAGCCAGATTGGGTGGCAATTTGAGCAACCTGGTCTAGTGGAAACTGTCCCTGCCTATGGTAAGTCAATTAGAACTAGATGATCTTTAAGGTCCCTTCCAACCCAAACCATTATATGATTCTATGAACTATGTGACCAGAATCTTAGTATTAATTCTTGAAACAGTGGTCAACGAATTTCTATTTGGCCTGTTTAGTCAAATAAAAGCATACCTTTGTGTATTATGTTAATGAGTGCAAAGAAATTTCTTCTTATGGGAAACATAAACACAGGAAATCAAAGGATATTGTTACAAACCAGCCCAGTATTTCACTGCACAGTCATTAAACTGTTACAATTAGATCCACTTCCAATAGTGGATCCAATAGCTGAATATCACTCAATTATTTTCAATATGCTTCACAGCCCTGGAAATTTGTTGTGTTTTGCTAAGACTGCAGGCGTGTTCTCCTATTCAGGAAGAGGGAAATCAGATTTCAGCTACCCAGATGAGAATTTGCTTTATTGCTGTTACAGTCTTAGAACTGGGAACTGCAGTACCACCTGCAGCAGGTGAAGATCTGCCAGTCTTGGTCGTTTTGTAAGTCTGACACCGTTTGCCTGTCAGTGATAAGCTGTGACTTTATCTAGACGTACTGCTACAAAGCTTCTGTTTCTACTCAGACAGCACAGATGCTTCTCAGCCAACACCCTTGACCAAGTATCCCGCTAAACACATCAGAGAAGTCATTTAACACCCTATCGTTTGAAAGGGATTTTATAAATTCATAGCACAGTAACAGCTTTCCCCCTTACATACTACTTGGTAATTGGCAGTTAGGCAACACAGTGTCAGTAATCTCAAGTGCAACACCATATGTCATATCTTTGTTAGAATTAGCAGTAACAACAGATAAACACAATCTCCAACATGCACAAGTTCCTGAGCACACAGGGAGTCAGTACACGTGAATTTTTTCAGGCTGTGAAGAAGTCTCTCCAAGGTCTTGATGAAATAATACATTAAAACTCATTTACACTATCCATGAAGGAAGAAAAAAAAAAGTTAGGGCCTTTAGGGTTTTGCTTACATTTTGCTACCTCTATCCCTTCACTGAAAACCCAGTGAAACTGTACTGGGAACTTTCATCATCAATCTCATAAGCCATGACAAATTGAAGAATGTTTCTTCTTTGGGTAAGAAAGTTTTGTGAATCTGGTAGGTTTTTGCTTACACTAACAAATTTTATTTGTGAGAAGGTATCAAAGAAAAGAAGAACTCAGTCCATCAAACAGCAGTTCTTCTAGACTAAGTAAAACACATTCAGCAGCTTTCAGTTGTTGTTCAGCTTTTCCATTAGACTTTTTCCTATTAACTACTGGATGCTAGGTAGAGCTAACAAGGGAACTGCCCTACGTTTATGTAAAGCCCATTCATGTCTCTTCTTTCTGAACATTTAATTAGAAACATATACAAATATTTATATTTCCTCAACAGACTATCTTCATATTTAGCAGAAATACATACACACATACTCTCCTCAAAACAGGAAGTTGAAGAGAACGGTCATTACTTATTCAACTTCTGTTTTCCACTGGAGAAAAAGCAACACCTTAAATGAGAAAAACTATTGAAAAAGCTAGTTACTTCCCTAGTCAGTCACCTTGGCAAATACAGGGACACTTCTTTCATGTCTATTTAGTATTCTCCATAGTTTGGTGCAAAAACAACACAGCATAAATTAATTTTCAAAAAGGAAAATATACAAAAATATCTGGAAAATCCTCTGGCACTGAAGGTTAAATTGAGTCCCATAGGGGCTCAATTAATTAAGTGTTTTTTTCACTTCACAGGCTGCATTTGTATGCCATTCTCAGGCTTTATCTAGATTCACTTCATCTCAAGAAAAGATTTTTTAATCTCAGTTATTTCTATGACCTGGTAAGATCTAGTCAACATTACCCTGACAGAATGGCCTTGTCTTATAGCTAATCAGTTAAGGGAAGCTTTTCCATAAACAAATGGATCCAAATCACAATGGGCAGTTTGCCATTTATTTCACTATCTGGAAAACAAATGATCTCATATGAGGTAAATCAATCACTACTAGTCATAAGTTACAGTTGATTTTGACAGGTCAGTAAAAAAAGAAAAAGTCATATTTCAAAACTGTTCTCTTAAGACAAGGAAAAATTGCTCTAGCCTCAGCAGTAAACACAAACCCTTCAGAAATTGTACATGAACGTACATGAGATTATTTAACACTTTTCCAATTATATCTTGAAAACCTTCAGTGGTGAGGACTGATGATGATTACATCCCTGAGGAGGCTGCTCCCAGTATCCTAATATTTTATAACAAGGTATTTACAGCATTCTGAAATTTCTCCCATTTGCTACCTTTCAACAAATAGCAGATTTTAAAAAGAAAAAGACATTCAGTTTTTGTAACATATTTGTATGCAATAGTTGTATCTTAAAAACATTTCTGAGTGCTATGCTGAAAAAGGAAAAGTGGGGTACACCAAGCCATCTTCCTTGCTGCATTCCAACGTCTGTTGAGATGTTGGAATGTATCTTATTTTCAGAGCAAATGTTTCAAAGAACTGAATTTTACCTTTCTTGTGACTGGAAAGAAATTCTGGTTCACTGTAATACCGGGCTCCAAATGTCTCATGATATCCTGGAGAAATTTATTTCCTGCCCACTGGCTTTGCAAGATGCCTACACTATATTTAACTTCAAAAAGTTAAACCTTCCTATGTGCAACCTTCCAATAAAGGATATTATGGCTAACTACTGCCAATAGACAGGAAGTAGCTTTGTTATTAACTCTGGTAACTCAACAATTTTTCCATTTTACATTTGTTTCACCTAATGGCCTTCACTTATTCAAAGCAGATTCCCACAGGTATCTAGACATTCATGATAATGAGAAAACATTTTTCTGAATAGTCCAAAATTTACTACCTTTAAGAAAGAACACTATGAAAGAAGGGTCATGCTGCTTACATTGAATTCAAGTTTTTTTTTCAAAGCTTGATCTCAGTTTTAAATACAATCATTGAAATAAAACACAACGGTAAAACACAGCTGCCAGGATAAAGCTAAATATATTTTGTAAAGCCTTCCTCTGCACTCTGCATGGACTACATTATAACAAAAATCATGTTTTAATATTGAAAGAAAAATAGTCATCATAGTCTGAAATAATCAGAAATAATTAGAAATAATCATCAAGCCTGGTTTCTTGAGAAACATTGCTCAAATATTTGGAACAGAAAATGCTTCATCTTACTTTTCACTGACATCAGAGCTTACTCCAGCCAGTCACAATCTTTGTGAGATACTGAAACAAACTGTAAAACAAGTAAACAACTTATTATTGCCTGAGGAAGTAGAGAATTGAGATGCTTTCAAGAATCCAATATGAACTGGATTTGGTTTATACATATTTTGTATTGCCACTTTTTTAAGAATGCAGGGCATAGTTACTTTCCTTTTAGTGAAAACAGAGATCCCGACTTATGTCAAAATTTTTCTTACTATTGCTGCTGAATGCTGTTTAAACTAAATGGAGGTAACCATTGTCTTTTTCCTAAATGTGTTTTGCTTTGTTACCTTATCTGCTGACAAGGATGTCTTAAAAGCTTCAACAGTTCCACCTTTTTTAAAGGCTTTTGATGAATGAGATATTTTTGCCAAGGAGGTTCTATACAGTAAAAATATATAGGACCTTCCTCTAGCAGAAGTATCTTGACATTCATGAAAAATTAGTAGTGTTTTCAGCAGGTCAGGTCTACTTGAAAATCTCACAGATGGGATTTCTTCTTTACATACATCATTGGAGTTTTACTCATCAAGCTGGATGTACTCTCACATCTCCATTCAGTCACTCAACTATGCCAAGAAGCAGATAAAGAATTTTTATTTTCATTTTAGACTTTGGAAAGAAAAAATGAAATAGCAATACCATATAATGGATTTTGAAAATAACTATACATGTTCTACATATCAGAGAACACTACAATCTCCAAAGGATTTGGAGACACTTTGATTTTTCAGAGAAATAAAACCCAATTCCTTTACTGACTTTTATTTCCCTAAAAGAGGTATGAAGTGGTGCCACAGAGACAAGAACAGAACTGTTGACAGCATCAGTTTCTATCTGTACTCCCAAAGACTGCATTCTAACCCTACTGAGGCCCAGAAAATGCACAGTAGCTTAATATACTTTTTGCCTTTACTGCATTCCTGCTCCCTCGGTAATAGGCCTCATATTGTTAGATATCCTAATTGCTGAACTGACATGCTCCGTTTGTAATGCGAGGCTATTTACATTTGTATTGCAGTTTTTCATCCATCATCTTTTGTTCCAAGGAACAGGTCACAAAAATCCACTATAGGATTACTCATCAGCCAGAGACTATCTGAGTTCTGCACATTTATATCTCCAGACTGAAAGTATGAATCACACTTCAACATCATTTCTGCACATAGACCACAGCTCCCTATCATCAAATATGAATTAATCTTAACTTAATCCATCAGGGTCTCATCTGTTCCAAGATCTCACACTCAACAGAACTATAGGCATATGTCTCATCTGTGTCTTTCATTTCCTGGGTTGACATTTCTTTTAAAAAAACCCTTGTTTTGATGATAATTTCAGCAAGAAGCATCTTTGCTGAGAAGAAAGAATGGAAATACCACCTATATACAACTGAAACAGTGATGACAGATTGATCTTGTTAATTCTTCCACTATCTATGGAGTTGTGCAGGGGTCAAACTGAAACTTAAGTATTAAAAGACATACTAAAAATACACCCCAATTTCACCATCTTTTTTATGATTTCAACTGAATCTGACTTTTTACGTCTGTATCTGTGACTAAAAAAGACTTGCTTCAAGTTCTGCCTCTCCTCAGAAAAAAAACAAGGTGTAAAAACATACAAGGAACATCATTCAAAATGAAGATAGTTAATACTCCAGATAAAATTTCAGCTGATGTATAAGCAAAACCAAGACATTGTCCAATGAAACAAGTTGCTTAATTGAAAGAAGCATGCATAGTAGTTGTTCTCCCGCTTGTTGTCACTGTATTTTTGTTGCAGTTTATATAAATTATAAATTCCTTTTATTTCCTGCCTCCCAGACAATAGAGTCAGGATGGGAGAGAAGTTCTCCATGCCTCATCTCTTCTGAAAAGGAGAGAGACAAACATGGAGTGATAAACTGCAGAAGAGTTGGAGAATGTCATCCTTGTTTTCCTCCTCCCATTGGTTGTCATTCCCAGCAGTGCACCTCAGTCACCTGAAGCTATGAGTTATTCCACACTCCCATAACAGAAGTGAATCAAAAACCAGCCAACACAGACTGTTGAACAGTGCTGAAGACCACACCAGTAAGCACTGCATGGACCCAACTCTCCTAGATAAATGCCATCAACACTAAGGTGTTTAAATATGCACACTTTAAATCTTTATCTGAGATCAAGCTGCACTCATAGGAATGTGCTAATTAAATCTTCTCCATAAAAGGAAGAAATTACTCTATCTTGACAAGTAAATGACACATAATTTATTTTTTTTTAAAATCTGATTAAGAGGAGTGGTTGAGAGTTAAAAAGATGTTCCTGAGAGTTACCTCGGGATATACAGACAGCCTTCTAACAGACAGAAAGGATGAAGTGGCTGAAGTAACACTGTCTGCATAAAAGGTAAGCCAAATCATAAAATAAAATTTTATTTTTCCTTCAGAAGATTTTAACATCCCAGATGGGAAACAACTAAATACAGCTTCGTCAGAATCAGCAGTTTTATCTTAAGTACCACATCCCTCTGTTCCAAATGAAATTCTCTGAGGTGTGAGGGCACGCAAAATATATCTTTGGGGAATGTGTGTGTGTATATATATAGAATATGCATCCTTGTCTTTTTCTATAAGTCAACCAAATAATGTTTTGCCAAAAAAAAATTAGAAGCAGTTGCCAGGTAGAGATTGCACATATGAGCTGGTTTTCCTTACTGATGTAAATCCTCTATTTTTCAATCATTCCTACAGTAGCAAAAGATGGAAAATCTATTTGTCTGGCGTGTATGTTATGGGGTTTTGGGAGGTTGTTTTGGAAGGTTATTTTTGGTTGTTAGTGTGTTTTGTATTGGTTGTGGTTTGTCTTCTATTTTTTTGAGATGTGTTTTCTGTTAGTTTGTTTTGGGGTTTTTTGGGTTACTTTTTTAAACTTCACAGTAAACTCCATTTGCAGTAAAATGCATTCCCACCCCCAAATTAATTCCTCCCCCTTATCTGCCAATAACAGATTGCCCCCCCAAAGGGGGCCAATAACCACAAGATTTCCATGCATTCAGAATACATCTGTGAAGGCCACTTAACAGTGTATATAGGGAATACAAGCAGATCGTAATTTCCCATTGCTCAGGCATTTCAGTCAAAGCTTGCTTTTATGGGTAATCCATCTACTTGATCTAGGAAAGCCAGTTGATGTAATCTTTTTGGACTTCAGTAGAGCTTTTGATAGTGTCTCTCATAGTATCCTTCTGGAAAAAATGTCCAGCATACAACTGAATAACCATGTCAGTTGTCCTATGGAGAAGACATAAATGACACACTGACACAAATATCTATTTTACAAGAGTGCAATCTTACCAAAATACTTGGTGCTGTCTTTGGGGCCACATCCATTATCACAATTTCTGCCAAAACAGAAAGCAAGGGGAAAATAGCTCCTATCTATATGAAAAGAACAAAATGATTTGCATGTCAACCTTTTTGCACTTCAGAAAAGCTTTGGATACTGTCTCCCACAGTATCCTGCTTGACAAAAGATCCAGTACACAGTTAGATAACCATGTTGTGCGATGAGAGGACAACTGGGTCAGGCACAAAGAGTTATAGTGAATTTGGTAACATCTGGCTGGCATCCAGTCACCAGTAGAGTTCTACAGAGCTCCACCCAGAGGCAACCCTGGTTCTGTGTATAGAATGGGGAAGAGAGGCTGGAGAGCAGCACCGTAGAAAGGGACCTGGAGGCCTTCATCAATGGCAAGTTGAATATGAGTCAACAGTGCCCTGGCAGCCAGCAGAGCCAACTGTGTCCAGGGGGGCATCAGGCAAAGCATCACCAGCCTGTCGAGGGAGGGGATTTTCCTGCTCTGCTCTGCACTGATGCAGCCTCACCTTGAATACTGTGTGCAGTTTTGGACACCACAATGTAAAGAAAGACACTAAGCTACTAGACAGTCTCCAAAGAAGGGTAATGAGGGTGGTGAAGGGTCTGGAGGGGAAGCTGTATGAGGAGAAGCTGAGGTCACTTAGTCTGTTCAGTATGGACAAGAGGAGACCAAGGAAAGACCTCATCAACGGTCTTTAATATCCACATGGGGGAAAGCAGAGGGTCAAGCATTGATCTTTTCACTCTCGTGACCAGTGACAGGACTAAAGTAAAAGGTATGAAGCTGTGTCAGGGGAGGTTTAGGTTAGAAATTAGGAAAAGGTTTTTCACTCAGAGAGTGGTTGGGTTCTGGAACAGGCTCCTCAGGGAAGTGGTCACAGCACTAAGCCTGAGTACAAGAAGCATTTGGACAACACTCTCGGGCCCATGGTGTGAGGAGTTGAACTCAATAATCGTATTGGTCCCTTCCAACTCAGCATATTCTATGATTCTATGATAATTTCCAAACTTCGGTAAGGCCAAAACTATTAGATAGATAGGAATTTGCCATCTTGCCAACACACATGGATGTCTACTTCACTTGTCCTGTTTTGTAGATGTAGAAAGTTTTCCTTCTGAAGTAACTAGGCATTTTGATGCTACAAGTACTGCAATATGAGCATGCAAAGCTACAGATTTTCACTGACACCCCTTTCTTCATGTCTCACAGCATCCTCAAGGAGATTAGAAACTTTAGAACTGTTAGCTTCAGATTCATTACCTGAATTATTAAAATTACAGCAAAATGCAGCCTATGGAGTCTGTGTTGTAACTGTGTCATGTAAAAATGTCCTCTGAAATACCACTCTGAATGAACGTACACCTTTTTGATTACAGAGCAGGGCACACTTCCTTCTCCATGGGGCAGTACCACAGAGTCCTTCATGTGCCTATGCTTTACAAGCACTTTTACAATGACAAAGCGTATATTTTCTGAGTACAGAAACACATGCAAGACCTAAGTCAGTGGGAGTCTGGGAGTAAGGGTCCTCCTCCATTTCCCAGCAGTTATCCTCTTGAAGTGCTTACATTAATAAGTCCCCAACACAGTTTTATCTAATAATGTAAAACCTTCATGAGGGCACTGTCATTCTTCACATTAGGAAAGCGTTTGTTTAAGTAAAGCCTTTAAATAGAAATCTCAGTTCTGCCATGATTTTATGTTATTTAATGAGTTCACTACAAGTGAAGGAAAGAATGCACTTCTATAAATTTTACTGGCAGTGCCTGCTGTTTTCTGAGATTCTTTAAGTTAGTTCACATGCTTTCTTTATTAATAAATGAAATAAAGTCTTAAGTTCAAGATCAGCTTTATACCTATATCTGAAGCAAAATTCAGGGTGTGTTTAACTAAAGATGCAGCCAAGGATGTTACTTATTTTATACGTACATTACATATATGCGAAATATATACTTCACTAAAAAGACAACATATTCTTATGATTCACAGTCATTTTATATTTCTGAAGTCTTTTAATTTATATTGCAATTATGTCAAAAAAGGTATTTAAAAATTCTTTAATTGTCTCCACTCCATGATAACATAACAGAGATAATAGGAAATAAATACTTGAAATCAAGCTATAAATATTTTCAATCATTAATTCAAGGTGAGGTTTTAATATTTCTTTTGAACCTTATTTCAGATGAAACTTGATACTATGTCATATTTCAACATGTGCAGTACATGTATTATGTATGTCCCAAATACACATATCTGATTCAGGCCATGGAACACTTAATAAAACAGAGAGGAGACAAAACACTATCTAAGTCTAAGACTAGCTAAGTCTGTCACATCTCTCCTCCATCTACACCTTTACAGTATTCAGAGCAGGATAGTCATTCCAGCCTCCTTTAAGCATGTAGCTATCACTCTAACCTCCTGCTGTTGAAGCAACTGGAAGCACAGAGTTCAGATTTTCTGTAATTGGATCATCCAGGAACAAAATAATTGCTATACTGGACCAGAGAGGAGCTAGCAAAGATAATCCAAAAGAAAGGCAAGTTTTCTGTTTCTTATTTTTTCTTATTCACTTAAATGATGTTATGAGTAAATCCAATGAGATTCATTTGGTTTTAGATGCTTTAAAGGTGAGATGCATCACGTGAATGACCATATATGTGTAGGAAATGCTGACTGCTGAATAGAGATTTTAAATCAAAATTTACTACATCTAGATAAACAATTATCTGTTTCATAACAATGAAGAATACACTGAAAATGAGATTAATATCTTTGAGGCGAAAGCCTTTGATTACAGTGCATTTGGAGAGGAAAACCACTTTCTCTAACACTTTATATTCCAGAACATACAAGTTATGAAAGCAGCAGTTAACCTTTAAATCTGTGGGATTTTGAGACACATAAAAAGAAAACAAGATTTTTAATATTGTTTTTTGTTTACAGCTTAACCTATAACCCATAAAACTCCTACCAGAAAGAATACTTATGAAGTCACATCTTAAGGAACAAGACATATTTAATCAGAGCTACTTTGTATTCACTGTCTGATAGAGAGTCATTACTGAAAAAACTTCTTCACTATGACATTAACATATTCTATCTTAAAAAAAAATCCACCTTTAGAAATATACAAGCTATTCTCTGCAAGATGCAACAGTAATGTGCTAAATCCACAAGCACAATAGTTTTCCTCTGCCTTTCCTCTTAAAGGATTACAATACAGTGCATATACGATCAAGCCAAAGATTACTTGTTGGATATGCATATTTGCAGGCAGAATTCCACAGATATAGGATTCACAGATCAGGTCAGGACAATCATCTTCACAGCTCTATGAAGATAGTTATTGACTTTGAATCATATCCAGCTATACAGTTTCTTATCAGTAGATAAGAGGACTTTGAATTCAATAAAAGCATTTAAATAATCGCTTGTGCACCAAATTTAGCTTAGAACCCACATTTTGTATTAGCTTTGAACCCACATTTTGTATAAACCATTACAAAATACGTGTTCAACCAATTTCAAACATCAAGAATTTCATAGCATCATTTAGCGTCATCACTTTTAAGAATCCTACCATAAACCAGCACTGACAAGTCCACCCCCAAACCGCATCCCCAAGTGTCACATCTACACAACTTTTAAATACCCTCAGGATGGTGTCTCCACCACTTCCCTGAGCATTCTGTCCCAATGTGTGACAACCATTTCAGACAGGAAATTTTTCCTAATATCGAAGCTAAGACTCCCCTGACACAATTTGAGGCTCTTTCCTCTTGTCCTATTGTTTGTTACTTGGGTAAAGAGACTGACCTCCACCTTGCTCTACAGGAGGGGTAGCTATAGAGAGTGATAAGATTGCCTTGAGTCTCTCCTTGTCCCCAGACTGAAAAACTCCACCTCCCTCAGCTGCTCCTCATCAGACTTGTGCTCCAAATCCTTCATCAGCTTTGATGCCTTTCTCTGGACACTCTCCAGCACCTCAATGCCTTTCTTGTAGTGAGGGGCCTCAAACACAATACAGGACTTGAGGTATGGCCTCACCAGTGTTGTAGTGCAGCTAGTCACACTATCCAGTGCAATCTAGCATTTAATATTCTCAAAACTATGTGATATATGCATTTCTCTTTAAAGCTCACGTGCTGCATGTGCCAGTCCTAGTGAAGCAAGCCTCACAAGGTGGACAGACTTTTCTTAAAACATAAGTCAAACAAGTCATCTTGAGAAACAGGTGAATTTCATTTTTTCCCATTTCCTAATTGTCCTAGTTAGGACAACTGAGACCAGTTCATCAGGGTATGGGTGTAACCCAAAACTGTGTATTCTATAGCCTTCCATGCCATTTCCCAGAAACTGTTATCAATGAACCATTTACACCATCTGCCCATAGAGCCTGACTCCTCAGGCTACAAACTAGGTGTTAAGAGGCCTGTGAGATAGGAGGATGCTCCTGTCCTCACACCCTTTGTGGAACTCCCCGCCCTGAGGGAAGTGCTGAGCATTCCTGCCTGAACTGCAGGATATATAATCTTGGAGTCTTGGAACATTTTGAACCACTCTGTGGGATCCAGAGAAGGACTGCGGCTCATCGCTCTCAAACAGACTTGGACCACCACCCTATACTGGACTCCAATCACCACTTTGACCAGACTGCAACAGCTCTCCCCCCAGCATCACTGGACTGCTCTCCCCCAGCAGGTTCTTCCCCTCTCCCTTTACTTTGGACTCAAGCGGGGCCCAAGGAACACCACGTTGTTCATGCCCCAGGGTACTGGGTTATACATTTGGGTTTTGTGGGTTAAGACCAATTGTTTGTTTGTATGATTGTACTTACTGTATTATTTTAGTAAATTGTTATTCTGACTTATAATCTCTCCTTTGAGTTGAGTTCATTTCCCCTGCTGGTTAACTCTTAAACCAGCACACTAATATTAAAGAACTCTGTGCAAAAAGTGTTTGACACAGTTTTACCATTACTGAAAATTTATGCTCTCAAGATTTGCTTGATGTTTTCAAATTATATTCAAGTTATAACCACATGATGCACTTACCCGTTCCTCCTTTCCAGAAGAATGAGGCTAGAAAAAACATAGTCATTAAAAGAATGGCCAAATAGTTAGTTGTATTAAGTGAATCAACAAAGCAGGAGTATCTGTATAGAACTACATCTCTCAAAGCTTTCCTAGACCCCCTCCCCATATAAAAGAATTTGCTACACACAAATAGAAGCTGGACAATGAGTGAAAAGAGAGAAGCACAGCTTCAAAAACAGCCAGTGGTCAATTATTGAAACAATCTTCTCCCACTGTCAAACTACTGTTGGGCAAAAAATTACATGTATGTATCTATACACAGTCCACCGCTTTAGTTGCACAGTTGAATTTCAGAGTACATTATGTCTGGTTGTAGGAAAGTTTCTGCACTTTGGTTGGAAGTAGAGTAATCTAAACAGCTTTCATTTACAATAAAACTAGAAAGAAAGACAATGCCAAACAGTTCCTAGAAATAATTTCAAAATATTGTCACAAATCCAGTACTGACTTAGAAAATGCTGTACTAATATCGACTAACAGTCGTGATACAAGACCTTTTCTATATGTACTTCCTGTCACCACATCTGTGTTTCAGTGATGAACAGCACTAGCTAGTGATGCTTAAGTAGAAAGCATTAGATAAGAGCAAACCAAAAACTATCATCAGTTTTTTTCAGGGAGCAGAAAGAAAAAATCAAATAATTAAACATGATCCTTCTCAAATATGTGACTTACAGATACTGCAAACATGAAATAAGGAATAAGATAGTAAAAGCCCAAGTTAGGAGGCAGATTGATTTGAGAATTATTAGAGTGAAATGAAACAACAGGGAAATAATAGCAGCACTGGGAGTCCAATCATCATCTGTGCCTTTTCCATACTAGTAGTCAGCTAAATGCTGTCAGCACAGCCTACTTTCCTCTTAGTACTGGCTCTTTTCCTCTGCACAATATGCTTCACACTGAAAACTGGAATAAAAAGAGAAAAATTACAAGAAAGCAGAGACTTTCTTTAAGACACAGCTGCAGCTATAGAACAGCTGAGCCAGCCCACTAGTACCCAAAATCAGACCAGGATTTTTCTAGATTTCAAGTCTTCCCTAGAATTTATCAGACAAGCACATTACAAAGAAACAGCAAGCCATCAAGCATGTTAAATGCCCCTATCTTAAAAATTATTACTATATGTGGTGGGTCCCTGTATTCAAAAATACTCATAAAACAAAAATAAGGCATACAAAGAACCATATTCCTGAGGAACAAACAACGGTCCAGAGACAGGAAGCATTGCATTAAAAAAAAAACCCCAAACAACTGCAACAACAAAAAAGCCCCTCCATAAAACCATCTGTTAATTACTTCTCTGGGTACCTGTACTGCTTCAGCTGCTTGGTACATCAGAAAAGCATATCTGATCTGTCCTTCCTTATGTAAAGAAAGAAGCAGTGTCTGAATCCAGGTTTTTTTTGTTAACTTGCTAAGAGCTTAATTTAATTCATCCACTGAACATCTGATTCTACCTGCAGTTGCATTAGCCACTGTCTGGAGTGTGAAATAAAGTAGAGTGGTAAAGGCTACAACTGGAGAGAAATAATCTGGAACCACATTTACACACACCCCAAGTGTAGAGACTTTTGCAATATTTTATTATCAAAAGTTTTTCTCAAAACTCCTCTTATAGGGGACAAATACATTTTTGTTTTAGTATGCTTTTGAATTTCAAACATGTTTTGTATAAACTGTTTAAATGTTTTTTGTCACTTTGATGTGACACTTATTAAAGTTGAGAAAAGCAGTATACATCAACAATAGATTGTATAGGCCCCGTGTGCCTATATGAATAGCATATCAGCATTAAAATCAAAAGAATTACATACATAAAGTCATATATTTTTGTACTATACATCTCTGCATAGATAAATATGTATTCACACAATAAAAAAACCTAAATTCAGTCAGACATCAGGTTGTTTAATATTTCTAGTTTGAAAACTAGATGCAAAGCTGTACCATTGAAGCTGATATGAGAGGAATAATCTAATGGAGAATATACTCTATGAGAGCTGCCATCACTAAGATATTTTTTAAAATCATCAGAGCATGGATATGGGTACAAAGCTGTATACTATGTTACTGAGTCTTCAAAGCCTGGCCTTTTGTATTATCAAAGCAGACATAAATCACTACCATGTGAGAACAGAAGCTTTTCATACCCACTTTTCAATGCACTTTCACAGACACTACGCTTACCCAGAAGTTTACATGTTTCCAGGAGCACATACAGCAAGCTGTCAGGGAGCCACAAGGGCTGGCTGGTCCTGGAGGGAAGGTGAGCCAAAGGCTCAGAGCACAACCAATACAAGCCATGTCTTCTCTGATGGGATGCAGTCCCATAGCACCCAAGAAGGGTGGGCACAACCACACGACAGTAATGCTCCATCAACAGTGCCAGACTCTGCAAGGGGTGAACCAGGTCCAGGAGTGAGATCCACCAAGGAGCAGCAGGAAATGAGCCAAAGAGGTGAAGAAAAGGCTACATACAACACAGGTCCAACCAAGAGCAGCAAGTGACATAACTGGAGACTGACACACCCACAAAGTAGCTCAGGCTGTGAATGTAGGCTCAGTCTAGAGCTGTTTTGGTGAGGTGCTGGTTCTTTTGGGGTCTCAATAAGAAAGGTACTTTCAGTTAAAGCTGGTTAACAAATATATTAAGTAAAAGATGGAAATAACGGATAATGTGATAGCAATCTTATGTTCCTCCTGATTTTAAATATGACTGGAGACTGCAGATGAGGCCGTGTCAGTGTCACTAGTAGCCATTAGTGCACTTAGGACCCTGACATGAGTGTACAGGATCACTGTACAAATTCCAGAATTTGAATAAACTCTTCATATTTTCTTTTAATTTAAAGATCACTGAATCCAGTAGACTTCATGAGCATGACCATAGCATGGCTATTGGTGCTGACAAATTGTTTCAGGCTGGCTCGAGTATCTTTATAGATTACTATACTGAGTCGGGTAGATTCATAAGTAATATCAAATGCTTCTATCAGTATATTGCTGCTTAGACCACTTTGACAGCAGACTTCATAGGGCACTGCTCCTCTCTGTCTCAGAGAGTGGTTTCTCATACATAGTCAAGCCTACAGGAAGCACTCTGTGTTGAAAGTAGTAAAGTGAAAGCTAGAATAAATACAAAGTAAGAGAGAGTAAAATAGAATAAGCATAACAATGAGCAATCATTGACATGTGTTACTTTCCCAGTTTTTAATGGATTGATCACATTCAATAATTACTAGTAAAATTAATAAATAATAATATATAATTATAATAAATTCCACTAGTCAACTATGCCACTCTAAGACAATACTAAAAGAATCGCTAAAAGTAAAGTTGCTAACTGTAGAACATAAGCTTTGTAATGGAAAATTTTCAATCTTTTGCTAATACAGTTGCAATCCTTTATTTTTGAGATGTGATGCCAAAGAAGAAAAATTATTTATGTGAAATTGATTGCTATTACATATGTAATTTTGAAATATCATGCATAATTGACTTTGATGCTTTAAATCCTTCAACCATGGATTCAGATCAGCAACAACTTTTATAGAAAATAGAATTTTAAAGTCCAGTTGAATTCAACAAAATAAAAGGAAGATATTAACAAGTATTTTTATCTGACTTAGAACATGAACATTTTCAAAATCTTATGAGCTATGAAATATTTTATGGTTTATCAGGATTTGATGAATTAGGACATTAAGGGCTGGGCTTACAAGGGATGAGGAACAACATTTAAACTGAAACTGGGTCTTAAGTCTGAGTTTGACTTGTTATTTTTTCAGGCTCTTTCCTCTAAACTCGTTCAGCAGCAAGTCTGAGGGTGATGCATTCACTTTCCCTGGAGGAAGTTCTCACTGCTACTCCCAAGTTTCTTTGCGAAAATATATTTATGTTTTCAATGAAGATATAATTCGCAATGTACTTAATCAGAATTGCTCATATGAACACATTTTCCAAAATCCCAAGATATTAAGTCACTTACTGTAAAAGGAATGTACCTTATGATGTCATATTAATTAATTCTGCTCTTAAATGATCTCTTTTACAAGCTATTTCAAATTTTTCCAACTTATTATAGCTCATATTCTACCTAAATGGAAATGTCTAATAGGTCCATTGCTGTAGAGAACAATAGGAGGTGGTTGTAGTTTGTTCTATTTAGTTTCAGAGACAATGTTCATTTGATATATTTTTTGAATGAGCTTCCAAGTGCAGGGTTTTCAAGTAAAGTGCTGAAGAGGGAAGGTCAGGGAGATAGATAACTACACCTCAGTGCAAATGATCTAGTTATCTAAGCCCTTATAAACAAGTCAAAATATGTTATCAAGCACTCATTACATGTAAAAACTAATGCACATGAAAAGAATGTAATGTAATTGATTATCAACAAAATAATACATTTTACAGCAAATTAATTAGCTGAAATAGGTCAACAGATGTCAAAATGTATTTAAGAAAAACAACTGAGGAAAAGGTGAACAAAATTAATTTGGTTTTCAGTCACAACTCTGAGAATCAGTTTCGAGTAGCAGTGTTTATAAAGTAACACCAAGCTACCAAACACAGCTAGCCCAGGTGTTACAATTTGGAATCACCTCCTAGATTGTTGTAAAGGATCCCCTGCAACCTATTTAGGTCATATAGGAATCCAAAGGGTTATCGAAAGTTTATATAGCTCATAAAATACTTAATAGATTTATGTCCTTTCTCTTACCTTATGCTACATGTATTGTGTACAGTCAGTAGAAACTTTGGAGCTGAGCACAGACCGCAATGAGAGAGAGAGAACAATTAGTGGGAGATTTTCCACTTTGTTCTACATCTTTAGTATTCACTCTCTCCTTAAATCCATACTTGTGTTTCTTCGCTTCCAGAACATGCTGCAAAATCTGCATACTCTCAAAATGAATGAGAAAAATGCTGTAAAGTATGGCAGGATAAGAAAATCTGGGTGTCCAGCTTTAATTACTTATTTTTCACATACGCCTTCTGTCACTATGACTTTGCTGCATCTGTTCATGGGCACTGAGAAGTTTGGGGTTAGATGAGGTTTTAACATTTTAATGTAAAATACTCCAACAGAAACAAAGGTAGTCCAACGCTAAGAGATTTCAAAAACATCATATCTCAACCCTGTCTCTAAGCACAAATGACACAGCCTAAAATTTAAAGCATTGAAGTGTCCTTGTGATAATTTGCCTCATCACTAGAGCCACAGATTTTCAACCATCATTAAAATGGTCTCAACCCATACTATGTTTTACACATACAAGCAAATATATTTCTAACATCAAAATCCATGGGATTTAATTTGTACATGTACAATTTGCTTCTCCATTAATTTTTGTATACAAAACTATCCCCTGGGCAAAGAAAAAAAAAAATAAAGAAAAGAAACACGCAAGAAAATAGAAGGAACTGAAAGTTTCACACTGGGAAAATGGCAGCCTGCTCTGGATGTTTAAGAATTGTTCTGCTATGATTACAAGGAGTAATTAAATAAAAAAAAAAAAAAGAAGAGCACTCACTAACTAGCAGGGATGGTCTCCCTTGACACTTGAGCCAGCAAAACACTCACAGAGCTGCTGACTCGAGCAGAACAGCTCACTTGCTTTAAGCTAAACAGAGTTTAATGGATTGAAGCCTCGATTAATAAACAGAGCTAATAGCATAGTATAAAATTAGTTTGCAAATCTTTTTGCTTTTGGTTGAACTCTGCACACAATGGTTTATGGGTATTTCTGCCCTCTTTATAGATCTCTGTTCTGTTCTTTTTTATTAAAACATAGAGAAAATACTAAGTTCCCATTAACTCTTATTATCTAACAGAAATTCAGTTTATAAGCACATAAAGAAAAGATCATTTTTTCTCCAAGGCAATCAAGATACCACACTGAACATAAACATATCAGGTACACCTACACCTCAGCACTTCTTTTTCAGTGATGACTACTTTTGGAGTACAAATTTGCAGAGTATTTATATCCTTGCTTAGTTGTCTTCCTATAAAGTGAATACATATGCACACTTCCTGTAACCACAATGACTAATATTTAACAACAATTTCATATTTAGATATCAGACAACTTGGAGGTATTTTCATGTATATATCTGTTATTTACAAGAATGGGGGCGTTTCACTGAATTTTTTATTCTGTTCTCTCTGTATCAATATATTTTTCATATTCTCCTTTATATGCAATTGATATGTACATGTGATATGTTGTTACTCTGAAATACACCACTCTTCTTAACGTTGGATGAGCTCTGGCCCTAAGAGTAAAATATAGACCATTTATCTGTATTTTCATTTTTCCTACTACTATAACCCACCTCCCTACAAACTAGTGTCTCGTATAGATTAGCACAGATCTAAAGATCATGATGGGTAGAACAGTTGCCATTGGAACTGGGGAACTCCATCAGAATTAAGAGAACTAAGGCTTAAGATAGAAGGTGCTTGAGAAGAAAAATTATCTGAAGAAAAACGCGCAATCTGGTGCTCATACTTCATCAGTTTGCTAAAAAACTGAAAATTTAATTAACCATGAATTAGAAACAATTTCTTTGTATAAATCCCAAAATTAAATGCAATGGCCAACAGTTAAGCAAACCAATCTAAAAAGTTTATTTATTTTAGGTATCCAAAGACTTGCTGTTGAGGTAATATATTTTGAAGAATGTTATGTTACAGTCTTGAAGTGAACACCTATATTTCTTACAGAGAAAATTGTTCAGCAAATGCTCTTATAGACTCTTCACTTTGTTTCCAGAGATTGAAATACATTGCTAAGCCTTTTCTTGCTTATTGGGGTATATTGAACAACTAAATTTTTTCTTTTTAGTGAAGTCATTCCCATATTTTGAAATTGGCCTTTCTATTTTAGGACTGTGTTTACCGAAAAACATCTATTCTATTTGTAGTTTTGTGTTTAGTAATAGGTCAAAGCCTCTAGGGTTTCACACTTGAATGAATTACATCCTGAGGAATCCTATGTACTGAGAAAGGCAGATTAATTAACATAATCAAACATGTCTCAGTAAAACCAGTATCTAAAACTACAGTGATGTCATATCCCATCACAACACCCTCTTAAAATGCTGTAATGTTCAATCTGGCAATACAAGTGTGGTAAAGACTACATACATGGGGTCTTTACTCCTTACCATTTTGATACATGTGGTTTTCAACCGTCTACTGTTTGTAAAGTCAATTTATTGCTTTTCTAAGAAAATAAATAATCCTACCTTTGTAGCTGAATATATCATTACAAAACTTTTTGGGTTTATAGGTTCACAGGTTTTAACACTGCAGCCATTGTTGACTTGAACTTAATCTCAAGGTTCATCAGATTTTACCCAGCGGCTTCTGGACCAAACCCAGAACATACAGCTGACCTAGATCTAAAGACCTTAAAGGGTGATCAGTTTTGCTCCCTCTTTAGTTGTTTCAATCTTTTAATTGCTTCAAAGTAGGATTATTCTTTTTCTATTCTGAATTCATCTTTTATTATGTTCCAGTCTTGCTAATTTACTACCTCTCCTTATTTTAAAAATTACTTTCACTTCACAATTGTTTTCACTTCATGAACGTGTCTAAAGACTCCTCTAAACTCTTCCGTTTTTTACAAGCTGAACTTCTTTAATCTTATATTAGAAAAGTATTCCAAACTGTACTGTTCTTGCAGTTCTTTTCAGAAAACTTTCAAATCTGCCAGCTGCCTTCTTACAGAATGATTATTTAGATATACTGAACATGTTTAGAACTGGTCACACTAAAATGATAATAACAACTTCTCATGACTACCACTATGATTAGTTTGTCTTAATATTCCAGAAGAACTCTGTCACACCAAAAAGCATATTAAGTAATCCTTCCATTTGCACGTGCACTTTGGTTTCTTGGTATGAACACTTTGGAGTACCTGCTTTGTGTAAACTGTATGTTAATAAAGTGAGATATTCTATAAAATTGACCTATCTTACCTTTTGCTGAGCGCAAATATACAAAGGTTTGCAAGTATCCTCATTTCAGAGACAAAAAAAAAAAAATTTATCTACTGTTATGACCCACATGAGGATCATCTTCTTCTAGTAACCTTAAAGCAATTTTGACTTGCAGACTAGTCCTGGTGAACATCTCAAGCTCCTAAATACAAGTGATTTACCTTCAAATATACCTAAATTTTGGTTGGATTGGAGAAATAGTACCCATTCAGCCTGGTGATTAGAAGGAGAATTAGAGATTGACATTAGAATATTTTGGTGAAAACTTTATTTCAACATACTAATGTTTTCTATTTATAAAGAATGTACTTCAATTAATCTCCAATACTACTGAAAGTAAATTATACAGTTCAGCTTTGTGTGCATAGGGTGTCCACATACCAGCTATCATGTTTTGAAAGATTAACAATATTTTATGTTGTTGTTATCCATGTATATGAGGCATATATAAGGGAACATCATTAATATTTGAGAGAGATTTATGTCATGAAGAAGCTCTGTGGATTTTTTTTTTAAACATATGGTCAAATAAGTCTCACCTTTCACTTTACTGTAACTGACAGAAGGATCAAGAGATACCATAAAGATCTTCTAAAGATTGGACAAAGCCATTTGTTTGGCTTTGTATACTAAACAGGTAGGTCTACCAGTAGTGCTATGGTAAAACTAAAAAGATGGTAATTAAAAGAATAGTGAATTAAAACACTTAGGACACTATTAGGGAGTATTTTATCAAGGTTTTTGATTAAAAATGAAGTTTGTTTCTATGTTTCTAACCTCATTGGAGTCAACAGTGTATGCTTGAGTGCTCTGTTGAACTGGAACCTTTTATAAATCAAAGTGGGTTGTTTGAATTCACTCAGAAGAGAGCATTTTAATATTCAACACTACCCATAGAAAATTTTCGAAAGCTTGAAAACAACAGTCTTATTTAACAGAACAAAATGATGTAATGGCAAAGTTGCTACTTAAAGCACAAGCAAGTATATATTTTTCCCAAAAGGATTTTGAGAAGCTTGAACACTGCATATATAAAGTATAGCCTGCATTTATAATTAATAGAACTGTTCCTATTAGAAACCTGGACAGTTTGTGATGGTAGTTTTAACTAATAGCACCATAAGAAAAATGCACTTGCCTCAGTGCAAATACATGAAACGTTAGATCAATTAATTGTTGGAGTACATAACGCACAAGAGTAAACAGTGCCTGGAGAAGCAGCCTCACTACAAACTTATTTTGAGGGGAAAGATGGGAATCAACTGTTCTGAATATACGAAGGAAGTACTCTACACTGATTCTGTAGAGCACCTGCATTGACAGACTGCTCTTGAGTAAATAGAGGATTTTTTAGTTTGTTTGTTATTATGTTTTCTGTTAAGCATTTAGACAAGTTCCTTTCACGATCATTGTTGCCACCCAGGACTACAGGGAGAACAAGAAAAAAAGTAACCTTTTTGCAAAGTGGGCCTAGAAACTTGAAGCATCCTTGCTTTAATGTAGCTACTTCTAATTTAAAAAGTTCGGGTACAGAGGAAATAAGTTAGTGATATTCTAGTTCGTTCTTCAGCTGTACACTTGATATGTATTAACAAAGAAATCCCAACTGGTTCTAAATTGTTTGGCAGGTATTATTATTCAGCAATACCTGCTGGAACAATAAGAGCTAAAAAAAAGAATAAGGATGTTGTGGAAATGGAAAATGTAAGTTAAGAACTGAGGTGAAGCTACATGTGGGATATTTTTGAAATAAAATCTAAAGAAATAGAAAAGAAGAGGCAATATACCTGAAGGTGGAATATCTGATTGCTCTCAAAATTTCTAATTAAATACCCTATTTCTAACTCACACCCTGTCCTTGGATATAAAGAATGCATAAAATCCCCATTTCTAGTTTCCTTCCTACATCTTCTCTACTAAATGACCTTTTAATTTCCTTTTCTGTTTTTTTTTCTATTCCGTGTTAAAAGTTGATCTATATTGCACTCTCTGTCTTTCCATCTTGCTTTTTCTCTGATGAGGTTATTATCCTTCCCTCAAATTTCAGTTTCTTTTACTTTGCTTCATGTACCTTATCTTGCTGAACCTTCGCCTTTTTCCACATCTGCTTCCTTCTTCAGTACTTTAGTTTTATATGGCTTTTTAATAGTTTTAATAAGACTCCAGCATGAGAAAATCATGTGGGCTGCACAAGTAGTGGGGCTGCTATCTAACACAAATTAGTGGCTACTGGAAAAAACAAGCCAGCAGATTACACTGAGGCAGTTAAGGAGAGGAGAATATGCTCAGGCAGATTTCTCCTTCCATTGGCTCTTCTTGACATGATATGGGTGCTTGAAGGCCACTTTTTACAGATTCACACAAAGCATCCTTACTTTACAATCTCATACATATTTTCCTCTTCTATCCCTCTCCAGGTGTAGCCCTTCCTCACAATTTTTTCATTTTCTTTCATGCACAAACCATACGGATTCCCACAAGAATTTCTCAAACAATATTTCTCAAATCAAATCCTTTTCTAAGGAAAACAGCTTCTGATTTGCATGAAATATTATTTGGTTAGAGCTGATAACACCAAGGTCATGGTTTGATCCCCATATGGACCATTCACTTAAGAGTTGGACTTGATGCTCCCTATGGGTCATTCTGGACTCACTTTCCTACTGGTACCCATACTTGTAACGTTATTCTCCATTCTTCCCTCTTCTCATAAGTAACTTTCTGTTTTCCCTCTTACAAGGTTCCTTCCCTTGTTCCTTCCCACAATCCCATCCACTCTCCTCCCAAGTTAAGCTTTCAAACTCTTTGCATTTCCCTCCTAGTCCACCTTATGGCACTAGATCATCTTTCTTCTCTGAAAAAGTAAAATAGAACAGGATATACTTTTCCTGTGTCAATCAGCGCTGTACTTTCAAAGTACTGAAATACAGAGATGGGTTTCCCTCGCTCATCCATTTCCTAAGAAAAAGCACACCATCAGCCCTACAGGCAAAGCAGAAGCACCCCTCTTTCACCAATCTTTTCCGACACCTGAGGTCCAGTGAGTTCATCCCGGCCCTTTGACAGTCGCTGCCCTGTGTAGGCATCGACCCGGCCGCCCTTCTTCCCGCGGGAGGGAAGGCGCTCGGGCAGGGACCCTTCTGAGCACAGAGCAGCTTAGCTTTCCGGGGTGCCTCCGCCCGGGGCACTCCTCCAGGGCGCCCCCTCTCCGCAGCGCCGTGCCCGGTCCCTCCCCGCTGCCTCCGCGGCGGCCGCGCTCTCGGGGGGGCGGCCGCAGCATCCCCCGCCCTGCCTCCCGCCCGCCCCGCCGCCGCCGGGCCGCGGCGCGCCCCGTGCCCGGGATGCGTCCGGCGGCGGAGTGCCGGCTGCTGGCAGGAGCCGGGGGCAGGCGGGCGGGCACGGGGGCTCCCGCCGCCGCCGCGGCTCGGCGCCGCCGCCGCGGCTGGGATTAGGCTCCCGCTCGGCTGCGATGCGGAGCGGCGGGGCGGGAGCGGCGGGGCCCAGCGGGAGGGCGCGGGGGGCCGCCGGGCACTAGGCGGGCGGCGGGCGCGGAGCCGCCGGAGCTCTCCAGGGTGCTGGGGCGCTGCCCGCCCGCCTTCCCGCGGGAGCAGCGCGGCCGCCCTCGCCCATCGAGCAGCGCCGCCGAGCCCCTCCGATGCCTCGGACAGCACCGCTCCCGGGGTCCGCCGCGCCTGCGAGCAGCATGGCCCGGATTAGGTACCTCCGCGCGGCTGTCTCGGGCTTTTATCTGTGGGAAGCTGCGCTACTTCTCAGGTGAGTTGTTTTATTTGGGGAAGTAAAGGTGTCCACCCTTCCCGATTTTCGGGCAGCTGAAATGCCTGGGACTGGCGCGGAAAGACGCCGCGGTCACCGCCTTTCCTCACCACGAACGCCCGGCTCCCTTCGGCAGCCAGGCTATGGGCACGGAAACTAAATGCATGGGGGCCATGCTTCGCAAATGGCTTTGCAACGTTGAGCTGCCTCGACTTTTGGATTTTGCAAGCAGGAGGCTATGTATTTCCTTCACCTGCTCGCAGTTATAGTTTGCCGATATGATCTGTGAATTTTATCAGTGTTTTTAACAGTAATTATAACATCAATGGTATTGAAAATTCTCCATGTGCAAAGTGTCTATATGTAAAAGTTACAGAAGATAATCTGAGTTGAGAATATATAGAACTTCCTTATTACTCTCAGTTTTTTTCAGTAAAAGGAAAATCACAGATTGATCGGTGGTCAAGTCAGGTTGGGGAAGTCTTACATAGAAATAGAAAAACATTAGCTCAGTGAAGAGAGGGTATGGTCTACAAAACTTCTATTGAGAGGGAAAGCTTTTGCTGTGCTCCTAGCAGTCTAAGATTTGTATTATGAAAGATGGCAACATATCCATAAATTATGACCTCAGGAGAAGACTGAGGTTCATACAGTTTTTTCTACTTTCCACCCAGTACACTCTTTCTAGGTAATGTTATTATATTAATTCAAGCATTCTTTAAATGCACGGATCTAGGAGTCTAGTGATAGCAGGCTAAAATAAATTTGAGTCTCAGTGAGGGAAAACTTGTAAAGAAAAATCACACATGTAAAGAAACAGACTTCAATGTCATCATGTATTCACTGCTAATGCAGTTACCCATTCTTGTTATCAACAAATATTCTAGCTCTGTATCACAATAAACAAACTATGGCATATAACATGCCAGACTATTTTAAGAATCCCGCTGTTACTTAATAAAGATTAAATAAACTTAAATTCTAAGAGAGAGTTTGGGGATACATGTAAGGGATTTATAACCACAAAGTTAACAGTGTATGGCAAAGTTAACAATGATGGCACACTTCACAAGTGATCAGAGGCTTATAACAAATCTTTCCTTTTTGATGTTAAGTTAATGACCCGCTTTGTATCAACATATGCAACATAAATAGTTTATAATGTGATTTTATTGTAATTGTGCCAAAAGGAAGAGATTTCAAGAAACTAGGTCACAATGAACATGCTTGCTGTGCACAAGGACTATGTAGACTGAGAAAGAGTTAAGAAAGCTGCTCTGAATCTATGTATGTTTCACATCAATCTCTATATAGAGACTGCTGGTGCCTTTAGGTCCAGCAATAATACAGGAGAAACCTGAGTCAGTTCAAGATACAGACTAGTCTTCCCCATGCTTTAATATGGAAAAAAAGTGAGGGGAAAAAGTTAAAATATTAAAAGCTGTAAAATTCTCACGTTTCCTGGAGCCAGGAAACTACCTGCTGGTAGAATACTGTTTCCACTCTCTGTGAGTCACCCAGAGTCCAGCCTTAGCACCTGTATAATACTTGATGAGAAGATGGATGTGCTGTGAATTTCTAGAAACAGTCAAAACTTAAGTTTTTACTTGCTCAGACATTTTGGAAAAAATAATGTTATCTTCTCTTAAATCATGCAACATCGAAACTTTTCTGCTCTTCATTGAGAAGCAAAAGGCTGTGTGAGAAGACTGGATGAACCTAAGGGGAAAAGCTTTAAATACTTGTCCAACAGCCCTGAGGCAATTTAAAATTACTGTTTAAATTATATGCCTATGAAGATAGATGTTTAGTTTTATTTTTAGTGCAGTTCAAATAAAATTAAAAAAGGATTTTTTTTGGTATAATGTTACAGGCTTGCTACTTTAATGAGCAAAGTCTTAAGATTGCCATGCTTCACAAGAGGAAACTGCACGTAATTTATTTTTTTAAAAAATAAATAATTTTTCATCCACATCAAAAGACTCTTCAAATTGCAATGAATGAAACAAGATGTATATTGCTCATTGTAGGATCTAATTATTAATTTGATTTCTGAAAGACATTGTAGAAAGAATAAAACATTAGAAGAACAACAAAGCTGGTGAAAGGTCCAGAGAGTAAGTCATATGAGGAGGGCTGATGGAGCTGGGGTTGTGTAGCCTGAAGAAAAGGAAGCTCAGGGAAGACTTTATTGTCCTCCACAGCTACCTGAAAGGAGGCTGTAGCAAGGTGGGGGTCAGCCTCTTCTCCCAGGCAACTAGTGACAGGACAAGAGGAAATGGCCTCAAGCTGTACCAGGGAAGGGTCAGGTTGAACATCGGGAAGGATTTCTTAACCGAAAGTGTTGGAAGCATTGGAATAGGCTGCTCGGAGAGGTGGTAGAGTCACCATCCCTGTGTTCAAGTGTTCAAGAAACAATTAAAAATGGCACTTAGTGCTATGGTCTAGTTGACATGGTAGTGTTCAGTCAAAGGTTAGATTCAGTGACCTTGAGGTCTTTTCCAACTTTAATGATTCAGTGATTATTAATAGTCTTTTTAATATTGTACGTTTGTACTACTATGTCATAGGTCAATAACACAGTTATTGATAATAGATTAATAGATTTTAGACGTGAAAAACAGTGGTGAAAGCACACAGCAGTCTGGTTTATGCAATGTATTTTAAGACAGGGAGAAAAGCTATGGTCAGACCCAAAATAAAAAAAAATGTTGCTTATTAAGGACTGCCAGTCCAAACCCCAGTGTGATACTAAGAGAGTGGAGATGTAAAAAAGAGGGTAAAACCTAAGGAAAATAATTTAATGTAGCCTAAAAATAGCTTTAATTCACTACCAAAGAAGGAAAACCACTTCTGAGATATAGTTTGAAATTATAATAATATCTAAGACTGAGTATTCTTCTGAGTTTTCATTAAAGTAATAGTGTTAACAAAAAAATCCTCTGGATTTACCTGGATTCCAAGAGGTCATAATGAAAGCAAGATCATATTTGTAGAGTCAACACAAATATCATATTTGTGAGTCAAACAGTTTTATAACAGGTCACGAACTTGCATGGGCACCAGCACTGGGTCTCTTAGATCTACCCTGTCAGGGACTTGCCAGGGACTTGTTTTCTCTTTAAAGGATGTAGTACATCTATTTTATATGTAGACCTGTGTATAGGGAAAGCACAGGGTGAAAAGGTAGGTGGCACTGTGGAAATGCAAAATAGATTCTCCCTATGTCATCTTTCTTTAGTTATCCATACTAGTATAGATCAAGAATCACACTACATTTAGGCTATTTTCTTTTACTTTGCTCTTTTTAATACTCCACTGGCCTTATGTTGGAGAAACAGTATCACAGACACAGCTAATTGCTCTTTGAAACCAGATTCTTGTGGAAAAAACCTCCACGCAACCTAACTCTGGGGCATATCTGAATTTACAGTTAACTGATTTTGAAATTGTTCCTGCATTTCATTGTAAATTGATTTCAGGTGAATAGCTTTAAGAAGCAGAAGTTCTTATCCTTTCAGTCAGCATTAGTGCCTTCAAATAACAAAAGAGAAAAAAAATCAGCTAAAAGCTATTAAATCTGACATAGCATCACAAACATCTTTGAAAATAAAGATTTTCAGGTGTTCTAATGAGACTTCAGTTGATTATTAATATGTTAAAAATTATACCTACAATACTACTCAAGAAATAAAAGTGTCTGTTAAAATCAGGACAGGAATAAAAGTGTGTGAAAGAAAATCTATTAATTCAAGATGAGAGCACTGAGGTACAGTACTTTTCATTGTCAGTTCAGACTCAATTTTAAATATGGTTTCTGTGAAATAAATCAGTTGACAGACTCCAGGTCCTAATGAAAAAGATTTAACATATCTCAGATAGTAGCAAGGGAGGGGTAGGTGAGCTAGGAGTGGAGACTCACAGCAAGTCAGGAAGGAGCAGGATCCTACCAAAAAAGTTTGCAGTTGCACAGCACCTGTGCAGGAGAAGAACAGTTCAAACAGCAGTTCAGATTGATCAGCAAAGTTGGTAGTTAAGAGGTAGGTCCAAGGTCAAAGCCAAAGAGTTAGGTCAGCAGACCAGGCTCAGGATCAAAATTATGAAGGTACAAGTCTGGGTGAAAGTATACTTGGACACTAGCTCATGCAGAGACCAAGAGCATCTCCCCAGCACTCTGGACGGTGAAAAAAAAAAAAAGTGAAAACCAAACATGGAAAAAAGGAACAGATCCTGAGAGAAGAGAGGTGAACCCTGCTGAGGATTCTACAATTCAAACAATACACACAGTTCTGTTTCAAAGCTGCACTGCTGCACTCCTAGAGTTCGCACTGAGCCGGGGTAGTCAAACCCCTGTGCTGGAGGATACTTATAAAATGTTACGAGGAGACCATCAGGGTTCCCTTGCATATACTCATATAGAGGCATTGTACTTTCCAAGACTGAGACAAAAATGAAGTGGGGGTCCTGTGACCAAGAATATGTAATTCTAATTCTCTTGTATTTCAACTGTTCCAGTGAAAACACTGAAATCCCTTTGTATCAATTAGGAGTTTTGTCATGAGTACAAATTTGATGAGAACTTTCACTATCCGTTCCTTATTTCTATAAAAATTAAGTTAGTTTTCTAAGTGACTACCATGTTTATAATTTTGAGAAAGAATAATATGTATATTTTTGGGGTTTTAATACTATAAACTGGAAGAAAATTAAATAATAAAGAAATTTCAGTTAAAACCATGAGTCTTTCAATTCTTACAGTGCTAATGATGTTTTCTTACTTTTCAACCTCTCCTAATTCATTCCTAGCCAATTGATGCTAACAACAACTGAAAGCAAGTAATATTGTGAGATAAGTGCTGTGCTTCTGTATGATGATAAATGTAATAGCTCCTCTATCAGATTAGTCTTGTCCAGGCATCCTAGGAGTCATGACAATCAAAGAGAATGAAAATTTTTACAAGATTAGAGCTTCTCATTTTAACAGATTCAGAATACAAGCTTCAAATGACCTTACTGAGTATTATGTAATAATACCTATAGGGAATTATTCCTGCAAATCAGCTTTTCTCAAGTACTGAATGATGAAGAGCCCTTGTGTGTGTTGCTTCTTGTCCTCTTTATTGTTTTTCCTGCTGATCTTCATGATGTTTATTGAAAGAATCAGTAAAGGGAGATAGGAAATAGAAGGTATCACTTTCACTACTATGTAAGCATCATGAATAGATGAAGGCACCTTTTTAGGGATTTCAACCACCAGCAGAAAGGAATTATCTCAGAGAGCAGGAAAGACACAGCTAAAAACTATGTTTAACAGGAATGTGGGACCAAAACAGAAGAATGAGAAGAGCATCAGAGAGCAGAACAGCCTGCACAGTAAAGTCAAGAGAAAAGAAAGTGAGAATCTGTAAGACTTTTTTCCTAGCACAATCCACTATTTTTTATGGCTTCCAAAGCAATATGATCCCTTCTGATTGATTTCTTCAAACCTGTGTCAATGGAAATGCTAGAACAGTGAGGATAAAAAGAAAGAAAGAGGAAAAAGGAAAAAAAATAGACAGTATGTGCTTATAAAAGTATAAAAGGATGCATTTCATTATTACTTTTCGAGTCAGATGTCTAATTAATTGCTCCAACACACATGTTGTTGAATACAACAGCAAACAGGGTAATGATATTGATCTACACTGAATTGAACTTTCTACATAATGAACAGAATCACATATTCAATTAGATTGGAAAAGACCTCTGAGATCGTCAAATCCGACCTATGACTGAACTCCACTGTGTCAACTAGACCATGGCACTAAGTTTCACATCCAGTCTTAAATACATCCGGGAACAGTGACTTCACATTCCACAATTTTTTATTTAATTTTTCTATACCACATACCACTCTGTTATGTCTCTGAACTTACGACTGATATACAAAATGTGTGGGGACAGCACGGAGGGTCGAGGGTATTTCCAGGTAGGAACTTCCCTAAGGAAAATCAGTCCCCTTCAATAATGTTATTACTGAAGTTTCTTTTCAGTGACATGAAACATTAGCAAAATGTGGTTTCTGAGAGAAACAGTTTGATACCACAGAAAAGGTAGAAAATTTCAAGAAGGCTCTGGCCTGACAAAGTCATGTGGTCACTTTTGGGGCTGTTGAAATAGTGGAGCTGCACAAGTGGTGGGGCTACAGATTAATACAAATCAACGGTTACGGGAAACGGCAAGCCAGCTAATTACCCTGAGACTCTTTTAGTGAAACAATAGAGTAGAACACAGGAGTACTAAATTGCCTCAAACTTTGAGGTTAATTGCTATTAAACTGCATGTGATTTTTACAGTTAAAACTAACTTAGGAAGGGTATCATAAACAAAATCAGTAGCAGCTATGGCATTTAAAAAGGCAAACCTATTTTTTTCCTCTTCCTAATTAAAATTCAAGCTGTGGTTACAACTACATAACTTACTGTTTTAATATTTTGCTCCTTATTGCATTCCCTCTTTGATATAAAATAGATATATAAATACGATTAATCTAAAAAATGGTACTGGATTGTGCTGCCCATCACACCATTGCCCAAGCCTTCATATACTGTCTACAGTTTGTGTAAAACTCCACTATGTCTAGAGTCCGTCTCCAGTTCCTTTTAAAATACTTTATTAAGACATTCTCCCTTTCTGAATTTTGAAAGGTAAAATATAAATCTAATGTAATCCTAAATAGCATCTCTGAGGATCTACAAGTGCCAGAATATGTAATTTCACAGATGAATTCCTAGAAAATTGGCTGTTTACAATTTTCTATGATTTTTACCAACAATTAACTTTAACTAATTTTAATTTCACTCAGCAGAAATGCCTAGTTAATACAGATATACCAGCATGATTTATCAAAAGGTTGATTTTTATTTGTTTTTCTTTAAACTGTTGTGACTTTACGTCTTGGTGGGTGACTGCAGAGCTTAGAGACTATTTTGTGAAAAGTTGGTTTATACTGTTCTGGGATACAGTGGGACTCAATTATTAAAAAGATCCTGAGTTTTTGTCCTGGTAAGATTTTTAATTTCAAAAAGTTTTCAAAACTTCACTGTCCTCAATTATATTCAGTAACGTACAGTAGAGTCCATGCTCTGGGCATGTGTAGGCTAAGATATATCCATCAGCAAGGACCCACTTCCATTTTTGTGAGCAACATATCTGCCAACTAGGAGTGTTCTACTAGATAAATAAAATAAAAAGCACAAAGTTGTAAGTTGCTGGCAAAAATAAAAGCTTTGAAATCTATCGTGACTAAAGCACTGACTTCACACAGCTAAATTATGGGTAACTCCAGTATTCTATGATGTGTTAATTGTGTGCCTAAGCATCTATATAGCATTTCTATGAAGGGATGTCCGTCTGTGCAATGTTTTCCCTGTTGCTGTCAGGTCAGATTCATTACCTCTGATTCAACAGTATTAGAACCAAATTGAAAGTGGGCAGATTTCAGTGTCATATCTGGACTACATCCCATAAAAGCATAGTGAGATTTTTAATTACTTTATACTGTTAGAAAAAATCCTTTATGGAAAGTTTTAGGTTTTGGTTTTGTTTTGTTTCTTTAAAAAAAAAATTATCAGCATTTGCTTAAACTCTTAATTTGCAAGAGTTAAAGTAAAAACAAAGTATCTTCTAGATTCCATCAGGTTTTGCACACCAAAGATTGATAGTCAATCATTTTGAACGTATTGCAAATTTTTACTACAGAAAATGAAGTGCCCCCACTTAAGACAGTAATCTATGATTACAGAAAGTACAGTACAGTGAAGAACTGGAATTAAAAATGCACTTTGCAAGTTTCTCCATATACATGTTAAAATTTTACCAATTTTATCTCCAAAATTTATCCCAAAATCTCACTGTGCAAATGAACTCTCAGAATGTCTCTATCTCTTTACCTGTTTTTTTTCTGCCTCTACACATATTTTTGGATCTTGGATCGCTCAAATTTTCATCTGTAATCAAAATGTGAGCATAAAAGCATTTGTTCAGATTCTCTAAATAATAGTTAACAGAATGCCCTTTTTCATCCTTTTTGACAGGGATAATTTCTTCAGGAGATGTATTGAACATAATAAAGGTTGCAGCACTGTTTGGGGGGTGGTGTGGGTTGTCATTGCCTTCATGATCATCCAGGAAAGGGGAGGGGATGCTCTACCTGGACCCCATGAAGTCCCTTGCTCAGCTGGTGTAGGATTTACAGGGGCAATAGAAGATCAGTGCAGGTCATGATCTTTCCTTCACTCAGCTTATTTTCAGTTCTCTACACAAAGCTTAGAAGACTGAGATGATAATTAAGAGGGTACTGGCATAATGAAGACTAGAACAGCAACGACTAAATATGTATCTGAGGGGATGTATCTGAGGGGATGTTTAAACATCACTTTCTGTACATGAAAGAGAATGCGTGTAGTGGACCAGGATAATTTTGGTAGAAGGAGGAAAGGCTAGCAGCACTGTTTTTTTAACCTTCACACCATTTTCTCTGACTTATTCCGTAAGGAATATGCTTCAGTGCATGCATTAGGAACACTGGGTTCTGTCATCATGTGGCATGAATTCTGTCACTCTCATCATCACCCTGAAGCTCAACTCTGTTGTTTGTGAAAGAAAGTCTTATACTTATTTATTATAGTGTTGATCCTGGATAGAATTAATAAAAAGGAAAAATTATTTAATCCACATATCTTACATAAATTAACACAGCTGATTGAACATTACCATTCCTGTCTCACAAAAAATTCCAAAGCTCTGTAAAGATTTTCTTGCTTTTTCAATGCATAAAAAGAAGTTTAAGTTGCAGAAAGCAGGAAAAATCTCTGATAATTCTGTAGGGATGTTCAGAGTTTTAAAAAATTAGAATCCAAAACCCCAACTTCAGTTCCCATTGACATTTGAGAACAGATTGTGGCAGACAAAATAGGAAGGACACTGAACAATATTCCACCCAAGCCTGCCAACATTTCACAAAACAACATTGAAACAGATACATTTCTGTAGAACTATGTTTCAAGAAAACAGTATTTTTTCAAATAGAAAAAATGTATCTGAAGTGAAACTTCTAAATTAATAGTAACAACATGGATCTAAACTATAATTAGCTGGCTAATCAAAATAAACAATTTCACGAGAAATGTTTTGGAAAAAAACTTTATAGAGTGACTTTTCAGGCTATATTCAACTTTCCTCTAACTGAACTTATATCTTGTCAAACTTATTTTGGAGAAAAAGTCTAATCTTCTAAAGAGTCATCTGACATGCTCACTCAAGATACAGGACTGATATAAGCAGAGTTTCCCTAAGACAAACAGAACAGTGTTTAATTGAATTGTTCTTGTCTTCACAAACCTGAGGTTTTAATTCAAAATCAATTTTGTATCTACCTTTGTTAAACCTCAAATATTGCATTCTATTGTAAAATTTTCTGTGAAGATTTTTATGAATAGTAAAAATTGAGAAGAAACATTGGAAGGAACTCATTTTCAGTTTTGGTTATGGTTTACAACTCATAAAAGTGGATTTTTAAAGCAAAACTAGACAAAAGAGGAATGGGACACTTATTCTAATTGGTCATATCATATCTAATTATGATTATCATTATCTAATTATGATAACAAGAAATATCCCTTTTCTACAGACGTACACTTTAGTGGACACACTGTTCCTGTTTATACTGAGTGAGAGTACAGCAACCTAGTAGATGCAAAGCTGATGGGGCAATGCCACAATATTAAAAAAATCCATTAGAACTAGAAAACACAGTAATATGCAGCTTTACAATTTAAAGAATATTTTGAGATGTATTCAAAATACAGAAGCAGCTATAACCTATAGACATCTGTTCACAGAATTCACAGTTTGCTCCTAGACTTAGGAAAAATTTGCCTGGAGAAACAATAGTTTGCAGTTTTTAGCCAGTCAAAAGTCTCATTTGTATCAGTTCACCTTTCATTCTGGTGTTGCCTCATTGTCATCAGTTGAATTACAATTTACTATGGTGGTGAAAGATACCAGTCAGTACCTTCACAAGTTCATTTGGCTAGAGGAATCATTCATTAATCATGAAAATAAATGTAATTGTTCTGACAGCTTTTATAGAAGGATATCTGCTGTAATAAAATATAATAGTCAGAAATTATTTTACTTGGTCATTTTGCAATCTATCCATTACTCCAATAACTTTTCTCTATTATTCAGTTAATACACAAATTATTCTTTATAGTGAGATAGTAATGCTCAGACTTCTATAAATAAGTGGTTCACAGTTTCTATATTCAAAAATATTGCCTTATTTTAGCCAAGTATTATCTAACTAAAAAAAAAAAAAAAAGGAAAAAAAAAGTTAATTGAATGTGGGGAAAATCTCACTATCTTTAATTGAAAGTTAAGGTTGTCAAAACCTAAACCGATTTAGTAGTTCTTTGGGAAAGCAAGTGACTTATCAGAATTTGAATATTTGAAATATTCTCTGCTCCTGTTTGAGTCAGCTTCCCCCCCAGAAAAGTAGGTTGAATAAATTAAGAAATAACATGAAGCTAAGACCTGAGTTTAGAGCATTTATAAAAATAGTCTATACAACAGGTAAAAAAGACTATTAAGTAAGGGCTTCTGGGAAAACAATGAATGAATATTCAGAATAGAGTCATAATTCATAAAATATATTAATTCACATGCTGCATGGCTGAAATTGGCAAAAATAAACTTGTCTTAAACAAGAAAACAAAACTACAGACACAACCTCTAGTTTCTTGAAACCATATCTTAATTATCATAGAAAGCTTTGCCCATAGGATTATGAAGGATGCTGACAAATTAATTTTCTTCCTTTACCCTAAGAGATTTTTTTTTCCTAATAAAGGAAGTAGTAAAGTTTTGTGCTTATATATATGTACCAAGTCACAAGCAAAACTAAATGTATATGAACTTAACCTTATCTGCCCTCTGACCTGTAGAATGGTGATCATTTCAAAATGACTTAATCAGAAGACTTAAAACCCAATTATTTTCTATTTTTCTCTCTGTTAAGAAAAGCCGAAACATTACAAAGCGATGCAAAGCTTTTTGAAACTATAGCACACAGTTTATGTACTTTATGTAAACACGTCTTTGCATAAAGTAAACACATTTACTTCAACAAACTAATTTACTTCCATGATCAACATGAATCAACATGGAGGAAGACTGTAGAGCTGGAGGAATTCTCAGCTGTATTAATAAAAGAAAAAAATTTGACACTATAAAGATATCAAAAACATCCTAAAATAATGCTTGTAACCATCACCTAAGCTACAAAGATCACTAAAATTTAATGTTAATTTTGTGGCTGAAGTAGAAAAATTAATTTTATTCAAACCTGAAAGAAAACATTTTTTAATCGTTGCATTGAAATGCAATCCCGTATATATTTCATGTATCTTTCATTTATAACCACTAAAATAATAAAGAATGGATAATTAGTGAACTTAAAATAGAAATTTGTTGTTTGTTGCATATAAAAAATATTACTTTGGCTGAAAAATGTGTCCTGATATAACTCTACTTATCTCTGTAGCATTATACCAACAAATTAATCTGACCATTTGCACTTAGTCAAAATAAGAGGATAAAAGGACAACTAGAAAAAATCTAAAACTGTGAAAAATCAGCAGAAAATCTAAATCATTACACAAAATATTTAAAATTCTCTTGTGGATTTTGCTTAGAAAATACTCCTTTAAAATCTTGGTCATACAATGCTTCTGCTCCTCTTAGTTGAAATGACAGTCTTTTCTCTAGCAAGCATGAGTTAAGAGTTCTGTGTTTTTTATGATCTGATAAAACTATTATTAT
Source organism: Pipra filicauda (assembly GCF_003945595.2). Lineage (NCBI taxonomy): Eukaryota > Metazoa > Chordata > Aves > Passeriformes > Pipridae > Pipra > Pipra filicauda. The sequence continues at coordinate 5,529,942 of NW_024104842.1, forward strand.
CTAAAACATTGCAGGATATGAAAATCTGCATTTTCATTGCATTAGGAACTTTCAACTTCATGACCTCCAACAAATAAAAGAGATTTCATCTTTAATTAGCAAGAAACATATTATTGTCAGTTTTATCAGAAATAAAAGGAAAAGCATTTTAAGTATCAGTCTTTTTAACACATCACAAACTTGATTCTTTCTCCTTCATTTACTATCTTTGGTTTTATTACATGCCACCCTCTTCCACTATTCTTTCCCCATAGGAAATTTTTTTTTTTGGTCCCTCAGAATGAAAGTAATTTATTCACCAATAAAGCATAATTCAAGCAGAATTATTTTCATGCTGGAATACAATAGAGTTGGAAGGAAATAATCTCCATATATGAACCTTAAAGAAACTACTGATCACAACACACAGATAACCTAAAGAGCTTGAGTCTTCCAGTGGATAATTCAGAGAAGGAGAGGATTTTTTGGTTTTGTTTTGTTTCTTAAAAGAAACTCTTTCTCTGTGAGCTAGAATGGGACAGCAGTGACAGCTGATTCTATGTCACTTTCAGTACTTGATCCATGCAGATTGGATCCTCTGACAGATCCTGGTTTTCCAGAATGGCCCTGAATTTTTATGAATAAATGTTGCTAATGGATGGCCTCCAAAAAGACAAGTCTATTCACCTTTTTTTTCCTATGAAGAATTTTTATTTTCAATAAAGAGATTGGTTTAAAATATATTGAAATTTTTAAAAATATTTGCTATAAAAATATTTATCCGTCCTTCTGAACTCCCATTCCACAATATTTGCCTCGTCTTCAAGGCTTTCAAAATTTAAAATTTATTGCAATAAAAGAGAATTGTATTTCTTTTCTCACAAAACTATCTCAGGTAGCCAGTTTAAACACATTACACCTCAAAAGAATCACTGAATCTGTTAGGTTGGAAAAGACCCCTGAGATCACTGAGTGCAGACTATGACCCAACACCACCTTATCAACTAGATCATGGCACTAAGTGCCACATTGAGTCTTTCCTTAAACACCTCCAGGGACGGTGAACCACCACCTCCACCACGTCCCTGGGTTTCCCATTCCAATGCTCAATCACTCTTTCTGTGAAGAACTTAATGTCTAACCTAAACCTCCCCTGGTGCAGCTTAAGACTATGTCCTCTTGTTCTATTGCTAATTTCCTGGGAGAAGAGACTGCCCCCCACTTGGCTACAACCTCCTCTCAGGTAGTTGTAGAGAACAATGAAGTCTCCCCTGAGCCTCCTCCTCTCCAGGCTAAACAACCCCAGCTCCCTCAGCTGCTCCTCACAGAACTTGCATTCCAGACCCTTCGCCAGTCTTGTTGCCCTACTTTGGACACACTCCAGCACCTCAACATCCCTCCTAAATTGAGGGGCTCAGAACTGAACACAATACTCAAGGTGTGGCCTCACCAGTACCGTAGAGGAAGAATCACTTCCGTGGTCCTGCTGGCCATACTATTGTGGATATAAGCCAGGATGCCATTGGCCTTCTTGGCCACCTGGGCACACTGCTGGCTCATGTTCAGCTTCCTGTCAATCAGTACCTCCAGGTCCCTTTCTGCCTGGCTGCTCTCCAACCACTCTGTCCTCAGCCTGTAGCGCTGCAGGGGGTTGTTGTGGCCAAAGTACAGGACCCAGCACTTGGTCTTGTCGAACCTCTGGGAATAAAGCTAAGGTTGTTCCAAATTTTTGCAGTTTCTCATTAAAGTGCATGTGTTCAGTTAAACAGCATGACACAGATGTTTTATTATCCAGAGAAATAGAACAAATTAGTATTGCTTTACACTGATGTATTATATTTTTTTGGTGTAAAATTGAAGGTAGTTTTTGTCTTTCTAAAAAAAGCAGGATTTATTTTTGTAAAAACAAGGTAAACGTTACTTTGGATGGGCTTGAGGACTTCAGTAAATATTCTTGTTAGTGTTTTTTGGTTTTGATTTTCAGCTGTCACGCACTCGAACATTCTTCTGTCAAAAAAGTATTTTTGTCAGGTTTATGTACAGCTCTTGAATAATGTGTGCAAATTCTACTTACTATAAATTCTGATTTTGTTAGCCCTTTACTTATTTTAATTAGTGATCAGACAATAAGAGACATTCCCTTTACAAAATAAACTTCCTATGCTTTTGAACTCATCAAACTTACTGTTTGCTTTCCCCATTAATTTTACCAAATATATTTCATGAAGATCTATATTGCTCAGAAGAGTATTTAAAGACTTTCATCATACCACAAAATCTTATTGCTACAATTTTCAAAATGCAAGGCACTGTCAGATAATCCATCACTACCAATTTGAGGATCATTTCCTTTTAGCAGACCTTGTTAATGACATGGTTACACTGAATAATTTTTGTTTTTCAAATTGATGAATTCTATCACCATTACTTACAGTTACAGAATCAAGGGGAGTAGTCACGAGATTAATTCACCTAACTATTATTGGTGAATTAATGAATAAGTACCAGTAGACTAATTTACTGAAATGCTTTTGTGTAGTGCTGTTTGAGAGACGCAACTAAGTGCATATTGGCTGCAGTTTTTCCTTTCCTTATGAGGGTGTAATTAGTTTCTTTGAGCTTCTTTTTGAACCATTTTAATATAAAGTGCATTAAAAACATTCAAACGTCAGCTGGAGAGAATGGACCACAAACACAACATCCAATTGCTCCAGGGGTTTGGCCACACTTGCTGTCTGAGAGAATAAGTTAAGTAATGGAATGAAAGAGCTACTGGACCATCACAATGCACTGTAGCATGCATTTTAAGATGAAATACAAATCTTCTACCTCTCTGGATTGTTTTTAAGACAAAAGAAGTAATTTATGATCAGACAAGAAAAATCAGCAAGCAAAATATGACAGTAACTTGGTGTTAATGTAAGATCATTTAAGATAAAATATGCAGTTTATCTATGGAAGGAAGAAAATTAACTTACCATATAATTCAAAGATAATTTGTGTCAATTATATTCAAAAGTAAGTCAGTGAGACTCTGGAAACTACTCTCAGAATAATTGGGATAAATTAGCACATTGTCCCAACTTGGACTTGTAAACTTCTTTCTGGGAACTTTACAGTAGAAGGTAAAATTACAGCACACCATATCCTTGCTTTATCTCTGTCACCTACGTGTAGCTGCAACAAGAAGACTCAGCAAATGGTGTAAGATGTAATTTCTTCCTTCACTTTCTATACTATTCTTATTTAGCCCTTCTGAAGTGACACAAGCCTTCTTATACAAATGCTGACAATAGTCCATTATTTCTTTTTTTCAGTATTTTCAAACAAATAGACATATTTTTTAAGGCTGAAACCACATATTGAAAGCAATTTTTAAGAACCCACCTTGAAGGTGAAGTGTTGAAAAGAGAGAAATCAGTGAAAACCAGAACTTTTTGCAGTACATAATGATGCGAAAGTCTCAGAGCAGTAGGATTGAAATTGCCTTTGATATATGTTTTAAAATAAATCTTATATAAAGCACTTTCATATATAAAGTTCCTTTCCTTTATTTGTGCTTTGGTAAAAATGTGCAGAAGTTTAGGATAGATAGAAAAGAGACAACTTCTGAGTAGAACAGAGTGATTCTTCAGAAAAAAAAAAAGACACGGGAAAGCAATCTGATTTTTACAGCTTTAGATGTTTTAGAAAAGGAAACATTTGTGAAGACTGTAAAATTCCCTGCAAAGAGTTTTTCTTAATTATTTCATTTTGGAGGAAGAGAGGAAAGAAGTTTTCTCTTACAAAGGTGCCTACTTTAAAAAGACATTTCAGGAGCTCAGATTCATGACCCATGACCCATCTTGGTAGCTAAATTGCCAGTTGCTAGATGAGATCTCCCATTGAAATTCTGTAGATGTTGATGCTATGGCTGCTGTGTTAACTACATTTTTTTTTTCAGACTTCTGTAGTAGCAATTATTTTAAAAACATAAGAATCAATAATGATGTAAACATATTCTCAGCCGAGGATTAAAGAACTGAGTTCCATTACCTGCAATCACAGTCACTCATGTCACAGAATCCTAAGACCTAGCTCCTTCTTGAAACACCCAGGGCTTTTCTATCTCAGTTCAAAATTCTGAACTATTCCTGAAGTGTTTCAGTGGTTGAAAGCCTTTCAATTTTGATCTAAATATATCCCTGGACACTTCAAATCCATCATCTTTCATGCTGACATTATAATTTAGCTTAAAATTCTTTATTCTTTGCAGGTCCATGCCATAGATAGAACACTAGCTCACTTTTTCCTAGTTGTCAGCCTCTGAGTTTTTAAGCTGCGTGTAGTTTATGGGCAGCTCAAGTGCAGTTTCCATACTGTGCAAGGAGCTGATGCTCATACAATTGCTTTGTAAGTCAAATACCCAATTGTGAAAGGAATTGAGCAAAACGAGCCAACATTACAACACATAACTTGCAACCCTGATTACAGGTTACAGTACAGGCTACTGCAAGTCTGCAACCCAGTCCCTGCCATAGAAGGACCCTCAGAAGACACCATTTTATACTTGGAACTATGCCCATTTCTCCCCTGCCCGAAGCTCCTCAAATCCATCGAGTGTCTTTTGACAGTCTGAAGATTTCTACATGAGATTTGTAATGTTTACTCTGAATTTAGCCTGCTTTTCTATATATCATAGCTCATTCCTTTTCACCAAGCTAGCCTTATATAAAACACAATACCTTATATTTTGCTAAGCTGTTTCTTCCAGAAAACTGTATTGTCTTGGCTGGTAAAGGTTGATCTTTATTGTTAAAATGTGTATACAAATTCCCATTTGAATTTGTCTGTCTCTCATTGATTTTTCTTCTGCCTTTCTTCTTTAGATAAGTGTCCAGTATTTTCTTCTCTTTGAGGCATTTATACACTTCAATCATGCTATTTTTTTCAATCTTCTTTTTTGATAAACTTTTGATAAAAGTAGATTAAGCTCTGAAAGTCTCTTGAAGCAAATTTCCCTAACTTTCAGGTCATGGCTTAGTGGCTTTGTTCAGTACCTTTCCTAATGCTTTAATGTCCTTTTTTAAACTTGGATATGGAATTTGATGCAATGTCCCAGAACTGGTCTCATTAATATCATATAAAATAATAAGTGACCTTCATGCTTCTACTCACTCTTTCAATCTTTCCACACCACTGGATTACACAGTAGTGCAGTGAGAACTTTACCATCACGGTGCTGAGCTGCTCGACATGAATTCTGAATCCTTTTTCAGACACAACTCTTTCCTCCAACTCTGCCCAGACTTCCAGTTCATATATCTCTTAATATACTTTCTCTGATTGTTTTAAATTGTTCTACTAAAATGGTCTGAACTTAAGAAATAGGTTATTTTCTTGACATCATCCGTATTTATACCTCTGTCAATTCTTTTTGTATTTCTTAGTTTTAAACCATCAATGATTTTGAATTTTCTTTCCAGATCATAGAGGGCAGCACTGAACAACATTCTTACCTTTTTGTTTGGAATTTAGGATGTCGGTGCTGATCTCTAGAAGCTGCATCTTGTCTGGGCTGGGCTGTTTCTTACTCTTCAACATGTATATCCCACTGTTAAAGGTTTCAGCTTGACGTAACATAATATTTGAGTTTCTGACTCAAATATGACTTTTGATAGGTTATGCAGTGTCACAGACTGGTGATTTGGCATGTCTTCCTATCTCAGCCATGAAATTCCAACTTGACAGTCTTTCAGGTATTGATGCAAAGCTTATCTGCCCTCAGATTTTAGGTGAACAATGAATAGACCAAAGACAGGAGTAATTATAGTCCTTGTTATTCTATTTATCTATTCATGATAGAATAGGTTTTGTGTAATACCTTATTTGAAACAGAAATTTTTACCCTAATTTTGATGGTGTAAATTCATCTGGTCACAAATAATTTTTGAATTCATCTTTTGACATTTTCAATTTTTTTCCGGATTCTTATCTACTACTGCAGCTAACGAATTTCTTTTTAATAGATTGGGAAGGCTTAATTTACATTGTAAAGATGTTCAGGATACATTCAGGAAAGAGAAATCAAACACTGTTCAAAGTCTGAAATTGAAAAATTTAAATTGTTTAAATCCTTATAACTGTTAGTAACATTTACCAATAGCTTACAGACACCACACAGAATCACTACCAGGGAGAGCGTTCTTGTTGGTAACTTTCCTCATAAATTATGAACAGACCAGAAGAGTGTCAGGTTATAATCTCTCTCCAATAAAAGACTTCAGCAATGGGAAGCCTCTACATGTGAAAAAAAATGTACAGTTTTCTTTTTCCGTAGTGTAAAGTAGCATAATGTCTTTATGCTAATCACAAGTCCATTGTACCTTACTTTTGAATACACTTACTGATATTAAAATTCTTGCTGATACTAAATTCTTATTATTATGCCTGTTAGAAAATACATGTACAAACTGTTACAGGTCAGAAATAAATTCCCTCTGGAGGCACACAAAGCCATTCCTAGACTTATGCAATAGTTGTATGTTGAGGACAAAGCTCTGTGCATTAACACTAAAAGGAGCTAAATTCTTAGTTCATGAAAGGAGTGTAATCTTCTCTAACCCTTTAGCCAGAGACCTAGTATTCAGAGGCAGTGTGCAATAAAACTGAAGAACCCTTACCATGAAGATTAAATTTTTATGTTAAGCTCTAAACAGAAAAGCCCTTCCTAAAATCCACTACCTTACTCAGGTTTTACTGTATTACCAAGTCTTACTCCTCCTTAACTAGACAAGTATTACACAAGTCATTCAAGCAGATGAAAGTTTTATTTATCCAATAGTACTGCAATATGTGTTTTTTATTAAAGTTACATTGAAAGGGCAGAATTCTACAGCTTTTACTCATAACACATCAAGATGAGTAAAAGGGAAAACATTCCTTGAAGAAATATTTAGTTATACATTACAGATGATTTCTGAGATAAAACTTACTTATACAAAATGAATTAATTGTACTGAATGTGTTGTTTTCAGAAGCAGGCAATAAAATTATTCAAGATATTTTGAGACTTATAGCTGACTAATCAAGGCAAATCTTAATGATGATTCTATCATACAAAAAGGTAAACATTGTTTTGAGAAAATCCGTAATCACAGTAAGTATTATTTTTCCTATTCAGCATTAGTTATCTTAATTTCAAAGTACTCTATTTCATGTCAAAGCAACAACTACAGGTACAACAAGGAAAGATTTAGAAAAAGTTCAGTGAAGCGTGAAAAGGACAAACAAAAAATTCTTTATTCAGAGAAAGTGGTTGATATTGAAGCTAACAATGGGCCTTTTTATATTTTTGTTCTGCATAATTTATTTATATTAAGAATAAAAATATAGGATGATATATCCTGTAGTAGAGAAATTCCATATACCTTTCGAAATAGAAATATAACTTCCTTATAGAAGAGTATTAGAAAGAAACCTAAGTGTTACGGATACAAACAGTAGCTTCTGCCTTGCAAGTAGATAATTTCCAGTAAAGTGTAATTGGACTTTCATATTTTATTTGCTTTATAACTGTCTATGATATTTTACAGAAACATAAATGACTACAAGTTGCAATATCATGATGAATCAGATTCACTCAGAGTGATTCATAATGAAAATTATGGCAATAGTATAATTTCAAATTAAATTATAAAAAATATGTTGACTCATTACTTCCTCAGAAAAGGAAATACATTCTCCAGCTATGGGAAGAAAACAAACTAGGTTAGCTTCTGAAGGAGGGTAAAGAAATATTTTTACTGAAGCAGATACCAAGGTATTCAGAACAATTTAGAAATTTATTAATAATTTTGAAATATACAAATAAACTTACACATAGAATAGAATAAACAATAGATAAGCAAATAAACAGAAGGATCAATTTTATCTTTCTGATTTCATTTAATATTACAATTAAGACTTAATTTCCAGTTTTAATTATTATATGAGTAAACCACAGCATTCTAGAGGTTTCTATGTTCATATTTGGTGTGTGTTCAAATTTGTAACAGTTAAGACCTAATATGAAATAATTTTTATTTAAGATATTAAATCCAAATTCCACACTTGATTAAAATTTTAGTAGACCTTCTAAATGGAATTTGCCATAAAAGTGTAACTTTTTACATTGTGAGTCACAGTCTTGAGAAGAAAAAAAATTACATTCACAGTCTGCCCTCCACATGGCATCTACATACATACATACCCGTATTGAATTTTTCCATTTTGAAACTCCACCCATTGTTAACAATCCAAGTTTAGTGTAGCTTTTTTATGAGTTAGAAAATTCCTAAGTGTTTTAAGTATTCCCTGTGTTTACTTCTAAACAAAGGCATATCTAAGCACTTCTAAAAGAGTGAATTGGCATAGAGACAATGTAGTGAAAGTAAAAGAGATTCAAATCCTTCTGAAACAGATTTTTTTACTAGAATTCAGCACAAACAGTCAAATTTCCTCATCTTTTTTGAGATTCCAAAAGCCACAAATCGTTTTAGTTGCATTGTGTATCTCAGTGTTACTCAATATTTTATTTATGTATATATTTACTGACTATTGTTTTTCCAATTGTTGGACAGCAGTCGAGTAAGAGTTTCATGGTAATAAAGACTTTTTCTTTGGGTCCACATGGCTGATCACAATGCCAATACTCTTCTGCAGAGTACACTTTACAATGTCAGTGGGAGTTTTGCATGCATATGAAGACATGGCTATAGGAGATGACATTTGTCATGTGGCCCTAAAATAGTTCCTTCAGTAAGACATTGGGGTTTTTTTCCCACTGTAGCAGTCACTTTTGTTTTAACAGAAAACAAAACTCTAAGACAATGTAAAGAATACCATCTGCCAAGAGACTGTTTGATATGTTTTATTATGTTTAAATATCAAAATAAAACAAAAACTGATGATATTAGTACTATTCTGTTCGAAATACTTACTTTTTTTTTCCTGACCTAAGTTTCTATTACACCACACCTGCTTAAACAGACCAGTCCTAGAATAGACTCCGAAATATGACATTCCACATACCCAGCTATTTTTGTAGATGACATTATTTAACTCTGTGATAATGGATTGATAGCTGTTGACTGAAAGTGTTACTCATCTACAGAAGTTCTGAGGAAGAATTAACAGCAAGCTATAACTATTCAGCTTAGTAAAATAAAAGTTTGTTGTTTTCCTGTTCATATAAAATGAACTATGATTGACTACACAAAATTAAAGTTTCCCTAACAAAATTTCTAACAAATGTTTTGTTTGTTTGTTTGTTTTTTCTTACTGTTAGCTTGGTAGCCACAAAGGAAACGGACAGTGCAAGATCTCGTAGCATGCCAATGTCACCATCGGATTTCCTGGATAAGCTAATGGGTAGGATGTCAGGCTACGATGCAAGGATCAGACCAAATTTCAAAGGTAATTTCAAAACTAAGCTTTCAGGTTTTTTTTTATTGCTCACACAAATGCAATTTCTGGAACAAATACGAAAACAAAAAAGTACATTCACTGAAAAAAATTAAAAGGTGCCTTCTTTTGCCTTTGTTTTGTATATATGACAGTTCATTTTAGTAATAATACACTCTATCCCTGTCACTTTCACAGTTGCCCAATTACAGGCCCTTTGTAAATTTAGCTTATCATTAGATTTGAATTGTCTAATATGGTTTGTTGATTTCTTTCCTGAAATGCTTGCTAATGGGTTCAGATTGCCGCCTTGGACTACCATAGCCTGAAACAGTCCAGAAAGAAAGTTCTGTGAAATATAAGCCAAATCTTCATATCTGCCTGGTTCTAACTAAAAGGAAGAGTGTATTAAGGACTTGACCATCAGAGTCAAACTCAAGAGAGCTTATCTTAGTTATCAATTCTATCACCAAATTAGATTCTTTACTCCTGTGCCCCACTTGTGCTTTGAAATGCCAAAGACACCATCTTTCCTCTTGTTCGTTTCCCGGTTCTCAGTTCTCCACTGAAACTGCAAGTTCTCAACACCTGCAGTTTCTCCTGGCATTCGAAGAAGACAAAGGAGATTCAAAGAAGACTGAAAGTCCAAAGTTTGCAAATGAAATCATTACATCTTCCAAGGGTCTTAGCATAAATCATATTATCCAGACTCAGGCAGGCTAAAGTAGAATATTTAATGAGCGAGTACACAAACTATATTTTTATATGAATATACAAAGTTTTTTATGGACAAACACCACCCATTCTAGCTTTCACAGTCTGGAAAGTTGTTTTTTGAAAACAAGGAGTTCCAATAATATAGTGGAACCATATTTAACTCTATTACTGAAACTTTAAACAAACTATCAGTCTTTAAATTATCCAGAATATTTACATAAATAGTGTTTTGAAAGAATAAAGTTATTGTAATTAAAAACTATGTTATTCTTACTCTGCCTTAGCTGCTTCCTCCTATGCCTATCTTCCTGAGTCCAAGAGATTCTCTTAGCTCTAACATTTCACTACAAAGCAGGTCATGTTTACTACAAAAATTTTCCTTCACGCTGACAGTCCTTTCTCCTGTAATTCATCTGTCACTGCCTTTCCATCTTCATTCTTATTCAGCAACAAATGTTATAATTTTTGACATCTCTAAGTCCCAGAAACTTAAGTTATTTTGACTCTAAAGCCACTGCTATATGGTGGTTTTGCCACAATTCACCCAGTCTGATTCACAAGGACCATGCAAGCGATCTGCCAAATTACTTCCTCACCAATAAACCATAAACATTTGGTCCTGTATATATAAACTTATTACCCAGGATTTCCTGCAGCTGGAAATGCCTCGCTTTTTTTAAGTTAATGATCTGACATTTCTCAGAAAATTATAAACATGCACTGAAATTTCAAACACATCTCTAGTTGATTTGGGAATTGGATTGTGTAGTTTGACCTGGACAGCATGCAGTGACAATCTTCTGATGAGGCTGCAGTGAAGAATAGGTAGATGGTTTAGAGATTAGCAAATTCAATGAAGTAGTTCTTGAAAGTATAATTCAAAGGACTTAGAGCCTTGTTTTGTAACTATTGCAATTTAAAGAGACAAAACCTAATTTGACATTGTACTTTTTCAAATAGTGCACATTCTAAATCTTCTAGACAGCTATGTGGTTTGAATAAATCTGCCCAGAATGATTCAGATCTACCACTAAGAATAAGTATTTCCTTAAGTGACTTTGCCACTTTCTGGTTAGTTGTACTACTGCTAGAACAAGTGCTGGGTTTGAGTTTATAATCTAGAAACAGTTTTAAGGAAAGAGGATGAGTACTAATAAGAGAATTCAAACAATCATTTTAAATAATCTTCACTTCCAGTAAAATTCCTATGTACACAAGATTTTAGCTACCAATTTTAGTAATAATGAACCTTAGTCAAGAACACATAATTATATATTTTGTCTGAATGCTCTGCTTTTGCATAAGGAATTCTGCATATAAGTGCTTGTTCCACAAAAATAATAGAGATGACTTAGTATTTATTCAGCTATGGAATAAAACAGAATATTAAGAACTCTTGTAAAATCTTTGTTCCAGTTCTAACCTTTTTTTTCCCCTTACATCAAACCTATAGAAAGATGCTTCTCTTGGTTTCTACACTGCAGACTGTAACCGTTCCTGCAAATATGGGAAATACTTCATTGCCTTTCAAAATTTGAACACAATTATGTAACCCGTGCGTAGAAAATGTCATGGCATCAAGATACTTGGAGTTAAATTGACACAGGAGTATAGAATATTTTTAAATCTATACAGGCCAAATTGTACTATTGAAATATTGGGGCTTTACAGAGGAAAATGTAAAGTGTTACTTGCCCTCGTATTGACAAACATTATTCAGCAGTAATTAGCCAGGAATTAATTGAAAAATAAAAGTAATTTAGTTGCATATGTTCTTCTGATCACTTCTGGAAGCTGTTTATACTTTTGGTCTTTTTGTTATTTTCTGTCAATAAAACCTTTGTGTTTTGGAATATTGGAAAGTATCATTTTTTGCTTGCTTTTAATTGGGTGACTATTTTACTGATTTTATTGCCATGTGACATACTGAGAAATGGAGGAGAAGTATTACTTCCTTTTCATCTTTACAGATTTTTATATTTACATATTACTCCCTACTGTATACCTTTTCCAGTGTGAAGGGTCCTGTTCTTCTTAAGCTGGCTTTGTGCGGCAGCTTGTCATAGAATTTTTGATCCTTTTGACTTTTTGATGTCTTTCTTCCTAATATATCCTTATGAGGCAGACAAAGAAGAAAATTTGAAGTAATCAAGATGGAAGTTCATGATCTATTTGTATGGTAGACCATTTTTATGTAATTCTTTGCATTATCCTATCTTTATTGAATATAAAGCATGCTTAGAGAGAACCATCCATAACTAATGTAGCCTCTCTTTACTGTATGGAAGCCATTAACTTGGAGCCCACCAGCAGGAATGAATAGTAAGGATCAACTGGTATTTGACTGACAATGAATTTCATCAAACATTTTATAACTTAATAGTTCAGTATTTTGTGATTTTTCTGCACCTCCTTGCAGTCAGCTTTATACACAACCATGCTAAACAATCTTATATCACAAGCAATATTGTATTGCTGTATCTTCTTACTCATCAATATTGAACTACAGAGGTTCAGTGCAGTAGCTCATCAGCAATCACCTTGAACTTTGAAAAATGGCTGTTTATTCCTAATATTAAAAAAATTTAAAGAAAAAAGCCTATGAGAGAACTGCCTCTCATTTCATCAAAACTAATATTCTTAAAAACCTCTGACAAAATATTACGTTGAAAAGTTTCAAAGCTCCAAATAAACTCCTTAAAGTATTTATTAGAATTAAAATTAATATTTGTTTAATGAGATTGATTTTGTCCACATCCTCAACAGCTCCTTCAGAGGGCTTCAGCAGATCTGAGATATGCTATTTCAGCAAAAAATAATCATAGAATAATCACAGAATCACAGAACATTCTGAGTTGGAAGGGACTCATCAGGATCATGGAGTCCAACTCCTAGCCCTGTACAGGATGTCCCAAGAATCACACCATCTGCCTGAGAGCATCATCCAAGCACTTCTTGGACTCAGACAGGCTTGGTGGTGTGATAACAATAATATACAATAAAGATATATAATAATATTAATTTATATCTCTTGTTTATAGATAATATTAATCTATATATCTTAATCATAAAAGTTCTCCTTATTTCTATCTGTTTGGCAGGTACAGAGGTCAGGTTTACAGGCATAAAGTTCTTTGTCAATGTCATCCACCATCGTACCTGAAGTTTTGGTTTTTTTTAATTCAAGATATACTTGCTGGACATGGTACACATTTCCACTGATTTCAAAATTGATACAGGTGATAGCTGACTCACAGTGATTTGTATTTCCACAATTTTCAAAAGATTTTTATCATGTCTGGATTTATATCACCTCACCCTGACAGTTTGTTTCTGTTCACTTAGTCTGGAATGTCTTCTACAGTCCTCGTACAAATTTTCCATCAGAATGCCTCTAGTATTTGACACAGCTGGCAATCGGAGACAAATGCTGCTACAAAGACTTCGTTTACTTTGCTGCTCTGACCTTCTGCACTTTCATGGATACTTTTATACCTTAATCATCATCTCTCACCTTCCAGATCTTGGCAGGATTCTATTTTTAATGCCTTGTGGGTAGCTATCATTGTTAGCTTTTCCGTCTCTAGTGAGTTTCACTCTATTTCTTTTCTCCCTCTCTTTAATCTATTTCAACTTGTCTGAGTTCCTGTGTTTGAATATGACTTTCAGCTTTTACAGCTTCCATTTGGGCTTCTTTTTGACCATATTTTGCGAAGTTCATTTTCACTCACAGCATACTATCTTTAAATTATCTCTAAGCCATTTGCAAGCTACTTTTAGCTTCTATTTTTGTGCTCCTTTTAACTAGATATTAACTATTTTATTGCAATGCTGCTTTTGAAATTAAGCTTCAGTGCTGTAATTATTTAGGACTTTTTTTTAGTAAAAGCAGCTATGTTGATACAGCCAACTTATATTTAAAGCATAGTACTATTTTAAACAAAATAGTATCACATCAAATTTGAAATGATGGCAAGTAGTACAACATGGAAGTGTTTGAAAGGAAAGCTGCCTTGCAAACAAATTAACTAATATTAGCAGGAAGTACAATTTTCTCCCTGACAGTTTTTCATGACACTGTTCATTTTCCCTGCTTTTTCTTTTTTCCTTGATCCTTTCCAGGGGTTGTGCATGTAAAGCTTCTACTGAGTTCTAAGAGGTACTGTATATGCTGAACGACTCTAAATAATTAACCAACTTTGGAAGTGACTGCAAGTGCTACCTCCTTACCTGAGAATTCTGTTCCATAGGTGTAGTCTTGTGTTTTACAAAGACTGAAGTACATGTAGAAATGTTTTGTTGCAATTGCTATACAGCACTTCAAAACGTTTATTACCTTGAGGAAAGAAAGGTGGATATTTCAAGGAGTGTCATGCTGGCAGAATTTTCAATGGACATTCTGATATTTCAAGTATTTAATATCAAGTTAGATTTTGCTAGTTGCAAACCACCAGTAGAGGCAGAATAGTTTCTTACTTCAGACACCCTAAAAAAGAAATATTGCATCAAAATTTGTAAGACCAGTCCTCAAATTCCAGATACAGATCTTTCATTGTTAGTGACTGCTTACAACTACAAAAAGAATTCAGGTTTTCCAATGCTAAACTGGATTATTGATTTAAGAATATTGAGTTGCAGGAAGGTAACAAAGACATCTTGTGATGGAAAAACCTTGTTTCTGTTGTATGCAGACTGAAATTTATAAGAAATAATGAAGAAATTAGCATGTTCTCCCACAGTGATGTTTTTAAAGAGACTTTAAAAAAATAATTTAAACTCTTTTCCACGAAGAGGCGATTCATTGTTCAGTTATCATAATGACTGCTCTGCCACTACTGATACTTCAAAATGCAAGATAAGACAGAACAACAGTTGACTGAAGACCCATGGTAGCAGAGAATTGAGTTTAAATGAACTTTTAACCATTGTGTGTGTGATTTTAAGAGAAAGGGGAATAGAATCTAAATAATTTTCCTGTAAGCAGTAGAGATAAGAGCAGCATTAATGCATTTCTTTTCCCAATGATGACAAGTAACATTAAAGATACCAGCTGCCTTGAGTGAAGAAAGTCACTTTTCCCCTGAATTGTTGTGAGAAGTGATGTGCATTCTCACTGAAACACACATAAAAATATTTTTACTATATATTTCAAATTGGATGCCGCTTTTTTTTTTTTTTTTGCATAGAACCATCTGTGCAAGTTTATAGTGAATTTTCTCTCTGTCTTTTTTTTTAATTTCTAAAACTGACCAGTCAAGTAGTGTACCTTTGAGAAAAATTGAAAGGAAAATTATTAGAAACCATTCAATTCAATTGTGTATTAAATAAGTTGGGAATGTTGCATTATTTCCTCCTAAGTCAGCAACCATTGTTTCATAATGGTTTATATTTTACAGTCACTCAATAAGCAAAAATTCTGGAATAAGGACTGATGTTTTTTCTCTTTTGCAGGTCCTCCAGTTAATGTCACATGCAACATATTTATAAACAGCTTTGGGTCCATTGCAGAGACAACCATGGTAAGATATTTTAACTTAATCAATGTTTAAAATTTGACTTAAAGATGTTCCAGAAGCTCTAAAGCTAGCTAGGGCTTCTCTTCACCCAGAACGAAACAAAGAAGGAAATCCACTTCTGAGAACAGAAAGTGAGAAAATCTAATTTGGCAATTGATTTTTTTCTAACAAAAAATCCATCTTTATACCATCACACAGAAGTAAAAGTAAAGCCAAGAGTTGGGGTTTTTCTTTAAACTTCTCTATAAGTTTTATTTTATAGTTGCAATGAAATAATTATTAGAGTTCTATAATTTCTATAGTGTATCACTTTTCTAATCTCAAAAATGCCAATGCATTGTTGCTTTGTTCATAGTATTTTATAATTTCATTTAATACAGTGAATATGGAGATGTATATTTTATTTAAAAATCTTTCTTCCATAGAGCTATTGCACAGAGATAATAGAATAAGTAAAACTTTGAACTGGTATATAAAATTTGGGTAAATATAAATGGATTGCATGCTTTTGTACATACACTTATAATTTGTCTAGTAAAGAAAGGCATATGATAGAGTAAAAAAAGATTGGAAAGTTTAAGAAAATAAGGAGAAAAAAATGTCAAAGTGTAAAGGTAGTAAAACTAGATATTGAACTGTGAACTGACAAAAAACCCTAGGATAATCTCATTTAACATGAGAAACACATATGCTAATAACTTGGAGCACAGAATTAATCATTAAAATTTGGTTAGAGAGGACATACATACATTCTTTTTCTATACAATGGCTTCACATTTTTTTGAAGAAAGGCAAAAATACCCCTTTGAAACCAGTTACATAGTAATTTGGGGACAGAGAGAGTTAAAATACAGGGAAATGACAGAACTGTGTAGGTTGTAAGATCTAAATATAGTAAATACTCTGAAATCCCTGTAGTTTCCGAGTTGTACTTGGAATGACCGAACAGAGACTAAAAGTAATTGATATAGTAAAAAAAACCTCCAAAATAACCCAAAAAAACCCCTCCAAACAGGCAAACAAAAAAACCCCACCCTAATGTAACCAAGGACCTCTAGTTAAGAAAAAAATAGGACAAATCCATAAAGTGAAATATTTATGCCCCCTATCTCCAAGGTGATATTAACAACTGCCTGATCTTTACCCACCTTGGAACATAGTAGTAGAGGTTAGTGAGAGAGGTAGATGATTTTTTTCCAGTTAGAAAAATTACTTTAATTTGTATCTGGGGGCCTTTCCAGATTGCAAATCCTAAACAGATTGACGTGGCATCTAAAGAGATTTATTCAGGTTCAATCAGAGGATTAAGCAATACCCACATTATTAGAATAGTGTTCAACAGCTACTTTATGATGCCTGGATGAGTGAATTTCATCCAAAACAGGAGACAGACCATGGGGTCAATAAAGTGCCAAGATCCAGCCACTACATCATTATTTAAAGGATATCTAGAAAATTGGAGTTGTTACCACAGAAAAATTGTCCTGAATTTGGGAAGAGAATGGCTGAGTTCACATCTGAAGTGTATTTTCTCTCCAAAACCAGAGAATTATAAACATTTCCTTTCAGTGCAACTTAGTAAGTTAGTTCAATACATCTATTTTACAATGAAACTACCTTCTGTACTGTGTTGCCTTGAAAGCAAATTAAAACAGTCAAGATAGATAATGACCCGACCTGTAACAAATAGTTCCAGTTAGTACTTTATAGGAAATACCAAACCTGGTCAGAACCACAAGGCTTTTCATTCTCTTGATTATATGTATTGAAAAACTGGGCACTTAAGCACAACCTTGACCTTCATGATGCTTGTATTCTGTTTATAATGTATTCACTGATGCACTTCAAAACAGACTTCTGCTTATTGTCAGCAGCTGTTGACCTCCCAGAGACTCAGATCTTGCTTTGCAGAAGAACAAATGCTTTTGTCTAAATAGGACTTTTAATTGCATGTTTTATTAGCTTTACTTCTCCCCAACACTGAAGGTGAACTTTTAAAAAACATTAAAACCTATCTTAAAATATATCTTAAAATGACAATGAAAATCATTTTGCATTATTTTACAAACTGAATTTCTTCATGGTTTAACAGAAGTTCAGTGTTTCAACAATTGGCACTATTTTATCAGTTTTATTTACTGTAGCCCTTAAAATTCAGGTACCTATGTCTCAATATCTGTTATAAATCTTTATGCATACGACTCATTAGAACAATTTTTTAGACTCAAAAAGGGCTTTTATATTCTTGATAAATATTTCTTTTCCAAACTGTAAACAGAACAGGCTAAGTAAGCAGCAGGTGCAAAATAAAACCTGGCCACTAAGTGATACCTTGCATTTAAAACAGCTAATAATGGGATATGCGTATAATCTCCTAGCTTTAAAGAAATATGAATACATCGAGGCATGACCTTCGCTGTCACTGTAATTGCCCTTGGCACTGTCAATCTCTCTCCTTGCGTCTCCGGTGCCCTTGCTGATGACCAAAATCTTTGAGCTCCCTCTGCTGCCCCGGATGCATATAACAGAGTAAACAGTCACAGAAAAACAAGGGGTTAAAAAAACCCGCAGCAGTTGCAAAGTAGCTCGGTGCCAACTTCACATTACCAGGCTTAATAGCTCTCACTGAGGTCAAGGAGTCTGTCAGTGCGCAGTAGGAACTGCACTGTCCGTCTCTCAGGCAAGCAGATTCTCTTAAATTCATCCACACCTGGTCTAACAGCTCAGGAGAGACAGAGAATCCCAAAAAGTATCTTAATTTGGCTTACAGCTTGTTAACTCGGTAAACTGGTTCTTTCTTTTCTTGTTTTTGGGGGCTTGGGTTTGTTGTTTTTTTTTTTTTGCATTTCTTTCACTTGCTTTAGATATGGGTTACAGTTATTTCATGTTCTCTTTCTTTGTCTCAAAAGAGAGATCAGATGGTTCATAGCAGGGAAAAGACATGTCACCTCTTGCTAGGAAGCTGTGATTCTACTTGAACCTACATAACTTAAAGTGATCATATGAGGAATTTAGTTTGTGTCATGTATGCTCTGAGGAGGCAGAAAAAAAAAATGAACCATATAATTGAAAATCCTCTTAAACAAACTTCTGTTATTGGCACCATTTATGATCTAACCTCACCAATCTTTCTGTGTTATTGAACTGAATGGTAGTATCAGTTCTGTGCATGTCTCAATGGTACTCAGCTTGTATTTGCATTGTACCTTCTAAAGCTAAAAGACTTCCTGATCATTAAGAGCAGTCTGGTATATATTGTTGGCAATTACCAACAACAACAAAATCGAGAACAGATTATTCAGTCTTACAGGGTAAGAGTAATATCAGTGCCAACATTTTCAGCTACAAATGCCGAATAGAGTCAAAAATACTGAAAAGAGTCGAAATACTGAATACAAGAAACAAAGGCTACAGGACAGTTTGGCTATTGGGTGATAGTAGGCCATACCAAAAAGTCTGCTTTTATTTTAGTAGATATGACTGACAGATTTGCTCAAGGTTTTCTGAGTTTTAAAGGTCAGGTATAATGCTGATCTTAATGTAGGTTTACAGCAATTTTTACTAAGTGTGTGTTAATATTAGCATAATGCATATGCTAAAAGTGTGTTGAAAGGGAAGCTCACTGAGAGACCTAATGGCAAATGACAAGGGCTCAGACAATTAACACATTGAAAACCATATGTCTCTTATTTGGTCTTGCCGTGTTTTTGCTCATAGGTATTTCTTGGTTCAGTCTGAAAAGAACTGAATGTTGATAGGAAGCATGTGATAGATCTTTCTCTATTCCCACTGCTAATGATATTGTCTTGCATTTACAAATAAAATGTGCTTTTAAACCACATTAATCCATTTTTATGCAGTCGTAATTACTCTCAGGAGTAATTACGGTCTCTAATTTCTTTAGCTTCATCTTTCTTTCAAGTGAGCATTTCTGTTTATGTTCTATTGTACCTACTCTAGGTTCTATCTCAATAGAGTGCTTGGAAGAGGTGTTCACTTGCATATATTACACACCTTAATGCTGAAGAGTTTCACCAAATATTTTTCTTCAGATTAATCACTTAGTTGATTGTCTCAAATACATTAAAATATATGCCTTTCTTTGGTGAAAATACACTGAAAAAATCTGTATAGCAATGTGTCAATATTGATGTGGCAGGAAGAAATATCTATGGTTTTTATCTCAGATGAGTGAAAGTGAGGCCTTGCTATAAAGGCCACTTTACAGTTTCAAAATTGAAAAAAAAATCTTTTTTTCCCCCTATTTGTCAATTAACTCCCTTCTATCACAACACAGAAAACTTGATTTTTCTTGTACAAGTGTGGAAGACAGCTTGTTTAACATTCTTTATTTTTCATAAACTTGCCTCTGCCACCCTGATCCTGGGTCAGAGTCAGGACTAGACAGAGGTTTTACAAATTCTAGTGGGTCTGCAGCTGTTCAGTCTGTTACATGTCCAGACTAATCCATGCAAATCCCTCTGCTGAATCTGCATTCTAAGCAGAGATATCATATCACCCTCCTGAGATACAGCATTTATTTCATATTATAAGGAAATTCTCTAGGGTGCAATCAAAGTATGCTTGGAAAAGCACATTATGATATATACAACATACGAATTATCAAATAGCATAATTTTTATTTTAATTTAAAAAAATAATAATTCCTATACTGATTGGTTTTACAAGCAGCAATGGAAAACATTTTTTGTGCACTTCTGCTCTGACACTTTTAGTCTAGGATAACTTTTTAGAAGGGAATCTTGGAATTCAGATACTGTGTGGTGGAAGATACCAAGTGAAATGCTGGTTGTATAACAGCACAACAGCATAATGAAGCAGAGAGAAACAAGAAAATGCTAGGCAAAGGTAGCACAACCATCTCCCATCCATCTCACCAAGTTACAGGGTGTGACATGGTACCAACTGCTTGGAATAGCTGACCAAGGGTGCACATTGCATATTACTAACACAAGTTGAGTCAGGTACCTATTTAAAATGAGATCAATTTGAAGTTTTGCATAAAAACATTACAGTCAGGTATCTGATTTGCTGATAAGCTGTGATAGTGCAGCTAATGGGTAGGTTGAGTGATGCTACACATAGAAGAGGCTAATACAGATGATAAAACATATCATAATTATCAAGTACCAATAGCTGAATTTCCAAATCTAGGGAAATCTGTTTTCCTACTAACACTGAAAATTGTCCTTATGTAAGTCAGAAGTGAGGACAAAGAATATCACTGTGTTTATCCACTGGTCTCTGTGAATCTTATGAAAATGATCGTACTATTCTATACCTTTCCTAATCTCTTTCTATGTTATAAAATGAGGATATCCCTGTATTCTTTCCTGGTATCTCTGAGTTTTTTCTCAGGAAATAACTCCAGCCTTTTAGGCTCTTTTGATGACTCTGAAAAAGTAAGAGAAATATCAATTTTTCTTTTGGATTCTTTTGATGGTTTATAAATGATTCAGAAAAAAAAATAGACAATGTTTGGACTGAATAATTCCAGAATTAAATTACTGGAATTTGGGCAGCAAATGAGCTCTGCACTGAAACAAAGAGTTTGGACTCTTATGTTTGATTTAGGCATGGACTAGCAAAAATGGCTGATTAAGCAGATTTTTAAAAATCATCAGATGCTTTGCCTTCACTGAAGTTGATGGCTGTTGCAGAAACTGGTAGCAGAATTCTCTTTCTGGCCTCTCAAGACAGTGGTTTTTAAACTGTTTTCAGAAGTAACTCTCCAGTGAGTTATTAGGGACCATTAGTGTTCATTTCTTGGTTAATAGAGTGTGTTCATGTTGCTTCAAAAAAAGACTCAGTTACAGGGATGGTTTGCACATATTTCCTTTGCTTGAAAACCAGTTTATTAAACATGGATATATCAAAAAAAACCAGAAACATAAACTATGAATTGACACATCAGTAAAAAATGAACAAATAAACTTGCCCTGTTAAACATTAGGTTAATCTTTCCTGTTTATAGCAGTAAAACTCCAATAAACCAATTTAAGACTAAGGTTTATTTTTATAGCATCCTGAGGCCAAATTCTGCTGAAAGCTCTAGAGATATAGTCAAACTTACCTAATACCAGAGTGCATTTGCCTGAGGAAAAAAAAAAGAAAAACAGCAGGGTTTTGTTTTCCAGACATTTCTAGATAACATTTCAACAATTTATGAAGAATTGAAATTTCTTTTATGAAAAGAAATTATATCATGCAGTCAAATCTCTAGACTAACTGTCAAGTTCCAATCAAGAATAAATGATACTGTAATGATGAAAAACTGCTAGAAAAATTTTTGTACATTTTCAATACCTTTAGATGAATGAACTGTTGCAGAGGATCTCAGCTGTTAGTGTGCATTTGCAGTATTAATGAACATTTAAAAGTGAATCAAGAACTGAAAAGGACTATATTCTGTGCATGAACAATTCATAGATCTGAAAATATAATAACAAGTATCTACAGTAAAGCAGAATTTCAAAATGACAGTTTTCACTGAGTGCGATCGTATAACAAACAGTATAAAGGTGTGGTCCTTTTGTGAAAGCAGATGCCTTTAATGCAGAATGAAGTACTAAAATTCCTATTCCAATTGTTTTGATTTGTAATATGGGTTCATGTGTGTGGTTGTGACCTATCATTTATTTCAAAGTTTTTTTTGGAAGAAGATAAATCAGAATTTTTTTTAACCTCATTTGAAGAAAAAACTGAATCCAGGCCTACAGTCGCCTTAGTACTCTAAGCCTACAAGTAATAGTTCTGTTTCATCTAAAATAGATAAATATTTACCAGAACAGGTGAATATGGGCTCCTCCAGACACGCTAGGACTAACAATTTTGTTGTTCTCTCTGGTCCATTTTAACAAGCATTCTTAAAGATTTTACAATGCACTTTGTACAATACAGAAAGCTGAACAGCTCAATTTATAGACAAAGATTTTCATTTCCCCACAGACACTTACTGCAACTATTAGCAACAGAAGACCTGAAGTGACCTCCTACATCATCAGTGCAAGCTCTTGCTGCTGCAAGAGCAGCATCACCTGTTCTAGTGCTGCCTAAAACCTGAATGATTTCTTTACAACCTTACAAAAGATTCTTCCAGAATCTTTATCTTCTCATTCCAAGGGAGACTTAGCCTTTAGTCAAATTTACACAGAATCACAGAATCACAGAATATGCTGAGTTGGAAGGCACCCACGAGGATCATTGAGTCCAACTTGTAGTCCTGCACAGGACCATCCCCATGTGCCTGAGAGCATCGTCCAAATATATCTGGAACTCTATCAGGTTTGGTGCTGTGACCACTTCCCTGGGGAGCCTGTTTCAGTGCCCAACCACCCTCTGAGTGAAGAATTTTTTTCTAACATCCAACCTAAACCTCCCCTGACACAACTTCAGGCCATTCCCTCAGGTCCTGTGACTGGTCACCACAGAGAACAGATCATTGTTTGCCCCTCCTCTTCTCCTCGCAAGGAAGTTGTAGACTATGATGAGGTCTCCCTTTTTACATCCTTTGTTTACCTACAGCCAGCTGATCTTCTAGCAAAGCTGGAGAACAGTTCACACCTCTTATTTCCACTTCCCTATGCTTGCTTATATTGATTCTTCTTTCTCTGACTGCTCTTTTTCACTTAAAGGGAAAACCATGACTTTTATAGCACCGCACTATGAAAGCCCATGGCACTATTTCTATCCCTTCCAGTATTTTTTTACTTACTTTCACATTTTTATATTAGTCTTTTCAACCTGTTTGAAGAGCAGCTATCAGGTAGGCTGCTCCTAAAAATCTATATCCTGATATAGCAATTACAGCATTATCCAGAAAAAGCTGTGGAGATAACTAATTTGCAAGCTGCATGCTACTCAATCACTACTGTAGAAAATCTGAGGATATGTGAAAATAAGATTGTGGCATCACTGCATAGCTCTGTTCACATCATATGAGGTATGCTGTTTATAAAGTTTCATATTTTGTTGCAATCATACAGGAATATTAACTCTCTTGAGGTTATAATTATGTAACTCACGATGTTTCCTAAAATTATAAGAACACAGATACCAGTGTAAAGACATTATTAAAAAAAAATAAAATAAAAGGACTAGGCCAAAAGTAGTACTTTTAAAAATATCTTTAGTGTAGCTGCCTCATGATGTGTATTTAAGAGATGGAAGTTAATCTCATCATGATATAGGTGGATTTTGTCCTTAACTCCCATTAAAGCTAATAGGAGTTAAGTCCATAAATCCCCATCTATCACTATAAGACTACAGCCTGTCCTCAGTTTTGCATGAACCTGAACACTCTTTACAGAAACAGAAGCTGTAGTCGACTTTAGAAAAACCATTGAAGGAACTTGAATTAAGAAAACAAAGGATTTTCAGATTGTCACCTTTGTTCCTAATTTCTGTTCTTTAGTCTAGTAAATACGTGCTGGAAAAGCTCCCAGGAAAAAGATTTTACATGAAGCATTAACCTTGAAATTCTTTCCTTGAATAAGTTTGAGTTATCATTAAAAATTCTGTTCTGCTCTCACGTCTTCATTTTATTTTGAGTACTCAGTACTTCATGCACTCTGGGCATGCATACTCCGGGTGTGCATTTTTAATTACAGTAGCCAAAGCAATTACTCAGCAGGAAAAAGGGCTGTACACTTAGAATTTTCATACTTTTCATTGGGTCTGGCTGAGATGGAGTTTATTTTCCCATAGCCCTCACAGTGCTGTGCTTTGCATTGGTAGCCATAGAAGTGTTGATAACACAACATTTTTTTGGTTACTGCTGAGCAGCGCTGGCACAGCATCAGCGCTGTCTCTCAACAGTCTTCTCCCCCACTCTTCCTTCGCATTGAGGGGCGAGACAGGGAGGGTAGGTAAGATCCTGGGAAGGGACACAAGTAGGCCAGCTGACCCATACTAACCAAAGGGATATTCCATACCATATGACATCAGCTTATAAAAAAAGACCATATAGAAGCTAAGGAAAGGAGGAGGAAGTGGAGAGCATTTGTTATATACAATGTTTGCCTTCTGGAGCAGCCCCTACATGTGCTGAAGCCCTGCTTCACGGGAAACAGCCAAACACTACTTGCTAATGGGAAGTAGAGAATACACCTTGTTATTTTCCTCTTTGCTTATCTGTGTGCAAACTTCTATTTTTGCTTTAGTAAACTGCCTTATCTCAAAAGACTGTAGTGAGTTAACTCTTGTTGGATGCCAGGTACCTATCAAAGCTGTTTTATCTCCCCCCTCTGCAACTGGACAGAGGAGAGAAGATACAATGAAGGGTTCATGAGCTGAGATAAGGACAGGCAGAGATCACTTACTGATCACCATCACGGGCAAAACAGATTTGAAGTGGGGATATTAATGAAATTAATTAACAGAATCAGAGCAGGATAAAGAGAAGTAAAATAAATTTTAAAAACACCTCCCCCCCACCCCTCCCTCCTTCCCAAGTTCTACCTCCTCCCCCTCATCAGCGCAGGGAGATGGGAGATGCGCAGGTCAGTTCATCACAGGTTGTTTCTGCCACTGCTCAGAGAGAGAAGTCCTTCCCCTGCTCCCTGTGGGGTCCCTCCCACAGGAGAGAGTTGGACACAAATTACCGAACGTGGGTCATTTTTCCAAGAGATGCAGTCCTTCAGGCACAGGCTGCTCCAGTGTGGGTCCCCCACAGGGCCACAAGTCCTACCAGGAAAATCTGCTCCAGCATGAGCTCCTCTCTCCATGGGTCAGCAGGTCCCTGTCAGGATGCTGCTCCAACAATGGCCTCCCAGAAGGTCACAGCCTCATTTGGGCATCCACCTGCTCCAGTGTGGGTCTCCTCCATGGGCTGCAGGTGGATCTCTGCTCCCTCATGGTCCTCCATGGGCTGCAGGTGCACAGCTGCCTCACCATGGTCTGCACCACAGGCTTCAGGGGAACCTCAGCTCCAGCATCTGGAGCAACTCCTGCCCCTCCTTCTGCACTGACCTTCTGCAGAGTTGTTCACATGCTCCGCTCTTCTCTGGCTGCAATTTCATCTGACCCCTAAGTTTTTCTTTTTCCTTCTTAAATATGTTATCACAGAGGTGTTACTCTCATTCCTGATTGGCTCAGCCTTGGACAGTGGAGGGTCTGTCCTGGAGCCAGTCGGCATTGGCTCTGTAGGACATAGAGGAAGCTTCTAGCAGCTTCTCAGAGAAGCCACCCTGTATCCCACTACCTAAATGTGCCACACAAACCAATACATATTCCCAAAGTACAGAGATATATCCTAAATCACATATTAAAAAAAAAAGTTGAAAACATTTTATAATACTTTAAACAGTAAAATCATATATTTTATCAAAGGAGCTTGTAAGGATCCATTTTTTACATAGTCTTTTTCCTTTTCCATAGAGAATACACAGCATGTTATCAATTCTGGTCATCAGCAGCTGGTAGAACAAGAAGTGTTATGAGACTTGTGAATCAGGCTTTAATTTTGTTTAAAAGCTAATATGATCACAGAAAGTGTGGTCTGATATGCATTTTTAGTGCCCCGTCCAATGTCATGACTGCCAATATAACGATGGTGCCAGATCTCTTTCTTTTTTCTTTTCCTAAATCCTTCTAGATTCTAATACCAATTTACACAAAAACAAAACTCAGTATCTCTCAGGCGGTTTCGTTTCTTCAACTGCACAAAATAATCCTTATGACTTCAGAATCTCACTTATTACATGGATCTCAGCAGCAGCAGCCATCTCCTACAGCAGAGAAATTGGATTCTGTGTCTTCTCTCACTCCCAAGTACCTCCCTTTGTCCCTTCAGCTAGTTATCCACCTTATTCAGGAAGTGCAATCCTGCCATTTAAATTCACCAGACAGGTGTCTCTAAACAGGGATGTGCAGATTGTCACCTTCTTCTCACTCTCCAAATTTCAGGTAATCCCAACTCACAGCTTCTCTGCTCCTACGCGTCTAGTGCTCCAGCTTGCAGAGGCTTTGAGTTTCTCAACTTCATCCAAGTGCTTTTGGCACTGCAAAGCCAACAAAAATCCCTCATCATGATTTAACCCCAGCCAGCAAACAAGTACCACACAGCCACTCTCTCACTACTCCATCAGTGGAATCAGGGAGAGAATTGGAAGGGTTAAAGCTAGAAAAATTGTGAGTTGAGATAAAGACAGTTTAATAGGGAAAGCAAAAGCCGCACATGCAAGCAAATCAAAACAAGGAATTAATTCACTACTTCGCATGGGCAGGCAGGTGTTCAGCCATCATCAGGAAAGACAGGTCCATCATGTGTAACGGTTACCTGGGAAGACATCATCACTCCAAATGTCTCCCTTACTCCTTCCCCTCTCTCCCCCATATATACTGAGCGTGACACCAGATGGTATAGAATATCCCTTTGGTCAGTGGGTGTTGGCTATCCTTGCTCTGTCTCTTCCCAACCTCCTATGCACCCCTTTGCATAGTCTCTTTGCCAGCATGGCAGTACGGAAAGCAGAAAAGTCTTTGACTCTGTGGAAGCACTGCTCAGAAATAACAAAACCTCTATATTATCAACCCTGTGTTCATCACAGGTCCAAACATAGCCTCGTACTAGCCACTGTGAGGTAAACTAACTCTAACTCAGCCCAAACAAGCTGTAGCCTTCTCCACAGTTCAGAAAGATCCCAACTTGCAAGCATCAAGGCTTAAAATTTAATTCTGCCTAGGAACAAATTTAATCCCATATTTTCTTTCCCAGAAAAAAAAACAAACTAAAAAAACCAACCAACCAAATAATCCCAAAACCAAACAAAAACAAAACCCAAAAACAAAAATAAAACAAACAAACAAAAAAACCAAGCAAAACAAAACAGTAACACCAAAAAAAAAAAAGGCAACTGCCTCCTCAAGGCATTTCTTGTCAGAAACCAAAGCATTGTGAACAGATACTGAGCTAAAACTTTATCAAAATCATGAAGATATTGCAGGTGAATTGAAAGGAAATATATTGAACACACAGAACTGAGGAAAAGTAGATATTCACTATTTCTTCTTTACCTGTTTCTAATGATAAAACAATAATTTTGAAAAGCACTTCTGGAAAATCTGATTTTATTCCCTTGTTTTAAAAAATATGAAGTCTTTATAAAAGCCTTTACATTGCCTGCTCATTCAGTCACTAGATTTCCTTTTCAGTTAACGGATTTCCATAATGTAAATGTATAGGAACATATGAAAGTTAATTTACTGGCATAACGGGATTAGCTAAAGAAGATTTCTAGTCTGCTTTCCATCTGCAAACATTGTGAGCTACAACATGCGGGATCTCTCACAATCTTCTTTTAGTTCCTCTATCTTCTTTTAGAAGATTTAAATTGAATAAGGGTTTAGCTACTTGACTTCTGGTAGGATTGAAAAGATAGAACACTGAAAATTTGATGATTCTAATCTTTCATTATTAGTCATTATTAGTTCCCTTGATTGCAATATATTTTTCCTTATTTTTGTGAATATTATGAAACTGGTTACTCTACAGTTCCAGAAAACTGAATATATAAAATGCATGATTTTCATGTCTTGATAAAATGATATAATATATACTACAAACATGTGTAACAACAGTTTTCAAAGTATACATTTGTACTTTGGTTAATTATCTCATTAATTTTGGATAGTTTTATTTTTATTTTTAAATATTTATACTAGACCTTACAGGGTAACAAGACTGTTTCCTAGCTTGGGAAAACATGGAGAAAATATTTCAGATTTGTGTCTGTGACTACTGTTCTGGTATTACTGTAATATTATGAACCACAGGACTTGAGATCTATCAAAATAAGGTTAGATTTGCTTTTCAATGAGTAACCTCTACTTCCACCCTCTTCATTATGGACCTAGTGGAAGTCCATGAGCTTGACATTTCTTCTTTATCCCTTGTTACTCATCTGGACCCATGTGCACTATTCGCAAAGTTATTTTCCTTATGAAAAGAACAGGTTAGCAAATGGATACTGAATGGAATTTGTATTTGTTAAAGTTTTATTTAGTTGTCCAAGTGTAATGTGGCCATAATAATCCCTTAAGAGTCCCTGGGTTATCTAGGATGGTAGACATATCACAGAATTGCAGGAGACGTGCATCTTTTTGAACCAGCAGCCAAAAGGCAAAATATCTCAGGGCTTTTCAAGTCCCACTAGATGATGTCTTTGTCTAGAAAAACAAATTGTTCCCTTTCTCCTTGGTACTGCTACAGTTCAAATCCACATTAAATTTTATGTGTTGCCATGGCATCATCGTAAAACCTCTAAAACAACATTATTTTCCTGATAGACCTCTTGGTGCATTTCGCGCATATCAATAAATTTAAAGTTTGTTTAAAGTACAGATGTATTCCTTCTCATAGCCCATTTTAGCAGTTTAAACTGAGGCAGTTAACAAGCCCTGCTTCTGGACTTGAGCTAGTTTAATTTTACCTTTTATTTTACCTTATTTACACTATTCTAGGCAATGTCATATTTGCCTACCAACACAAGGAAAGCAGCAGGCAAAATTAATATGGAATTCCCAAATTTGTATTGGATCTAATTTGGTTGTATTTCCCTGAGCAGATGAAACAGAGAATGATTTCAAATACATGTTTCAGTAAAGTTTTCTACTATTAGCCAATTCAGTCACTAACTGAAACCATTCATATTCTAAGTGCTAACATATAAAAGGCATTAATAACAACATGGAATATACGGCAGAAAAAAATTATAGGAACAAATTAATGATCTCAGAAGAACTTAAATTTTCACTTAGAAAGAAGTACCTTCTGCTGTTAGAGCAAAAACTTCTTCAGGAACATATCATTTTTTTTCAAGAAAATAAACCAGACTCTTTTGTCAACTGAGGACATTGGCAAGGACCAATGAAGACAGAGGTTTAGTGCATGTTGTTTGTTCATGTAATTGTCATGTCCATTTTCATCTAATCCTTTATATTACTGCTTGAAAGTGTAAACATTTGTAAAGCTCCTGAGCTAAAGCTTTAAAAGCAATTATTCTGAACAAGTTGCAAAATGTGATTTTAGTGTAATGCGTTAGGAGTTGGGAACACATAGCTGCCATTAAATATGGAAGTAGTATATTGAGTCTTTAATTAATAATTATTCTAAGACATGCAGTAGGAACTATGACAAACATTATTATACAGTATATCAGTACTATGTTTAATTAATATTTTTCAGAATAAATATCCTAGATATTAACTACTTTTGACTTTTGATGATTATTTGTGAGCAGAGAAACTAAAATCTGGTATTGCTACTGAAAATAAACTTAGCAAAATAATTCAACACTAAAATTAACTAAATATGTTCATTTGCAATGTTTTCATCCTAAGACCTACAGAAAATAACTAGATATTATATTATATTGTCAAATTCAACTGATTTGGGATGTTTTGTAATAAAGACAAGTGAGTAAAAGAAGTAAAAATCAAGGAGTTCTCTCAGAAACTACTAACTATATTCTTCTTCTTTTATCTATGGGTTGAATAACAACTTTTAGTAAGGCAAAGACTGAACTGGAGTAGTTGCAGAACAGTTGTCATCCTCCAAACCATTCAAAGTGATAGCAAATAAGCTATTACTCATCCCAGAAGAAAAGAAAATGAGCAACATTCATCTGTCCCAGGCAGAATGTTAGCAGAAGCCATTTCACTTCAGAATCCAAGGTTATGAAAAGCAGGTGACACACCTAGGAAGAGCACTTGGTACAGTAGTGTATAAATTTATTTGCTGAACTTTGAATTTTGATTTCGTAAGGGAGTCTGAAAGATCTCATATTACAGGTAGCAATTCAGAAGTACTAGTTTTAGCCAGTTCTTTCTAAGTAAGTTCTAGTTCTGTTGACTTCAATATGAGTATTGCTGGACAGTTATTGGACTCAAACTCTGAATTAGGCAATATTGAAATAAAACTTTAACCAAACCATTCACAGGACACCCACTAGGATATCTAGTAGTTCAGAAATGTATGAAAAACCAAACCAAACTAAAACTCCCCAAAAATTGGGAAAAAAATATTAAAAATATTAATGCACACCTTAAAATTTGCTCTTTAGAGGACCTGTTAATCCAAATCCATCAACAGTCTTTTCTGAATAGCTCAAATAATTTTCTAGGGCTTCCTGAGATCAGATGCAAGTTAGTCCTCACCCAAATCTCCAAACCATCTGTCCTGTCCTACTTAACGGAGGGAGTAGGAGCACCTATAATTTTCAAAGTCTAGGATTAGAGCTTTTATCCAGGAACTGAACAGGCCTTACTGCTCATCCTCAGCCTTCAAGGGATGAAATCTGGAGATCCTAATCACCAACAAAGTGCTTAGCCAACTAATTTGAGGCAGGGCTAGACAGGAAAGTTTTCCATGTCTTTGTGTATGGAACTTAATACTTTCCCTAATACAGCAAAATTGCAGGAGTCGCAGGAAACAAAAATTGCAAGAGGAAGGCTTTCTCCCGAGGCCCATCGATGAAGACATTGCTTTCTGAGGGAGGAATTGTGGTTCTGGAAAATTCACAAAGTTACTCTTACTGAGGGAGTGGTGCAGTACTGCAATTGCTCTCAGCCTCTCTATGAGTTCCTAATTCCAGAGTCAGAGCAATAAGGTCATACTTAGTTCTGGAAAGAGAGATTCTACCTATGGAAATATCCAACGACAGATCACCAGGAAGGATTCTCTGTGTCAGACAAATTCTTTACCATAATCAACAGTCTATCTACATTGCTTCTTGTAGTGAATGCCCTGCAGCTCTTCATACAGAAAAGCATGTTGTCAGACATGTTTGGCATTAGTCAAACCTTTGTACTCTGACAGAGATTTGATGTGCCAATTAAAGTTAAGTACTCAGCAATTGATTTAAATCACAGTTAATTTCTCTTTAGCTACTATGGTAAATCTTTGACAGATTAATGAGTTACAGTTAATGATGGAGCATGGAACTTGTTGTAATTGGTTTTCACTCACTAATTGAACTGCCATACAGCACATATGCGCTATTCTAGATGCAGTTCAGGCCTGTAATCATGGAATCATAGAATGTTAAGGGGTTGGAATGGACCTTGAAAATCCCAAACCCCATGCCATGGGCAGGAACTCCTCCCATTAGACCAGGCCTTATCCAAACTGGCTTTGAACACTGCCAGGGTTTGGAGTATCCACAACCTCTCTGGGCCACCTGTTCCAGTGTCTCACCACCCTCACAGTAAAAAATTTCTTCCTAGTATCTAACCTAAATTTTCCCTCTCTCAATTTGTACCCATTACTCCTTGCCCTGTCACTACAGTTCCTGTTCAAGAGTCCCTCTCTGGCTTCCCTGTAGGCCTCCCTCAGACACTGGAAGGTTGCTGTAAGGTCTCCATACAACCTTCCCTTCTCCAGGCGGAACAGCCCCAGTTTTCTCAGCCTGTCTCTGTAGCAGAGGTGCTCCAGTTCTCTTATCAACTTCATGGCCCTCTTCTGCACTTGCTCCAACAATTCCATGTCCTTCTTATGCTGTACACAGTAACCCAGTAATAGTGTAAAATGTAATAAAAAATAAAGAGTCCCCTTATTTGCTATAATAAATCATACCAATGAAAATATCACCAGTTTATTAGCATGATAACCAAAAAGAGGAACCATCTCAGTTCAGCCTAAATTTATTGATAGTTAGGGAAGGATATTCTTGTCTTTAGATTTAAAATGTTTTCACCCTCTAGTATTTACCTTTTGATATATTTACAAGTGGCAATCAAGTAATCAATTAAGTCATAATTCAAGTTCTTTACATTATCAGTTTAAAGAAATCCAACTTTTCCTGTCTACTCTGACAGAACTGGTTATCCTGTCCACTCCTCTATCATCCTTTTCTGCACCTTCTTCTGCATATTCTTTGGAACAGGCACGACTAGAGATGAGGCTTCACCATAAATAATATCAGTAACAATTGAATTCCAACTATTAAGCATGAGGAAATAAAAGTGAATCCTTCAGATTACATATATAGTTTTATTTTTCAAATGTCAGTGTGAATTTCAAGATTTTCCTACTTTGATTTTGCAATGGCATTGGCAACCTGCATGGAAAATGATTGTTAATTTGAGTGGCTTACTTAAATTCAAATATTTGAGATTCTATACTAGAGACCTCTCATCAAAGGCATATTGAAATAATTAGCTGAATAATTTTTGGTCCAGTCTGAAATTTTCAGCTATGTAAAGGAAAGTTAAGAAAACTGCATCAATTTACCCAAAGTAATTAGTTACCTAAAGAGCAGCCATAGTGTTTACGACCAGTGCATAAATTTAAAATGGAAAGATGTTATTACCACAAAGTACTACCATGCCACAGGGCATCCTGTCTAATTATACCAACCAAGACAGCAATAAAAAGCATGTCAAGTTGCATGTTTTTCAAAGACTGAGACAGTAACTTTAGAAAATCTCACCAGTAAAAATTAAAACAATTACTGTTCCGTAACACAGTAGCTTTTCTTGTACAGCAGTGAGAACGAGCTTTCATTACAAGAAAGAGCTATAGTTAACAGATTAAAAAAAAAGTTCCCTACAAGAACAATATTGCTTATAGTGACTTACATTTACTTTTAACAGTGTTCTTCAAAAGTCTGTAAGATTTCCTTGTTAAAATTTTACAGTGAGTTATAACAAATGAAGGAAGAATCATTTGACTATATTACGCAAAAGAAAAGTGTAAACTTCACTTAGAAGGATATATTAGTCAAAATTAGTCAAAATAGTATTTGGAATGGCAACAGATAGGGTTCTCTGATTTATGCATGAAATTTTGATGACTGTTCAAATAACAGCATACAAAAATTATGAGAGCAGGTGATATTCAATGTTCAAATGAGAGGCATATTTTGGAATATTTGTCTCATATCTAGAAGGAGACATTGTATATTAAAATGTGTTAAAGAAACAGAGTTAGGTAATTCATATCTTGAGGATTTGTGCAAATGTTTCCATAAAGTTATATTCTGTATGTTGCCTAAAAAAAAATCAGGAGAAAAGGACTCTCCAGGCAATATTAGATATGATAGAGAGTAGCTCTTTTAATGAAGAGTACATGGAGTACAAAGGCACATGCCTACATACAGAATTCTTACACTTTTATGTCTTTTAGTAATTATCATATCTAATGAAGACATTCAATCCTAAGATCCTTTTGCCCAGGTACCACCCTTAGAACTGCCCCACTGGAGCACCTCCAAGGGCCTTCAACCTTCTATCTTGTTTTGTCTACCTTATCTCTTGCTATTCCGGTCCAGGTGCACATCCCAATGGAATGTCCTTGCTAAAATCTATTGCCTTGAAAAGAGAGTCAAAAAATGGTTAGGCTGAAGCTTCAGGAATGTGGCACACAAACTGTGAGAAAGTAAGGGTCTAAAGTGAAGGAAAACCCCAGCAACATTAAAATCTACAAAAAGCTAAAAATCCCAAAAATTCTAAGGTATCAGTATGTTATGGTAATATGGCTGTATCTGTACAAGTATCATGGAGTAGAAATCAAAATATTCTCTAAGTGTGTCAGATTTCACTGTGTGCCGGAAATTGCTAGTCAAAATGTTAGTACTGGAGTCCCTAAGGGCCTCAGCCTCAGCATTGGCAGCAAAGAGCAGTTACCTCATCTCCAATTTTTATTTTACTGAGCTGTATGAAGCAGATGATCAGTATCCTGAGCCTTTATGAAAGTTCACCCTGTGGCTAAAGGGTTTTGAGGTATGGTGAAGCAAGTGCAGACCCATAAGCAGCCTTGTTCTATAGAATCAGGGTACAGCAGCTGTTCAGACAATGGCAGCCTTAAGGTTACAAGCAAGGCTTTGGAAGTCACCACAACTTAAATGATTTCTCTCTCCCCTCAGGGAACATCCCTGTCACAGTTATTTGAATTACGAGTCACCCTTTCAGGCAAATAGCACATCAGAATAGCAAGCCTCTTGTAGGATAAAAAGTCAATTCAGGCAGTTTGTTTCTGGTGTCTGTGTTTGCGTCAAACAACCCTACTTGTTTAAAGCAATTAAGCCTTGTGTTCATAATGTGCAATTATAAACTGAGATGATGAATGCTTGTCCTTCATAAAATAGCAGTCAAATATATCTCTTTCCTTTTGATAGATTAGAATTTTTTTTAGTGAATAATGAGAGCCAATTTAAGTCAGACTTTTAAAGGAACGATGAAAAATAGCTTCAATTGCTTCAATGAGAAATTTAACCAGGACTTTTTTCCTCTTAAGAGCTGGAAACAATTTAAACCAATAAACTTTATTCACACTGACATATAGAACAACTTAATACAACCTTGAAAAGATTCCATCATTTTCTTCGTCCATTTTCCTTTTTCATTTCAACTTTCTGCTATGCATTTATCACCTGTTTTCTTTTACACATATGATTACTCTACAACTAATCCCATTCATAAACTGTTCATATTTTACTGAGAAAAATAAAGTAAATAGACATACCTTAGGTTGTACAAATTAAAACATAGAGCTTGGGCTGGGCTGAAGTGCAGACAAAGTCCTGAGAGCTGTGGTGCTCCCACCCAGTACTCCAGGTTTAGAGCAAGTGTTTCCTTAGTACAAGGATTTCCCATGCTGAGAAAGGCAGGAGAGCCATCACTGCTCCCACATCCTGCTTCTTTCTGTCCTTTTGATTTTATACATGAATCTGGAAAGGGAACTTATACTACATGGTATTTGGGATATCATGCAAAGAAATAAGGGTATTTCAGTGGTTATCATGCCCTCTTTAGAAAAGACCAAAAATTCAGTTCTATGAACCCTGATGCACAAGCTTGTCTAAGCCTTTTGGCTTACTTTAGAAACAAACAAAAAACAGAAGCTTGTTTCTACATCTCTAAAGTACAAATGCCTGGCCCTGTTTTCATCATACCATGCTGCTAATTATGAAAAATACTAACAGCTTCTCATAAGAACTTTGTATGGCTCTTGAGGCTGTCATTACCCATGATGAAAAAGAAAGGAAATGTCTTTCAATTCTTTCCTGAAGGAGGTTGGGGTGTATGTGTTTAACAAATTAGTTAACTATTTTTATATTTTTAAAACAGCTGATTAGCAAATCCTACATTTCTTCCACATGGCATTTCATGTTGCATGCTTCCATTTGGCTAGAGACCCTTTTTCCTGTCTGTTGAAAGCAGTAATTTGAATTAATTTCATTCTCCAGGTGTAGTTTTCCACCCAATTTCTTTGTCTTGAAAATTTATAAGCTTATGTGAATATAAAATCCTCTACTGGGACTTTCTCTATAAAATGTGCAGTATTTTTTCATTATAAGCAACAAATGCTTCATAAGCATGTTTTTGCATATTCAACTACCCTTATTCAAGATGAATGATTAAATTGACAAAACTAGCAGGATGTTGCATATATGGAAAACTATTTCTCATGAGTAAATGTTGCATATTGAGGTTCCTGTTGTTGGCTTGATTCTCACAACTGTATGGTTGCATGTTCCAAGTTTCCTAAGATCAATATTGATACAACACTGGCTTTCTACACCAGTGAGGTTTTAACTAGCTATTCTAACCTGTAATAACTAGTACCCTTAGTTATTGGCCAAATTGTATTGCTCAGCCCTGCACACTTCATTTCCCCTTCTGACTCAAAAAGTATTCTTATTAAAATTAATTTTCATTTCCATTTTTAACCATAAAGCAGAGATGTTTTTACTTCTGTTACATTCAGAAATGTCATGTAGGGTCTGACAATCAGTACCCTTTCCCTTCTGCCACTAATAGGTCTTTGTTTCTTTTTTATTTTTTTCTTTTTTCATTAATGCAGTTCAAATAATGAGGAAAATTATATTATGACCAATAAAAATATAGTTCCTATGTCCTTATGCTCAGTCTTAGTTTTAACTACAACATAATGAGATGCTAATATTCACTTTTATTTAAAAACAAATATTTTCATTTTTCAGAGTGGTAAAGTTTTAAGTGTGCAGCCATAAATACGACATCTCTGACAGAAAGTATATACAGCTCCAAAAGGAATTCCAGAAGTTTGAAGCACTCCACTTGTCTTCTCTATAAAAGCACCCTTGATTAAGACAGGATTGTCTGTACCTCCACATGTAACTAAGCTAATTTTTCATAAGGACTTATATGATCTCCACCATATTTGAACAGAGGAGGAACATGTGTCCTCCTCAGACTGTTGTATGGCAAGTTACTGCTCATATAGTTTTCAATAGCAAACTGAGGCAGAGAAAGCCTAGTGGCTTCTAAAATATGTGAGGATTAGAGAGAGAAAAAAGAAATTAATTTAGCTTCCCTTACAGTGGGACAGGTTCTCACTGACAAAGACAGGGAAGTGGGAATGCCCTTGCCAGGAGTTGGGCAGAAAAACATAACTCCATAAAACTCTTATGCTTCTCATTTTGATTTCAAGACAAAGTTGTGATAGGGGTTAGAGTTATATGGAATTTTATGAACTGTACATGGAGGTTGGATTTCCTTATCTTGGGATTTTTTCAATTGTCCTGAAATGCGTCGTTATTCTTATCCATTGTGTCCCCACTAATATAAATAGGTATCATTCTGGCACTCAACTAAGTAATTCTGTTGTCATCCACAGATGGACAGGGGATTACATGGCTAAGAAATGAAATAAAAGCTAAATCTCTACGCTTGATAAAGCTCTGCTTGTTTTCTCTTTCATTCAGGATTACCGAGTGAACATCTTTCTCCGTCAGAATTGGAATGATCCACGCCTTGCATACAGTGAATATCCAGATGACTCTTTAGATTTAGATCCATCCATGCTGGATTCAATTTGGAAACCTGATTTGTTCTTTGCTAATGAAAAAGGTGCCAACTTTCATGAAGTTACAACAGATAATAAATTGTTGCGGATTTTCAAAAATGGAAATGTACTTTATTCCATCAGGTAAGTCTCTAATCAAATTACTTTTTCAGATAGAAGCTCAAAAGTATACCTAAGAATTGCTAAAAGATATATTCAGTTGCTAGTCATGCGGAAGTATCATCCATGAGTTTTGAGCATAGAACTTGTCAACATTACTGTTATTACTAAATTAAAAAATGACCCTTCATTAGGCATGCACATAGTAAAAGTAATAAGAAAAGTATCTTTCCCATTTTAAAGTACAAGTACTGAGCCTAGAGGAACTAAGATACTGCACAGAGCAAGCAGTCCTCTAGTATTATAATCTGTGTTGGCCTATGTATGAGTTTCACAGTCTGTAGCCTTCAATGTCACGACAATCAAACGTTATTTCTCTTTCGCCTTTTTGCCTATTGCAGTTGCACTTCAACATGGAAACATGACCTGTTTGAGGAAGTATGACATTTAAAGATTAGTCACTTACTGCTGGAGTTGGAGAGAAAAGTGGAAAGCAAACTTTTGAAAAGGTTTAAGAAGCTATAAGCAGCAATCATAAGTATTGACAAAATCTAGTTATCATAGCTCATTTCTCTTCTATTCTTACCACTTTTATTGATACAGATACAGACATCAGTAGGCATTTTACCACTGTCTTCAAAAACTCAATCTAATGAGAAATATATTGGATATAAGTATACTAATGGCCCACTAGACATGGTATAGATTTGGTATTGAAGCAGTGCAAAATGTTACACTTTTCAAAAGAAATATACTATTGTCCACTTAGTGTTTTACTTTGCACATTTTTATGACATTTAATTAATGGATAATCAGACTCTTTGAAGATATATCAGGAATAGTTTGTATACCAGAAAAAAAAGCAAACATTTGTGATTTGTATGTATGTATCAGTGGCAAGACAGCCTCTTTCCTCCCTCCCTCCAAGGCAAGTGGGCAGCATCTTTTCAAGTTTACACAGGGAGAAAGGATTGGGTGAAAATTCTTATGGGCATTTCATATTCAAAAGGAGGTTCATCTGCCACTCTAGGAACATAGTGAGTCTTCAGTGTCACAACCTGTATTCTGTCACTAGAAACAGATGGAAAGAAAGTTAAAAGGTTTCCGTCTCTGGATTCAAGTAGAAAGTAGATCTAAATCAATTATCTCCAGACTGCCTAAGTCACTCCAAGAGGCACTGGCAGCTGTTCCACTGTAATCAAGTAGCTCCTCCCCCTTGCCCTACTCCTTTCAGACACACACAACACAGGGTATAGACCCCACCGCTCAACTGAGGCAAGTTTGGATTGCAACTTCAGTAGAATTCAGACCAAGTTTGTGCCCAGGTGAAATGGGGGAAAAAAACCCAAACATGAGAAATATTATAATATTAAATTACAAAAGAAAACATTGAATGTGATGAAAGCAGATACCAGATGGTTCCTGTGTTTCTTATGAAGCCAGAAAGTTTATGTTGCCATGATTTAATTAAGGACTATTGCAATTTCTGAAACAAATTAAAAATCATACTATTGGCATGTAGTTTAATTGTTATGTGCATTTCAGTCAGTTGAGCTTTTGATAAGAGGAGACATGCTAATTGCTAATGTGTTGATATTAAAAGAAAAAAAAAGTTTTCTAAATTTGCTTTTTTCTTTCATTCCTTAATGTCTCCTCCCCTAATTGCATTTGAACAATTCAGACAAGAAAATAATGGAAGATTATAGTGCCTATTTCAATGAATACTTAATACAAAATACTAAAATATTTACTGAAGCATAAAATACAGGTGCCTCTTCTCTGAGATGACTTACTGTGTTATCAGCCTACTAGTCTGATTTTGCATTAGGAACTGTTTTTAATAGCATAGGAATAGAGCCTGGGTCTGACTTCCTCCTCAGTCTCTTACCCTGCAGCTCTGTCACTTGCAGGCTAAACAGAAATTATAGAAAGAATGAATCGAGAAGATTTGGTCAACAAAAAAAAAAAAATACATAAAATAATATACAACCGTACTTGCCACCTACTGCCCACTTCCCTTTAGCCCTAATGACAAAAACAAGGGAATGGGTTTAAGAGAGGAGGATTAGAGCATTCCCATGCTAGAAAAGCCTTATATGTCAGGTCTTCAATTCAAGTTCCTCAGGTTTTTGTAGGGCATTCTATCAACTGAACTGATTAATGACGGTACAGTAATGTCCACAAATGATGAATGGATACCTAAAAATGGCCAGCGAGGGAAAACAGGCGCCTTTATCTCTTATGTTCTTCTTTCTCATTCCATTGAGAAGTATTACTCTGAAGATAAATTATTGTATTTATATAAAATGTAAAAATACCTCTTTTGCCCACAAGTTGTGAAGTATTTCACGGGAAGTATCAGGACTAACATAAAACACAGCTGCAGTTCTAAATTACAGGCATATTTCAGTTTACCATCCAAATCATAAAATGCTATCTTAAACCTTTGTGTTGACATTTTAAGTACCTTATTTTAGGACAACAGCACATGAATTACTTTGCCACCATGATTTACAGCTGACATATGTTATGAAATTCTTGCAGATTTGGGTAAATTTTATGTCAAAGATTTGAAATACTGAAACAGTACAATAACTCTGCTGTAGTACAAAAAGGCACGCTGTTGCTACATTCTTTTAGACTTCTCATAAAGTTAGGCAACCCTACTGAAAAACTTGTTTTTCTGAAAGTCTGCAATAATTTTTTTCCATATTATCATACTAAGCTAAGTGAGTTAAAGGGGTTCAGCTAGTATGTGTCCTTTTTGAGAACTTTCTAATGAAAACGTGTTCTATTTCTATTTACTTCTAATGTATTCATGCATTCTTCCTGCGCAGTTCCATGGCATTTTGGTGGTATATTTTTAATGGGGTTTTGTGTTCTTTCAGGTTGACTTTAATACTGTCCTGTCCGATGGATCTCAAAAATTTTCCAATGGATGTGCAAACATGTATAATGCAGCTGGAAAGCTGTAAGTTTGTGTAATGTATTATCCAATAAATACTTTTGCAGGGATTACAACTATGCAGGAGGTAGAAGAATCCCTTGTAGTGGTACAAAAATAAATTTCCAAAATGAATCTTCTATTTTACCAAAAGAATCTCTGAAATA
This sequence comes from Pipra filicauda, assembly GCF_003945595.2. Taxonomy (NCBI): domain Eukaryota; kingdom Metazoa; phylum Chordata; class Aves; order Passeriformes; family Pipridae; genus Pipra; species Pipra filicauda. Next base: position 5,570,595 of record NW_024104842.1, read on the forward strand.
TACATGATTTTCAGAGGAAGAGATATTTTCATCCTTATTTGCACTGATAATCAATAGTTTTCTGTAAATCTGAAGTTATCACTAAACTTAAATACCCAGTGACAGTTTACCTTCAAGCAAAATTTCTGCATATAGGGTTTCACCATAAGTCTTGCCCATGTTCACACGTGCAGGAGGAGAATAATATGGGAGAGCATAAAAGAAACATGAGAATGGAAACTGTAAAGCAGCTATGCCATTTCAAGGCACATACACACACTCACAAAAGGACAAATCAGCTCTTCTCTCTGATGTTATGATCTGAAATAACAGAGGATCTATGAGGAGAAACACATAGATATGCATTAAATTTTCATCTTCCTTGTGATATGAGTATTTGGAAATTGCCATTTCCCTTAAAATGAGAGGACTTTGAAAGAGAGTTCTAGTGGAAAAATCCTCCCAGTGATGCAAAGAACAAAAATAAAATAAAGTAAAGCATTCCTTAAAGGATTCCAGTAATCTGAAATTTGTGAAAATTAGTGACGGGGCAAAACATATTAGGAAGTATCCATCTAAATGATCTAGATTTACAGTTTGAGTAACTGTAAATATTTCAAAATATTTTTTAAAAAATCTGCATATAGAATGAACATACTGGATTATTTGAAGCATATTATAGATGAGAAACACAACACACATAATATGATTAAAGTATTTCTTGGATTTTTTCTTCTTTACTGGAGCAAAGTCACATCTTAGGGGAGGGAGAGGTAATTATCTATCAGCCAGTATATCAGAACTGTTCAATGTATGAATAGTGATATGCTTTTATAAAAAATTGCAGGTTGAGTATAAAAGCCAGATCTGTCTTTTACTGTAATGGACAGATGGTAACATTATGAAGCAGGCTTTCAATATGAGGGCAATGGTTGAATCTGACAGCAGAAATTTTTCTTGACAAAAATTGAGAGATTTGCAGCAAATGTCAAGGAATTTAGGAAAATATTTAAGCAAAACTCCGTGGTCAACCCAGGCAGATGATTCTAGCAATAACCTATGTCTCTTGCATAATTAAAGTGACTAAATAAAAGGTTAATACGAGGGAGTTGTATCAGAATACATGCAGGTGGCAGGGATATTCATTGTATATAATTATGCTTCAAAGAGGAAGTATCATAATGTTTGAACGAGCAGAAGGTATACTTTAAAAAGTGTTTTAAAAAGTTATGAAATTTTTGCTGTAACAACTTCATAAAACTGAGCTGCTTTTTACCTCTCTTTCAGCCATTGTGAGGATAGGTCAGGCAACAACTGAGCATTCTTGAAAAAACAGGCATCTGGTTTGCTTTATAGAAACCTTGCAGGAGCCCACAATTCCCCCAGACTGCACCATAGGGAACCAACACTTATTAGCTGAATAGCTCTGTAGATGTTCTACTGTCTTTTTCAGCAGAACATTTTTCACTGTAGTCTTGTTTTTAATCATTCGATTCAGTGGGAGTAAATTCCCAGCTGCACATTGACATAGTTGAGAGAGGTAATGCTCACAAAAGAAGAGCTGAACAAAATACAAATGAGTGCTTCAAAGTCTTCTACTTACAGAGAAAGATCAAATTTGATTTCATAAGGAAGTTACAAGTAATAAAGCTTTCCCCATATTACCTTGTCTAATTCTGTTCTACCTGTAACTTCAGGCAGCAAAAAACCAACTATGAAAAAAGAAGGTGGCCTAAGGCAGAAAATTTTGCAGCATGTGGGAGCTCTGGCTATGTTTACATGTCTGATAGAGAATAACCAGGTAGGTTTAAAAGAGCAAGGCAGGAGTTCCCCAAAATTATTTTGGGACAAATCCAAAGCAGATAGGTACAGTGACCTAAGTTCCAAGATCCTAGACCTTCAAGAGCAGGAATTCACCTGTCCATAGCCAGTTTCTCTGTACAGGAAGGACAGGAAAGAAAATAGACAAATTGGAAGTTTACAAAAAATATCTATGTGCTATGCAGGAGAGTAACTAGGTTAAAAAGAAAAAAAAAGAAAGCTTATATAAGTGTGAACTCTACCCAATTTGCAATACTTTGAAAAGGCTGAGCAGAAACATTCAAATTCCAGAGTCTCTGGCTAAGAAAAGGCATTCAGTTCTATTTAAAATTACAGAAGAAAAAAGGAGTTGGGTGCATTCGGCATTTTCCCATAAAATCTCCTGAGGTATGAACTGACATAACCCTGAGAGCCTGAATCCATCCAAGCACCTCTAATTTCTAGGCCACAGTGTCATACTCTCTTGTGGCTGTCTAGCTTGCATTTTATGGTGCACAATGAGACAATGTAAACAGAGGAATCAAAGCCATAACCCTAGTGGTTATTGCCCTGTCTGGGGAAGTGGAAGACATTTGTTTCAAAACTGAGAGCACAGTCCTCTCATGTCCTGAGTAAATGATCTGACCATCAGTCTGTTGTTTAAAAATCAAAGTGTTTGCAGGAGCAAAACAGCTGTAACCATGCTTCCAGATGTTTCTTTTTAAAGTGGTGATCATTGCTGTTTTTTTCCACTAAGTGCCAAGTTTGGTCGAACATTGTACAATTATGAATTTACAAGGCCCACTTATCTCATAATTTCTTTAAAATGTATCTGATCTTGAAAGCCTTGCTCCTGTATGTGTCATTAAGAAAATTAGACTAAATCATTCATCTTTTTCTTACTCATCTTACTTCCAGGTTGCGAGGACTGACAGTTACCTAGAGAGATGATGCATTTTGCCTCTGCTTTAAATAATCATTTCTTTTAGTACTAGATACTTTCCTTCAGTATTGATACTGTTGCTCCAGCATAGAAGGGTCTAAGAGGAAAATTCATTTATAGCTTTTCTTCACAAATGATATTTTTATTTTTACCTGACTCTGTTTTTTCTAAGGTCAGCCTAAGTAGCTGTATTTGCCCCTAGTAAAAGTAATTCACTTATATCATGAAGGGACTGAAAAATATTTAAGTGGAAATGTCTTCTATTTTTAAAGGATTTATTTTAACAAATGGTTCTTCAGCAACTAGAATAAGTTGCTTTTGTATCTTAGAAAGAAAGTAAATGAAAATGCATATATGAAATAATCCCTTCTACATTTCTTTGTCTTACACTAGGGCAGTCTATAGGCATGTGAGATAATTTTAATTTCATTCTGCTTGAATAAGATATAAAGAAATGTCAGCTAGATACATATTTATTTCTGTGGCCTGTCTCCCAGGAAAGAAATGTTTTCCTTTCATGTGCTAGAGCTTGTTGTCTCTCTTTTTTAAGTTTCATTTTTATCTCACAGCATTTCTTTATTCATATATTACAATTATAACTTTATGTGACATTTAATATTCCTGAATTCTCAAAAAATAATGAAAATAATAACTCAGCTACAAGAGAAGAAACATACTATGAAAAGCACCTGCTTACTGCATAATTTTAATTTGATGCTTATTATTAAATTAAACAATGGTCTTTTTATTTTCCCTTTTGATTTATGAAGGCTTTTTAGTCTTTCTAAGCAATAATATTCTTGTCTTTTGGATTGTTAAAAAATATTAATTCCATACTACATGATGCTGAGTTGCACTATTTCTTTCCCACCAACCTCTAAATTGTTGATTGTACAAGTGGAAAGATGTGTAGGCAAGCTGCAGTGGTACAAACTAATGTGTTACAGAAAATGATGTGCACATTGTTCATTTCCCACAACAGCACAAAGACACCATAAGATAAAAGAACTGGAGCATATTTCTTATCTGCCAGGAAACCTCAGGTCTCTACCTGAATGACAGAGATTATGGACAGACCAGGTCAGTGTCTGCCTATGCCAGCAAATATAGAAACCATACCACTTCTCTCCTTTCCATTTCAGTAGCATAAAAATTGTCAACAACTCATCCTGTGTTTTCCACTCTGCAGATGGGTAACTCAGCCTATTGTGCCTATCTGAAACGAGACCTGACACGCAGCTACAAAGATCAAGATGCTTGTAGTCTTCAGCTCCTGACCAACACAGGATGAAAGGGCAGCAGTAATTGTACAACTGCTGCTGAACATACAGAAACTAATATAAAACTGACAGCTGAAAATCTGTACACTCCAGCAAGGAATATTAGCTTTGAGAGACGTGCTAGTGTACTGAGCCTGAAATGTTATTCTTCTCTGAAACTCAGGCCAAGAGGGATAAACCTATAATTCCCAAGGAACTCCATCAGAATGACTTAGAGGGCAGTGCAAGAGGCAGACCCTTTTCAAAGCAGTTCAGAAGTACATTGCATAGAATCCTGCTTTCCTGGAGCTCCAGCATAAATTTAGCCTTGAAATGAGTCACAGCTGATTTTTGAAGCTAATATTTTTAGTGCATATGGTAGAAGAATTTGTTCTAACCCCAAGCCAAAACCGGATTTGTTAGCTCTGTCATATCTTCCCCCCGCTATGTTGCCTGGAATTTAAGGCGCAATTCAAATATCTGTCATGTTCTTAGGAACAGCAATGTCCAAGCAGCCTGTTCTGGAGGCAAACTGCTGTGATGCCTAACAGAAGAGGAGTGAAATAACTTTAGTCAACATGACTGTAGTCATTCATTGCATCAGCTGGATACCTAAAGAATGGCTTGGTTTGCTGACTAAATCCAGTCTTACTTTTGGGCCTGTACCTTACTTTTAAAAATTAAATAAATGAGAATGGAATTTAGATAAATCACTGGGATTAAAAATTAAAAAATAAATTCTGTAGCTGAACCAAACTCTCTTTTACAAAAACACTATTTTGCTCAGTTGTTTAATGCCATTTATGTGTTTGTTTCTTGAACATGAGGAAAAGAGTTGGGTCTTAATATACCTGTAGGGATTGTAAAATGACACAAGGGAAGCACAGCCTTCCTGTAATAAAACAGAAAGAGCAGAAAATTTATGAGATATATTGGTATTCAGCTTTAGCCCAAGTTTGCTCAAAAATTTTATTCCTTGTGACTTGGAATGTCATGCTAAAGGTGATTAAAATGAATGAAGTTAGCAAATAAGACTGTGTCAGCACATGTAAAAAAGGAATTATCTTGGAATTGGGAAGACAATGACACTTCAAAGGTGTGGAGTCTCTGAAGGTGCAGGTGAATTGTTTGCCTTGAATAACAAACTTTGTTTTTCTGTAACGATGTAGTCCTTGGACAAGCAGGAGAAGAGATGTTAGGCACTTCAATAATCATCAAGACAAACTTCTTGTATGGTCTCTGTCTTACCTATGAGATAATGGGCTTTTAATGCCTACCGCTGATATTGAATTAGCTAAGATAAAATCTTCCTACTCTTAGCATGCATGTATGCAACTAATATAGCCTAGTTCCAATACATTCTGTAGAGTCATGTGGATAGATGCGGTTCAAATAGAACCCTATTTGTTTATTTTATTTGCTGTCCGGATATTAAAAATCCTGCAACAACCATCCCGGGCACAAGTCCTGAAAACCACGTTTTATCAAGGTCTTAATTTTTCTACCTTCTCTCTCCATTAGTGTGACCACTCAGAGTTTTACTTTTATTTTACCATGATTACCACCAACTCTGGCAGATCATTTTCTAAAGTAAAATTTTTGTAGGCCAAATCCAAGATACCCGGTTGTTTCAGGCCCTCTTCCCTTCCAGATAATTCTAATTTCTACTTAATTTGCCACTTCTTCATAGTCATCTCAGCCGGAGCTCTCAGTCTGCCAGTATATGCTTATCCAGCTAATTACCTGGAATGACTTCAGCCACTTAAAAATTACTTGTCCGTTTAAGAGAGCTGTTTGCACAGAGGCTACAGTGCCATGCATTCACGCAGTTCTTGAGTGTTCCTGAGAAATACTCCCTCTGGCAACCTTCTCCTCTCTGGATGATATTTTAGTCACGTAATTACCAACTATTTACCACCTGTTTTTTGCACTTCAGATGTGCAAGACCTCAGACCTTTGGTCAGAAGAGTATTAATGTAATTTAACCAGTCCTGTACCTTCTGAACACCACTGTTCAACATAACAATGTTGTTTTTTCTGTCCTTTCTTTCTAGTCCTATGATTACACCACTTAGATTTTGTGTGATTAGTGATATCTTTTCAGAATTAAGTAAGAGCAAGTACCTGCACAGTAGCCAGACGAAAACAAAATACATTGAAAACTGCGCTCTTCAGCCACAGTAGCTGGTTTGTGTCCCACAAAACACAGTTTGGCAGCTCTACTTCCTTTCTCAACCTTCATGCATCCATGCCCTGCAACCCAAACCCTAGCACACTGCATTTCAGTGGCAGAAGTCTTTACTAACCCACCTGATTTAGTTTAGGTTGGCCTGGTCCTGCAGACCATGCTAGATGAACATTGCTTTCAGCTATTTATGTAGAATAAAAGGTTCACTTTTCGCATCAGCAACTAAAAGTGATCAGCACCCTCATATACTACCTAGGCTAGTGACTGACTGTCCTTTTTTCAACAATAAAATGTAACCACTAGGACTTTCATAAATAACATTGTATTTCCCAGCCACTGATAATAACAGAAGAAAGAATGATGTAGTGGTTGGAAAAAAATAGAGATCATCAATTCATTTGGAACTATACCAAATAATGAAATATTTTCAGTTGTAAAATCAAGAATACCTCTCCTTGTTAACACTGATTACTAAAGAAGTTTTAGAGACAAATTTGTGTCATCAAATAGTACAGTAAGTTTGCATAATTTATATTTTCTAACTTCCCCAGGGGACTATTACAAGACTTCAGATTTCCATAATTCAGTGAACACATTTGATAGGGCCATGTATTTCCCATTTAAATTTAATTGCTATCTAATTCAAGTTAATTTAACATACCTAGTGGAAACGTTATACTATTTTAAATTTATTTGGTATAATGTAAACTCACATCTCTCGCATCTCCATTAAGTCCTTTATGTTATAAGACACATTTACGTTATAACTACAACCTTGACTCACAAAACTGAAGTTACAGTATTGAATGCTAAAGCTATATTTTGGTATTTAAAATGTAAACATGACAAAAATTAATTACTACATCAGCATTTTGAATACACCAATATTTTTTTAATTTTCATTATTTTTACTTGATGAATTAGTGGGCAGGCTGGATAATCAAAATTAAAAGCATACATTAGAGATGAATGAATCTGATTTAGTGAAATACATTTTGATGCAGCAGTTGTTTCTTGCCAGTTCAATGAGTTTTATTCAGGGGGATATGACCTCTGGCCATAATCTACATGCTTCAAATGATAATCTGCTTTACACACGACTGCTTTTTGTTTGAATTCATGCAAAGTTTGATAAGATATATACTTCTGACTTTTCATCTTTTATGGCATTTAATAGTGAATTTTTAGACTGTGTTTATGGAATATCATGCAATCAATAAGATAGAAAAATGTCTCCTTGCACAGTTGATGTATGATTTTATTACTTGAGTAATATTTGATCTTTATTAAATACTTATTTAAAAGGATATGGTCTCATTTTAGCATATTCATCTATCCCCAACAAAATATCAAAGTAAACCAAAAGTCAGCCTGAGTCTCTGTGAAAACCTTGTGTAAAGGTTCTTCTCAAAAGGAAAATCAAGAATCTAGAAGGCAGAAGTGCTGAAAGCATTTTAAAATTTGCAAACACTAATTCTTACCTTCTAGGTTCATTCATTCATAGACAGATCAAAAAAGATGAAGTGTATTGAAGATTTCAGGTCAGCAGATCAGGTCATTGGGTATGACTGAATGGCATTTATAGGTGTATTCAAAGAGTAATGAAGTAATTGAATATAACAGGGGTAAGATTTATGCTCACATAACAATGTTATGTTCTTCACTGGAACTCAAAATGTCAGTAATTGTGGGCAGTTACTCTTAGTAAGTTCTGAAAAATACACTTTAAAAAGTAGTTTGTCATTGAAAGGTTAAAAGATTTTCCAGTTATAAGTAGGTTGTCTTCAGCAGCTCTTTAACGTCACACTGAAGCAGAAAGGAAATATTGTAAAGAAGATGAAAGCTATATAAATTAGATGGAAAAAATTGCTCCCTTTTCCTTTTGGTTCCTTCTGGTATATGTGTACCCTTGTATTTCAACCTGTTACAACAACAGAAGCTGTATAGTTTTAGATTTCAGTCTTAAAATATCATGTTGTCCATATCTATTAGATTCTAAGAAAGTCTTAATGAAACCTGAATGAGAAAAGGAAACCTTTTTTTCTTCCAGTTGTAATAACCAGATAAAATTTTTTCAGAAAAAAAATTAGAATAAAATATCAGGGATATCCTGGAGAGTTAATATATTCAGAGGAAGCAGGGATATTTTACCCAATGATATCCCATGCAAATATTCATCTGAGAGATGAAAATAGAAGGAAAAAGTACTTGTCCTTTGCAAAGTCTGGCCCTCGATTACTATGGCTTTTGCTGTTATATTTAATCTTATACACACATGCAGGAGGTATGGATAAGTGCAGGAATATTAAAACTGAATGCTTTTTAATATCATTATATGTCACAGACAGTATGAGAAGATTACAATGAATTGCTTTCCCGTGTGTTGTTCCAGTTTCAGAGAAAAGCAATTTTTCAGTTTGACTACTACTGCTGCAAAAATTCGCATTTTTGAAGAATTTTCACCTAACAATTCAAATTGACATAAATCCATAAAAACAGCTTTGACAATTCACCATTTCACCTGTAGTAAAAGGAGGAAGAGATCTGAGTGTGAAGGGCCTATTTTATCCTTCATAGTTTGGGGAGGATAAGATGTTCCCAAACACCCAAGAGACCTGGAGGTTTAGCTAATTTAGATGCTTTGGTTTAATCCATTAATAGACCAGCCAATTATTAAGATTTAAAAAGAGATTCATAAGAAAGCCTTTTTCTTTTTTTCTCTTGTTCAATATTGTATAGAATGGTAGATAATAATTCAGGATTAGCAGGTACAAGCTGTATTACCTCCTTTTTATGAAATTTACTTAAAACACTATAGTTTGGTACATTCCTGCTTTTCAAAGTTGCCACTGACTTACAGTTTATTTGTTTTTTTTATCCTTTTTTTTAGTTGGATACACAATGAATGACCTCATTTTTGAGTGGCAAGAAAAGGGAGCAGTTCAAGTAGCAGAAGGTCTCACTCTGCCACAGTTTCTGTTGAAAGAAGAAAAGGATTTATGTTACTGCACCAAGCATTATAATACAGGTAGGAAAGCATATTAGTGATTACAACAGGAAAGACATTTAATATTTTTTGTTATAATAAATGTCACAGCTGGGATATTTTTTAAATGTTCTCACTGAACTCCAAAGAACATTAAAATGTACAGGTGCATTGTGCAGGATAACTTAAATAACTGGCAAACAAAATGAAGCTACTTAAGACTGACCAAACTTGTATTTTAGTTACCTTAAGAAAACATATAGTTGAAAGAATTCAGAAGCAGTTCAGTCAGGAGTTTTATTTTTTCAGCAAGTGCCATGACCACATTTACGCTGTGGATCTGAAACACTACTGAAATACAAAGGTCCATATGCTGCACACTAATCATAGCCTGGCTCAGTCAGGAAAAAGGGACACAGGGTTTCCAAGCCAGATATTACTGCCCTTGTTCATAAAGGGCCAATGTGAACAAGCTGAAATCATGCTTAGTGTGCAGTGCCCAAGTGTAAAACCTAGACATAAGTATGCAGCGGCAGATTAGTGGGAATGGTTTCAAACTGAGAGCAGGTTTCAATCAGATATTAGGAATAAATCCTTTAACTGTTCCAGTGATGAGTCACTGGAACAGTTTGCCCACAGAAGTTGTGGATGCCCCAACCCTGGAAGTGTTCAAGGCCAGGGTGGCTGGAGATCTGAGTAACCTGGTCTGGTGGAAGGTGCCCTGCCCATGGCAAGGGTGTTGGATCTAGGTGATTTTTAAAGTCTCTTCCAACCCAAGCCATCCTATGATTACGATTCTATGATTTATGATACTGAATTGAAGCCTTTGTAGAACTGAGATATTTAGCTCATTATTTCTGGGATTATTTGAAAAAGGAGGGGATTAACATTAATTATATAGTTATCTCATTTTTAATTGTAAAAAACTATTTCAATAACTGCACAATCTCAAGCATAATAATCCTCAAAAAACATGTAGCAATGGCTAAGAATGCATAGCTTATATCTTGTCTCAAGAAAAAAAAAATCTAGAAATCTTTTATTCTAATCCATGTATCTTTTAAATTCTGCTCTCCAAACATGAGTCTAGATTAAACGTATTTTAAAATTTAAGATTAGAATGATTCATTTGAATTCTGCTGGAATGTCAGGGGGGAAAAATTAACTAGGCGGTATCCATAAGGAATGTCTTGTGATCAAAATTAAGGATGAGTGCTTTTCAACCCTGAGTTTTATCACAACTGTTGTGGTGACCTAAGAGAAAAAAAGGTTCTCTAATGATTTCCATTTAGAGGAGAAAGATATTGATAAAGACATTTTGAAGTGTTCCTTAAAATAAATTTGAAATACTTAACATACATTTTTACTGTACAAATACTAATATCTGGATAATCCTTAAAAAAATTCTAAAAATGGAGATATATATCCTATAGCAGGGTAATTTTTTCACTCAAACATCTCTTTGTTAATGATAATATAGAATTTCCTATTATTCCTTTTTTTCTTTCTACCATAATCCTTATGACAAATAAGAAAATTTTATTTTCATTATTTTCCACTGTCTCCTTTTGAGATATACAGGCAGGTTATCCCCCTCCTACTTTTGTGCTATTTTAACATCTGCCTGTAATTGCACTTCTATACCCTGTCTAGTGATATTAACAAGTGCGAATTCATGATATAGAATATTTTCTGAAGTTCATTTGCGTACCATGATGTATAAAAAATCTCTAACTGAGGAATTAAGACATTTACATGGTGTGTAATCTGGTGCTGAATAGAAATCTGTATTAAAATTTCATAATTTCCAGTGATTTCCAAACACCTCATCAAAAGCTGAGTTGTACCCTTACTCGTTTGTCCGAGAACTCACATTATAATCATCATGGTTTAAACCTTATCTTTTTGATTAAAACTTCATTGTTTCAATATTTTTGAGGCATTACATTTTTCTTCACAACCTATGTTTCAAGCCTATTTAATTTGGTATGAATTTTCTTCTAAGGAAAAATAGGAGAACATACCTCACCTAGGCATACTACACTAGGTTGTATGGGGTCAACTTAATTCTATTGCTTTTTCCCTGTGGCCGTAAACTGAGTTGAGAAGCAGGAGCAACAGATGTTATTAACATGAGGCATGTGAGGCCTCATGCTTCACAAAATGTGGTTACAAGACAAGTGTGCTTATCTCTGTGCAATTCTGTCACATTTAGATGGGAGAAGGGGTTTACCATGATAAGTCTAGAGGACTGTGTGGCCAATCAGCGGTCTGTTGTACTCTGTATTGCTTTGGCCAAACTGCATTTCTGTGGCCAAGCGTGCTGTAAAGCATCAGTGCAACCCACAATCCTGAAAAGATGGATGAAGTTCATGCCTCTCCTGAAAGAATAATTGGACAATTTGTCCATAAAAAGTCGAAGTATTTGCTAACATAGAAAACTTGGAACCCTGTATGCAACTAGACGATGGAGACTTTAAAAAACGTCAGCAAAAGAGAAGACAATTGCACAACTGTGGAACCTGCCTGTGATGGGCAAGGGGGAAAAATGTGATGCTGAGCAGCACCATCTGCAGACAAAAGGGTATGTCCTCACCAGAGTAAGCAGCAGAGTGGCCTGCTCTGAGTTACAGCAACAAAATTAGAGGTACAGATCTAGAAGAACTTTGGCAGGACAAATCAGATAAAAAAAGATGGTCTTGCTCATGCAGGACTACATTTATTGTGATACTCTCCTCTTCAAGACAACAGTATTTTATCCAGAGTATTTTTTTTTTAATTCAAGTCTTCAGTATAAAGTGAATTTAATAAGATTCGAGAGGTTTGGTTTCTAGGAGTGTAAGAATGCATTTTATTTCTTTGTTACAACCAGTACTATTAACTACCATTTGTAGGCAAAAAAACCATAAACATTATATTAAAAGACAACAACAGCTAAGAGTTTATTTTCACTATGTCACTTGGATATGTGACCAGTAATGTGCTTTCTTAAGACTCCTGTAATGAGCTTTTGCAGGCAGATACACCTTTAGAACACCACACAAGAAACAAAATTTAAAAAAATCAATTTTCAAAACTTGAAGTAAAGTCTATTTCTCTGGCCTATGACAGATTAGATAAACTGAATTCTTAAAATAATGATAAACAGCTGGTACGCAGTAAGTGACCAAGAAGAGTTTTCAAATTAAAGAGTTACAACACAGAATGGAAAATTCTTCTGAGACATCCTGTAAAACAGAAAAAAAATCCCCAAATTCTCCCTGTGAAAAAATTTAATATGAAGTTTCAGGACAACTTGTGGAAACTCATCAGTGCATGTCTTGTCAGTGTTTCATGCCCAATTGAAAATGAATAACTGTAACCACAGCTCAAAAAACAAACTATGTCTAAATATAGAGACATAACAGTTTCAGCAAAAATACAGCAAAATGGCTTATCAAGTCTTGTGTTCTGAAGTGACACAACAGCATTTCCGATAATTTTCATGTTTTGCATCCACAGGCATATCTGCAGTGACACATTTGGGAAGTGAAGTAGAATCATAACAACCAGCAAAATCACATATGAACCATTTATGTTACAAGGATGGTCTTGCTTTACTGCATTCCTATGTGACATTCATTGCTCCCCTGGGCAATGAATTTTTATTTCACCTAATTTTTACTTCAATCACAGATAATTTTCGTCATGGTTGCAGAAAGCCCAATATACAATACTTGAATTTGTGCATAATAACGTTGGTTAACAGTCACAAACAGAAATACTCTGAGTCTTGGTTTTATTCCTGCTCCATGGATAATGCACAACACTTGCACTTGAATGATGCTGCTCAGAACTGTCTTAGGTCTATTAATGCTTTTTGGCTCAAAGGTTTGGATATAGTGGTCCTGAAAACAGTGGAACTATGGTTCCTACACTCACCACCAGAACTGATGGATTCCATGTGACCATTTCTGATAATTGCAGTCTTGATGAATGGCATGTTTCCTTAATTTATCAAGCTGAAAAAAAAATTAGTTTCTCTTTTCCATATTTATTTTCAACTTTCTTTTATTGCAGTCATTATCAGTCTTACACCAATGTTAAATTTACCACCTGCCCAAGTATTTGTTTCCTGAAAAGCTGCATAAAGACACTTCCTTCCTGTCCAGGAATTTATGTAGTCAATGGCAGGTCACAACATCAGTACTGATTTCTCCTAATATGCTACTAATATCCACAAACTTGATAGAAAAACTGAATGATAGTACATTCCTAGAGTTGTTGTGTGAATTTTGGCTTTAGATATATATATTTAGATATATAGACAACTTGTCTAGTTCTATATGCCAAACACTGGAAAAGCATAATTTCTATTCAGGCTGTATGATGATACATACAACCTGTTTTATCTGTTTTATGACGAGGAAAAGGTAAGTACTTTTATAAGCAGTTTTTATCAGCAAAATACATTCAAATTGCAATTTATATTAAATGCAAACTGCAAAGTTTTTGGAGACTGAACTAATCAAGTGTTTTTAATTACCCTGACTTCTTCCTAGAAGGGTATGAAAATAATTTCAGCTAAATTTACTTATATGTAGTCAATTTTAGAGGTACAATCTCTTGAAATAATGAGCTCTACATGTGCATAATTTATGAATTGTATTTTTTGTTTAAGAAATTTTATCATTAAAAGACAAAAGGAGTGAAAGCATTTAACTGTATTTCAGTAATAAGTAAAGCAGAGCTCCTGTCAAATGATGGTGTCACATTCTGGGAGGAATAAAAAGGAAGTGTCAGACAAGGTAAAATCAAGTAGATTGCTTGCTGTGTGGTGATTCTGCTGTGTGGAGAGAAAGGAACGGTATTGTCTCATGGAAAAGACAGTTTACATATTTCATTCTCCTTCAAGCTCTCTGTGAAAATCATCTACCATTATGATTGCAGGGTGATACATAACATGCTGTTGCCAAGAAAGGTTAATTGCAAACTTATTTTAGCAGATGCAGAGAAAAAAGAAAGCACACAACAAAAGGCAAAAGGAAAGTGTTGGTGGTCTATATCGTCCCTCTTAGGGCAATACAGTTTTGTTTCCTTCTGAGACTGTGTATTTTTGGCTAAAGTAACTTCAGTTAGAACAAAAAACTGTCCTTGGAAAATTTCTTTTCAACATTAGTAACTTTAAAAATAAAAAGTTTTTTCTTTGATGTTTGGGGGCTTTTTTTCCCCCAGTTCTTCTGAAGACACTTGGAGCCAATACCCACACTCTCACTAAAGACAGTAACAACATTTGCCAGGGTGACTCCATCCTGTGTACTAGATAAAATATTAGGGTTTATGTATGCAGGAGACTTAATTGCATGATGAATGATTTTGTTTCAGGACCATTCTGATCAAAACTTCATCTGTCTGGGGCTCTGACACACGCATAAAAGACTAGCTTTCTACTACCTATCACACTGAAGTCTCTCAACCCAGGATGAGATGAATGTCAGAACCAGCATTAGGAAGGACTGGAAAAATATAGCAAAGGGGAAGTCTATGATGGCCTGCAGATAGATCATATTTGCTGTATATATCTCACAAATTATTCTTAGTGTAGGTTGTCTTGCAATAGACATTTTTTGAGTAAATATTTGTCCTTTTTTCCTTCATACAGAGGTGCAGAGAGTAGACAAGAATACTCAAAGCATTGCAATAGCAACTATTCAATAAGAACCTGTGAATCCAAGGCATTAAGCACTAGAAAACAGTCAAAGTCAAAAAGGGTAGTAGCCATGTTACATCATTCCATACAAAATCTGTTTCTTGAGTCTACCTCTTGTTTTATTTTAGAAGAAGACTCTTTTATTTTTGCTTTTAGAGGAAAGAACTGTCTTTACTTTTATTTCTATAGAGAAAAGTGGTCAGCTGGCTTTTACAATATGTTATCTTATCTACATAAAATGAGGAACTGTGGTTTTTACAAGTCTAAAACTTATAAGCACTGCTGAGGTTTAGAATAGCATCTAGAAGTAAATACTCTGTTTAATACAATTTTCAAGCTCATTTTGAACTTGAATGTTTAGTAGAGTAGAGGAACTGAGCTGCTTAATAAAGGGATTTCCAGAAGACAGACAAATGGGAGGAGCTATTGTATTAAGAGGTCTAAATCTAAGATAGCCATTTAGTTTGAGCATATCCTAGCCACTGAAGTAGTCTCAGTCTCCCTTTCTCCTTTCCTGCTGTCTCTCGGTACCTAATTTCATGTTAAATCTGTGTCTCTAACTGTTTATCAAGGGGGAAAATGAAGTGTTATAGGAAAGGACAATCTTCACAGTCCAATTGCTCCAGGACTCTCTTAGGAAATCTTCATAGCTAGCAATATTTTGGCTGCTAGGCTGGCTATTTTTTGGCCATCTGTCACTGTTAAAAGTAGAATTGTATAGTCTAAACCCATATTAACAGATGTGTTGGAATCAGAATATGATATATCTGCTTCCAAGATCCAAGGCACATACTCTGCAGCACTCCATGAAGATTTATTCAGATATGCTTAACTTAGTTCAATTTTTAGGTTTTGAATCATCTCTGTTCAGCCAGTATAAGATTCTAATTTTAAGTAAATAGATTCATGTAATTTCATCAAGCTATATAGTCTTTAAGCCATAGTCCTCTCTAAATCCATAAAATATTTCACAGTATATCAGTTAGCATTATCAATAACTTGTAAGGAGGGTCAGACTACCATTTACTAGTATCTAAAGCAGTATCAAGAACCTTCAGCAGATATCTCTCTATTCTGCATGAATTACCAGTTGAATGCATGCTTAGTTCTTTTCTTGTTTGTTTATATTTATTCACTTTGTATTTTACTACGTTATTTATTTTAATTTCATAGTTATTTAATAAATAGTATTAGTCCTTTATTAATTATTTTTGAGGTACACTATTTCCTTGACTCAGTTTTCTAAAGTGATTCTCCCTTATGAAAACTTTCTATGTAGCTTCCAAAACAGCTACTCAGCCTTCCTGGGAATTGTGAACATGATTATGACATTGTAGGGCTACAGTAAGAAAAGTTTTCCCCAAAAGGCATCCTAAGGGCTACTGAAAAAGAACAAAGAATTTTTAAGCCCTTCCAACTATTTTCTTTGGAACAGTTTGAGACAGGTGAAACTGCAAAGGAGGACTCTTTAGGGCCTGAATTTACTACTTCTGCTTGATTTCTCTCTCACATCCCACACTACTGAAATCACACACTACCTTTTAATCACACGAGCATACTGCTGCCTGCATAGCCCATTGTTTAAACACCACCTGCCACAGTCAATGCCAATGTGCAATGTAAAGATGTGCTAAAGTAGAAAATTTCTCTTCTTAGGTTACTCACAGTTGGCCACAGCAGCAACAACTGAAAAAACAGTATGTGATGTAGGCACTAACTGAGTGGAAAAAAAATCATATAAACTGACTGCAGTATATATTTTTCCACTACCTATTAGTTTCAGCATGGACATTGCAGGGGAATCATGCCACCCCAGCAGCTCTAACATTGTTGTTACCAAAGAATATGGGTAAGAGAGAAAAATGCACCATCACATACATATACACCACTACATTCACTTCACATGCATACATACAACATTCGTTAAGCCAGCACTTTTGGTGCCTTTAGCACACTTAAATCCCTGGTTAGGCTAGACTCACAAACACAAAGAATGTTACCTTGTTTCAGGAAAGAATGCTTATCCTTTAGGAAGCCCTCAATAGCTTTTCTTTCTTTTGCATGGCAAAAATCTGTCCATTTTATGGATTGTGAGCACATTTAGATTTTGCTCTAATTTGAAACTACCATCAGGTCATAATTTGTTGCTCAGCCTCAGCAAACCCACAATACCAGAAAGTATCCTATCCTTCTCCTAGGCAGTCTCTGTGACACCTACAGTGCATATCAAAATGAACTAGATCTTATCTTTTATGTACTGCAAATTAATTGCTAGAGCAATGCTCTTAGATACTTGTCTCCTTTGCCGGCGGAGATGACTTCATGGGTATGTCTGTTCTGATCAAGCAACCAGTCAAATAGATTAAACCTCAGCTAAGCTGGCTTTGAATTTTAAATGGAATACAGGAAGAGAAAAGAGGTCCACAGCTGGATGCTGGCTTTAGTTGGGAAACAACAGCTCAGCCTCTGCTGCCTGCCTCCTATCTGAAGCTCACATAGTTAGAGCAAGAGTTTTCTTTTTCCACCCTGCTTCATTAGCTAAGTTTATGCAGGTGGTTCTGATGTCAGTCAGGAAGGGAAAAAACTATCACCTCTTCCACACTTAGACCAGCAACTGCCGCAACTGCAGTGCTGAGGCTGACTTCCAACTGCTGCCTTTCTCTAATATTCAGTAGTTGAGTAACAGAGAAAAGCATCTAACCTGGGTAGCCACCAGTCTCCCTGGGGAGTTGCCATATATTAATTGTTCAGTGCTGTAATGGAACAAAGGAACACAGTGGTCTTGACTAGGAAGCACTGATATATGTACCTGGTATGTCCATAAACTCAGTGGGTCTAAGACAAAGGCAGGACTCTTGTCACACATGGTGTGGAGTTAATTTTCCACTTTGACACTCCCTTCACTTTCTTTTTTCCTTTTTTTTTCTTTTTGTTTGTTTTTGGTGCTGTAGATTTTGAAGGGTTTTTTACCTTGGCCAATGATGTTTCCAAAAATACAAAACCAAGCAAAAAATTGTTGACACATCATTCAGTCCTAGTTCTGGCCACTTCATAATCCCCACTTTTTCCTCCATGGTTACAATATATTCCATTTGCACTTCTTTCATTTAGAATATCTTTCATTTTGTTAGGATCCTGTTGTACCCAGCTATTCCTCTCTTTCTCCTTAGTTCAGATATACCTGTCAAATTTTCAACCACATAAAATAATCCATACTGGAGCTACTATATTATTTACTGGTCCCTGTTTAGGACCATGGAATTTTTGTGCTGCGTGGTCTGTAATAATTCAAGTCCACTGCAGTACTCAGGGAAGAGTCTCAGATCTCTTATCCCACATTTATCTGGACAAAAAAACCCATACAAGTAATAGCAAATGTTTATTGACACTCCATGTATGCATACACATATATTACGCACTCTGATGCCCCTTAGTTTTTTTTCCTAATTTGTTTTGAAAGGAGAATATAGGACCCTGTAAGAAGAAAATGTTGCATGCTGAATGATTCTTGCTGATGTGATGTCAAATAAAATGACTTTGCAAGAGGCCTAGATTTGGTTGATGCATTTTGCTACTCCTTACCACCATGATTTACTGTGGTGTATGAGGAAACTGTTGCTGTCCAAAGCTGCTGAATTAGCAGAATGAATGTCACAAAAAAAGAAAACTTCAGGGTAAGAACCAGTTTGAAGTAAGAATATGATTTCAACAAAGGCCAGCCTGTGCAGAACTTCTAGTTACATGGGGTGTATTGACCAGCTAAGAGAAAGAATATATTGTTTAGGTATGCTTTTGAAGACCTTGGAAGAGAAACGTAGGGGGAAATCCTGGCCTTTTCTGCAGTAAACACCAAACTTCCCGTTCACTTTGTTAAACCAAGATTTCGTCTCGTGATTGAAGCAGAAATCAGTCTCAAAGCTGGGGCAGCAGATGGTTGAGCCAGGATTTGGGACACAGATTTCAGGAGTGTAGACAGGATTCAGAAAATGCTGGTAATTAGGAATGGAACTAATAATTGAGCTTGCAGATATAAAACTCCTGAGATACAGAATGTAATTTTAAAATTGAACATCATAAAAACGTCTTTTTAAATTTTTTTTAGTGCCTCAGCAGAATAAAAATGTCATAAAATTACCTTGATTATGTCATCATAGAGAGAACTAATGGCCTCTTAAGAGAATTGTTATGAAAATAATCAAGTTCAGAAAGTATTTACAATCACTTAATATGTCTTGAATAAAAATATTTCAGTTTGACTTTATCTGAAGCTCATTTCTGTATACCTAATACTATTACCACAGCATAATACACAATATATTAGTATAGGATAAGCTCATAAATAAGTCCATTACAAATATAATTTTAATATGATAAATATCAAATAACTATTAATGAGAAACAATTTGGTATAAAATGTCATTTTGCAAATAAAAATTGATTGGTAAAATAGCTATCAAAAACTACTGGAAAACATAACCAAAAAACTTCATACCACTTAATAAATAAATAACTGTAGAGCTTTCCATGTTAAACTTAGAATTCCTTCAAAATAAGGAAGAAAACTGACTTATGTATATTTCTTACTCTACGAAATGGTTTAATGTATACACCACTTACAGTTAGAGCATTGCCTCAGCACCATTCATATGTGACTAATATGAACATTGAGCAGAATTAGAAAATCTAATGTGACCAGGTCAAGATCTGTGATATAATCTACAGTTTACAGGGTGAAAAAAAAAAAAAAAAGAAAACCAAGCCAAAAACAAACACACAAAAAAAAGCAATCTGGATAATATTAAAAAGTGGGTTTATGGCATTTTTCTGAGCCAGCACTAGTTGGTTTTTTTCTGCTTTGGTTAAATCAGTAAAAGTTCCTTGATGTTCAGTACCTGGGTAAAACTAGGTAATTTAAGTACCTTCCTAAAGTTACCTAATCCTAAGTCTTCAATTTCTGTTTGAATCTTGGTCATTGTACTTATGAGCTGGAAGAGTTTGAATGGGAATAAAGGGAGAGACTTAGCAGACTCTCCTATTGATAACCTAATGCCCATACTGATCTCACTATATCTTTAGCAATTTTTTTAGACTAAAAAAAATAAAATTAAGTTTAAAATTGAATGAAAATATAAGAGAGATGTTATGCAATGGAGGAGTAAGCACTTTCTTTACACACAGATGTGTCTCCAAATCATAAATGGCAAAAAACTGTGATCACCCACAGGAAACTTCTTGTTGTCCTAATGCATTGTGATTCAGTTTTTATATGGAAACAAGTTTCAGAGGTTCTTGAATTGTTAATTTTTCAGGTTTTCTGTCCCTTTTCTTTCCAGTAGATACCCTATTATAATGGAGACCGTGCATATTAAAAAGAGAAATCCAAACATTAATCTTTCATTTGTGAACAAATATATTTGACAGAGCATACATTCTTTTGAGTGTGGACTAGATGTTGACAGTAAAAAACATTCTATTTCTATTGAATGTTTCTTCTTTGTTATAAAAAGGAAAGTTTACATGTATTGAAGTCCGATTTCACCTTGAGAGACAGATGGGTTACTATCTCATCCAGATGTACATACCAAGTCTATTGATTGTGATTCTCTCCTGGGTGTCATTTTGGATCAATATGGATGCAGCTCCAGCCAGAGTGGCTTTAGGCATAACAACTGTGCTGACCATGACAACACAAAGCTCAGGTTCACGAGCTTCTCTTCCAAAGGTAGGCGAAATTTCCTTTGTTTGTACTACATTAGTCATAATGTTATGTGACAAACACTTTCAATCGACCTTATGTGTTTTGATTACTAGCATTCAACCATTTTCTAAAGGAGATAAATAATTTTGAACTATTGGGGGGGGGGGGGGGGGGTTGATTCTCCAGACAAATACATTCTATTTCTCCCATCTCAACTATTTACCCAACCATGTATCTACTAAATTCCATGAACCTTAACAAGAAATGAAAACAATGTTATTCAATACTACATAAATACTGCTTAGTAATTGACTGGCTCATCCTTTTTCACATCCCAGTGTCTGATGACATACTAGTAGTTACAACTGAAATTCTAAAGGCCACAGATCCTAACCTGTTCTCAATTATATTCCTTTCTCAAAAACTGCCAAATTATGAATTAACTCACTACTTACAAACACAGTTACATTAAAATGTAGAAAAATGTGAACCTAAACAGCTCCAAACAATTGTGTAAAAAACATTTACAACACAATGTAAACCGCTTAAAGTTTATTTCTATTATTAATTATTCTATTATTAATTATTCAGTTTTCTGAATTATAATTACTTTGAATATTTTCTGTTTCATTTTAAGGCTTATTCCTTGACCTTCTTCATGTGTCATAGCAATTAATAAAAATAAAATATATACAATAAAAATACACAAAGTCCCATTCTGTGTTAGTTTTACCGTAATATTTTTAGGTTGTCTAATTGCATTTCTTTCTAAGTAAAATCGATAGCCCTAAAACAACTGAGCATGCTCTGTGTCTTAGATATATGGATCTGAATGCATCCAAATGTAGCATCAACAACTCAGAAAAAAAATGTAAGAGATTAACAGAGAGTTATATATGGGTTTTGTCAGATTTTGAGGCCTGAAGCTAGCTATATTTGCTTATATTAAAAAGCTCTTGTAAATCTGCGCACAAAGAGGGAGCAGGCCTTACTTTCTTGGTTCAGATTATGTCCTGCATCTGAGCTTGGCCATATGGGATTGCAATGAGCTCTATTCTGTATCTGATTCTCAGGACTTTCACTGTGTCAAAATTACAGAACTAATTTAAAACTATATATCTGATTTACTATGACTATATTAGCAATGAATGAACACATCAGAGTTCTCCACCTATGTCCTTCTTCTACCTAATTTTATTGCAGGAATTTTCAGTTGCATCCATTTTAATACAGGAATTCCCACTGGTCCTACCATAAGCTATTCTTTGATTCTTTAGTGTCATTCACAGATCTCAGTGAGAGAAACGGAGGAAGAGCATGCGTTTCTTGTGGATTATTTGGTTTGAGATGTTTGTGATGCAGTATACTATAAGGAACTGTTAATGATTTAAACACACTTTGTGAAAGAATAAATTTTAAAAAAATAGCAATTTATAGATTGAATTTTTATTCTTCTTATTATGTAATTTCATGTTAAGTTTTGTTTCATAACAGTAGTGTGGGGGTGTGGAGGTATTAATGCACTTCCTGCTGACATGAAATACTTAATTTCACATCTGTGGCTTTAACGTATTCAGTCTTCTCCTTTCTTATCTCCATAGGTGTCATATGTCAAAGCCATTGACATCTGGATGGCAGTGTGTCTGCTCTTTGTATTTTCTGCACTTTTGGAGTATGCAGCTGTAAACTTTGTGTCAAGGCAGCATAAAGAACTTCTGCGCTTCCGCCGCAAAAGGAAGAAGAGCAAGGTAAAAGTAATGGTATTCACAGCTTTGAAAGAGAACCTGACTGAATTATGCCAGGATATAGGGTTAATTTGGTAAACATGCTACAGTTTAAAGTGGCAATACAAATAAAATGACATCACAGCATAAAATTCACTATAGACAGAGGGTAGCTACAAGGACTGTAAATTGTATAAATCCAACTTGAATTCCTGAAGGAGGGATTAAGAAGGATTTAAATGAGGCATGGAGCATATAGGAGCCATCTGCACAAACATGAATTTCACTCTGTTAGAGGAGTTAGATTATTATTCAGTGAATGAATTTTGCTGGTATTTGCAGCAGTTTGTACTATATTGAGATTCAACAAATAATATTTCCTAATTTAATTCTAGTACTCAATTCAAAGCCTTAACAGCTGTGTTTCATGCAAATATTTTTTAATACAAGAAATACTTTTTCAAATAACATTATTGGTGAAGAATAAACATTTTACTTTAAAAGGCTGATAAATGTGTGTTTTTTTTCTTCTGTCCTGCTAATTTAGTGTAAATTGTTCATACAAATAGTAAAAACTTTAATATAGTAATGGCTATTAATATTTATTTTATAGCTGGAGATATATAGACTACCGCAAAATAACTCACTACCAGTGTGCAAAGTCAAGCAGCTAAGGCTACAAGTTTGAACTCTGAAGCCTGTGGTTAAATCAAGCAATAATCAAAATTTCTTACGGCAGTATATAATTCCTACTTCTGATTTCATGAAGAGTAAATAGTTCTCCAGCCTATCCATTAAATGAGTACCCACCTTTCCACAGGTTTTCAGTTACTATCTAGAATATTACTAGCGAATGGAAGTCTGATCATAGCAACATGATTCAGTTCTGTTGTCTTTCATTCCTGAAGACTTACCTCATGTTAACTGCTTACATGCAAAGAGATGACATTTTATAGGTTGTTTCGCTCTTACTTAAAAGATATTGCAAATCTGCACTGCTGTAAAACCTACCTAAGCAGTCTCTGCTAGTAAGACTGAGTGTTAAGAGGCAGGTAGGACAGTCAAATGAAAATGACATTTTCACACATTTGCCTGCCCTTGTGTGTTGAGTCCCAGATTTCTTAAGCTGCACAGAGAAACTCATCTGCTGTAGCCTAGATGATGAGTCAGACTGCATGTACCTGCTTTCAACATTCATCCCGGTGAAAAATGGGCTTCGTTCTTCTCCCTGACAGTAGCAGAAAAAATAGAAGTTTTGTGACAGAGTATTTGTTTCTGAAATATGGCAGCTCTCTGAAAGCTGCTTAAAGGTTTGGAATGGGAAGAATGGGATGGGGCAGACACAGATTACTGGACAGATGTAGGTGAGCCCCAACAACTGCATGGTGTATCAAATACAAACAGCTGTGGTGAGTGATATGTCACTGTACCTTTAGTCCATTCATCTCTCTTACCATGTTGAGAAAGTTTCTTCTGGATCTCAAGCAAATTCACCACATTTAACTTTAATGACATCTTTCTTAAATACAGGTCAATTACTACGAGCATAGGGTTAGAAACTGGTAGGTGATATCTTCCTTCCTTGGAATCAAACCAAATCTCTTTCCAGCGCTCTCTTAGCAAGATTTCAAACTCACTAAAGACACTTATTCAGCAATCACAGTCAATGACATTTCAGCTTAGAGGTATGTAAGGGAGGACCCACGATATACAAAACAATGCTAAAAGAAGACCTCTTAAAAAAAAAAATATGCACATAAATAACCTCACTGATTTAAGTGTTTTGCTGGATTAGTGCTTGACATCACGGTATTTTTGAATTCAAGCTTAGAAGTCCTTATTCTAATTTTACACTTCATTAGACAGTCTTTAGCTTCAGGTAGGTTGCCTCCTAGGTTGTCATAAAATCACAGGATTAAACCTAGAGACTTCAGGGTATGTAGTAAAGTACTCCCCTTAGATTCTGAAGGATGGAGACATGCACTTCAATGCTTTTCTTCATAACAAACCCAGGTGAGGGTATTAAATATTTTTGAGGGTATATGGCTTTCCCTTCCTCCTGTATCTGTAAGCTTCACCATGAGACAGGCTTCTCAGTATAAATTTTTCAAAAAAATACTTTCTTCCTATGCAAGGTTATGATTTTAGAGAAACAGTAATTTTTCAGAAAATATTAATTTAACTAAATGTTTCCTGACTCACTTCCAACCCATGTAGAGCTAGAGCTCCTGGTCAAAGTTAACCTCTGAGAATACACCTTCTCAAGCTTTAGAGACAGCTCAGCTAACTGATTCTCTCTTTCTCAATGTTTTATTAAACCATTCCTTGCCAACAAGTATACAGGATTGGAAACATTAGAGCATGGAGATTTTATTTCCTCCAAAAAATTTGGATCACATCCTAAACCCTCTGGTATACAAATAATAAATTATGTTTTACAGATTAAAAAATTCAGTAAATAACTAGCCTTCCTTGCCACACATATTATTATTTATTCACCACAATTTCTAACATGAAATGTAGTCCCCAGGATCATAAGTCAAGTAACCTGTTTTTTATTTCTCTTTTGTCTTTTTCAAAGTTGGCTGCTACAGCTCATGATTATAAAGTTTTGTATGTTTGTTATCCTATTGGACTAGGTCAAACAGACACTAGCTGTCAAGAATTAGATTGCATTAACTTTTAAAACTGTATAAAGAAATGTTTATTTGGCCACAAAGTCAAAAAAAGTGAAAAGAAGTTATTTTAAAAGGCTGCATTTAAAATAAACTTCAGAGGCTCCCTTGAACATTAAATCCTCTTCCTTTGCAAAGTGAAAAACACTATTCTATTCAGTATTTGTGTCCAAAACTATTAGAGAAATTTATCCATTAGGATAAATTATTAGACTTTTACATTCTGCATACTTCCATTCTTGGGACACTTTACTAATGTCAGGTTTTTCTACCAGGTGAATTCTAACTGTTAAGTACAGATTTTTTTTTTTTTTGCATTGGCATTTTATCTGCAACAACACAGCAAAACTTATAGCAATTCGACTGTGTTGCAAAAGTAAAAAAATAGATGAGTTTGGAAATATTTTGTTCTAGATATGTGTTGACAGAAGAGAATATTTATGAATAATATCTAATTGCAGTAAGGCAGCTGAAGAATTTTCAAAGTCTATTTTCTTTGTAATTAGAAAAATATGTTTGTTGCAAGAAATATTTACTTTAACCAAGTAACCGAAACAATAGTGCAATGATTGAATTTCAGTGCCTTTGGGAGCTCAATGGATCCATTTTCCTGACTTAAGTCAAGATCATTTATACCTAATTCACCTCAGTCATAAAAATTCCACAAGCTCCCCTGAAATCTATTCCAATTGTTTAAAAAGTTTTTTACTACTGCTTTTTTTGGCCTCTCATGGCTTGTCTAGCAGCGGTACAGAAAACAGATTACTTCTTTCCTTTATGTCACCATTTGCACATTTCCATTCAGTCTTTTCTTTAAGTATTCCCAGTTGGTACAGTTTTGGGGTCTGGTTTGGGGTTTTGGTTTGTTTTGGTTTTTTTAAGTTTGTTTTTTCTTATTTGTCTTCCCTGGAAATTCTCCTAATAAGTCCATATACTTCCTCAAAACTGTGTTTGCAACATGAACAACATGAAATCTACCCAGTAACAGTTAAAAACAGCCAAAGGACCAAATGATTCAAATTATACACTTGTTTATCCAAATCATTTTATCATTTGCCTTCTAAACAACATCGTGTTATTGACCCATATCAGAACTGTGACCTTCCATATCTTCTGGGTCTTTTTCCAGAACTACTGCAGAGCCATTGGGTTTCCATCTTATGCTTGCAAAGTTGATCATTTCTGGCTAAATGTATTTGCATCTACTGACTCTCCTTCTCTATTTTTCAGATGCTTTGTTCAAATCATTGAATTCAATTCTAACTCTAAACATATCCTCAAACAAATTTGAAGGTTTTCATAGGATGAAATATTTCGTAAATTTAATTAAAAGTATGGGTTATTCCTTCTCATTGCTGGTTGAAAACACAAAGGAACTGGAATCTCTCTCTTAAAAAGCATATGATGGAACTTGGATAAGACCCTTGCAGTGAATTATACGGTTATACAAATTGCAATTGTGTACAGAGCTGTAATAAGATATTTTGGGATACAAAGCTCATCTATCCTTGCCATTTTTCTAATGTTTTTTCCAACTATAGTCACTTCCTCTTTTTTACACCATCTAGTTCATTTGCAGTCTCCCTTCCCAGACAACAGTTACAGCAACATCAAAGGCAGTTCTTAGGTATAACAGCACCCTCTGGCCACCCTTTTTATGATTGTAAGTATGGACCTCATTCAATGATTCCAGATAACTAAATGGCAAATTTCTTTCCAGAGGCCCAATCCAATTTGCACAGAATTAACAAAAATTTTGAAGTGTCTGGGATTGTGTTATAAATACATTTATAGATAGAAACTATTATTGCAACATAATATACAACCTACTCATTGCATTTGCCAATGAGCATCACAATAGGCATAGGAGATTTTTTTAAAGGGTCTAATACCTTTATGATTACAAAAATGGCATAATGAATCCTGAGAACAGGGGAATTTTGGTTCTCAATTTGAGACCTCATTTGTTATTCAGTATATGAGCCATAGTGCTTTGTCTCTGACAGAGAAAAAACCTGTCTAGCGAACAGAACTATTTCAGAAACATTATATTACCATTCCTTCAGAATGAATGAATATTAATTATTCATTTACAGTTACACTCCTTTCCGTCTTGAAAGACAAAAGGAAAAAAATGGCAGAATTAGAAGTCATACAGGGATACTGAAACACACCTATGATCAGTGCTTTTTCTTAGTTGCATTTACATTCTATGGGGAAAAATATTAACTCTGTATATATACTGAATAATAACACTTTCATTTTAGATCAGCTGTTAATATGTATTTAGTTTTCAGGACTATTCAATCTTTTAATCCTATTTTCAAAAATCTAAAGATCACCATATCTTTAGAGAGGAAAATAGACATGCAAACTAGATTGTCTGTAATGGTAATCACACCTCTTTTCTTTTGTTTTCTTTTTGGTCAACCCATCCGTTTTGATGAAAGTATTTTGAGGGAATTCTTGATGGAAATGAAATCAGTGAATCATTACAGCATAGCAATGGCTTGAGATGTACAGGACCTATAGACGGGACTTTGCCTCAAATCTACAGTACAAATTTAAGGGTAAACTATGAAGAAGATTTCCCATTTGTCATAATGTGATATCCAATCATTAATAGAGGCCCTGTCCTTTTGTCTGAAATAATGTCTTCCCATGTGAACTTCATATACCTTCATTGCTACCTGTATGTGATGACGTGAAATGTTGATAAAGGTACTGTCTTGGTAATTTCATAATCAATTTTGATCTGTTTAAATCTGGATTAAAACATAGTATTAAAATTTTGCACTATTTGTAGTGCAAGACAATTCATTAACACTTTCCTTCTCAAAACTGAACAGTAAAAAATGTAGTGTTCAAATTACCAGAGTCAAGGCTTCAAATAAGCTTTCAAGTTGCTACCACAACCTATAATCAATAGGCTGTGGAGTTATTTTCAGCCCTTATATATATTATTTCTCAAGATAAATGTATTATTAAATATATGGATGGAAAACAGCGTGGTCACAAGACCACAGACAGTGACAGCTTTCTCTTAATTTATACTTAAGTATTTTGTAGAACAGCACTGATACAGAAGTAACCTAATTGAAATTACTTCCTTCAGATCTTCAAAGAATTCTAACTTTCTAAATGAAAATTGTTATCTAAATTTACTTGCACTCTTAAATTACAGTAATTTTAATAGAGATGATAAAATATTTATATCTAGCTGTATGCGGAATAACTTTCCAGCTGTGAATTTTAGAGCTGAACGTGTGACAAGTGCATTCAAATCAAACTCTTACTAAAATTCATTCATGATAGGATTTTTTAAGTTTTATCAAAAATCTATGAGAAATCACTTTCTTTGGTGATGATCCACTAAAATACACAAAGGGAAATAAAAGCTTCCTTATTATTTATAAAATTCAAATAATCTAACCAATATGGAGGACTTTTTCAGGAGAATTCACTGTCCAGATTATCAACTGGAGTATACAGGGTATGTCTTTTAGATGATTTCTACAGTGGCAGACTCAGAGGCATGCATTCTGAGAAATATTTCTAGTCAAAAAGACAGACTTTAGCCAAGCCAATCAACAATAAAAAAGGCATGTCACTGACATTTTATATAAATGCCTTTGAAAAAGTATTTAAAAGTTAACATCAATAATAACAGTAAATGCATCTTTCCTGCTGTGCACAAGCACCCTCATATGAATCTGAGGCCAAGTTAGTGATTTTGCTGCATTACGAACCTGCTGGAAAACTTGCAGAACCACATTTTGAATAATCCAGTTGCTACCCTAGAAAAGAACTATGGTGGCAATTCCTGCCTATCCATTAGCCCTAGCACTTTGATCTGACTTGGCAGGCTCCAAACATCCTACCTGACCTCATGGAGACACCATCCAACAGACACTGGGCAAAAATGCTGGACTCCTAGAAGGACCTTCACATCACTTCCTCAACAGAGGGCATTTCCAAGCAGCCTGCTGGCAGACTGAATACAGGATGTCTGCAAGCATAAAAAAAAAAAAAAAAAAAAAAAAGGAGAGATCTGTCCTTGAAAACATTCTAGGGGATCATTCCATTCAGGTAAGCCTAAAACAGAGACAGTAAAGTCTTAGTATATAGTGCCTCATCCTGAAAACCTGTATAACTGAAAGCTGCTACTCAGGAATTATTTTACTGTCTTTCTCAGCCTGTGCAATTATAAACATTATTTTCTGGAGAAGCATGAAAAGACAAAACTCTGAAACGCACATATGATAGTGTTTAAATGGCAAGTTTATGGTAAATTCTCAAAGTCCATGCATTTGTAACTTAATACTTCTGTTAGCTGAAATACAACACTACAACTCCGCTGGAATACAACTGCTTTAAAGATGTTATTTCCCATTCTTTTCTGACAGGAGAGGAACACTATTGTAGTAATTAAATCTCTGTTTTATCACGTCATCAAATAATGATCCTATCATTTTGTATTTCTGTTATTCATTTCCATAGTAAAATAAGTCAGTGATTTTTCCTCCTCCTTTTCTTTCATGTTAATTTTTCTTTATTTTTGTATTTTTAAAGGCAAAATCTAATACAAATTTGAAGTACGGTAGTTTCAGTGAACTATATTACTCTCTTCATTTATTTAGTTTACATATATGAAAAAGTATTGCAGTTGGGGGATAACTACATCTGCTGGATGGTCATGCTGACGATCAAATAATTCACTTCAAACTTAGTGATTTATCTGCATTCTTTTGTAGCTAACTTATTCAACTATTAAGAATCCTCACTGGATTTTTTTTAAAAATAGTAATTAAAAATGGTTCTTCAAGTAAGTATTATTGATGGAAGTTTTAAATATTTTTAGAATTAATTCTCCATTGAAAAATATTTTCAGATTTACCAAATGTCACAGGCAGTTTCAGAATGAAAAGTTTGGAAGCTTGGATTTTAGCTGAGCTCTTTGAGAAATTCTATTTGTATAAACTAAGAGGTTAAAGTAAAAAAAAATTGCTTCAGAACTATTGAATTAAAACTCTAATTATTTGACTTTGGTACATAAATAAATAAATACTTTTTTAGCTAGGAAGTGCTTTAAAATATCAAAAATTTGCTTACAAAAGGAAAATTGCTGCTCACCTCCTTTTATAATAGTTATGTGAATTATTTTTCAAAATAATTATGTAAGAACTAACATATACATAATAATTTATATACTTCACAAAAGTCTAAAATCCTACAGCAACTAGGATAAATTAGGCATGAAAAATAGACATTCTTTAATTTAAAATTATTGAAAAAATGGTGAATGCCATCAAAATCATGTGACTATCCTTGAGGCACCTACATAGTGAAGGAGTATACTGGAATATATTTCAGAACCAAATTTGGCTCTGACTTCACAGACTATATATCATTTAATTGCCTGCATCTGTGCCTCTTTTACTGCTTGAGGATACCTATAACTAGGTAAAGAGAAGTAAAAAATATGTCTCCAGACACAAGCTACATTTTTTAATGTATGAATATTGTAAATGTAAATTAATATTGTAGAAATGAATAATGTAAATATGAAATATGAAAATATGTCTATCTTCAGACCATGCACTTTTGTTTCTGTGCCATGTAATTAAAAATCACTTTCTCTTAAAGTTCCCTGAATTCTGGATATCTTTGCCAATTTTCCCCTGAATTGACAGAAGAATGAGTTGGAAGAAAAATCTGGCCTTTAGTTTTCATTCATTTGTATTTTAAACTAAGACACTTTACATACTATTCTCTTTATCTGATGCATTCACATAGATCAGCAGAAATAAGGCATACAGATACAATATACAGTGGCCAAATATGCAGAATTCTCACTAATGTAATTAATGTGCAAAATATTAGTGATTTTATGATAAGTATCTCTAGATATCTAGAGGCCAGGATCCTGGTTTGTTAAGCAGTGTACAGGTTTAATGGGTGTTGTCTAAAAGACCATTGTAAAGTTTTTCCATTTGAAGACTGTGGATATTTACTGTAAATGGGGAAACTTAAACCAAATCAGAAATTGTGTGCTAAATTACTGTTAGTTTACTAAGCTTTCTCATTTCTCTGAGTAGATTACAGAATCTATAAACAAATAGAAAAATTCTGTGCTTGTTAAAACTCCTACAATATTTTTGACAGACACTGATAGGGATGAAATTTCAACCCGTTAAAATAAACTGTGGATTCAAGAAGTCATTGAGGTAATGGTGCAACTGTTGTTTAGCAGCAGGTAAGATTTGTGTAAATAATAGTAATTAAAAAAAACCTTCTTGCTCGTTTTCTTTATATTCTTTTTTTTTTCTTTTTTTTGTCCAACAGGATGATGATGCACGTGAAAGTCAGTTTAGCTTTACAGCATACGGAGTGGGCCCATGCGTGCAAGCAAAAGATGGAATGACACAAAAGGGGCCAAATAATCCTGTTCAAGCTGTACCAAAAAGCCCTGATGAGATGAGAAAGGTATTCATTGACCGGGCCAAGAAAATAGACACAATATCCAGAGCTTGTTTCCCGTTAGCCTTTCTGATTTTCAACATTTTTTATTGGGTAATTTACAAAATCATCAGGCATGAGGACATTCACCAATAACAAGACTAAGGCTTGCAGTACATAAAGATCTGGCTGTCACACTCGACCAGAAGCTTTTTTTTAGAAATGCACATCAGAGGAGTGACTGGAAGAGTTAAAAACACTGAGGTGGTGAAAAAAGATCCTACGTGGACTGCAATGACCAGGATGGAAGAATGACACCCAGAAAAGATACACCTGCTATTGTAAACTTTCCTTGTAAAGCTAAATATTAACAAATTTTTCATTGTAAATCACTCTCTACTGAACCTTTACTGCCAAGTATTGATACATACTGTTACACAGTGGTATAACTATACAGTACTCTCTGATGGTCCTTAATTTTTTTTTTTAATTCTGATGTATTTTTAATTTTAAAAATGGTTCCTGAGTACCCTAGATAAATCTCACAGTATTACAGAATAGATTAGTGTTTGTAACATTGATTTCAATTTTACAATATAATTACAAATTACTGATTGGAGAAAACAATTTAAAGGACTTGATCTAGTCTTAAGAACAGTACTGGTGGTTTTGCAATGAATATATTTGACATATTTAAGTCATATAATTTACTAAATGTATTTATATTACTGTTCCCCTGTTTGTTGAAATAGTCTCTGACAGCACAAAGTATACAGCCTAGTAGTCTGCCTATCACATGAGAAATATATTAAAATTTGTAAGGTATTGACTCCTGTAAAGGATTTTTTTTCCTTTTAATTACTTACACTTTGATAATTGAAACATATTTTTAAATATTTTTTATATTTTAAGGGTTTTTTTCTTCAATTCATGAAACTCATACAGCTAGTGAAATAGACAAACTACATCAAAATTTTGCAATACTTCACTTTGATTCAATGCAAAGAGATCTTGGACCAAAACTGAAAGCAAATAGTGAACTCCACTGAAGCCTTTGGAGGATGAACACAGTTATGTTTATGCACATTCATCTCCTACATGTTACATAAATATAGGAAGCTTAATTTATGAATATATCAAGTTTTCTGACTCATGCTTTGAAGTTTATTGATATAACTTAGATATTGCTTAAGAAGCACTTCACAACTTTGGAGAAACATGAAGCTCATCTAAAACATAAAAAAGGATCTGGATGGTCTTTTACATTTACTGTATTTCACATTAATAAATAGGAGACCAACCATTAAAACTCTTAGAAAAATCTTCCCTGTTTAGGTTTAAATAAGTCATTTTAGTTGCTTCTTTGAATTGTAACACCATAGATCAATCTTGTCTATTGGAAAACAAAACTATGCTAAGATATGAAAATGCATCATTTAGAATTATTAGATACTCTAAGTCCAGTAGCTGAGGCTGATTCTCATTGCAAAATATTTTTATTTTGAACAGGTTTAAAATTTTTGGTTTGTTGTTGATCAGAATGTGTATACAAAAGCAAAATCAGCTGGAAACAAACATCTGGTGCACTGCCAAAGGCATGGTGCATAGGAAGAAGCAGTAGCAATGTAACTCTGCACCGAGTAATATAGTAACCTTGGCTTTGGTTTGTTATTGTTTTCCTCCAAGGATTACTTAGAGAGATTCTAAAATAGTAGCTCTCAGATTTTGTTAAACTGTGTCAGAAAGAAGGTGTATAATCCGCCTTTATTTTAAAACTATTATTCTTTTATAGTTTTACTTCATTTATGATCTAAAATTAATTCAATTTACTTAAAATATTTTTTTTTTCTTGCTGAGATGGTGTCTGCTTTTTGTTGATCTATTTATGTGCATGTTCCAAAATATGATGTTCACTTATGAAGGTGCTCCTCTGTGTGAGGAAGTATCATGAACTAATGGTTGATATTTCAGTTGAGTTATATTCACCTCTCTCAAAGATGTCATTAACTGTATTGTATGAAAAGGGATGTTAATTTGCTTCTGTTAGTAGCAAAGTCAACAGTATTTTGTTTAAGGGCTGTTTTCAAATGCACATAACTTTTGGCATATCATTCTGCTGCCCTCAGGTGAGTAAAGATGTTCTATTTTGATATAATGGAACCAAGATCTCTCCTGAACTGGTTTTATGGGTTGGTTTTTTTCTGTTACTTTTGCCAAGGTAACAGAGGCCTCTGCAGTCCACTAATAATGTGTTTTTAAAAAGAAATAATAACTTAAAATTCAATTTTCACTTAGATTATTCCTAAATGACTTAGTGTACAGGCACCTGGTAAAGAAAGAGAGAAATGTCATTTGAGATGATAAGAAACTTCAAGGCACAAATGCCTGCTGTTCACCACTGACTAGGGGAAAAGTCCAAAACTGCCAGCTGGCATGCCAGCCCTCTTTACAAAGCTAGAATCAATAGATACAGACATCAGCTAAGATTAGTGTGGGAGTTGATTCTTTTGTAACTTTATAGTGAAGCAGCAGAGAATACTATTAAGAAGATGGAAGAATTGAAAGGTACTCTGCAGTGTTTGTCAGGCTGCAGTATTTGTGCTACAGTCCCATGAAAGAGACAGTGGAGAAGCAGAAAAATAATTATCAAGGAAATAATGCTTGAGGCAGATGGTATCTAGCAGGGGGCCATCCACATATAAATAAGAATCCATTAATTAGGCTGAAGTAGATAGCCACCTCATTTCACTATTACTGGACCAGGCCTGAGTACAAGTCCTTAGCAAACAACAAGGCTTCTTTTAAGCACAACCCCCGTATGACAGGCTAATGCAGCTTTGTCCAAAGTCATTATTCACCATAGGTGCAGACCCTGTAGTTCTCAGGTCATGTTTTTGTGGTCTCTGTAGGTCAGCCCTGTACTTTCAAAATAAAATACTGGTACTAGAAGGACATTGGAACACAATGAAAAGAGAGGGGGAACCATAGGATCTGGAGGAATACCCCAATAACACAGCTACTAAAGAGCTGGCACAGTCACTACAAAGGGAAAAAAAGGAAGGATGAGACACCCTTATTATTTTTCCCAGTCTCACAGTATCCTTGCCATAGGTACAACTGTTCAGGCAGGAGCAGTAGCTGCAGGGAGAAACAGTTTATATCAACTGCTACGAAGTATATATTGTTTTCTGAGAGCAGTTTCTACCTGTGCAGATTGACTTCCTCACCATCCGCTTTCCTAATGTAAAGAGGAGCAAAACAGGAAGGTACAGGATGAAAAGTGTGGGCTGTGCATAGCATAACAGGGACCACAGGAAGAGAGAAGCCCAAAGCAGAGCCTGGAACCTCTCATATGACTGTCTTTTCTTCCTCTACTAAAAAGAGATGAGGCCCATTCCGTGTCACCCCTCATAATGCCAAAAATTCCAGGACTTTGAGAGAGGATAAGAAAGGTCCCTTTGAGGTGCAGTAGAATTACTGAACTACCACAATACCAAACTCCTGCTTAAATTTGAAACAGCAAAAGGTATTTTATTTTTAAAATTATATTCAAATACCAACACAATGCGCTCTCACGGTTAGAGGAATGGTTTTTTCCTCTATAATGCTGACAAAATATAGGAGGCTTGAAGGTGTTTTACTGTTTAGAATTCAGATATTTCTAAAGAATCATTTGTAGTGTGTGAGGGGTGATTCTGTTTGCTTACTAGACAGACATATTTAGGTGATTTAGATGTGCACTTTACATTTAAGGAGTAAGGTATTGCTTCCACTTTTTATATTAATCCCTTACAGAACTGTAGGCTGATAATGTAGATAAAAATAGAATATAATAAACTGTACAAAACCTTATATTTTTAATAGTAGGAAAAAATAGAAAGTCTTCCTTAACCTTAGGGGGGGAAAAAAGTATTATTTGTAGCAATAATTTTATATTAGATGGAAATAAATTTATTTATACCATTTCCAGCCCAAGCTAACGTGGTTGGCTGGAAAAGATGTACTTTTGTGTAACTTCTGCTCTCATTTGAGCTACTATAGGAATTAATCTAATCCAACAGAGAAGAATTTGGCCTTAAACTGTGAAACTGCTAAATGAGCTCGTAGTGCTTACAGTACGCCTGTGAGATAATAAAATAACTTTATCCACATCTTACTGGCTATTTAGATGACAATTATATCAGACCTTCACAGTTCTTTTCCTTTTTGAGACAACTAAGAAGAAAAATATAATTCACAAACCAGACTACTTGTTAATAATGAAATGAGTATTCTGTTTTGGAGTGGTTATGGAAAAGGTGTCTTCAGGCAACACACATCACCTACAGTAATTACTGAAGTACTATCAATTTGGAAGGCTTGTGGAAGCAGGTTAGATTGCTAGAAACAGTGGGCTAATGCCAGAAAAAATGTTGGCTCATCCTGTATTCTTGACATTCTCAAATATTACTGCACTTCTTCACTTTCATCTTTGTGAAATATGCAATAAATGTTTCTTATGTTTGTATTTTAATGGATGACAGAGTGATACTAACAGATGAAATGGACTAAAGTAGCTACTGATGTTCCATGAATGTGGAATTGTGAGTTGTATAAAAAGAAATTGCACCATAAGCTTTTGACATAAAGGTTTAACATAATATACAGTATTTTGTGTGTTAGTGATCCTGGCTTTTTAAAGGCTACAGCAAGAAAAAAGAAAAATTTACATGATAGTGTATTAATAACTTGTCTGTGAGTTTTCAAAATATTCTCCGTGAGTTCTGTCTGATGGCAATTTCATCTCAAAGTACTTCCTTTTTGGTAAAAATCTATAAATGTGTTGTGCATGGATTTAATTAGATTCCTTTTTGCTGTATTACAGTATCATATTGCACTTAAGCTGACATTCTCTGCAGACAGAAGTGTTAAAAATGTGAAATTTATGGTAACACCCGTATCATTGTAGATATTTTGTTCAAAAAAAAATAAACAACTTTTTTTAGAAAACATGCAATTTTTTTATGATATTTTAGGCAACGAATTTAGAGTCAAAGAAGGGAGTATCAACACCATTGGAAAAAAAAAAGGATTAAATCCTCAGCAGTAGTTAAGGAGCACTACCATTAAGTATTTCAGGAGTGAAAACTTGAGAGAAGGATAGAGTGCCTTCAGTTGTTATATGGGCTCCAGTTCTGAAAAAAGCTCATTCTGAAAACTCAAGGAAAGTTATCTTGACAAATATCTATTGAAATAAGTACAACCATGCTCAAATAGTCCTGTTGATCTTATCAAAAAGGCAAAGAATGTCAGTTGCAGCAAAATAGACTTTTGAAAATTTTATAGAACTGTGAGCCCTCCTAAGTATTCCTTGATAAAAAAATGCCTGAAGTTAGCAAATAAATCCTTTGCAAACAGTCTGAGTTCTGATAATCTGATTGCAGCATTGTTAATGCACTTATAAAGAGCACAGAGAACGCTCATCTAAGTAATAGCCACATGTCAGTGTGATGCCATTTAGACTAGAAATTTTTAACAGACATCACAAATGTTTTGCAGTCCCTGCCCACATATGACAAAAGGCAACATCAGTTCATACATTTCAACTTGCTTTTCACATTGATGGAATACAAAACAAAAAGTTTGACATAATTGCTAATGAAGTATTTCCATTACCTGTCTCTAATAATTCAGTTCAGTACACTTATGACTTGGAGCTTTATAAAATAGAAATTTCTCAAGAGAACAGTCAAATGTAACAAGACCACCAGGGAAACCTTAACAGAAATCTTGAGCAAGCCTTCATAGAGCCCACAGAACTGTGTGATCAGATCTTTACTATTTGTGACAGCTGTTGCTCCAGCAGATCTGTAACACCTTGTCTGCCCAAAAGCAAAGCATAACTGGTACCTCTGACCTTGTTCCAGTATGTTCCCAAGCAACAACGCCATGAAACTACTGCAGTAGCAAATGTTTTCACATAGTTCCCAGAGCAAGAAAACTGCAAATGTACTGTACCAGGTGAGCAACAAACAATTAAACAAGAAATTAACAGTCAAATAATGTCATAGAAAAGAGAAGTAATAGATCTTAAAGAGATCAATATATGATTGTATGGCATAAACTATGTGGCATTTTCAACACAGAATTCTGGAAAATCAGATATCAAATATTCTTTTTCATGATTGTATATATAGTTACCTAATTATTTTTAAAATATCTAATTATTTTTTAAATTTTAAAAAATATTTAATTTCACATAGTCCATACATTAGATTTTATTTTGTACTATCCTACTCACTATACACTATCAGGATCTGAGAACAATTTTTTTTCTGAATATGTGAATTTAAAACCCAGGACAACAATCATCAGAAGTCGCAAACTAGAATTACAGCAAAATTGTCATTTTGGAAATAAATCAAACTTTTTCAAAATTTAAATAATATACTTCTAAACATTTAATAAGCAAAATATATATATAATGTTTCCTCATTAAAAAAAAAAGAGATATTTCAACAATTACTTCACAGACTTACAAAGTCAGAGAATGGCTGATGTTGGAAGGGACCTCTGGATGTCATCTTCTGCAAACCGCCTGCTCAAGGAGGGCCACTTACAGCCGGTTGCCCAGCATCGTGTTCAGACGGCTTTTGAATATCTTCAAGG
This sequence comes from Pipra filicauda, assembly GCF_003945595.2. Lineage (NCBI taxonomy): Eukaryota > Metazoa > Chordata > Aves > Passeriformes > Pipridae > Pipra > Pipra filicauda. Next base: position 5,608,643 of record NW_024104842.1, read on the forward strand.
ATGAAGAGTCCACAGCCTCTGTGGAGTGCTCTGTCACCCTCAGAGCAAAAAGTGTTTCGCAATATTCAGAGGGAACATCCTGTGCTCATTGCCTCTGACTCCATCTTCTTTACAAACTCCACACAAATTTTACATAAACTGATGAAATCCACCTAAACTGGACACAATAGTCCAGATGTGGTCCTACCAGTCCTGAATCACCTCCCTCAGCCTGCTGGCAACACTGTTAATGCAGCCAAGCACACCATTAGTCATCTTTGTTGCAAGGGCACATTTCTGGCTCATGTTCAGCTTGGGGCCCACAGGACCCCCAGGTCCTGTTCTGAACACCTACTTTCCAGCTGTTCATCCCCCAGCATACACTGGTGCATAGGTTGTTGCTCCCCAGATGCAGGGCTTTGCACTTTCACAAGACTGAAAAAACTTTTCTTGTAATGTTAGTCCTTATTTAAGTGATCTGTATTTAAAACCTCTACTGAGGTAACGAGTTCAGCCTCAAATCCACTTATGCCATGTTTTAATTCCTCTCTTAACAAGCCAAATAACACTCTGACTTACTTGAAAACATCAGGGTGTTACTTTGGGTGTGTTTACTTATTCTCAGTAGGTATGTTCAGTAGGTACAGAAGACATTAAACAGTTGTTTCTAAAAGCACATTATACTGCAACTTGTTTTTCCACCTGAATATGAGGAAGCACTTTACTGTGCAGGTGACCGAGCACTGGAACAGATTGCCCAGAGATGTTGTGGAGTCTCCCTCACTGGACATACTCAAGAACCATCTGGATGCAATCCAGATGTGCAATGTGCTCTAGGATAACCCTGCTTGAGCAGGGAGGTTGGACCAGTTGACCCACTGTACTCTCTTCCAACCTGACCCATTCTGTGATTCTGTATGAAGTTGGAGTAAACCTCATGTAGGTGTGCTAGATCACTCGTTATGAGTATTAAGATGAACTTATTTAGGAGGATATCGGACATTTTTACAAGTTTCAATTATACTTGATTGCATTATATGCGAATGAGGTTTCCCTCCCCATCCATTTCTTGTTTTATAGTAGCAAAAGCATCGTCATTTCTCCGGACAGTATAAATTAGACCACGAGATGGCTCCCTCGCACATGGATTGAGGGATGTCATGGGTATTTCGGTTTTGTTCCAGGAGATAAACTTCAGCAAAATGCATTCTTCTGGAAGACGATCCAGGCACTGACTGTCATTATTAAGAGGGAAATTTATAAAGCATAACTACTATTCATGCTACAAATCATACTTCATTTTGAAAGTTATTAACAATAGGTGTGCTGCCATGCTATAATAAAGGCAAAGAAGGAAGTATTAGAAGGCTTCAGGGTGACCTAATTGTGGCCTTTCAGTACTTGAAGGGAACCTTCAAGAAAGATGGAGGGAGACTTTTTTACAGGGAATGTAGAAATAGGACAAGTGATAATGGCTTCAAACTGAAAGAGAGTAGGTTTAAATCAGATATTACAAAGAAATTCTTTCCTTTGAGGGTGATGAGGTACTGGAACAGGTCTCCAAGAGAAGCTGAGGATGCCCCACCCCTGGAAGTGTTCAAGGCTGGGTTGAATGGAGTTCTGAGCAACCTGGTCCAGTGTAACCCCTGCCCATGGCAAGGGAGTGGGAATTAGATGATATTTAAGATTCTAACTCAAGCCATTCTACAATTCTATGATATATATGTTTTTCTGAGGAATGGGTAACTTCATATTATATCTAAGAGGACGTGAGCCCATACACTTCAGCAATGTAAACAATGTAAATCTGTAAGTCAGTTTGTCTGTTGTATCACCATCATGTTGCTTTCCTAGCAGACTTCACCTTTTTCACATTCACTGAACAAATATGGAAACAGCATTGAGAACACCCTGAACTTTGATCTGAAATTATACCAAGGATATTATTATAGATAGATACTACAGAATAGTTGCAGACTAGAACAGATGCTAGCATCCATTTACTGTTTATCCTTAATTTCTCAAGAACATGATTTAGATGCTAGTTAAATGGGACGATGATGAACACTATTAATTTTGAATTTGTACTAGTTACTAAATTGTCTCCTAAAAGTTAAAGAATTATATGTTTAAGGTTCACTGAAGTATTTACAACCTAAAAATCGATTAATATCGTGGTCATTATATTCTTTTCCCCACTGGCTTTGCAGGGTCTCCTCAGTGATAACGTGACAGAATTACTTTGGCATAACAACCAACTGTTCAATATTTAACTGCACTACCACTAAAAGAAGGTCAGTAAAAATAAGACAAGAAGAGCATATCTCACTCCAACAGAAAAACTTTCAATTGTATACAGTTGTGGTCAGAGGTAACACAGAAACAATTTTATTCCCACACACAATTTTGAGAAAATAAATTTAAAAGCACTTTCAAAAGTGTCCTACCCCTTTTTCAGCAGCCTCAGATTTAATTAAGATTTCTAAGTACCAAAAAACACCTTGAATTTTTTATTGCAAATATATGAGGCCAAGTAACTTTCTGAAGAATTTTGAAGCAGTATCAAAGCAGCTTCTAGGTGAGGGAACAGGGGAAAAGTACTACTGGTTGTGTCAGTAGTTCAGGTAAAGTTCTGATGGTGCAAGAAGGCCCCTTTCTGAGAGCTCCTTACATGCTGACCTGAGGTGATTTCACCCACTCATTAATTATTTTGTTTCTTAATGACATCTCCAGGATACTGCTTTAATTTGAAAAGTGGTACATTCCAACACCACTGTAGGACACAGAGGAAGTGTATTGAACTGTTTTGTTATTCCTGCTCACCTTCTAATATTTCTCCCATTTGACACAGCTGTTCCACTTGTAGAACAGCTACACTGTCCTTCAGATTATTAAATCTCTAATACTTCATTCTTACCTATAGTACCCATGCTTGTGTTCCAGCTCCTCCTGTAAGGGAAGGTGTGGACCCACAATAACATGAAAATCCCCAAGCAATCTCTTAGGATGAGAGTTACAAGAAAATTCAGGTACTTAGATCCCTTCCTCACCTCTTTCCTTTCTTTACTACCTAATCCTGGAAAAAGTTCAAGCTCAGTTTTCAGTATTACAGAATCAAAAAATCACAGAATATGCAGAGTTGGAGGGGACCAAAAAGGATCATCAAGTCCAACTCCTGGCCCTGCACAGGATCATCCCCAAGAGTCACACCATGGGCCTGAGAGTATCATCCAAATGATCCTTGAATTTTGTCAGGCTTGGTGCTGTGACCACTTCCCTCGGAAGCCTGTTCCAGCACTCAGGGTGAAGAACCTTTTTCTAATATTCAGCCTAAACCTCCTCTGACACAACTTCAGGCCATTCCCTTGGGTCCTGTCACTGGTCACCACGGAGAAGAGATCAGTGCCTGCCCTTCCTCTTCCCCCCATGAGGAAGTTGTAACTGCAATAAGGTCTCCCCTCAGTCTCCTCTTCTCCAGGCTGAACAGAACAATGACCTCAGTCGCTCTTCACACAGCTTCCCCTCAAGGCCCTTCACCATCTTTGTTGCCCTCCTTTGGACACTTTCTAATGGCTTAATATCTTCCCTGTGTTGTGGTGCCCAAAATTGCACACAGTGTTCAAGGTGAGGCCACACCAGTACAGAGCAGAGTGGGACACACCCCTCCCTTGACCAGTCAGTGACACTTTGCCTGATGCCCCCCAGGACACGGTTGACCCTCCTGGCTGCCAGGGCACTGCTGACTCATATTCAACTTGCCATCAGCCAGGATCCCCAGGTCCCTTTCTGTGGCACTGCTTTGCAGCCTCTCATATTACTACAGACATCAAGAGTAGTTAGTTTCAATTATACTATAATATTTTAAATAGTAAAATAAACATGTAAAATATTATCAGAAATGGTAAGATAGTAATCATGAAACATCCAGAAACACTGTCAAAAAAAAATCCTTTTCATTATATAACTCTTTGACTCTTCTTTTATCCTCCAGTCTCTTTTTGTTGGTTGTTTTGTTTGTTTGGTTTTGGTTTTTTAGTTTGTTGTTTTGGGTTTTTTTTAATTTTAGAAATGAAAGAGTGTGAAAACAGACTAAATGTTTTTGTTTGTGCTGGTTATATCCAGACAATTATAGTTACATAGAAGTCAGACTAGGAAAGTAACACTGAAATCACTTAGGCTTAGACAATACATTTGAGTTGAGGTCTAGAAAATGATGGCTTTTTGTCTTTTTATTTATCATGTTTTAGAGAAGCTTCATAACTATTCTCAATGGTTCCTTTACAATGCATTTGTTCCTTTTCTGTTTAAAAGCCCAAATTGAAATTTCTTCTGTCAACATTTTAAATCCAGCAGAGGACAACAGCTCTTGCCTTTCCCTGGACAGTTATCTTTATTAAAATCTTTATCAAATCCCTTCCAAATAGATATACCAACTAACAGAGATATCTTTGGCACTACTCAAAGTCCAAACATAAACTGCCTCCCTGTAGTTTCTGTGCTGACAGGAACTTATCTTTGATCATCAGAGAGAGGGGGAAAAGCTTGCATAGGTGATTAAACAGATTTTACCCATGTTTTACCTGCTGAAGAATCACTCTTGGATATTGTTGCACTTTTTTGGGGAGAAAAAAAAATGCAAAGCCTTGGAGACCTCCATTTCAATCAGCTCTTTTATATCCTGTTCCTTCTTCAAAGGTATGAGAATTCTAGTCATTTAACTGCATTAGTACACTATCCCTAAGATTATCTAGGCTGAAAAAAAGGGAGGAATTTGGCAGATTTATCACTCTGTAGATGGATGTGGAAATAAGGCAGATGCTTAGTGTGCTTCTCTTGGAGATCAGTTGATTCAGGAGGGGAAAAGTGTAGAACAGTGTATAGATGGATTTTCAGTCCTTTTGTCCATAGAAATAAATCCATAGAAGGTAATTATTCTTGACCAGTTAACTTGAAACCTGATCCAAATAGCCAGATTCCACAGAGGTATCTACATAGTTCTGAAAGCAGCAGAATCAAAACAAACACTTGTGTTTATTCCAGTCTGAACTCATGTAATGAAAATCACTTCTCAGTTGTGAAAAAATGACAATACGAGATGCAAAGATTACTATTATTTCTTAATGATCAAAAAGCTATGAACTGTTACTGCCAAACCAATTATGTAATGTCCCAGGAATGACAGCTCAAGGTCAAGGTAAAACCAAGTTAATAGCTTCCATGGAAACAATACTGTTGCAACTGAAATTACAGAAACTGAGAGTAACACTCTGTTGTTACTCAAAGTATATTCACCCTTCCTTGAACATGTCCTTTGACTTTTCTCTGACTCAACAGCCAAACATACAGCTTTTCATGTCTGATTATTAGTGTTACAACTAAGAAACTGAAAACAGCTCCTAAAGAATGCCCTCCAAACATCAAGTAATAGACAAGTTGTTTATACATTAGATTTACCTCTATTTGCATAAATATTTTGAAACCTTTTAGTATCAAATTGATTTACACTGACATGTCTCAATTTAAGATTTTTCACCTATTCAAAACTCAGGATAAATTCTGTTGGAGGCAGTTCCCTGGTAAAAGCTAAGCTGTCATTAAATAAGGTATTTCTCCTAAGAATATGGAGCTTCTTAAGTTTATTTTATGCATTTCTGAGGCCACAGTTAGCAAATTCAGTGAAACTTGCTCTTTTACAGAGGCTAGGTGGTTAGCATTCATTCGGCAGGTTAAGAGCCACCTTACAAGCACCTAACAAGAAGAGAGAATTTACTGCCACCATAAAAGGTTTAAGTGACAATCTATACAAATAATTACATAAAGGTATTACATAAAAAGTAATGATGACAGAGGTTCGTATAAATAAATGAAATTTTAGGTTTTCATTGGATAAATGTAACTTTGGTACCATCACATCTCATAGGGGAAAAAACAGAAAAGTCCCATTTCCAAAAAGCAACTGAGATGTTCTAGCTCACCTTCATGTAAGTATTTAGACACACCCTCCAGGATAACTCACTGTAAATTAACCTAATTAACTCAAATGGCATGACTTACTGCAAACTGACAATAATGCTTTTGTGGATTTTTGGGATACCTTGCGCTCTGCTGAGGGTATTGATGGTCAGAACGTAAACCAGTCTTGCAGTCTATGTTGCCTAGCATCTCTCTATCCACCCTTTTGTTGATCAGAGTGGTTTCTCTTCTGCTGAAGCTTTATCCAGGGAGGGTGGGGAGTAAGCCAAGCCTTGTTTTTAAAATGTCGTATTCTCATATGCATAGCATTAGTTTATTCCAAAGACATTTTGGGTTTCCCCATTGTGGAACCTTTACATTTTCTCTAAGTGAGTTTCAGCCATTAGCTAGTAAGGGGAAAAAAAAAATATCTCTCATTCTTCAACCACAGTCCCAAAAGCTATACTGATGCTATCCACAAAAGATGGTATCATTTACAGAGGCAGTTGGATCTGGTGAGAAGCCTTTGCAGAAAGTGAATTCAGAAATCGGTAGTACTGCTATGGAAAATTGTGGTTAAAGTTGTCTTTCACTGTTCTTAGAGAATATGTAGGTGAATTTTTTGAGTTTTTATGTAGTTGCCGTAATCTAAATTGTAATAAAATGTGGCAAAACAATTTAATATACTTACAGTTGGGTTTCCAATATTTCCAAGAGGACAGTCATACCTCTTTTCCCCCTGTTGCTAAGGACAATGTGTTCAGATTCAATACTTATTTTTAAAGGAAAATTTTCTCTGAACCTGCCAAACTTTTCAGCATGTCAAGAATTATTAACTGGGACTGCCAGTTATTTCAGAAAGCACAGGGGGGAAAAAAACTAGATACCCTTCCAAAATCCAGAAAAGTCAGGAAATCCAAATCCTTCCTTTGATGTAATTTCAAACATCTGGAAAAACATTAATAGCCCAATGCTAAGGATTTCTCTTAAATCATTAAAGAAACAAAGAAGATAATAGACCTGATTCTTACTGGGTTTTGTCTTATATAGTAAAACATGTACGCAAGAAGATACTAATTTTAAAATTGAGTGGGAGGGTAGTGAAGTATTTCATCTATCAAAAGCAAACTCTTTGGTGTAAACTGGAGGGTGATTAGATATCAGCTGGCTCAGATTCACCGGGGAAAATTTCTCCTTTTGAGCACTTTCTAAAGAAAAGAGATTTACTATTGATTGGTGAAGGTGAATTGTCATTTTGCTTCCCTCTTTCATATCAGTTGCATCTCTGATTTCTAAGTGAGAGGAAACACAAGGTTGTGTGCCCCATGGGAAGCAAAGAAAGAAGCAATGTGTAATATATTGAGAATTTCATTTCAAGGAAAGCAATTTCTTTTCTTCACCCTAATATATTTTTCTGATAAGGTTCTTATCTTGATTGTGGTTCATACTTAAAAGCTGTCATGATTTACTAAATATATTAAAATAAGTGACAAAATGCTATTTCAGTAATGCTATCTGTGATGCAGAAAGGGATGGGTTCTGTTGAAACAGGAATACAGTCAGAATTAATTTTGTAGCATGGTAATAAGAATTCCCACGCCTTTTTATTGGTCTGTTTGTTTGTTTTATTTGTTTTCCCTATAATCCTGGCATTATTGTTTTCACTCATAGCTCATCCAAGAGGTCCTGTAATCCTGACTTTGCTCTTTTCCATGCTTGCAATGGTGTAAATTACTACAAAAATATAAGGTAAGAGAAAAGAAGGGCTGGTTGTGCCTACAAGAATATCTGACAAAAATTCTTTAGCTAAACAACTGTGAGAGTGTTGTTCTGAGAAAACTCCTCTGAGGACAGAAAAAAATGACTATCTGGAAATTAATTATAACTTTACAGTGATTCTCTTTGATTTATTTTTTTTAACCATAAATAGAAGGAGAGAGTGAAAAGAGAAAATGGTTAAATTTTCCACATAAGGATGAAGCCTCAATAAAACACATTACATGGAACATGGAAATCCCCTGAGTGGTTTTGGACTCCTGTCACACCAGAGCCATTATCAAATCATAGGCATACACATTCCTGGTCACAACAACCCTTTCCAAAAAGTAGATGCAGTTGATTAAGTTACATTTAACAGCTACTGCTCCGTCAATCCTTTGACGATTTAGAAGCACTAGGCACAATCCCAGATCAGCATTACCAGTACACAAGATCTATCACAGTAGATTCTGTAACTCTTTAATACTGTGTGACTTAAAATTCATTTTTACAGCTTCCAAACACGGCTGTTTGGAAGTATGTAAAGCAGTTTCCATAAACTTCTCAATGATGTTGTGTTCTAGAAGAGAAGGAGGAACAAATTCTCATTCAATATTATAACACAGAAAGTCTTTGAATTATGCTGTAAACTGGAAGATGGTCAGCTTGAAATGCCCAGAAAAAGGACTTAAAGATGACTACAGAATGTCAGTAAACTGTCATGTGTTGCAGGCGAGAAAAAGGCAAAAGGAACTCTAGGAAACAGACTTCTAGTGAAAACAGTAGAGGTAAAGGCTTTCAAATAGAGAACTTTGAAGGAACATAATTTGATTGCCTACAGCAGAATGGGATTTCTTTCAATGACTAATTTCCTTCTAGTCCATTGTTTTCATTACTGTGCAAACATGTGTGTACATACATGCACATATATATATATGAAGATAATATTTCCAGTACATAGAAACTACATGTTATTGTACAATGCATTTTACCCATGACAGTGTGGAGTATTCAAACTGACTTTATATATGTGAACAGTAAATAGAGATATGTGAAAGGTCAGCTAGGAATTAAATGTCATAACCTCTTGCCACTGCAAAGCAAAATATGTACTTTGGGTGTATAGCCCTGAGTCACTGTTTTTATTGACATTCAATTGTTATACAATATTTTTATTTTAGATAAATATGACAAAGCAAGAACAAATATATTTTTCCAGGAACTCATTAGGATCTAGCGTACCTTAGTATACTCTGAAAAACAGTGTATAATTTAGGAGTGACTCATTAGGGCACCAGCTTTAAAGGATATGTTTAATTTCTGCTCTATCATGGACTTACAATTAGTGAGAAGAAAGCCAAGTGGGGCCTATTTTTACTATTGTTAGTTCAATCACAGTGTTGATGGAATTACTGAAATCAGTGTTCACCTACTGTACTGAGTACAACATAGTCTTCAAGAGAGTTCAATAAAAATTCCGACCAGCAACCCACTGACAGCGAAAGAGGTGAATGCAGCCTCCTCCCTGATACCCAGATGCACAGCTCCCTCCCTCATACCAGCTCTGAGGCTGCCCTTAAGAAATTTAATTCAGCTCACTAAACTCTCTATTTTACCAATAAAAATAGGGAAGGAACAGTCAATTCTAGCTGCCCAAAGTCAGGACCATGGGAGACAAGGCTATATTTTCAGTATAAAATGTTCTTCAATTGGTTCATTCATCTGAAACTACATTCACAATCTTCAAAAGGGGTGAAAGACACTATTTCTTAAGTGTTAATAACAACATTTTCACTAATATCTTTTAGGCAATCATTCTGCCAAAACATGGAAGAAGAGCAAGGAGACATAATTTGTCCAGGATTATACCAAAAATGTACACATTTTTATTTAGTATTAATCTTTAGATCTAATTTTCTTCTGGATAGATAAAAATGTGTATGCATTTGTGAGTGTATTGTATATATGTAAATAAAGAAGAACCAAGTTACCCATTTCATGTTTCAAAACTCGTTATTAACATTTATAGCCAAAAATACCTGTTGCTTTGATGATTAGAATATTATTCAGAATAGCGACCCAAATCACTAGAAGAAGCAACAATATTTGTTCCATAGTACTGAGGAGTTTCTTGGATATTTCTAAAGGGGCAAAAGAAATTATAGTATTTCTTGAATCAGCTGACAAAGACCCCACTCAAGGCCTTCCTCAGGCTAGCAATCTGTAAGACTCAGTTTCTGAAGTCCCTAAGCAGCTTTCTTCAAACTGAGCTGGGTTAGTTTGAACAACTGGACGTTGTCTTGTTCATTCTGACTGAAATGATCTTACACTAAGCTAGTAGCAGCATGAGGCTCCATACTTAAGTGATGCAATGATAACAAAAGGAACATGGGATACATTTAATATTTTACTTTACTGCCTTCATCCATCTTTTTTATGCTCAGTGGTATTAGCAAGAGCAGTGCAGCATGTTCTCAACCAGTCCCAACAGAAAAACCCAGGAACACATAGGCAGTTGGAACAACCTTCCCTTCTCTTCCTAATAACTCAACAGCTGCTTACCATGCATTTGAATAACACTGTTTTTCAATGCAACATGGTAAGGTTGTGCTGATTTATTTGCATTTTTTCCTATCTAACTGATAGAACAAATCCTACAATATATGATACATATATGGCTCTGCTTAACTTTATGCAAAAGAAATTTCACTAATTTCCTTCTACAGTTTTCCTTTTTAGTAACATTATGTTGCTCGTCCTTGTGAGAGTTCCTTTCCAAAGAATGAAATGCTCTCTTTTTCTGGAATGATAATATGGCTAGTTATCATCAGACCCATGGATTACAGATTAAGCCATGATTTTTTGCCTCAGTAAGCAGATTGCAATCAAATTTTTATAAGTACCATACCTTTCCATTTTCCCTTAACTCTCTAGCTTTCAATTCCATACTTATTTTTGTTGAAAGGTTTCCCATTGTGAAGGGAATTACATGAAAAGCACAAGTGCCAGAGTTGTACTGAGGAAATATTGTTATGCTTTGTTATGAGTCAGAGGGGATGGAGTCAAAACACTTGGTTTCTCAAGACTTGGTCTTGAGAAACACTGGCTGAAAAATAATCAAAATCACAGATATACATCTGCTTTTATAGTTTAGAACATCTGGACTGAAGTTCTTCCATCATCCAACTGTAATGATGAATATTCTCTTTCCCTTCCTTCATTGGATCTACTCTAAATGACAAATCTATGGGTTTTAAAAGCTTAAAAATTTTATAGAAAAATCTGGAAACAAATTTCTGTGTAAAAATTATTATGCTAGAGTCAGAATAGTTTCTTTTGGTTCCTCTTTCACACAGGATCAGAGGTAACCTTTCATGTCTTCGTGTGTCTTCAGAAAGCTTCATTTCACACTATGCAAAGTCCAAAAACACAAAGTCCACCAAGTTATAGACATCAGCTTCCCTCTCACTGTAATAAAAGCCTTTAACTTATCAAGGCTTAATTGATAATTAAACTTCAGTTTAATAACAGTGATAGGCTTTAACCTATTAAAGCCTATCACTGTAATTAAAGCTCTTCTTTCTCTTCTGGAATCTTTAGCTTCACCCTCCACTTTCTGCAGCTTCCTCAAACTGCAACACTGAAGTGTGAATTTGTCTCATAAATACCATCCCTTTTCATATCTGCATGAGAGGTGAAGTTTTAGTGTGTTTAATGATGGAAACAGAATCATAAAATTCACTTTATGCAAAAGGACTGAATGAAAGTAGTTGTGCAATTTTAGAAAGACTTTTTTTATGCCAGAGAGCTTTAAACCTTGCTTTCTCACAGTCATGGCAATTGCTCTTCAGAATATACAGTGTTGGAAAAGGGATTGCTGTGAGACAGAAGAAAAATTGGTCACCAAACTTATGGCTAAATGCCCTGTGGAAGTGGAAGTTTTTGAAATTTGAAATGAGCTATTTGGGTAATTCAGAATTTTCCCTTGAAAATGCAGAAAGATTTCACTTATTTGTTTTTTCCGGTTTTTTGTTTTGTTTGCTTTTAACTTTTACCTGAAAAAGACTGAACAAGTTGTCTTGAAGAGCATTTTTTAAGAGAAAATATAATCTAGGAAGTTATTCTATAAGAATTTGACTTTATGTCTTCAGAGAGGGGTGGGGAATGGTGGTGGTGTGTTTGAGAGAAATAAAACACAACTCTCATACAAAGCAGAGAGAGATCATTTATCCTGAACCTCTTTCTTCTGTTTTATCATTACTTCATGAGCTTCATCCTCTTATTTGAATGTCAGCTTTTTATGAGAAGGCTGATGAACTACTGTCTCTCACTTGATCCTGTTACCTCAAAAACACATAAGAGGCAGGTTAAGCTGTCCCTGAAGAGTCTTTCTGTGATGAAAAGCTCATTTCACACAGTCTAGGAAAAAGAATTCATGTGGTGGAGTGGAGGAGGAAAATGGTGTAGAAAAGATTCTGCAAAATAGACTTGTTTCTTGTGGTCTTCTGCTCAGTTAAAATAAACATCTTTTAAGCCTAAAGCTATCTCCTAAATTTAGAACTCTCTTTGTCCTTAGTTGTGTACATATTCTTGTGGACAGTAAGAAAACAAGAAGTTCATTGTTACATGTTAAATTTATACTTGGTAAACCTGCCAAGAGCGTTTCCAGTTGACTTAGAAACATGTCAAGCGATTGCCTCGGAAAACAGGATATTAAAAAGCCTGTTGATAATTTTGTTTTTCTTGAATAAAATGGAGGAGAGAAGCCTTCCTGAATTGTCACATAATGATAGTGACAATGTGTTTCAAATCACAGTTTGTTCTAATTAAAATGTACATGAAACATGAAATTAATTAATTACTTATATGCATAAGAAACTGTGTCTTGCTTAAAGGAAGGTGTGTAGCACAATAAAAATCTTTGAGCAGGATATAGCATCAGATCAATTTAAATAACTAATCCTCATTACTTTCCTGCAAAAGACCAGTGTCACTAGATATACAGTTATCACAGCAAAACTGTATCTCTTTGGCAATTACTGTCAGAGTTTTCATTTACGAGTTTCTCATTTGTTTTTCACTAGGCCCAGTAGGTAGATGACTTAGATAAGAAAACAAGTAAGAACGTGATTTATGGCTAAATATCACCTAATTATTTTGAATTGTATTGTTTACATATATCTATGCACAAATGTTTATATATGTGTGCTTGTATAACATATGTAAACAGTACCTTGTATATCACCTGCTTGAAATCTTTGTTATTCCTACAAGCCTGCAGAAGACAGCAAGTATTTAGCAAGAAGTCAAGAATTTCATTCTGTATTACTAGGAGACTGGAAACATGTGGGGCTATGGGCAAATTACCACTATATGACTGAGCTACAAGAGGTTCAATTGAATCAAGAATTTCTGTCAAGACTATCTGCCCTAACTGCAAAAGAAGTATCTTTAAACGTTGTTAATCCATTTCTATATCCTCTGCCTTTTTGTAGTCATGACTGGCATAGCGAGACAATGTTTTGCTACACAGTTTTCAGTACTCCATAACACAAAAGAAAGAGAGAAGTCATGCATTATATTAAACAGTTATTGCAAAATGAATCATTATCTGACATACATCAGAAAAAAATTATGAGATTAATTATGGCATGTTCTAGCTACAGCATTTGGAGTCTTGCCATTTACTAGATTTGATAACTTCCTTGAAAACAAGTAAAAGTCCACTAGTACTGTTTAGATACTTATTATTATTAGTTTTCTTAACAATCATAGCTGTGTTATTTATCTACCTAGTAGCATCATTAGCATTTGTTCTTTAGGTTCCACAAACTTTCTACCACAACATGAACATAGTCTTTAGCAAACAAACACAAAAAAAGCAAAATAAGAAAATATTAAAACAAACAAAAATAAGCAACTCCTTGCTATTAAGAGAAACATTTAATGAAACCCCACTCTATAGAGCTCTCTAAGCAAAAATTTTAAAGGTCTGCATAACACCACCTTCAAAGGTCTTGACAGCAGGCTCTCTCTAATTAATGGGGGAAGGGAGAAGGGCCTAAAATTCCAACATTTAGAGTGTGAGCCACAAAACATTTAACTGCTTCATCTGAAGCAGGAAAGTAGTCCAAATGACTGTTAAGTCTGTGTGTCTTAATCTGCCTGTCTGCAGTTAGCAAAATCTTTTCCAAGCATGGAAGCCATTTCCATGGAGGATGTGTCTTCACTAGAAAACAAGGTGTGTACTCACCTAGGGTAAAAATGGCTAATAAATTCCCAATGAAGTCAGGCAATGTGCGGCTTTCACACATCAGCAATTTACCGCAGCAGATGGTGCTGCAGCAAAGTTCCAGCTTGATCTCTAAATTCATGTTGAAATTCTGAACTTATTTATCATCATGAGCACTTGACCTCATATTTGTAATCTTAGTTATCATGTGGTAGCTAAACTGAGTAATGAACACCTTGATTTTTTGGAGAAAACAAGATGTATGAGATAATTCATCTGTTTACCTGAGATCTAAATTGCGACTCATCTGTAAACAAAGTCTGCTAATGATTACATTGAGAATAGTCTAGTGATCTTTATCATCTTAGTGTTACAAAAGAAGGAAGTTCCTTGAACTGTTAGGATGCAAATAACTCAAAAGGACCACAGGACAGGTGGGAATTGACTACGTGTTGGGCTAGATATTGGTCCTTTTTCAAAGGCCTTCTTGGTACAATCTGCTAATTAGATTGAGTCATATAGGAGGTTTTCAATTTTTTTTTTCTTGGCAAGCAATCTCCAGGTTTACATTCCTTAAAAATCTAAGCCAGGGTTCTGGTGATTTGACTGCTTTTCCAAATGAAACATACAAATATAATATTCCTAAAATCCTGGGGTTTATGCTTTGGTTTAGATTAGTGGAGAAAATTTCCTGCTTTATTACTTTAGAAAATGGTAATTTGAGAGGAGTTGTTTTTTACTGTTGTTCTGCTTTGCTTAATTTTTACATCCAGAGTTACAGACATATGCTGAATTAAAAACTTAGTAGAGGCAAGATCCTTCAGTTTTGCTTTTAAGTAAAACAGATTAGGTTAGCAGGTCTCTCTTTTTTTTGAGTTTATATTTATTTACCTGGTAGAAACACTGAAGTTCCTTGCCACTGCATGCATTTTGCTTGTAGTAATTACCCTGAGATAAAAGCTTACTTAATAATGAAAACCAGACTAATGTTTTTAAAATTGTGGGGGTTGGAGTGGTGGTTGCATGGAGTTGGTAAGAGTATGAAGCCTGTTGTTTGCTTGGTATAGTCTAAAATTATTACTGTTTAGTAAATATTACAAGGTTCTCTATTCTCCTGCAAGAGAATCTGCATGGAACCAAGCTAACTCCTGTCTTGCTTTCAGATAAAATTTTTCTTAGATCATGTTTCTAGGTACATTCTGAGTAAAAGTTAAAGCAACTCTGTATTTTATCCTGTAATACTACACCTTTGCCATGGCTCCTGAATAGAGCAAGCAAAGTCACTATAAACCTAGAAGAAACAGCTACACATAAAAACTTACATGCAACAATAATTGAGTTTTTGCATATAACTTTAATTAACTTAGTTTAATGGCAAAGTTCATCTAGCAATTTCCAGCAAATAAGCACATGCTTTTATTCATTATCCTCATTAATTGCATGAATAGATCTCTCTGACAATTTTTTTTCTTTGAAATGTGTTTATTAGAGAGGCTGACAGCATGTTTGTATGCGTGCTTTAGTATAAACCAAATTTGGACAACTTTGTTAAGAATACCAGTGTAAATGAATCAGTTTCAATAAAGTGACTACTGAAATGAACTAAAGCAGAGACTGATTTAATTTAGAGGAATAAATATAAATAATTGATAAGTAGACAATATAAATAAATAATGAAACCAGAACTGAAACACAGAAAACTATGAGATGATGGGTTATGAGTAATATTTATTTCCCAGGATCCTGATTCTAAAAGACAAAGGCAGTAACTAGAGAAAAGCTAGTACACAGCAAACACAGATTGTATTTTCTCTAATAATTCCTTGGCCTCTGTTATCTTCAGTTTATGGAATTTTTTTTAATTTAGTTTACCTATTTTGTAACCTCTCCCAAATACTTGTATCACATTTCTAAGTGCCTTTCCAGTTGTCTGCTTGAGCACGTTTATTTTTTAAATATTAAACATTGTTTAGCAAAAAGTTCAAAAGATATAAAACCATGATCCTTCTGTTTTAAATTAAATTAATACCAGTTTTATTCATTAGCCCCCAGTTCCTGTCCTGTAAGAGACAGCGAAAAGTTCTCTCTAGCTTCTCCGCAACTATCTCCATATAGTTATGATTCTGAAGAGTTTTACCATATGCCTATCCAGTCATCTCTCTTTTAGTTGAATATCATTCAGTTTAATCATTATTCATTCTGAAGCTGTTCTATATCTTTGATCATCCTTGTTGGTCTTTGAACCTTCATGATTTCTGCTGTAGGCCTATTTTCTGCTGTAGCGAGATGAGAAAAAATCACAGTATTCTAGGAGAAGATGAAGCATATGTTTACAAAGTGGCATAAACATTTATTTAGCATTAGCTCTTTCTTCCTTTTGTAGTAATTCTTAACATTCCTTTTTTGTCTACTGCTGAATGTTAAGTCAGTGTTTTGACTGATCTATTTATCACAGCACCAGTTCACTTATGAGGAGCAAAGTTGAAGCCTACCAGGTCAAATGTAAAGTTAGGATTGTTTTTTCTCATGTGTATATTTAAAATGAATGTCAACTGACTTTTCATTACATAGTTACATAGACTTCTAAGGTCCTTTAGCTGTCTTCAAGTGCTCTGGTAAATGATATCATCTGAAAATGGTCTCGCCCAATAATAATATAATTTTCTAAACAATTTAAGAATACGGTGATGGGCAGAGCTGCAGTGGAACTACAGTATTAACCTTTCTCTCCTCTAATGAAAACATATATATTTTATTTTATCTTTATTTTATCTTTTAACCAGCGTTTTGTCAGTGGGACCTTCCTTCTTATTCCAAGACTATTTAGTCCCCTTGAAAGCCTTTGGACAAATACAGGTAATCTACAGTCTTTAGATACATGTCTGCTGAGCCCTTTGAAGGTCTTCAACAGTTTTGTAGTGTAGGACTTTCCCTTAGTAAATCTTCCCAAAAGATTGTATTGATCCAGGTTTCTACCCTCAATTAATTTAATACACACTGAGGTTCCCACAGCTAAAAAAGTTGCAATTTATCTTAATCCCAGACATTTTAACAGGTCTTTGCTAAGGATTATTCCATTTGTTCACAAACAGATGTTCAGCATTGACTACTCGATGAAAACATATTTACTCTATTCAATGAAAAAAAAAAGACCAATATTGGCAAGTCTGTTAAAATGAGGAATCATCTAGACTAAGGAACTCCTGAGGCAGCTACAAGATAGATAACATCTAGCTTTGGGAATAAGGGCAATGAGGAAGCTGTTTCAACAAAGCAACAGTGAAACATATGGAGTTATTATAGACATCCACATAATAATTGGGGACATGGTAATTACAATGTCAATCAAGGCAGAACATGATCAGAAACAGATGAAAGGGAAGGCAAAGATCCAAATAGAAAATATTAATTTAATTCAAGTGAAGATGGAAAGATGGTAAATGCAAAAGGAATCTAGACAGATGACAGCAAAGATGTTTCAGCAGAAGAGAAAATGAAAATTTTATAGTACGGGAAGATGTATAAAAGATTCTGCAGATAATTAGAGTAACCACAGAGGGTACCCAAGGGAAGACATCTTTGCTGAGACAACAGGATAACTTGTCAGTGGTCAGAGAAATACGATGGAACTTTGCAGCAACTGGATACAGTGTTGTGTTATGTAAGACTGCAGTGCTTGCTGTCCAACAAAGACAGAAATTCATAGCTTGAAATCTCTTATTGTCTGACTTTCCAAACATCACATTGCTTTTTAGGCACTGAATACTTTTCTAAATTAATCTTTTGTCATTTGAATATGCAAAGATAGTTTAGGAACTTCTATACTACAAGTAAAGTGAACTCTGACTGAAACAGAACAAAGTTTAATAGAAACTAATAAGGAAAACCTGGCTACCATGTTTGCCGGTAGGAACTACAACACACCAAGCTTCAAGAACAGAAAATGGAACAGAAGTAATAGAGAGGTGTTTTATTGTTACACTGTCATGAATGGTATCTAATGGAATACTGTATATGATACTAAAAACATTGATCTGTAACAAACTTCAACTCTCACACTGAGTACAAATTAGGTGAATGTGGACAGGACACACACACAAGAATCCTGCAGTGCAATTTACAGAACACTGAGGCCAGATTATGGAGCCAACTACTACAGTAGCACAAATTGTCTGGGCCTGTGTAAAATGGTATTTTATTACAACACAGATTATAGGTCACAGATGACTATATGCGTCACCATTCCTACATTTCCAAAACACAAGATCTTGCACCAGGCAGACGATATATTGATTAGGTAGGTATAACTCAACAAGCAAATTAATTTATTGCTATATCAGAAGTAGAGGACAATTAATCAAAAGTGTGTTCTGTTATGATGAAATGTCTAATTAAAAATTACATAAAGCAGTATGCTTTTCCAACATAAAAGCAACTCTTGTGCCTAGCTTTTGCAGAGAAGCTTGGAAAGCTGTTCCACATTTTCTTAAATTCATTTTCTATTGAACAAGTGAATATATTCCATCATTGTTGAACTGCATTTTTAAAAGACAAGAGATTCCTATGAATTACAAAATACCTGTAACTCAGTTTTTAATGGTTATATTTTAGAAGTCAGAGAGAATGAAATATACTCAGTCCAGATTTGAATAAAAATAATTCCACAAAAACCGATCAGATGAGAAAAAACACTGCTTCTTGAGATAACACAAGAAGTTGTGTATCTTCTTGAGATACACAACATAAACATTTTTGAAGGAGAGGACTGCATGACTGGCAAGTATTTATTACTCTCCTGAAATTTTTTTCACAAGTAGGACATGAAGAATGACTTTTTCTATGTGACACACACTGATGTGATTCACAAGATCTCAGTAAATTTACATGAAAGTAGAATATTCAAAGGCACAAAGAGGGTACTATGCCAAACATGCAGCTAAATGGTTTACTCCACAAAATACAAAGACCTGCATGACAGTCTTAGGTAGGTATTCACAACCAGACTGAGCTGATGATAGAGACTGAGCTCAGATGAGTTGTTAGCAATCTCTAACCCATACAGGTATAACTAGCAGATTGTCAGAAGTATACCTCAGGCCTAATGATGAAGACATTATTTGTCTGAGATATTTTTAATGGGAAATGGCAGAGGTAGTGTATTTTGATACTATCCTTTAAAATTAGTAATATGTAATTATCAGGAAACTTCCATTTGCAAGAGGTCTCATGTGAGGCTCAGAGTCTGTGAGACTGACATATCTGCACGAGACATTTTCAAACAAAATCTCATTAGCAGAGTTGTGTCTAGAATGCTGCATTCTTGGTCTCACTGCATGTCTGGTGGCAAAACAGTCAGGAAGAGAAATCAGAAAGTATGGAAACCAATGGATCACATCCTAATGGCCATGAAGATTAATTACTAAGTCCAGAGGACAGAGTAAGGAACAAGTCATGACAGCTGGAATTGGAGCAGGTATAAATCAAAAGCAATTCCCAGCAATACTTAACCAAAGCTAAGATATAAAGTGGCATTACAATGAAGAGCTGTTCCTATGTATGACTGCCACTTAGCATCAGAAAAACGACAAATTTGTTGTGACTTACCTTCACAATTACTTCTGGCAATGAAATCACAGCGGTATAAATAAGATAAGCATTATGGTTGTATTGGTCTCTTTGCTGTGTTTGGTACTGGTTTCATATACCTATATTCTAGTTTGCAATGATTGGGGTTTACTTTGTGAAAACAAATTTTTATTTGATATAACAAAAAATTCAGGTGTTTTGTAATTGATCTTGTAATACAGAGAAAGAAGATTTCTTTTATTCCCTTTATGGTGTTTTGTTTGTTTGTTTGTTTGTGTTTGGGGGTTTTTCTTTGGTTTAGTTTTTGGGGGTTTTTTTGGGTTTTTTTAAGAAAAGGGAAGAAGAGAAAAAGTATAAGCACTGTTTCACATCTCAGGGAATAAGCTACTTCCTTGGTCTTACTGAGATCTGGAAATTTTCCATTCCAAAAGGACACTTTTTTTTCTAGCACTGAAAGAATGCTTGTGATTTATGTGTCTAATGTAATAGTTTATTTTACCCGAGTCCACCTCTCTGAAATAGGTTTAATTTTTCCATCTCAGATAAAATTGTAACATTAGCTGGAATTTTCATTAAAACATACTCTATACAGAAATAACACTTATCTTAAATGAACTGTGATAGTCTTCTTTTCCTAACATACAAAACTCATATAATTTTCTCCCAGTAAGCTAAGAAACAAAGTGGAGTGCTAATATTTATGTTGTGTTATCATTTTTTCATGCTGTCACAGTTGTCTTAGACTAAACAAAACTGTTCTATTTTAAAGTAAGGGAGTGTATAGTTATTTTAAAGAATTAACAGAGATTTTAGAATATTTGCTTTGAAGAATCTAATGGGAGACACAAATATTAAATAAACATACTGAAAGACAAATATACCCATTATCTAAATAAAAAAAAAGTTAGAAGAATAGTTTGGTTGTATATTTATTTAAACATGTTTCCATTGCTAAGATGTTAACTATTTAAAGTAATAAATGTCTCCAGTATTTTATTGTCCTAGATATTGTTTTATTTAATTTCCATTTCCATGTATTAGTCACAAGAAACAAGGGCATATTATTCACATTATTTATACGTCTATATTTCTCCTTTGGTGACAAATTTAATAAATCACAACATGAGAGATAAATACATTTTTAACCACTGCAGTGAAGTGAACATTTAGACTTCAAAGTAAACATGTTGAACTCCATATCGGCTTTAGTGAGATCCAAAAAATATATTCAGGAAAAATAGTGAAGTGTGCTGATTGGTTTTGTATTTATTTGGTGTCAATTTTATAATCTGTGTTAACAATAAATTGTAGACAGGGATCAACATGTCTCTTCCTCAGTGGTGTTTGCATCACCTTTCTTGGGAAGACCATGACCATTCCTATATTGAGTAAATTACTTCTGATGTATGAAGAGTACAGAAAAATCAATCTTATCTAACAATAAATAACTGCATATTCTAAGAAAAATTACTTTCTATAAATTAACCTAGGTAATTTTATTACTGTTCATAAATTTTTAATCTCCCTTTCACATCTTTTCTGTCCTTGTATCACATATTGAAACATTTCCCTGCGAGTTCATCTCCATGTTTTAACTTCATACTGGTTTACGTCTCATTGCATATTCTCTAGATGTTTAGATCATGCTCCTGTATTTTTTTTCATTGTCACGACTACTATGTATAAGGCTAAATTAGTTACAGATCAGCATACACTTATGAAAATAGTGTTCAGATACTGTGACTGCAAACAATGGCATTATATAGATATGTTCTCAAAGGTCTTGAATTTACAAGTAAACTTTATAGAAGAGTAGGTTCCATTGAATTGAATAAACTGCTTACCTGCTTAAGCTTAAGAAGACATCAAAAAATATGCAAGATCTTATCTTTAGAAGATTTCTTTAGAAAAGGAACAGCTTTGTGTACCAACTGTATTTAAGAAGAACGATATATTAAGAAGAGCCCTTGGTTTTACCCCAGAAGCAAAAAAGACTGTGACCTGTCACAGTTTTCCAATTTACAAATTAGTCTGATTTCAAATTTATTTGAGATTTGGAGATAAAAGAAGCATGAAGCCCTATATTCCCCTGATATTGTCATAGTACTTTTGGCACATGTAATGGGCATTTTAGAAGAGTTTACCATAAGGGTAAAAGTTTTGATTCAAATTTATTGCATCACATGAGTTTTAAATATTACAACCCTGTGAAAAAATTTTAACCACAAGGATTTAAGCCAAATTCTGCCTAAAGAAATGTAAATCTGGAATCTCTTTATTGAAGTCAATGGATATGTTCCAGATTACTCTGCAAATAAGAGTAGAGTTTAGTTTCACATTTCAGTCACAATCAGACATTTTTAAGAAGAGTAGGATATTCTGAAAATTATTTTTATGTAGTTTTCCTTTGGAAGGAAATATTTATGGCTGTTATGCTGTAATGTGGAAAAAGAAGTATGGTTATTTATTCTACCCCTTGAAAAATTAAGCTGATAGTATTGCCACATAGGATGAACACAAGACTGAGTCAGGGTTACAGTAAGCTGGGTGTGGCTACAAAAGAAAGAAATATTCCTTACCTTGACAGTATTTGTTGTTGGGGGGGAGATGGGGATGGGGCAAATATGGGTTATTTTATCAGTAAATGATTGTGTTCCCAGCAAATTAGCTGGATATGCCAGCTGAGTAGGGTTCTCTATGAACTTTTGGTAACAGAACATAGTAGCAAAGACAACAAATAGTCCAATAAGGAATCATAGGAAATCTTAAAGTTATAGGAAACCCCTTATACTAAGTTTGAAAGTCCTTAAAGCATCTGAAGGAGGGATGTGATTTTCGCAACAACAAACCTTTTTCCAGGTTCCTGACAAAAAGGCTACTGGTAGATCACAGGTAGAACACACACAGTAACCATACTTGGCCATCTTCCAGGTTATCTACTAAAATCCAGTGCAGTTCAGCAGCTATGTGGATTAAACATAAGTCTCTATATCATATACAAAGGATTACAGCAGAGTATTTTTGCTCTCGCTTCTGATCTGTGACAGCCTGCTGCTTTTCCTTCCTGGCATCCACTGGCCCCCATTTTCATCCACTTCAACCTCCTTACTTCCTGATTTCCAAAGCTCACTCTCCCTGCGACCACAGACACATTACTGTCAGTACCTAGCCCCTCTTTTGCCCTTACAGATGTTACCTGAACATGTGGGTTATCTGAGCACTTGTTTTCAAAGATCAGAACTTTAAAAAGACATGGATTACTAAACACAAATATTTACTCCTGAAAATAACATCTATGCTTGTGCACACAAAGAACAGTTATCCCTACCCCCCGCAGAATCAATTTCTGCATGTCAGCCAACAGCCATAGGAACTCCCCCAGCATCCATCAGAACAGGAACTGTCTCACCACCCCAGCCAAGCATTGGGAAGGGCTTGGTGGCTGGGAGGCAGCCTGTGGGTCAGCCCAAGTCCCAGACCCACAGATGTACACAATGGCTGTGGCAATTTCTCAGACCAGTCCCGTAACTAGCCCAAAGTGGCTCCTGAGGCCCTGCCATGGGCCACCTGAAGCCACCTCTCCCCACATCACCTGGTGGAACAGGGCCATGTGTGGTGGCCTGTGGGATCCACAGACATTGAAACTTACTGGACACACAGGTGAGGTACTCCCAAAGAGGGGAATCATGCTGAGCTGAAAGCCATTCTCGCTTAGCCTCAGTGCCACAGGGGATGATAAGGGTTGAAGTTCTCCCCTGGCCAGACAACATACAAACACAGTCCCTCTCTGGAAAAGCAGCATTGGATGGGGATGGATAGTCTCCGTAAGCATATGGAAGCAACAGGACAATCACAAAAACTGTCTCCTATCATGGGGCCTGATGGGATTCATCCCAGAATCCTCAAATGCCGGCTGATATCATTGTCAAAGCTCTCTTGATGATTTTTGAACAGTCTTGGGAAGCCAGAGAAGTTCCAGTTGACTGGAAGCTGGTGAACATTGTCCCAGTTTTCAAGAAGGGCAAAAAGAAGAACCCCAGAAACTACAGGCCTGTCAGTCTCATTTCAGTGGTAAGTTACGGAGAAGACTATTCTGGGAGGTATTGAAAAACACCTGGAAGACAACGCTGTCATCAGTCACAGCCAGCACTGCTTCATGAGAGGAAAGTCCTTCTTATCAAACCTGATTTCCTTTTATGACAAGGTAACCTACCTAGCTGATCAAGGGAAGCCAGTTGATGCAATCTTTTTGGATTTCAGTAAAGCTTTTGATACTGTCTCTCACAGGATCCTTCTGGACAAAATGTCCAGCCCACAGTTGGATCAACACACCACATGGTGGGTGAGCAATTGGCTCATGGGTCGAGCACAGAGGGTGATAGCGAATGGGGTGACATCAAACTGGCAAGCTGTCACAAGTGGTGTTCCACAGAGCTCCGTCTTGGGCCCTGTGTTCTCCAGCATCTTTATAAATTACTTGGACACATGACTGAAAGGGATACTAAGCAAGTTTGTAGATGACACAAAACTGGGAGGAGCTGTTGACTCCCTCAAAGGCAAGGAGGCCCTGCAGAGACACCTCGACAAATTACAGGACAGGGTAATCACCAACCATATGAAGTTCAAGAAGGGAAAGTGCTGAATTCTGCATATGGGATGGGGCAGCCCTGGATGTTCGTACAGACTGGGGAATGAGAGTCTGCAGAGCAGCGCCAAGGAAAGAGACCTGGGGATCCTGGTCGATGGCAAGTTGAATATGAGTCAGCAGTGCCCTGGCAGCCAGGAGGGCCAACTGTGTTCTAGGGGGCATCAGGCAAAGCATCTCTGGCTGGTCAAGGGAGAGGATTGTCCCACTCTACTCTGCAGGGGTACAACCTCACCTTGAATATTGTGTGCAGTTTTGGGCACCACAATATAAGAAAGATATTAAGCTATTATAGAGTGTCCAAAGGAGGGCAATGAAGATAGTGAAGGGCCTTGAGGGGAAGCTGTATGAAAAGCGGATGAGGTCACTTGTTCTGTCCAGCCTGGAGAAGAGACTGAGGGAAGACCTCATCACAGTTACAACTTCCTCCTGAGGGGAAGAGGAGGGGCGGGCACTGATCTCTTCTCCGTGGTGACCAGTGACAGGATCCAAGGGAATGGCCTGAAGTTGTGTCAGAGGAGGTTTACGTTGGGTATTAGAAAGAGGTTCTTCCCCCAGAGGGTGATTGGGCACAGGGACAGGCTTCCCAGGGAAGTGGTCACAGCACCAAACCTGACAGAGTTCAAGAAGCATTGGGATGATACTCTCAGGCACAGGGTGTGACTCTTGGGGATGGTCCTCTGCAGGGCTAACAGTTGGACTTGATGATCCTTGTGGTTCCCTTTCATTTCAGCATATCCTGTGATTCTGTGAATATTACTGTTAGTCCCATTTCTTCCTGTGACATCCACATACAGTTTCAGAGAAGTCCTAGCAGGAGGTAATCTACTTGATAATGACTGATTAGGCTTCTGGGTTTTTTTGGTCTAAATATTACCACTGATCTATCCAATCTACCCTAAACTGAAAAATTACTGATACTGAGAAACTAAGAAATGTTTGACATATATTGTGCTCATCTGGACCATACATTCTTCATCAATCTACCTTTTAAATATCTGTTTGAAACAGGGAACTGCTAAGCAGCCCTTTAAATGTTGTTGCAGGCCTGAAGAAAGCTTTTTCTCTGTGTCATGGCTTAATAGATGACATATTTGCAGAGATGATACACAGAGCATAGGGCAGGTGCTGAAGTTACAGTTTGTTCTTCCAGATCTCAAGGAAGAACAGGAAGTTCTTAAAAGTTTGTCTTTCTAACATTTCCCTTATTAGCACACTTGTTCTATATTTGTTTTGTATTCAGCTCTGCAAGTAAACGCCTTTCAGCATGGCTCCTAGCAATAAAGTACTTGTAAAACAGTATATTTTGGAGAGATTTTAAAGCGGAATATGCCTTTTACTGAGTTAAACAAAGATAATTTTCAGCCTACATAATGAACATATCCCAGAGAAATATCTGCATGTCAGAATTCAGTCCTGATGCTTTTCAGCTGAAATTCTATAATTTAGCTCCCCTAAGAAGCTTCTCGCTTACCATGTGAGGAAGCATAATGGCACATGTGAGGGAAACTCAGGCTAATAGGACTTCAAGTCTCTCTTATTTCTTTTAAGATCTTGCATCCAACAAACAGTGCCAGGTCACATGAAATCCCTCAGAGCTCTTCCCAGAGGACTGGCCACATATTGCAACAGAATTGCAAGTATTCGATACTCTTCTTACTCTTTCTTAATGTTTTACTAATTCTTTTTAAAGACAGACGGGCACAAAAAAAGATGAAACATTGTGTGTAAGTCAACCTGGATATAATGAAAATTTTCTTCTGGAGACCAAAACCTGATTGTCAGGAACCCAAAAACTGATTGCCAGGAACCCAGTTCACACACTGATTCCATGGCACTTTCAAAAATAAAAGAAAAGCAAGCACCAAAATGTGTGCTACGTATCTCACCTACTGTCAATGAAGGGAACAGAAATTATTCTAGACAAGTTGATCCTTCTGCTTAAGATTGTGTTTACATCAGGTTCCACTTGATTTCCTTTCTACCCTGAATATCCCCTTGTCCTATTTTAAGAGCACAGTTGTCATTTCATCATTAAAGTAGTACATTTTCTAAAAGAGCATCTCCATTAAGGCCTGTGAGAAAACTTCCTGTACTTTCTTGACGTATGGTAAATCCTGAATGTACTGCAACCAACTGGAAGTACCTCTGGGAAAACATCTGCATTTTAAAAAATAGAAGCATTTTTAAAAGCGCAGTAATAAAATGAACTTTTTAAAGGCATCTATGACTTCAAAGATGTCTACAATCCTGAAGTAAAGAGCGGAGAGGCTTACATGACTAGACTGTTCCCTAGTTTATGTTGGATGATGCTATCTAGTTTGCAGTGAGAAAAGAGAAACATTACTTATACACTGTCAACTTTACTCTGTTTATCTTTGTGGAGGGTCAACATTTGGACAGAAGTCACAGCATAGCACAGAAATTACATGAGGTGTTATCCTGCCAGCAGGAAAATTGGTGACTCTATTGTCTTAGGAAAATGGTCTTCCTTCCCCTCAGTAAATTCGCATCTGTGCCATTGTGTGCTAGAAACTCCAAATCCCTGCAGGAGATGTACACCGTTTTTCAATTTAATTCTCAGCAAATGCTCATCCACTGAAGACTGATTGTCACCTACCATCTTTCCTTACTTTATTTCTTCTGCTCCCCCACACTGGCTCCCAGTTTCTGTGAGAACAAGATTTATTCAGTTGATAAAACATGATCAAAAATGTTAAAAGTTCTAAGGTTTTCCATTTCAGAAGTTTACAGGTAAGTTCTCTTTTGCTGTTGAATTTACTTTTACTTTTTCAAAATACATATGGAAGGCTATTGAAACAATGATCAACTGTTTCTGACTAATTAGTTGTCAGAAGACAGCAGGACAACAGGCAATACTTTTGATGCATTTCTTTTAATTTGTGCTATGATGTTCCACGGAAATAATTGGTAAAATGTTGGACTCTGTGGTCTTAGGTCTTCTAACCTAAATGATTCTGTGTTTCTGTGATTCTGTAATAAGACAATGTGAATGTGTTGTCAGTGTTTTTTTTCTGACTGTTTGGTTTCTCCCAATAGATGTTTGGCAGATTTTGAACAATTCTCGTAGAAGGTTGGAGGTAGTTTCCATGAAAATAGATTCCAGGGAGAAAATCCAAACCATGCAGTTCTTCAAACTGTGAGAAAAGATGCAGTCAGTTTGTACATTATTAAACACAAACAAATCCCAAATGCATGGGAGATACATCTTATAAATATGCCTGCCGCAGAAAAATTGCTGACATTTTTAGAAATGAAAACCAGTCATACGTGAGGCACACAATTCTAGCAAAACAGGTTAGTCCTAGTCATCACTGAGTTATCTGGACCAAGAAACTGCCACTTTTTTTGTGAAAACAGGCTTTTTTGAAAATAGGCTATTTCTTGCTGAACCAATCAAGTATTATTACTAGCTATCATTCTAAATATTATGTTGCTCCTTAAAGAATATAAACTTATTTTGCTTTTTAACCGTTGGTTTATGCCCACCCTAGTGTTTACTGGTTTGATTCACTGGATTGTAAATCATCTAGAGCAAGGACACAATTTAAATTTTTAGGAAGTGCTATTCAACTCTGTTTTAAAAAAATATAAAAAATTACTAAGGTCTCGGTGATATTTTAATTTGGAAAAGTTGGTAACTAAAAGACTAACTTTTATTTTGTTTCAGAAAATTATTTGATTTTATTTTATCTAACTATACTGTTCTCAGTAGACCTCATCTTAGCTTTTTTTATGCCAGGTGTTTGCTCCTACATCTATGTTCCCTACAAAAATGAAGATACCTAGGTAAAGTCTTCAATAGCTGAATTTATTTTTCCTCAGTAAAATGCTGTCCATAGAACAGAGGTTTTACCTGCAAGGAAAGCATTACAGTATATGACAGCAGATCATATTAGTCTACTACATAAAAAGTAGGTGCTTTTAAGTTCATAACCCCTAATGTTGTTCTGCAATACAACCTGGGCAGGGCTCTAAATCTTTTGAAAGTGACAGCCAAAAGTAAATAATCTATTGTAAATTATGTAATTTTCAAGGCCCCTTTACTTTCTCTTTGCAATGTCATAACAAAGCTTGATGGCAGCTTTTATAGCTGACACCTCACAAAATCCCTATTGGTAAAAATAATTTGCTGTTTAAAAAAATATGCTTATTGTCTATAAATATCGATGTACTCATGGATTGCAGTGAACCTATGATCAGGTCACCCATAGTTTAATTGGCTTTAAGACTAGAAGGTACTGTTAGGATCATTTGTTATGACCTGATATATATGTCAGACAGAGAGCAGATCAGCAAGTAAACACTGCATTAAGTCAATAACTTCCTCTTGAGTTGGAATATATCACAGTACAGAAGACTTGAACTTCTACCAGTTAAATTTTAAGAGATTAATGGGAACATGTGCTGGGAATATGTGCTGGAAAGAGAGTTTGGAATACAGCCTTCACACTTGGACCCTTGCTAATAAATGCATCAGACTCATTTGGTAAACCTGACTTAAAGTGAAAAACCTGCTGCTACTAGAGAAATACGCCTATAGGTGTACATATATATGTGTAAGCTTTCTGCTTATGAATGATCCACTGTCACTCAGAGACATAAATCTCTTAGCTTCAACTACAGGTGTACATTGGTCATACTTGCAGGATAGCTACTTGAAGAACACTTTATTAATACTTAGCAATATTCTTTTAACATCCACTCCAAGATTTTTTCAGGGTCAGCCTATATCTATTTGTTCTTGTGCCGACATTGTTCTTTAACTTAAACAGATCTGTTCCCTTGTGGTGTTTATCCCTGAGGAGAACAATCTTATCCCTTCTCAGCCTTCCTTTTGCAAAGTTAAATAAATCACAGTCTTCCATCACCTCTCATTAATCAGGCTCTCCTTTCCTCACCCTAGTAGTCTCCTCTTGAAAATAAACTGGTTTCAGTTCATTTTTTTGCATGTCTGTAACTGGAGTTTTGACTACTCCAGATGACTGCGTAGCAAGGCCTAGCACCATCAACCTGCTCATTGGCTGCCTTGGAATTCTCCTCGTGGGGAGTATTTCAGTCTCCTTTGCCTTCTGGTATGGCTTCATCCAGTAAGCAATTTATACCCATGCCATGACCATCAAAAATGCCTTCTATTTCTCTCCCTTAACTACTTTCAACTACGAAGATGTGAACTTACAACAAATATTTTTGCTAACAGCCTCCAAATCATATGTTCATAACTCTGATGAAACTCCACATAGATGACATTCTGAATGAAATTTCTTCTGAACAGATCAAACAGTAGCAAGAGACATGCATTCATGGATAAGAACAGTTAAAGATGAAGACATGGGATGAAATTGCTAAACCTTCTCTTTTAACCACAACAGGATTAAGCTTAATGCTTACTCATACAATAATAAGCATTTAAAGAAAGAGAGAGAGAAAGAGAGAGAAAAGCCAACCTTGGCAGTATTCAAGTGCAGAGAAATATAAACAAATCAATCCACAGCGGTTAGATTTTTTTTTCCTGGTATAATCTTTTTAAGTTTGGTAGGGTCTTTGTTAAATAGCAAAATACTGAATACAGAAATTCTGCATGCTTTCATACATCAGAAATAAGGAAAGGATGAAAAGAAATACAATTTTTACTTCACAAAATTTGAACATATAAATAGCAAACACCAGCTTTCGTAAAAAAAGTTGTTTGAGATTAGAGTTTTAAAAAATTATTTCATAACTTGCTGACTATTTGCATCTCCCACCTCTTAAAGTAACATCAACAGTGGAAGATTTGCTCAACATATCCTTGCAAGCAATAATAATTAAAACTCCGCAGTGAAATGGGAGTCCAGGTGCCTCATTTCTATAGTGAATATCCCAAAGATTAGAGTCACTCTTCTCCTTCCTGTTTTTAGTGTCTCACTCTTTTCTTTCTGCAGTTTCCATGAGAAAGGACTGTTACAGGAGTAGTTAAGATAGCTATTCTAAACCTAGGAAGTCAGAATGCTCTTTCAGGAGATAAAGGACATGATTTCAAATCTCAAAAATCTCTCATACAGAATGCTAGATTCCATATGCCATGTTTGAATATGCTAGGTTCTGGAAAAATAAAAGCTGAGTTTTTACTAGATTTGTGAATACACTCCTTCCTTTTGCTTTTCTGACAAAACCTGGAAAGCATTCGTTTTGAACAAAACGTTTTATAAGAAGTGGGTAAGGAAAGTAAGGATCAAGCTTTTTTCAGTACAGCAAACAACAAAACATATTTCATTTCAGCAGCCAAAAGACAACTTATTTTTTGCTTCCTTTTTCATATCTTAGTCACTGCAATGTCTTGCAGCTGCATATTTTGACACTTTGACAGATACTTCCAGGTCTGCCCAATGGCCAAGGAATGACTCTCTCACTTGGAAGCACTGATTGAGGCATGGGAACGCGCAACTGTTTAAAGGGGAACTGAACTAAATTCACCCTTACTTTTTAGATCATTATGTGTGTAACAGAGAAAAAACCAGTCTGCTAGGTCTTGTTTCTTATATCAAAATGCTCAAGAAGACTGTGTTTCCTTTGCATTCGTGCAAATTTAAGGGCAAAATACATACCACATATGGGTGACTGCTTTTGACAATTTATACTAGAAGCTTACACTTTAGTCTCCCAGATCAAATCCTGGATCTTTTCTTCATTTTCTTCACATCACTGAAGAAACATTCTGCATTTACATTACCATACATTCTGTGTTCACCATGGTTTTTTGTGCAAAGCCTTTTTATTCAGAACTGTCACATCAAAGCATCTAGCTTCTTTGACATACAATCAGACTGTTTGCTTGTCTTCTGGGATACCTTCATCCCAAAACATATCTTGTAGTACAGACATCATCCAAAGAAAAACACTCCTAATTTTCTCAAAGAGGGCTATGACTTGTTTTTTTGAAATGTTCATTATGAACATTTTCTCAAGCAGCAAGAACTTTGTTTTCAGCTTTAGACAGTTTAGTTCCTGTTATTTTCTGTACAGTTCTGCAAGGTCTTGAAGGTTATCTGTCATTTGTTCTAACTTAGAGAATATGCTTTGGTAAGCAAGCAGATTTGGCTAGAGATGTAAAGCTGAAGTCAGTTCAGCCTTTTTTAAGAACAGGGGGTATATATGATTTTTGAATTCTCATCCATTGCATATTAAATCTGAACTACTTTCAGTCAAAGTAGTGACTAAATTTGCATTAAAAGAAAGTACAAATTCTGTAAAGAGTGTTTCACAAGATTAATTTTTTCATACCAAGTCATTCACTTGATTTTTGTAAGGATAATATAAGCATGAAGAATCGTTTTTGATTACCATTCAGAAGTGATTTTGTAGTTGGTTTTCAATGATAGTTGAATACCAACCATGATGCGGTTGTATTTTCTTTTTCACAATTAAGGAGTTGTGTATGAATTTACTTTGATTTTACAGCACACACAACATCATTTCTGTTGTGTTCTTCTCATGGTACTACAGCCTGATGAATGCTCTTTTTAAGACTATGGGAAACCTGTCAGTAAAGGCAGGAGCAGCAGCAAAGTACCTAATATCTCTGTTATTCCCTAGAAGAAAGCATAACTGTGGTCAGCATCCATGAACATCACATGATGAAGTTCATGGCTCCAGGGTGTTTGCAATGATATTTTTGCTGCCTCTGAAAAGACTTGCTAAAGTCTGTTGAGCCATGCTGCTGGAATGAACTGATGAAATCATGAGAAGCA
This sequence comes from Pipra filicauda, assembly GCF_003945595.2. NCBI lineage: Eukaryota > Metazoa > Chordata > Aves > Passeriformes > Pipridae > Pipra > Pipra filicauda. Next base: position 5,640,546 of record NW_024104842.1, read on the forward strand.
ACAGTTAAATGTTATATTCAGATTGCTAGCAGACACAGTGCTTGACTTCCTTTTACCTGAAGTAACTTTCTGGGGCATACTGATTCATGTTTTTAATTTGTTTTATCATGTCTGGTGTCCCCATCCTTTTCAGATCAGAGTCAAAACATCTGCACAGCCAGCTAAAGGCCATTGTGCCATTTGATAGTTTTGGGTTCAAAAAATTACAAATGAAGATAGTCTCTACCAAGTAATATGGTACTTGATCTCCTGGTAGGAAATTCCTATAGCTAGATATCATGAAAAAAACCCAAAAACATTCTTTCCATAATTGAGTGTAGATCACAATTATAGAATTAATTGACAATCTCTGGGAAATGGCTGACAATTTTTGTGACTTTTGAGAAGTTACGTCAGTTGATTCCAGGCCAATTAGAGATCTTCTTCTTCCACATCATTAACATGCTCAAAATGAAGAGCTGTGCCTCAAGGTCAGAGTTTGGCATAGGTAATTCATATTCACTGATTCTTGGGATTCATGTTGCAAAACTTCTAGACTAGCTGTTCCACTAAGTAATCTTCCAGAAGCAGAGGACTTCTTTCTGTTTCTCCTTCTGAAGTACCGGTCAGAGGAATGCTGCCTGTGAACAGTCTGTACTGCTGTTCCTAGAACCATAAACACAGTTTGTTGCTTTGAGAATGGTGAAGTTGCCAGATCAAGCAGCAGTATTGCATTATCAGAGATAGTTCTCCTTCTTTCTTGAGACTAGGAAAATTAATAACTCCCAATCCTCTTTTCCATCACTCAAAAGTATACTTACGTATGCAATCACTCCACTTTTCTAAAGAATCCTCTGAAGTGACTGCTCCTTCTACTTTTGTTCCTCTGGGCAGTCCCTTCCCTTCACCACTGTAAACAGACACAGTTTCAAATGAACAAACTTACAACTACAATAAAGGGCAGACTTCAAGTGTTACCTCAGTTTCACAGTATGGTTAAGGTTGGAAGGGACCACTGGAGGTCATCTAGTCCAACCTCCCTGCTCAAGCAGGATCCCTTAGACCCCTAGACCCTCAGGATTATGTCCTGACAGCTTTTGAATATCTCCAGGGAAAGAGACTCCACAACATCGCTGAGCAGTCTGTTCCAGTGCTCAGGGTCACCCACACAACAAAGTTCTTCTTCATATTTGGGTGGAACTTCCTGTGTTCTTGTTTCTGCTTATTTTCTCTCGTCCCATTGCCCAGCATCACTGAGTCAAGAACCAGCCTGGTTCCTGACACTCTCCCTTTAGATACTTACACGCATTGATAAGATCCCTCCTCAGTCTCCTCCAGGCTAAACATTTTGCTATAGTGAACCACATGTATCACCACTACGAACTGACAAAGTCAACAGACACATGCAGTAACATGTAACAGAAGTAAAACTTCCTGAAGTCAAGTCAGAATGAAACAGTAAAACCACATTGATACTAAATAGGCAACATAATTTTCAATTAGCTTGAGCATGCTACTGGAAATTTTTCTGAAGCCAATACAAATTATGTGGCTATGGTTTACCAGTATTTTCTGTGGCAAAAACGCCATTTGTGAAAAATTTGGACCAACTTCAGTGAAAACTGTTTGCAAAGTGCAGAATAGACTCATAAAACCTCAGAGATCTGATATTTAGAGTATTCTCCGACTGCTTGAAAAATCTATTCTCTATTCAGGGATGATACACTGATGTTAGCATTTAGGAACAAACTGAGGAGCTAAAATCCTGCTAAAGACCCATGAGTGAATATGCACTTGATTGTACTTGTGCAGTAAAGAATCTATGTGGCAATCATTAGCATATAGTCACCACAGCTAAATTAAACACTAGTAATGAATCTATTAAGTAAACTGAAGTGAGCAACAGGCTCGCATGCACCAGAGGCAACACCTTTTTTAGATCTTCCATCTTCCAAATACAATTATAATATCTTCCTGGAGTCATCCTGAGGTAATAATTCATTTCATGCTCGGTTGCTGTAAACATCCTGGTATGACAGAAAAATATTTAAATTTTTTTTTATTTATTACCTTATATTGTTCCATGGCCAGGATGCCTTTAGCATGAGTTGCTCTAAGGTGAGAAAGCAGTAGGCTTAACCTAAAATTACTTCACAATGGATTGAGAACTAATCATTTATGTGATCTCAAACATTTCATGATACCATGAACTTATTAACTCATTGTCTTCACCTATGTATATGTATGACATACATATACATGCATCTATATGCTCGGTCCCCTCAGCATAATTCTTGGATCTCAGGATTGTTAAGACTATATGGATATGATAGTCTTTATGCTGCAGAAAAACTCATTTACTTTCAGGAATTCTCCACTTGTTGCATGGGGCAGACTTGGGTTTCAGGATTATGTTCATGATTACATTTTCACTGTGGTTCCAGAAAATCTGGGTTTCTTGAATGTCTCATGTCAAACCTGCCAATAGATATCCAAGATTCCTTAAAACATCTAAAAATATGTGGATGTCAGTGTTTAAGCAGCAGAATCCTTCCTATTATTGTCTCTAAACTGAAGTAAAAGGTTTATTATAAAATACAGTGTGGGTCAAAGGTTTAGTTCAGTACTTTAACTTTCAACAATAACTATTTTCAAGATTTATGTAAAAAATTCTTAGGGAACAGAAGATAGCCAGAATAGCCACTGTTCAAAAGTCAGGATGTTTCCCATATGGTGTAAATCTTCATTTTTTGCTGACTAATGCTTATTTGACAGTGATTGTACTAAATAAAGTCTATAAACATACAAACTAAGTTCTTACAATTTGAATACAAAGTTGACATTTTCTCATATGTGTATAGTCTAATTTCTTAAACATTTAGGCATAATGCATGAATATATTTTTCTTTAGAAATTTTGAAGAAACAAATGTTTAGTTGCAAGTTCCCTATCACAGGATACTTCATCTGTATTTTGTCTTTATACTTTACTAAATTGTAGTTACCGTATACTGCGTGTTTATTTATTTTCCCATTTTCCACTTCTATCTCTTTAGTTCTGGTTTCCTTTTTTTACTTTAACTCTGACTACATATGTCTTTTATAATAACAGCATTGAAAACTCAGTTCACTTCTATGACAAAAGAATACTGCGTGATGCCAGAAAAACAAACTGAGAATAGCAGTCTCAAAGTAGGTTAATACTCAGTTGTTTACCTAATTTTTTTGAAAAATATATTGCTTTTTAAATACTAGTCACAACTAGTTAATGTTATGATAAATTACATTTTCTGCTGGTACAACTTCTAGGTTAAATGAACAGCAACAATCCCATGTAAGAATTTGATAGACTCACAGATTTTTGCTTTACTTCTATATCTATTATTTCATTCTGTGTTCTTCTTGAAGACTATTTTAGCAATATCTAGATGCAATAGTTAATCCATAGTTATGATAAGACGGATTTTCTAATTGGAGTTAAAAATTTCAAGATTTTTTTAATTCCCTACAGGGTGACACAGCAGTCTTTGCAGGAAATTATTTTGTCTAGAACTTAATCATGTTGGTACACTTAAAAACAAATAAACAATAAAAAAACCTCACAGAAGCCTGGAAGTTTCTGGAGCTACATAAAATGATCATTTAGTTTAAAACACACAGGCATACTTCAGGAACTACTGAAAGACTACTTCAAGTGCCCTAGTTTCAAAAGAAGGGCATTTCCCCCCACCAGTATACAGTATCATTGTACAGCCTCATGGCCTTACGGTTAAGATACTTTCCAGGGAGATGCAGATTTCAGTGCATTTGTTTTGTTGAAAGTCTTGACAACCTTAGCCCCATATTCCATGCAAATGCTTTAACTGCTCAGGTATTCCACAAAACAGAGGAGAGATCATGTTTCCCACCCTTTCTGTAAATTTAAAGAAAGTGGTCAAAACAACCGTATTTTGATTGAAGTTAATGTGGAGCAGAACAGGTAAATAGTCGGGCAGAGAAACATCATTTTTTCAGACTACTGATTGGATTTAAGTTTCATACAGCTACCACTTTTAATCCTAACAAGTCAGTCACTGAAAATTGTGGAATCTTCTGCGTTAGAGTAGATGTACTGCCAAAACTACAGACCTAACGTGGTTCAACAGGGCTTTTGAGAATCACAGTCTTGGATTTAGATGCTTGAACCATCTACAGATCCACTTTTGGCACTATCATATTTTTTTGGATCTTGGCCTGAAACTCTCTAAGCTTTGATTTAGACTAAAATAGCTCTAGTACTCCAAGAAACTGTAGAGGTCTGCTATGGGAAAGTTACTACTATCTTTGAGGCCCAAGCTATCTGCAGTCAGGCATGCCAAGAGTTGTTGTTGCTAGTAGTACTGTATTAGCTACCACGAGGACTGCTTCCTCACTAATGCTGGTGGTTGAAAGATGAAGGGCAAAAGGCTAGTGTAGACACATCTCTGATTGTTTAGGCTAATTATTTGTTCTCAGTGCAACAGAAGGAAGCCATGCAATGAATTTGTGCAATAACTTAAGTGTTAAGCAAAGTGTTCTCCTGGTTTCAGATATTTTCACAAAATTTGCTGATTTCTCCAGCTGTCTTTCCCTTTTGAGTTTGCAACTGTATTAAATCTACCTGATTAGTCATATACCTAAGTGAATCAGCACAAAATAATTCATGTGTCTTAGCTTCATTGGATTACATTTAGTCATGCAATATTTGATTTGTCTTGATCCCTAGATTCCTAGTGTACGGTTTTGAATTTGCACATAGTTACTCTCTAAATTTTTGGACATCTCTGCTGGCTGTTGAGACATCCTGCCTTGAACTTTATCTGCTCCAGATGCCAGATGTGGTTAGTAACTTTGAACTCGAGCCCAGAAACTAAAAAAAAAAAGGTCAAAACAGATATGGAAAAAGAACCTACAGTGGTGCCAAGATCCACCCTCACTTTTCATGCATAGAAGGTACACTGAAAACTTTGAGCAAACAAATGCTCCATCCACACACTTAATGCTGTGAAAAAATGACCTCAGAAAAATTGCCTAAAGAAAACCTGAAGGCTCCAGCCTAGTAGTGTACTTTGTATTTACTAGACCTCTGATTCGACATATATAGAGTTTACTTGTGTAAACATACCTGGGAAGACCCTACACAACCAATTTCAGAAGAATATATTTCTACACTACAGAAGATAGGCATGAATTAAATAAACAACGAGATTTACTTGTAAAAACAAAAAGTCCAAAATAAAACAAATAAATTTGGAAATAGACTATCCAATGATAGTAAGAGGCATTGTGCTATTCTTCTTTATGAAGAATACTCATTATTTTAGAGAATTCAAGTAATTCAACAGGATTTACAGAGGCAGACAATATTTTAAGAGTATTTTAATATTTTATACCTCTATAATTTGTGAAAATAACACATTCAAAAAAGTCTGTTCAAACCAATGCTATTTTTTATCTTCACCCGATACAAAATAATGTTACTGTTGTTTTAAACTATATTATAAACTCTATGGTTAAATTGCCTTTAGTGTGTGGAATCCTGATCTTAGCAGAGTCTCATAAGAGCCACTAGATACCTGCAGTTTGTCTGAAATTAATTTATAATCACACAGAAACTGGATCTGTATGCCTGACCATAATCTCATGAAATCCAGAGGAGAAAGAACAAAAAATCTTACTGTATAAGTGCTAAAAATATCACATATCAAAATTTCTTTTTTGTCATTTAAATGAAAATAATTTTTAAGGCATAGAATCAGACAAATTCATCAAAATGCACTATAAGATGCATATACACAAGTATTTTTTGTCACTGAACTCTCTGAGCTAATGTCACCTAAGCCAGGAAAGAAAACATAAACTCACTCTGTAAATAGTATTGCTATTGTACAAGTTGTACCAGTTTGGGTATTTCATAATGGGCTAATTTATCTTTCAAATAGAAATTAGTGACATGCAGAACTGGTCTATTTCCTTGGTATAGAAAGGTATGCAAGTTATGTATATTTAGATACACACACGCAAATATATTTTGATTATTGAATGAATACTGATATATGAAGAAGGACAGGAATATACCTAAATTAGATTTAAAAAACCAATCAAACATTCTTGAAAAATAATCTGTTTTCTCTGGAGAAAAATGTTCTGAAAAAATGTATGGAATAGATTTAATTAACTTTACAGACATTGCATCCACATATTCTAGAATCCCTTCCTTGACAGTCACCAGATTAGATCAGAACATACATATACATACATACATACACACACACACATACACACACACATATATATGTATATAGTAAGTTTCCCACATTTTGCTATCTCACCTTCAGTGATGGTAATTTGGTGTCTAATTAACGTAAATCTCATTGATAATTTTTGAACCTATTTAAAATTATACAACATTGTATGGCAATGGGTTCCACAGTCCACAGGTGCACTGGAGCCAAATGAACAGACACCCAAAGCACAAGGTTTGTGCATAAGTCCTACGCAATACTTAACATTCTTACTCACAAGCTCTAAGTGGCTCAGCAGAAAAGTTTCCCATTTAGATCACACACTATATTCTCTCAATGAACTGTATAAAAACTGTATAAAAGAATACTTCACTTGAGTGATATGAATCAACCATCTAGGACCAGTGCCTCATATCTTGGCATTGCTTTGCTTACTTGGAGATGGCTGAACAATGGTCATTAACAGTAGATTTATACATGTGAGAAATATATATATATATATATATATATGCATAACAATGCTAACTGGCACCATGAGCCTGAGAAAAAGTTCTGTTGATGAGGACTTTTTTAATTACAGTGCTGGATTATGAATATGTTCAGATCACCAGAACACTTTAATTAAACTTTGTTGTAGACTTCTGCTGCAATGCTTCTGCTGTAAATTGCCTTATAGATTTTGCTGTCTCTGCTGCCTAGTAATGGATTACATAGTTCTTTAGACTTAGGCCATGATTCACAAAACAACACAAATTTTCCCTCCAAAATTAGGAGGATGATCTTTTTATCATGTCCTGGTATATCTAATAAATGTTTCTACAACACACATTTGAGTACCTTGTGGGGGACTCATTATTCGAAGCAAAAGAAAAGGCAATAATTGTGAGGCAATAAAAATTAGGGGGGAATTGAATAAATGGTTTCACTCATGGGAATTCAGTCTAATAGTATTATCCTTATTTGTTTTCCAGGCAGACAATCTGCCTAAATGTGTTTGTCTAATAAGCCTTAAAATGTAATAAACCTTAAAAACCCCTGACTAGAATGGCTGATGTTCAATTTTATGGAAAATTCTCACATTTCATAAGTACTTTTATCTCAGTCAAGAAATTATTCAGGGAATATGAAATTAGAAATTCTGTGGGAAAAAGAACAGCTAGAAAATTGAAAAACATTAAAAATACTGTATATAACAGAAACAATTTATAGCATAACACAACAAATAGAATATAAAGGCCCAAATAAAAAATAACAAAACCAATTAAGAATAAAATTAATTTTGCAAAAAAAATCCTTATTAATAAAATAAGAACAGTCTTGTTCTAATGATTTTTTTCTTTGAAACTTGTCAAAATAAATGTGGTTCCATAAGAGATCTGGGCTCTCTTAATACTGAAACTCTGAACATCTCTACTAACAGAGAATAATGACTTGAAATATGGTGTGGTATAGGGAGCTAGAAAGGTGGAATGATCCAGTCTGATTCACTTCACTTTAACAAAAATACTTAAGTTGTCACCAGGACTCATTCTGGTCTTACATGGTTCATGGTTCACAGATTTTTGTCAGATTATGTTCATTTTCATGTTCATTCCTATGTTCAGTCTCATATTCTTATTTTGGATTTTTAACTTCTCAGTTTTTGGAATTTTTTTTTCACTTTTCTTTTGAAAAGACTAAGAAGTAATTCTTAGCATCTCAAACATTATGTTGTTATTCAGTAGTGTTACAGGATATGAAATAATTCAAATAGGAGTGATATTTCTCTCTTAATTGAAAAGGCATTTCAGAAAATTGAAAATTTTATTTTAATAGTATAATGTTAAGGTACTCACAATCTCCATTCCAAGAAATGAAATTCAGTCACATAAGGAGGAAGGTCTGGGTCCATAAAAAGGTGATTTCACAGAATATATTGGAAGAGACCCACAAGGATCATTGAGTCCAACTCTTAAATGAATAACCCACACAAAGATTGAACACATGACCTTGGCATTATTAGCACAATACTCTAACCAACTGAGCTCATCTCAGGATTGTATCTATATCTCAGTAATCATGCATATGTTTCATTTCTACAGACCTGTTACATCCATCAGTAGTAGTGCCTTATGATATTTAGGAGAGAAATTAAGTATCCCAATAAATAGTCTGCCTATCTTAACACAAAACTTAATTAGTGCACTGTACGCATTTCTATTTACTTTCAAAGGCACTAAGTAAGAAACAGTAAGAAGAAGATATTTGTTGTGCTTCTGCCTTTGTATCTGGCCTATCCCTGTTTGTATCTGGCCTAGTGAAATTCCATCGTTACGCTGTGTCACATGAATGCCAGAAGTATTTAAACACTGCAGGAGCTTTAAATTATATGGGTAAATGACACCTCTCGAAAGACAGAAATGTGGATTGAACAGTCCCCTCTCCCTGATGAGAGGAAAAAGAAAAGAATCAAAACCAAGGCAATTATTTTGCTATGGAATTATTTTGAAAAGTTGGAGTTGCATGAAAACATAATGTAGTGAGAGAGGCATTGCCATGGTATTAAGCACAAAGCCCAGATGAGTATCTGTGCTCACTGCTCGCATTACAGCATATAGGACTGATCACAAGACTGGAAGATTTTATGCATGAACTAGACAAATATTAACACAGAGTTTACACTTTGCACATCAACACCGTCAGTGAGACAGTTTTCCTGGTAAAAACAAAAACATCCTGAGGGTGTTGTGACTGAGCATTTGTTTGAAAATTACCGAAATACTTTTGCAGATGTAGGGAGTCTCAGTTCTTACTTAACTTGTCTTTACCTGCAGTTTTCCAATTTGAAGAAAACATCTGATATGAAAATATCTTACTTTTGACACCATAGAATTATGAAGAATTTTAAGCAGGCAAATTCTAATGAGAAATGTGAGACAGCTTCTTGGGCTGTGCTACCAACCCTGTTTATAGATGCCCTCATAATAATTTCTAAGAAAGTACTTTATGATCTCTCTCATTGTGCTGGTTTAAAGGTAAACCAGCAGGAGGAATGAACCCAACTCAAAAGAGATCACAAGTCAGAGTTACAGTTTAATAAAAAGTAATACAATAATACAATTATATGGACATGCAATTGGTTTTAACCCACAAACCCAGATGTATAACCCAGCACCCTGGGGCACGAACAGAATGGTGTTCGTTGGCCCCCGTGCTGAGCCCCACGTGGTCCCCCTGAGTCCAAAGTAAAAGGGGGCGGAAAACCTGTTGGTGAGAGCGCTGGTCACAGTCTGGTCAAGGGTGGTGGTCATAGTCCAGTCGAGAGTGGTGGTTGCAGTCCGGTCGAGGTTCTGGTTCTCCTCTGGATCCAACGAATGGTACCAGAAGTCCCAAGACCCCAAGATTATATACACACAGGTTCGAGTGGGAATGCCCAGTACCTCCCCAAGGGCAGAGAGTTCCGCAGTGAGTGGTTGTGAGTCGTGAGATATTTTTGGAATCCTTGGTGGCCTGTTAGCAGACATGACCCCTCAGGCTGGGTGTGAAGGTGCTAATGACTCCCTGGAGGGGAGTTAACATCACCCATAACTATAGCCTGAGGGGTCAGGGCATCACCCATAATTATAGCCTGCTCTGGGCAGCTGCTGCAAATGGTATATTGTCAACAGTTCCTGGGAAATGACATAGAAGATGTAGAATACACAGTTTGGGTTACACCCACACAGTGATAAACTGCTCCTGGCTGCTCAAACTAGGACACTCATGAAGATCTCTTATTGTGAAAATTAAAAATAAAATATTAAAAAAAAAATTAAATAAATGTTTTTGAAATGTAGTAGTTTAGTGCATGAGCAAAATTAAATATTTCCTGTAAATACTTTTTATTGTCTCCAGTTCACAGACATATGTGACCTCAATCTTTTCATGCTATTTTCTAATGAATGTGCATATATGAAATGAAATAAAGTTAAACTACTTTTGCTCCCAGCTTCTGCCTAATTTCAAAATGGAATTAATCCAATAAATGTTGATGGGTTTTTTAGTTCTGTACTGTAGCTGCTAACTGGAAAATATTAAAATATTTAAAAGAGTGTATCAGTTACTTTTCTGCCACAAATACCTAAGTATGTCACCATATTTGATGGGCTATGTATTCTGTTTTTATATGACTTCTGAAGTGTCTTGAAAGACTTATTTATATGACTTCATGCAAAAATTTTTGCAATACATTATAGATTTACAATCCAAACAAAACCGTCGTGAGGTTTCGAGTTTCATAACATAATCAAAGATATCATTTTTCTATTAGTAAAAAAAGGCTTTCAGTTAGACAACAATTCTAAAAATGGAAAAGTTTCTTTCTACTTGCCCAAATAGCAGAAATATAAAATGGAAGAAAGATACCTAGTTATTTACACTGTCTTAGAAGAATGTACCTACTAGTAAGATTTTCAGATATTCTAGAATATAATGGCAAATTTGAACTTAGCCAAATAATTACATTGAGGATTTCAGCTTCTTTCTAATGGTGATATGAAGGAAACCCTATTATGTAAGCAGGAACTAATTTGTATATCTCAGCAAATGAATTCACTATGTGCAGATAATGCCTCCACATAGATTTGTACTAAATATTTAGTTAGAGCTTTTAATATGAACAGAAGGGTGATTGTGGCTGCATTCATAAAAAAGTAAAGATTCTTATACCAGCATAACATGGTTCTTTTACCAAGCCGCATAGATGAGTTCCTTAAAACCCTGAATGTTCCTTTGTAAGTCAAGATTCATCTAAGAATTTCAGCTAGAAAGCCCACAATATATCATTCTCAATTGTCTAGCAAATACATCTTATCTTCTCTGAAGGTCACACAGCTGAGAATTTGTGAAAGGTGCCTGTGTACACCCTCCATAAGCACTCAGCAGTAGCTGAGAGCTTTTCAGTGATCAAAAATAATATTCATTAATTGACTGTAAACTTCTATTAGTTAAAACACTTCAAAAACAGGCCAGTGGCTAAAATTTTAAGTATTAGCTACAGTCCTCCCTTTGGCATAGGACACTTCCTTTTAATAGATTTTTTAAAAAAATGTTATTATTTTTAATATCTACATCTAAGCTTATATTGATCATGCCTGAAGTAAATATTTATGCTTTTTTTTTGTATTTTCACCAATATCAACAATGACATTTCCTTAAGAAATGAAGTTGATTCTTGTAGTTTTATATATTTTTGTTGTTTTTACTCAGTTTCTGATTCAATTTCATGTATTTCATAACACTAAGCATAAAAAAAATAATTTAAAAGAATGAAATTCCTATGAGAAAAAGTGCCATGGTGTTAACATTTGAGATTTTTTAATCATTTCTTAATTTCATTTTCCATGATAAGTGTAATTTCTAGTAAGTACATCACTCACCAGTTTTTTTGCTTCCTTTTTCATAATTTTCTTTGAGCTTTGTTTATGTTTTCATGTAATTTCTGAATGTCACTACATCATTCTTATGACCAGATGTTTATCTATAGCACAGTACAAGTTTTCTGTAGCACTTCCAAGTTTTTACACAAAAGACAGTTGTGGAAGTTTCCTAAAACATACATATAACAATCACTCTGCAGCACAAAATAGTCTGCCCCAGCTCAAAAAAAACTCTGTATGAGACAGATTTTTTTTCTAAAACAGAACATCCAGAAATTGATGTACCTAGATAGAGATGTGTATAGAAAAAAAAAAGGAAAGAGTCAAAACACTAGCTGGAAAGACAACTATCACCATCAGACCATACATAAAATTGGAAAGCAGAATAAGGAGGGCTCATTGGATTCATACCTCCCTGCTAATTCCTTATTTTTCAGAGTTGGAATGAGGGTTTTCTGAGATTTCTCTTTTTTTTTTGTAATATTCTTACTTTTAAGTGTTAAACTATAATAAAAAGCTTTTTTTCTCTCCTCAACTGGATATTACTCAAAGAAGGCTCATTAATAGTATTTATCAAATAAAATAATTAATCAGACTCTAGCATTTCAACAAATATCAAAACCCATGACTTTTATCTCTGTGGTTTTAATCCTGAAAGGAAGTAAACAAATCACTTGCACTAGAATTACACAGCTCTAAGAAACACAAGTTACTCTGCTGGGTGGCTGATCTGATTTTGATTGTTCACACTAGATTTTAAGAAGCCCTTCACAATTTGAGTGTAAGCCTACAACATTTTCTTTCCAAATGTGTAGATATTTGCACTGCTTGATGGGTTGATAATCAAATTAACAGAATAGACAGTCAGTCCTGCATACAGTGTGTTGCCAAAGTTGCAAGAGGCATGGGAGGGGTTCACATATTTTTGTTTCGTTTTTGCTGCCAGCTGCCATACTGCTGGGGTGTTTAAAGAGAGTGTCAAATACAGGGTTTTAAAGGTTCTCCTATAATTATATCAGATAGAGAAAGGGCAGGGCATAGCTTTAACAATGAATCCTTCCTTATTCATTAAGAGCCTGGCTCGAGCCTTGAGAAGTTTAACACCTTGCAGAACTGCCTTCCTTGCAAGGCCTCATGCTCATGTTCTCATTCTTCCAGCAGACTACAATTTTTTTAAATGTGTTATCTCAGGCATCAGATTAAACCCAAATTTCCTACCTTATCTAGTAAGTTTTTAAAATTTATTTTAATAGTAATGTTTATATCCTCATTGAGCATTGTGTTACATTAATTGCTCTGAGCTTTTATTTTTCCTTGAAAGCATTAAGTATCTACGGTGAAACACAAACAGCTTGTTGATCCTCAGTTATTTGATCTATATGCAGGACAATGGATGAAAACTTTACAATTGTGATGCCTAAGACACAGGCTGAATCAATATTCAGCATGACAGAAGGAATTTGGTCAAGGAAACACATGCTGGAGAGCTAGAAAGCCTCTCTGAATAGGTATCCAGGACAGGGTTCCTAAATCTTTTGTCCTTAGCTTCCTAGGCAGCTATTTTCTTCCCCTTTTCCCTAGATATCTGTTTACTACATTATTTTCTGTATTTCAAAACTCTTCTTTCAGTAGTAGTAGATACTTCCAAATGGACAGGAAACTCTCCCTCTTAGCATTCCTTCTCTAATATCAGTTGAAGGCAATCTAAAAACCAGTCATTGCGTCTCTTGCCTCTCATTTACTGTAACATCCTCCCACATGCTCTGACAAATCTTTTCACAAAAATTGTATACTTTTCAGATATTCTTAAGAATCAGGAAATTGCACTATATGAGTTTCTCATTCCCTTTTTTAATGTCCTCAGGGACTTCTCTTTACTAATTTATAACACAAAGTGGTCTAGTCTTCACTGTATGATCCTCATTAAGCTACTAAACCAAGCCTTTTTATTCTCATATACTGCTAAAGCATGAACTGTCATTTCTATTATGACAATAATACTAACCTCAATTTCTATTTCTTGTATTTAAAAAAAACCACCATATTGTGCTGTCTTCTATCCAGTCTGCTATTTTTGAAAAGACAGACAATCACAGGACTGTTTTAGTGTCTTACTCCAAATCTCACTATGGAAGTCTTGACATCTCAAGCATGTAGCATGAGCACCATAAAAGTAGATTTTTCGCAACTATTTTCTTGTACTCTACTCTGATGTATCCTGTTTTCACTTATTTTCGCCAAGTACATTACATTTTTGTGCATCTACTGCTGTTGTCCTGGATGAACAAAATAATTTAGCCAATCACCTACCATGAGCTGACATGATGTTGTGCTTTAAAAATTCATTTTGGCAAATCTCTGAGCCTGTTGTTCATTCAGTTTCTTGCCCTCTGAGTTAGTTAGATATTTCTGGCAACCAGTCTATGTCTTGAATTATTTTATATTATTTTATATTATTTACATATAATATCTGAAATAAAGCCTAGCTGCATAACCTCATCTTCTCATGCAGTAATTGATGCCTTTCAACTTAATACATGCAAAGAGATCACACAGAAATTTCATTATGAAAAAGCCTCTTGGACATGGAAAACTGTTTTATACTTGCTGAACACTTAAGTTTCTTGTTAAGGAAGGTTTGGTTACACCAGATTAAGTATGTGACCTGAAATCAGTTTTTTAATTACCCCATGCAAAGCTGGACATTTGTGTCATTTCTCTATCTTCATTTTCCACCTGTTCTTCTCAGTAGAAGCTGGGGAAATGCACTAAGCTACATACCAAAGTGCACATGCTACCTAACTGTGTTTGTATATCCTGCTATATGCATTGCCTGATAATCCATTCACAGGTATGATGTCACTTATTTAGTTTTCATAGCAACTTGGAAAATATCTTGCAGAGAATGAAGAGATGGTAACAAAAATGAGGCATGGGTTGCTTTTTTGAAAAACCATTTTTGAATGAACAGGACGGCATACGTCTCAGAGAGATCATATTCCTTTACAAAAACAGATTAAAACTACCTGGAGTCTCTTCCCACTTTGATGCCACTGTGTTCTATGAGGAACAGTGCAGCATAAACCATGGACTAAGTGAATGGAGGGAAATGGAAGAGAAAGCACCACAGACACGAAAGAAAAGCAAAAAAACCAGACATTTTGCTAGTGATTTCAGATAGTAGTTGTTTGTGATATGTTTGAGTCTAACTAATGTATTGGATAAGAACCCCTTAGGGCAAGTGTTAGTGCACATTTCATTTTGATGAAAAAAATCATAAATGTGGTAAGATTTGGTTTAACTCTACCATTGAATAATGCAACCTCACATTTTCTTAAATGAACATACCAGCTTAAATCAACATATCAGTACACAAAGAACAAGGTACCCAAAGCATATACTCAATCTTCTGTAAACTGGCCATTTAGGAAGACAGATTCTTTATAGTATGCTACTGTCTGCTGTGACAGTTCTTCCAACTTTTTATGTGAACTTGGGTACTTTTCTTCCTTAAGGATGGGCTATCTGAAAAGATGGACCATTGAAACACTGACAAATGGAAGTCCTCATGCTTTTAAGAAAGTTTTCCTGAAAATTGAATGAAAGGTTCAAAAACTGTCAATTTATGAACCACAGAAGAAAAATATTTCATAACTACCTCCCCCCTCAGATTTCACCAAGAAGACTGAGATGCTAACTCTGGATTTCTAACATGGCAAATGTCTACAAGGAGCTTTTTCCTGTGGACAGTGTTTTGTCCTTATTGCAAACTTGAGGCAGTAAAGGACTATGTTCCAACAAATTTCTTAAGAGTACCTGTAGTGAGTTGGCAACAAATCCAGTGTGGTTTGAATGAGAAGAGTGTACATATCTCTTACAGTCAAGCTAACTTTGCTGCCTGCAGGGGTAAGTCATCCTTCTATTACTTCTGCCTAGATCTGGAGGACTGGCACATACTGTTTTAGCTAGGAACACTGTGTCTTATTTCAAATATATTTTTCCAAATTTACTGGTATCAATGTGGAACCTTTTTTTCCGCCATCTTGCAAGATGTGTCATTTAGATTCTTGAATGGAATAATGGAAAGAACCTGTTCAGCAACAAAAACAGATTAGAACCCTGGTTTAGTTTATCACAATACTTCTAAACAATTTCAGTCTATGATACCCAGGACTATATTCAATCAAGCTGATCTTTGGGATGCAGACTTACAAGCTTTGTTTTATGGAAACAGTGTGTGCACTCAGATTTTAAAACATTCCAGAATCTCTAAAGAGTCCAGATTGTTCTTAACATTCATGCCAAACTATCAACAATTTAAGAAATGGTTGCCAAAGGTCATTCCAGCTACAGCTGTTTGGAAGTGCAAAGGGCTTTATTGATCTTTTCCCTTGCATAGCTCTTTAAAAAAATATTATTACATCACAGAAATAAAGACCATGACAGATGTTGATAATGACTTGGTCATAAGGGGTGGAGGAGAACAGGAAGGGGGAGCTAATCAGCTTTGGGTTGAGGGTGAAAGACTCCACTACAATGCTATTGTTAGGTCCCTGTGTGGTAATACTGCTCTCATGATGTGACTTTGACCTGGCACTGTACTTGTCTCCCAACAAATTAGGGAAGCTGGCTCAGCTGGTTGGGAAAGAAATCATTAGGCATGGCACTTTAGGTGGCACAAATTTCACAGCTCCAAAGCAATCTGGAGTCCTCCCAGAAACATGGGTATCATATTCAAACAACTCACTAACCCCAGAGGCCAGCTCTGACTGCTCTTATGAAGTACTGTGAATCATGATCTTTAGGAAAACTAAATGGCTGAGATCCAATTTAGCAGCTGGATTATATTAGTTCACATTTTTAAGGACAAAGGTTATAATAACAAGATCTTGCGTTACCCAATTGACTCAATTTACTCAATTAGGTAACATAGTTACCTTAATGGTTCTGTAATAGTTTGCTGGTGTTAGGAACAATGTAATTTCTTTCTTCTAGGTAATACAGAAGAGGAGAATTTCATAGATGAAGGCAGACTACTAGAAAATAGGCAGTTGGGATAAGAGAGAAGGCATGGTAGGCACACTGTTGCTGAGAAGTTAGGAGAAATGACAACAGACATTAATGATAGAGATGCAGTCTGAGTCAGAGTACTTCAGGGCCTTGAAAGCATAAGCGAGAAGTTTAAACCTGATACACCAGGCAAAAGAAAACAGAGAACACAAAAGACAAGTGTGTGTGTGTTAATACACACATGCACTTGCATGATGTACATGTTTAGAGAACTTAAGACTGAAACAATGGAATTTTTTTGCCTGCCCAACACTCCACAACATTGCATTTTCTATGGGACAACATTTGTGAATCTCATAACAGACTATTAAGCAAGAAAATTTATTTCAGCTTTCAGATTGTTAAGGTTGTTCTTATTTCTAATGTACAGTGATATACCTTGGTATTGAGAAATTTTAGTTGCATACAGTTCACATTAATGTAGCAGACAGAATCTGGCTTATAAACTGTAAAAGTGGTTAAAAACATTTTAAGGTATAAGCTACTTTATCCACAGACCTGCAAGTTTCTAGAAAGCACTTACCTTGATATGTCTAAAAACCATAACATTTAATGGATGCTTTTTCATGCAAATAGATTCTGCTTAGTAGCAGAATAAGAGGTAGAAGGCTGGTGGACTGTTTTGAAGTGTGAAAAAGAGCCCTATGTTTGTTTTTTTCGAGGCTGAACTCTTAATTCCTCACCCTGCTGCTCATGCAACTTGGGCCAACCAAAACTCACACAGCCCGAAGAGCTGCCAAGAGCCCTTATCAAAGCTTGTAGCAGCTTCTCACGCGATTTATGGAGTCTCAAATACTCTAATACACACACATGCATATCCCCCCCTCCACCGAGCGGAGCTGTAGCTGGGACCCGTTCTTGGGAAGACACAGCGAGCCGGTCCTCTCCGGAAAGTCCGGGAGTGAGAAGAGGGCATGAATCTGGTCTCCACTCTGGTTCTTGATCTCTGGGGTTCATCCAGGCACTCGGGAGAACGATTTAATGACCCGCTCCGCCCCTACTCCCCCCGCCCAGGCAGCTCCGGGCGGCTTTCGGTCACACGAGAAGGGAGTGGGGGGGAATGAGCCACAGCGGCGGCTCCCCCCTCACAGGAGGGGGAGGAGGAAAGGAGGGAGGGCAGGAGGGAGGGAGAAAGGAAAGCGGGCAGGTGACACCGCGCTGGGTTGCTCGGGCTCGGCGGGCGCGGGGCGGGCGGCAGGAGCGCGGCGGCCATGCACGTCAATGGGAAGGTGGCTCTGGTCACCGGCGGGGCGCAGGGCATCGGACGGGCTTTCGTACAGGCGCTGCTGGGCAAGGGCGCCAAGGTAAGTCTCGGGAAGCGCGCCATCCCTCCCCTTCCCTCCCCTCCCCTCTGCCTCCAGCCAGCACCCACGGGCGCGAGGTGGCGGCAGCCCCCGGGGCTCGGCTCGGCTCGGCGGGGGACCCGTCCTTCTGTCCATCCGCCCGCCCGCCACTCGTTTTCCTCCCTCCCCGCTCAGGTAGCCCTCCTGGACCGCAACTCCGAGGCCGGACAGGAGAGCAAGGCGGCTCTGGACGAACAGTTTGAAGCGCAGAGGACGGTGTTCATCCAGTGTGACGTGACGGATCAGGAGCAGCTGAAAGGTAGGGAAATTCAGCGCTGCGCTCCGGTGTAAAGCGCAGCGACCGGAGCGAGCCCGGTCTGCCGCACCGGTAAGAGTGCACCGAAAGGTTCTGGGGGACAGCCTGCTCCCGACCGCTTCTGACAGTGACTCAAAAAGGATTTGTTTCCGAACCTGCAGATGTGAAATATTACTACCACAATTTCACCCTTTTCCTTTGCACATGGGAAAGAAAAGCCAAAGAAATCCTTTCTATTGAGATTTTGTGTGTGATATTTTTGCATTAAAGCCTCTGTAGAAGATAATTGTTATTTTATGAGTAATATATATAAACTTTAAAGCTCAGACTTGGTTTTTATGAGGCTTCAGTACAGATTCCAAGCTGCATTCCCTCATAATAAATTCTGCGCTGTGTTGCAGTGCTTCTTCCATCCAGCACGCTTACTTTCATTGCATGCTGCCACAGCTGAAAGCAGAACTGCCACAGTTGAAAGCAAAAAATAGCGTGCTACTATACTGTGATGTTATCTGTGGGGTGATAACACCTCACAGACATTTTGCAGATGCAGGGAATGCAAGGAGCTTCCCTCATGAATGATTTGCACTTCTGTTTTCACTTAGTGAAACAGTGTACCCTACTGAGTTCCTAGAATATCATATAATGTTGATGCACACCCTTCACAATATTTCATAACAGGCACATCACTTCATCAAAGGTTCATTATTAAATGATACAATCATAGGTAGTGACTCAGATACAGATTTTGACATCCCTTTTTTCAGCACTCTTTCCCCAGATTAATTTCTGCCAAACTAGATGTGAATATTTTTAGTTCTGTTTTTGTTCGCTAAACTTCACTGGTCACTTTCTCAAGAGTGGTCATTGAGCATATCCATTCCTCTTTTAGAAAACATTACAGTTATTCCAGAATTCAGCGATATTGTTTACAGTTCCAAGCTAGCATGACTATGCCTAAGTCCATAGCTTTACAGGGCCTGTCTGTAAGAGAGATGCTGGACTTTAAATATGAGATCTTCTCTAATCAGCAAACAAAGTCTTTATCAGCTAGGTTGATTATTGACTGTTTCTCCAAGTGGGAGGAGTAACCTAGGAGCAAGAAAAAGCATCCTAGGGGTAGGAGTAACATCTGCTGTAGCAGTGTGCCTTCTCTCCCACTATTCCTCCTTTCTTTAGTGCCAGGGTAGTGCAGGACCAATAGGGTGTGAACTGGGAGCTGGAGTGAGCAGAATGGGTCAGGAAGGGAGGTGTTAGAACCAAATTAGTAGGAAAAGAGTAGGATTGGAATGGGCTCTCACAAACAGAAAGAGCAGCTGTTGTATATGCTTCTCTGATAATCATATTAATCCTGCTGTACATTTCTTACCATAAATTTGCAACCATGTCTTACAATCTTTTTGGGTTTCTGTGTTGGTTTTGGTTGTGTTTGTTGTTTGGGGGTTTTCTGACTGCTTTATTTTCAATTTTTTTCACTTGTAATTGTATGCTACTTCTTAATGAATTTAGATTAATTTCATACCTAGTATTTAAAGGTCTTATGGGATGAATGAAGCCCTGTATTTTATGTTAAAGGTCATGTGCATGAATGCAGCCTCTTTTTATAACTTTAGCCCTTACAGTAGGAAACAAGTCCCAATACTAGAACTTGTATCTGCAGGTACACAAGGCTTATGGGTAGGAAATCAGCTGCTTCATCTACTTTCAAGTCTTACCTGTACTCTCTTCTCTGGTGGTTCTTTCAGTCTCCTATAAAAGTCTTCTATTTTGTCCTACTTTTGAAAAATCACCATACATTTACTTTTGCTTTCCAAGGATATCTAAGAAGCTCCTCTATAACTGCTGTTTGTGCTTGGTTTCCACTGTTTTTCTTACTTTTCCTTTAAAATGGAAACTCCTCTTCATTTTTATTTCTTCACTCAGTGTTTCATATGATCATCTGCTTTTAATTTTTATGGTTCCATAAGCACTAACTAGCGTGCAATGTAAAGGAATTGTTCTACATTTGAAAAGGTAAAAACAAGTCAGCTTATACTGATGTGTGAGAACTTTACTAAGAATTTACAGTGAGTTTCTTCTTTTTGGGGATAGGTAAGAGATGGGATTACTGTAGACAAACTTTTACCAGAAATATTCCAAACATACATATGAAAACAGCTGAAAAGCATTTGGCTCTTTTCTCAATGGGTAAACTAGAAAACTACAGTCAGTCCGTGAATCTAATAAACAAATAATTAGCAAAATTACTATTATCCCTGGTGGGTTTTGAAGGCAAAAGATTCTATTAAGAATTCGGCTGATGAAAGATGTTATTTAGAGAAGGCCTAAGAGGGAATCATCCGGTTTCCAAAATTTGGAAGTTAATTGAGGACCCAAATGGTATTTATTTTACTCATTGAAATTAACTTAAATACTCAGTTCTGCTCGTAATAAAGCCAAAGGTTTCCATTTACCCTTGTTGATGCAGGATTGGTGAGATGAAAAGTGATTAAAGAGTTAAGTTGAGAAAAGAGAGAAAGAATTAGCAACAAACATAAGAAAAGCCAAAAAGGCAGACAGCCAAAGCTAGAGGATTTAGTAATATTACAATATTCTAGTATGGAATAAGAATATTAGAAAAATCTGTACAATAAAGGCAATTGGACAAATAAAACCATTTCCAAGTACAAGACAGTACTTCAACTGCTGTAAAAATATGTAGGTGTCTGAAAGCTGCTGCTATGCTCCTGAATAGCCAAATACTAAAGATCAGAGAATGAAGATGTTCCTGGGATCATCTTTCAGTGAAATAGTTTCATTAAGACCTATCAAGCATAATTTCAGTACACCTGAATCACTGTAGATTTTCAGTCAGTCATCAATGTTTTTTAAAATAATACTGTGGAGGTGGTGTCTTGGTTTACATAATAATAAATATTTAGTGATAAGAATCAAGGAAAAACCAAACAAGCTATATGTACATGTCAGATAATGTCTTTAGTCCTGGAAAATCTTAGTTTGGAATGAACATCTGGAAGTCATCTCATCCAACTACCCTGTCAAAGCAGAGGCAGGCTTGATGAGTTTGCTCCTCGCTATGACATCATCATGTTTTTCCACAGACATCTTTTATCTCAGTTCTAAACCTTGTCACCTGGGAGAACACAATGTCATTGTGGAAGTTTCCCAGTTCTTTATTTTGAAATTCTTTGGAAGACAGGTCACTACTTTTATCATGAAAATGAAGAAGATTTGAATTTGAGAAACAGATTATTAAAGTTAGCCGACAAGAAAGATGTATTACATTGTGTCCATAAATATATACATTTAAACAAGAATAATGATTAATTATTTGTATTTGAAACATTCATATTCATTATTCATTAAATAAAAATTGGACTGAATGAAGAAAATTATTCTGAACACATGAAGCTTTTTACTTTTCATTTAAAATAGATGGTGTCAAATCTTGAATTCGCTGTGTCAAACTGTTACAAATCAAGCTGTAAATCCTTAATTTACATAATTAGGGTGTCAAACATCCTATCTAATGTAAAATGTATAGATGATAAGAACTTTTATTAGCTCCTCTTATCAGACATCATAAAACTGAATGAAAAGGCAACTATGGTATCTTAATCCTTTCAGTTTCCCTGATTATGTCTAATATTAGTGCATATTAGATAAAGCATTTAACTGCATGTTGCTCATTAGTGGCTAAGAAAACAATGAAGACATTTTGATAGACTAATAAAGCATTAATTTGTACGCATGTACTTTTATGTCTTACTTTCCACAAATGCTAAGAAATTTCACCCTTGGATCTTCCTATAGATGCTTTCAAAAAAGTAATTGAACATTTTGGAAGGCTGGATATTGTGGTTAATAATGCTGGAGTGAACAATGAGAAGGACTGGGAAAGCACTATACAAACTAACTTGGTAAGCATTATCTCCTTTCACATGTTCATATTTAAAGCTGGAATACACCTAACAGCCTTGGCTTGTACAGACTGTGCCATATGACAGAGCATTAATTATCGGATTGGTAAGCACAGCTATTGAAACAATAACCATGTAACTGCATGTGTACTAACCAAAGAAAGGGTGTGTGGTGGGTCCTTTAAACTGTCTGAGACATGCAGCACTGCGTAGAATTACTCAGGCTATCTATCACCAGAAAACGTTCTCTTTCTATAAAACACAATGAAATTCTAAAGAGGAGTAACAATAGACTGCCAAAGCAGTAGAGCTGCATCCACAGCAGGCCCAGTCTCTTTATATGAAGGTTTTAGAACATTTTAGTTACTTGTGAGACTCAGCTGGCCTGCATTAGAGGATAAATTGCCATTTGCCGTTCAACCAAGAGCTCCACATTTTCTTCACCAACAAAGCAACCATATAATCTGAGCCATTTCACCATTGTCACTGGTAGAAGCACACCTCTTAAGAGCACTTACTTGTTAAAACCCAGTACGTTCAACGAGCTTGTAAAATTCATTTTTGAACAGACTATTACCAGTTCTTTGATATAAGAACCACAATATCTGTTTCTCAATTGAATTTTTTTTTTTAATTTAGAGTATATAGCTGGGACATCTAAGCTCCAAAGGAAAGACCAACTTTCTAGGTTAAAAAAATTCTGACCAGCTAGTATTCTACCACCTGTGAAGTCCTAATTCAATGGTGATTCAACAAGTCACCCCATGATCATACTTACTGTAAAGGAAGTAGCAAAAGGAAGCTTTGAAGAGTGAAATGTGAAGATTTCTCATTTGGAATTTGTCAGGCAACAAGAAAGCTCAGAATAAGAAAACTGAGTTTGTTTTTGTCAAAAATTTTGAGGACCAAACTACCTGTCTTTGAATCCTAATGTCTCCATGAAAACAAACTAACAAAACAACCCCAGGACAAGTAAGACAAACTGTATATGAGAGAAGTTACAGAAAAATTAATGTCAAAATAGGTATTTGGGAAAAAAAATTAGGTTTCATACCACCTTTCTCTTGACCTTTTATATCTGTCTATTCTTCACATATTCTTCAAGATTTAAGTACATGTATTTCTTCCTCCTTCTCTAATTTCTACAATGTGCTGAAAAATCAAACATCAGGAAACTTCATATTGTGAAGTAACAGTACTCTGTCATCCTCAGTGATATGCAATAACAATATCTATTAATACAGATCCCTTGAATTTGAAAGAAGACTTTATCTGTGTTCTAGACAACTTATTTCTCTCTATTTTTGTGCCTGGTTTTAACACAAGATATAAGTTACTGTAGACATCCATTCACCTATCAAATTTGCAAACACAGATAGTCATCACTAGAAAAAGCAAAGTCCATGTGGGAAACATATTTGATTGTCACCCACCTTACAGTTTAGCTCAAAAACTAAAGGCACTTCTGATCATGAAATCTTGAAGATATTTACTGTCTGGGTAAATAATGTGGTGTCTTAATAATTTTTCAGTGACAAGAGCTTCAAACAGAAGACATTGAGAACCTCCTGCTGTTTTGCAGACAACACCAAGTTGGGTGGGAGTGTTGATCTGCTGGAGGGTCTCTACAGAGGGATCTGGACAGGCTGGATAGATGAACCAAAGCCAAGTGTCTGGGGTGCAGTCAGGCAAAATGCCCAATCCTCACTTTGTTCTCAACAACCCCATGCAGAACTGCAGGCTGCAGGAAGCATGGATAGAAAGTAGCCCAACGGAAAAGGATCTGGGGGTGTTGGTTGACAGCCAACTGTTTGAACGTGAGCCAGCAGTGTGCCCAGGTGGCCAAGAAGGTCAATGGGCTTTTACCAGAAATGGTGTGACCAGCAGGAGCAGGGCAGTGACTCTCTCTCTGTATTTAGCACTAGTGAGGCTGCACATCAAATTCCATATTCAGTTTGAGCCCCTCAGTACCAGAAAGACATTGAGGTATTGGAGAATATCTGAAGAAGGGCAGCTAAGCTGGCAAAGGGTCTTATAAGGAGCAGCTAAGGGAGCTGGGGTTGTTTGGCCTGGAGGAAAGGAGTCTCAGGGGAGACCTTATCACTTTCTAAAACCACTTGAAAGGAGGTTGTGAGGTGAGGGTCAGCCTCTTCTTCCACGTTAGTGATAGGATGAGGAAATGGTTTGAAGTTGTGCCAGGGGAGGTTAGACTGGATCTTAGGAAACATTTCTTCACCAAAAGTGTTGTCAAGCATTGGAGCAGGCTGCCTAGGGAAGTGGTTGAGTCACCATCTCTGGAGGTATTTAAAAGACCTATAGATAGGGTGCTTGGGGTCACAGTTTAGTGGTGGCCTTGGCAACGCTGGGTTATCAGTTGGATTTGATGTTCTTAAAGGTCTTTTCCAACCTAAACAATTCTAGGATTCTCTTTTTTTTTCTTATTACAAGTGATTGAGCAAAAGCAGACCCTTGCTTCTTGTTGAAAGGAAAAAAATATGTCTGAAATACATGTTTTAAAAATGTCTCTATTTCCCTGATGTGGAATATTTTAAGTATTCTTTGTCTTATTCCTAAGAACAAGAATAATTGCTACAGTCACACATTGTGATACACATAATACACATATTTTTTATTTTAAAAAGGGAAAATAAGCCCTCTACATTCCAGTTGTTGTCTTAGTGATATCATTTATATATTGAAATGACAAATATTCCTTGCCCCAGTTTAAAGTACAAAGTACAAAAGTAGAGCAGTACAGAGCAAGATAAATCAGAACAAACACATCTGGGGTGTGTTCTTTATGGCTAAAACAGTTCACAGAACCGGTTGGTCTTCAAGAATATTTTTAAAGGAGTGTAAGGAAATTCTCTGCTAGTACTACTTGAGAAAGCATGAAGAACAGAAATGAAGAAGCAAGTTCAAAAACTGGGACTTAATTCGCAAGGAAAAAGAGGAAATAAAACACAATTCCTACTTGTATCCATTACAGTTTCCCGAGAGCAAGAAAAGACAACTTAATAAAGATGGGGATGGGGGGTAGAAGGATTATCAACTGCTAAAAAGGTATTTCTCTTGCAGCGTTTTCCACCATTTTGCTCCATTTTGTGCTAAACATCCATATTTTCATTACTTTATAAATATTTCTGTTACTTCCTTTTGTTAAGTATTCCAGAAATACCATCTATTTGTCACCTCAAAACTCCAAAGCTCGCAGTGTGAACTTGATCGATATCAGCTTAATCAACAGCCACTTCAACTGCTCATACCTGTACGAGTGTTCACTCCTGTTACTGTGGTGCAAAAGAAAAAATTCATACAGGAATTCCACTTTAAACAGATATTACCAGTGTAGTTTCAAGAGTTCACCACACACAGACATACTAATGCACAGAATAGCACAGGGGCATATGACACATACGTTCTTATCAAGAGTCCTACCTACAGCCCTCCAGTATAAGAATAGTGTTTATTGCATTCAACTTCATATGAACTTTTACCTTAGGGATCCAAAAATTTTATAATCTGACTTTTTTCTCTTCAAATCCCTAAAGCAAGAAAAGAGCCCACATCTTTATAAGCCTTGAAAATATATGTCAGTTAAACACAATTGGGTATTCTAAGAAATTTCGGTAATTTTATCTTGTGTTGATGATGTAGGCTTTCTGGAACCACTGTAATTAGAGTGACCACTATAACTACAATATCTTTTCTGTGTACAAATGCACTTAGCACATTTTATATTAAAGACAACTCCCCAAATTACATGCAGATTCCCTTTCTATGTTCATGTCACAGGTTTCTGAAAACTGACATAGCTTGCAGTATACAGTTCAATGTAGCAGGACTGGTATCACATTTTCTTGCATTTTAAGTATTACCTTAAACAAAAATTCAGAAGCACTTTATGTGACATTTTGACTACCTCCTTGTTTTATTATACCAAAAAAAATTAATTTTGTAGATATATTTAAACAAATTTCCCAAATGTAATTACACAGATTTATGAAAAAAATTGAATGCAAAATCACAACTATCTCCTGTTTTTGTGATGATTTTGTACACTTTAATACATTCTGGCAAAACTTTAAATTGCAGGCCAGAAATTGGGCACATCAAAAAAGAACCAGTCACATGGGATCCAATTATTTAAGCATTCCCCAGAAAGAAGTAGAATTCAAATGCCTTACTAGACAAAATGTAGCAATACCCAACAATTCCAAGATTTTACGTTTTTTACGGGTTTGCATAAGTTATTTCCATAAATGAGAGAGGTAACAATTTGCATAAATTTAGAAAAGTTACTAAAAGAAGTCTACCAAATTCATGGTTTGTCCCTGCAAAATATTTGGATTGGAACTATAGAGAAGATAATGCAACACTGTATATTTATGTGTGACTCCTTTCAATATAGCTCACGGTGCAATAAATGTTCCAGTAATTAGCAAACCTTGCAAAATCAGTTTGCTCATCAGTAAGGAAATTCCTCAAAAGGGCAGTTAATGTCTTGGCAGAAACCAGAAGGGTAACTAAGTAAACATCAGAAGTGATTAACTGAATTTATTTTTGGGACAAAGACTTCATGATCATCACAAGGCTGTTCCACTGTGCAAGCCATATAAAGGATCCCTTGGGAGCATGCTGCAATCTTCGTCTGGTCCATACACATTGCTTGCCTTTCCCAGTGTACCAGGAGAAATGACAAGGACTGAACTTTCATCCCAAAATAATGTCACCCAGACACATAGCTGGATTCAGCAGCTGGAAATAACCAGTGGATCCCACAACACAGACAAAAGCAAGCACTGTTTCTTAATGCCACCAAACAAACCAAAACAAACTGCTATCTGTAGAAGATAAAATGGTATATGTGACTGGTTTACCACGCTTGCCTTCTAAGACAACTAGAAATTCACTAGCTTAGTTGCCTATTCTTCAGCATAATTTTATATCAGGGGACCAAGTATCTATGGAGAGATGCAGCCAAAAAGAGACACTTCCTTTGAAATTAGTGACATGAGGGTCAATCCTCTAAGTGCATAAAGAAGCATATAGGTATAATTATTTTTGTTGTTCATATTGCATTAGGAAGGACACAGTGACCTACCTTAATCGCACAGTAAGTCAATGAACTTTTTAGCTTACAGTTTTAATGTATGTTTATAGCAACCACAGTTGAAGTACAACGAAAAGCAAATGTCTTTAAACTAAGAACTTAAGCCTAGCTATTCAAAATGCAATGCTATTCAAATGTCCTTCGCGAATAGAGGTGTGTGGAGTGGAAAGGGGGGAAGTAAAGAAAACTACCATAAAAAACCTAAAAGATAGTGTTTCACTCCAACCTTGTAAAAAAAAGCTATGGATTTGCAGCAAATGAACAAATCCTACTGCACGTTCCTTTCTCCTTTTTACCTCTCCCTCCTTAGACTTCTTGTTTTCCACAGTTTGAGCTGGAAATTCAAACTCAAGAGCCTCCAATTTCATTTCATAGAAATTAAATTAACCTCTACATAGCAATGCCAAGGGACTTGCATGCTTGCTACAACTTGTCTACTTCCTAGAAAACATACATTAAAAAAAATCAGTCCCACCTTTCTGTCCAATAGCAAAATGCTAAAATTTTCCATGGGTACCACTAGCAGCACTTAGTTTCAGACTTTTGAACTCTGTCTTACACAGTTTTCAAGGTACTTTAAATGTTTCCTTATAGATAGCCATCAATTTACAACATCACAGTATGAAAGGCAAATGATCTTGGGTCAAATTCCAGCTCTGTGCTAACCTGTTTTATGAAACCACAAGTCCATGGCTCTTTCATTTTTGTTCATTATCTCTAGCACTGAACTATGTTAGCTCAGGAACCTATATAAAATGTTAGGACTGATTACCTTTTTTTCCCTCAAAATTTCATATTGCTGTACCATCTTAATAGCAATACAGTACTTATCTTCAACACTGAAGGTGCTAATACATTTTCTCAGCATGAAATACTAGCATGCATAAGGAGACAGCAGAAGTATCAGACAGAGGTGGAAGGGAAACCTTATTAGATAGGTAAAACTCCTGTTAAATAGCAGAAACTGTGTCAGTTGGAACACCTGCCTTGAAACACTAGAAGAAAGCACTGTGTAGTAAGTTACCTTCAAAGAAATTGTCATTTGCAAAAGATGATGATTAATGATGTTCTGAGTACCATCACTGAAGAACCTTTTTTTCTTCTTTTTTTTTTTAAATGGATAAAGCTAGAATGGAATACAAAGTATGAAAACTGAGTTAGAGGTATAATGTTGGAATGCAAGAATTTGTACACATTGGCTGGCATTGGTTCCCAAAAGAGAAAAAAATGAATTAGTGCTCTATTGAAGACTTGGAGTCTAGTTAGAATCAGAGTTTCAATATATGTTTCCTTTAGAATGATACAATTAAAGCTATACAGCCCTGGGATACATAGAAATGTCAAGAATCAAGGATTTTTTTAAGTTTTATTTCTGACTTTGACACTGATACCTAAATTGCCATTTAAGAAATCATTAAATAAGTTAGCGATTATTGATATGATACTCTCAAAAGCAATTGCAAATGCTCAGAGTATTTGCATAATTATTTTACAATGTTTATCATGCTGTCAGATACCACTTTGAGTTTATTACTTTATAGTACTTCAGAAGGTCTGATCTCTACTTTAAATATGTAATTTATGAAAACTAATGCTCATATTATAACTTTATTGGAAAGAATCCTAAATTTTCCACTGGCACTTGAAGATTAAAATTGCCCTCTTGGGAGACCACTTAGACTTCTAGTGCACCTTGATGGCCTATCTTCATTATGTGCTATAGTAAAACACTGTATATCGGTAAGAAAATAAACAGCAGTGTTGCTAAATCACACAGTTTTCAACAGCTAGAAGGACAGTAATTTAGATTATTTTCTGATTTTAATGATACTAGTTTTCCATAGCCAGGGTCAAAAAAACTGTGTGAGATTCATCTGTCCTAACTCTTGGTTAACCTACATTTAATTACAAATCTGACAACTTTCATACTCTTTGTTCTTGACATGTTTATGAACAACATCCATTCCACTAAATGCAGCTTTAGACAAAGGAACTGTAAAAATTTCAGCTCTGAATTGCTTTCCTGTACAGTTTCTCAGCATATTTTTATCTTAAACCAAGTCAGACAATTTTTTTAATTAGGTAATTTTAAAATTAACTTTCCCAGAATTTCTATTTGCAACAGACAAGCTATGAATTATTGTTGGTTAAGAGCATGGAATTAAATTATTTTAGAAGTTCAATTAGAGAACTACACAATCTGAAGAGACCTTCAGTTTCTTTCAATTTATGGAAACGAAATGACAGACATTTTTAATCATATCCCAAACCCAGAAAACTGTGCCGAAAACACATAATTCTTTGCCCATCTCACTTTCTATTGCGTATTTCATGGTATAAGGAAGTAACAGATGATGATCTTTCTTTTAGAGTGCAGACTAATCATTCTGACGTCAACAATTAGGAATCCAAAGTCACATATGAGAGGAGGCCTGAGGCTGCAATTTGTGCACTTGCGAAGATGGATTTCATAACAAAACCAAAATCAAATGTGCTATTGTTCTTTGGAAAACAGTAATCCAAATACTGTTTTTCTTTGGGAAACCTCTTTCCCATTTGAGTGTTTGACACCCAGATATGAGCAGCCAGCTTCCCTTCATGAACTCAGCTGGATCAACAGGTTCAAATGGAAAGTGGCACTAAGTCTGCTAAGCACACATTGTTGACTTCCATAGTAAGTTCTGCCACCGCTGTCTTCCTTGGGAAACTATTGAGAGAATTTTCTCTCCTGGAGAGAGGTGGATTCTGGAAAGAGAATGGGAAATCTATCACGCAATACTTTTCATCTGAAGTGTCACCTCCTGAGTATGCAGACAGATAGGTTCTTCTCACCCTGGATATGAGGTTCAGAGTTTATCTATCTGCAGAATATAGTAATTCTTTACTTTACCAGCCTAAAGATCATAAATAGCCACTACGCCCAAAATCAGCCACACTCAATGAGGTATTTGCAAGGATTACAGGTAAGGACTACAAGGATATAGCAGGTGTAAGGGGCAATATCCAAAGGGAAGTCTGTCTTTATTCTGAAGACTACCTCTCACAATACCTTTGTGTAAAGGAGAACATGTTCCCAGCCACTTGAATAAATACTAAGTTAATGGATTCTAGAGAGAAAAAAAGAACAATACAGTAATTTTCATAAGAGAGTCAAGCAACCCACTTTTTTTCTTGTTTTATAATTGTAGTTTGTACAAGGACTAATCTAGCTCTATTATCTCTTGGAAGGCTGGAAGAATAGAAAAATCCTTAAGGAGCCCCAAGCTGCTTTCTTCTTCAATTGATTTATGTTCTCTGATCATCCTAAGTGGAATTCTCTTTTTCTGCTCAACAGGCTGAGCCACTGCTCCAGGGCATGACAGGACCTGCACCTGCTCTCATAGACAACATACATTAACCCCTTTCTTTCTAAAATATCTTTTGTACAACCCCTTTCTTTCTAAATATCTTCTGTACAGCCTATCATAAATATATATTAAAAAATACCACCCACCCTTAAGTCCAAATCTAATTTCAATTGAGGTGCCAGTTAGTTTATGATCAGAATAAGTATACCTTATGGCAACACTACTGGACATTAACAGTCTTGGGTTTAATAAATCAAATTTATATGTGACAATCAACATTAAACAGCACTAGATTACCTTTACAAGGGGATTTGCTACCTTCCATAACATGTAAGAGAAATCAGATTTACTTTGGTATGTTTCAAGACTGAACAACACTGAAGAGAATTTTGAAAAACAAAAAGTTTCTGTTAAAGCATCTGTTATAGCATCCTTTCGATAATAAGCAAAATATTTTTAAAAAATATGTTAGCTGAAACAAAACTTGCCAGGAGAGAAACAAAAAAAAGCTTTTCTATGCCGTAACACTGTTTCACTAAAGTTACTGTCTTCCAACAGGAGCCCTTGCTGCTCCCTTTCTCTTACTGTTTGTTTAAATCTCAGGTAAAGTGACTCACTCTCTGGGAGAAACTCTCTCTCATGATTCATCCAGGAGGCTGATAACCCCAGGCTTGTCTGAAGTTCAGTGAGAGGAATCCCAGCAGAATTTCTAACTGCATTAGGGATCAAAACCAGATTTTAAGGAATCAGGATTATATAGGTTTCAGAAATTTTCTTTTTCCTCAAAATACTTTCTTAAAAAAAAAAAATTGTAAAAGTCACATACTGCAACTAATATTAAGCTAACAACATTTCACATCTCTTAGAATGCTTTTTTACCTTATCTGTATTTGCCTGTTTGGGCTAATTTTCTTTTGAGAGGACTAGTAAAGCTCCCATAACTTTAGCCAGAAAATAATACAGATCTTTAATATCCTGGGACCAGAAATATATTCTTAATCTTAAAAACTGTAAACTTCTTGTGACTTGAGCCAAATGCAGTTTTAAGTGTTAATGTTATTTTCAGATACAGTCTGTACAGTTTTTTATTATGTATAACAGTGCGTCTCAACAAAAATTATGGGATATAGATCAGTTCATCTGCCGCTTACATTTTTAGATAAGGTGTGTATTTGATCTATAATTTACTTATTTAATTTCTTTCGTGTCTCTTATTTCACTTTGCAATATTTTAGTTTGATTATTGATATCTTCTTAAGAAAAATAAGTAAACTGCTATTACTTCTATTTATTGCAGTCCCACTTCTGAAGTTATGGAGTTGCAATACTGTGGAGTGTCTTTTGTGTTTATAATCTTCAAAGTATAAATAGGATCACTGGTAAAGCAATACAGGTTCTAAGCACCACAATAAAAGCAAGTTTCAGTTTGTAGGAGCACAATAGAAAGATACTTTGTATACCATAAATAATTCAGTAAGATATTTTAATAGTTTCAAATAATCTTTGAATATCTTTGATAATTCCTTCCCCTTATACCAGACATCTGTGATTAGAGGAACCTACCTTGGCCTAGAATACATGAGAAAAGGAAATGGAGGCAATGGAGGAGTAATCATTAATATCTCATCCTTGGCAGGTGAGAATATTTTCTGCAAAACGCTTCCTACTACTTTTTTTTCTAAAGTAAATGAATCATACTTATCAGTTGTATTTTTTCTTCTTTCTTATGGCTCTTCCCTGTTTATTTTTCCATGTTTATACTTATTTTGACCTGGTTTTCATCATAGCAACAGAAGCATATCAAATCACTACAACTTTCATTTGCTTTTTTAAGCATAGTTCAACAGAAAAATCAGTAATTTTCCTAACCTATTGGTCTCATATTTAAAATCTTGTGCATGATATAAATTCCTCCATTCAATTCCATAGGAGCACAGTTGTAGGAATATCTAAGACTAGACTGTATCTACTTTACTAACGAAGATTGTCATACACCATTCTGTTCCAAGTCCTCTCAAATGTGATCTACTTGAGCTTGAGAAGCCATAAAATTAACATATTTCACTGAGCTTAAGCAAGTGTTTTCTTTGCTCACTCTTTGTCTATGCTATAATTGTGTTTCAATTTATCAGCATAAAAATAGCATTATATGGGTCAGAGTTATTGCTGCTCAGTTGTGAGGCAGAATTCTGCACCACTTCCTGTGGTACACTCAATGTTGCAATGACTGGGTTCACAGCAAAAAAGCACAGCTGAAGGGGAAACTATATATGGACAATGATGTCATCTGACAACCTTCCTCAAAAAATGTGTGGGGAAGTACTTGCATTCTCTCTTTTTCGTTTGAAGAGTTTGTTCTCTCTTTCTACTGTTATACTGTCTGGGAAAAATAATATATATGCTAGTTTACACTTGGATTGTCAGAGCTTTCTTTGGTATCTGTGCAGGTTACCAAATTAGAGCAATTTTATTCCAAGATATTCCTATCTGTCTTAACAATGAAAAGCCATTTAAGAGCACTGGCCATAGTTACTGACTGTGGATAGGTGTGGATGTTCTAAGTATTAAATTCTCCTGTAAACCTTAGCTTTTGTGATAAAAAGTCTAGTTCACCCTATTAAGATAATGCATATGGATCTGGAGGATCTGACTTAATACATGCACATATCTCATACGGGTGAGAGGTTCTTTATTAAAAGCCTCCGTGTACTTTTAAGTCAGCATTTGTAATACTGCCTAACACATTGCCCACTGACACCTCTAAGTTTATCCCTATTGGCTCGAATGGACATTGTATGGGGATCAAATTAACCTGAAGGAACTGCTGTTGCAGTACAAGAGTTCATCAGCACAAGTAAAAGATTAAACATTTTCACAGGAACACTGGTGCTCAGGCAGTGCTTAAAAAAGGGCAGAGGTAGCAAGTAGTTTGATTCCTTTTCTAAATAGTCTCACATAAACACAAAATGACTTTGTTTTTAAGACCTAAAAGCTTGGCTGTTCTGTTTGTAAAGAGCTTGTAAGAGCTGTTTTAATTATTTGATTAAAATTTGCATTTATTTACTTAATTTTTTAACATTAACATTGTGCCATTATGATTGTGGGTATCTGACAAAACAAAGTGTTCTTTGTTTTGTTTTCTTTTACATGGCTTGTATTTAGGAATTGTTTCCAAGGGCATAAGAAGAAACACACTTTAAAAGCTAACATATACTAATATTTATTGCTTACTTATTTACTACTACTTGTGCTTTATGACTCTAATTCTCCTTTCCAGTTTGAAGGTCTAGGTCCTGTAGTTTATTCCATATATGAAAGGCAAACTGCCATTGGCTTGCTTACTATTCTTTTTCAGTGTTTTCTTAGGACTAGCTTCTGTTGATCACTAAATTTTTGAGTGGCTTTGATCCCCCCTGTGCAAGTTCTCTATAAGATGCAGACAGCAACTATTCCTGTGCCTTGATGAGCAACAAAAAGAATTGTATTTAGTGCTTACATAACATTCAATAATATTTGCTTTACACATTAATTAGTTTCCAGTTCTCCGCCATGGAAATTTTCCCAATGATTTGGACTAGGGACAGAATTAAGCCTTACAGTTTTACATTTTCAAACACCCATGGAACTACTTAAATGCTTCCTATGAAGTCGATGCTTAAAGTGTTCATTCAGCTGGATTAAAGCCAGTGTCCACCCTGTCTTTCCAGTACTGGGTCTTCCTTTCTTTAGTCTCTCCACAGGACAGGACTAGGTAAGAGAGGGAGGCAAATATGCAAGCACACGCAGCAAGCACTCAGCTGTGTCTCAGATCTATAAATCTGATTGTTATTGGATTTGTGTATTCATATCAAGAAGTAATGCTCCTAAACTGAAATAATGAGAAATGTATTTTACTTCTAACTTGGCCCCATAAAAAATAACTCTAATGACTGCAGGGTTTTGTACTGAAAAAATTATTTCAAATTTAAGGAGTAAAATGTTCTAAAATTTCTTCTGTAGGAAGCTACACATTACCTTTATTTTGTTTAATGGAATAGTTACAAGCAACAGAGAAACCATACAAAATTAAATTTAACTCAAGAGATTATTTACCTGATTAAATTTAACATTGTCTTCTACCTTGTGGTGGCTGGTACCTTACACTTTTTGCAAGTAAAGGGAGAAAGAAAGTCATGCATACACTTTTGTCTTGGTAGCTTTCATATTTTGAAGAAGGTATTTTATAAAACTGAATTTGTATCTGTCTGGATTCTAGCAGACAAAAAAACCTTCAGAGTTTTCATAGAGGCTTAGAAGTGGTAAAATTTTTAGCACATCACCAAGATTGAGAGGTTGTTTGATATGCAATGAATCTGGTCACCTTTCTGTTGTACAGTCATATAAGTGCTTTGATTGTACTCTACTTTGAGCACTCAGATTCCACAAGCAGCTCATTTGTCCTCCTTTTATATGGAAAGCTTCAGCCCAAAGAAATACTTAAAGTACCCATCATAGCAAACAGGCTTTAATAGGACCTGATTCTATATATATTACAAGAACAAAACTAAGAATATTGTTAACATCACTGAGTAAGGACTGTATCACAGTGGTACAGGGAAGCAGAAGTGCCAATGGCTGCACAACCGGGGCCTTAATTTCACAATCATGAAAGAGCTTCTGGTCCCTCCGCTTTATTAAAAGAAGGATACCGAGCAGAATCCAACACAATGAGGTTAAAAAATTTAGAAACTATTCCCTTGAGACTTCAGTTCACTATTAAAGGAATCATAGAAATGGCACAGCTTAGAATTTCTGCTAGGATTGCTGAGTGTCTTTTGTTTTGGCACTCAGGAGGACTGCTAGGATGTCATGAGGGTATACAGGGAAAAAATCAGAAGGGCCAAAGTCCAACTAAAAACTAAAAAGGTTAATAAATCTTATTCAAAGAGACTTGTTCAAACCTCTGAAGGCAATATGTGTTCAGCGGGAAAGTATAACTGGGGAAAAATGCTTAATTCTGTTTTCATCAAAGTTCTTCAGCAGACTGAAGGGAAATTTCAGTCTCAACAAAGCTTACTGATAACAATACAAACTTATTGATACAACTTTCCACCTCCAGTACTAATTTCTCAAGATGTGGATATTGAAACTATTGACCATGATAAATAAGGCATTGGAGTGAGAAGCCTGACACCATGTCTCCAATGGTAGAATGATCTTGCCACTCTAATAACAAGGGGACTAGAGTATAAGCAAGGGCAAGAGCTGTCTCTGTCAACCTGCCAGCAACTGAGAAAAATAAAAAAAGAGCAGTTAACACTGGTTTTGGTAAACCAAAGAGCATCTTGAGTCAACATGAAATCATTTGCAATTCACTGTGCAGCAACATCCAGAGAAAGAAAAACGTAGGCATAGCTGCCCCCCCTTGTTAGGAGAGATTAAAACACACATATATCACTTTCCAGAAGTACACTAACCCATCCATTTGAACACCCTCCCCTTCCTCCCCCCATTATTTTGTGCATAATGTTCTCCAGTCTGTTTCACAGCTGTTCTGCATTGCATAAGATAATTAAATATTCATGGAAGGAGCAAATAGAATCCAGATATTCTAACAAAAGGATGTCCTAAGTAATATGTTATGAACTCATCTTTTCTCACTGCTTGAATTGAGCAGGCTCAATATCACACAGTGGTTCATCACAAAATACTTGCTAAGAAAGTCCTTAGGACACATCACTAACAAGTTCAGCTCTTTCCAGTGCAGGGAAGTGGCTCAGAACTGGAAAGCCCACACCATGGTTCTCAGCACCAAACTCAGGAAGAAAAGTAAGACAGGGGCTGTCATTGTTTTGTGTGAGGGGTGCTAGGACTAGTCTTAGCTGCTTGGGCTGAAAATGAGTCAATTGATTATTTCTTCGTTCTCCACTTCAGCAAAAATAATAATTTCAATTAGAAAAGAACTGGCTTTTTAAAAAAAATTATTTGTTCCTCCCTTTCTGCTTAGTTATTCTTGCTGTCTTTGCCATTTAAGTCTTTGAACCTTATTACACTTCATTATTGTGAGCTGTGCCCTTCCTTTGTTTATTTCTTGACTTTGTTTCTCTTCCCTCTCAAGTAAAAAGTAATTTGCCTCACTGGGCTTAAAAAAATAAAAATAAAATTACCTCTAAATTCCTCCTCTGTGTCTCTCACTAAATTGTGTCAGTTTTATTTCTGTTTGCTGCAGCCTAATTGGAATTTTTTTTATCTAAAGCGTGTAAAAATACTTAAGAGTCTTTTTAAAAATAGTGTTATAATATTTCTAATGTGCTACTATTCCAATGCTTCCAATAATTTGAAGAATGGTGATGATCATCAAAATTCAACAAAAAGAGGAATATTAAGCCTGTGTTGTGATCACAACCCACAGGAGACAACACAAAAGCCATTTTCATAAAGTGAGTTCTCAAGCAGAAGTTTAACACATTAGTCCAAACTAAGCAAATAAATACAAGTTAAAGAGAACAACCAGCCACTAGGTTTAGTTCTTCACTTTGCACTATTGAACAGTGCTAATAACAGTCTTGATTTCACTGGATCACCAAGGTAGCATATAAACCAAGATAAAACCTTGAAACTTTCAGGTTCATAATTAGAACTTCGTGCTGTCTTAGAAAGTTTTTTTCTTTAGACAAAACAGATTCCAGAGCAAAGAGCCCATGCAAGTCTCTGGCAAACATATTTTTTCTGGCAAATCCATATTTAAAGCTGGGTAGTGAATTCCTCATCTCCACTGAGATAAGTCCCACCCCTTCTTGAATGTATCACTTAAAGATATGAAATATGAAAAATGAAAGTAACCATACTAGACGTGAGTTATTAATTGAGATGACTTCCAATAGAACCAAACACTAAGGCATCAAAATCACTATCCAGTTTTACAATGGCACATTAAGGAACACAGACTAATTTTATCCTCTAATTTTAGGACAGGCTGAAGTTTGCTATTCATAAGGACATAGCTTTCAGGTGAAACTACAGTATCCATATGGTCCAGTTCAGCTTTCATTGTACAGTGGAAATTGCTGGCATAATGGGCAGGAATGAATATGCACTCATGATCTGTCATTTCTTCTTGATTAGCTTCTTTGGCCATCAAACTCAGTCCTACTAGAACTAAGTTCTTAATTTTCCTTCAAAACCTCTGTTCTCTCTTCTTTTTCTATTATAAATAAAAATTTCTGCTCTCCCCCTCTCACCATCAAGATTCACAATGTTAGCAGTCATTTTTTATTTTGCTTCTCCTTTTCCCACACTTCCTCTCTGAAGTCACTGTAAATAAATGCAGGTGTCCAGTTCACATCAGCTAGGGTGTTAGAAATCAAAGCTTATTTAAAATACTTCACAACCTTTATATGCTTAAATACTTTACTAATTCATAGAACATGACTTAAAAATCTCATTCTTGAGTGTTTTCTTCCAGATCCTGTCCTCTCTTCTAAGTCATACTTCATAAATAAAACTTTTCCTCTTAAAAGTTACACTTTCTTTTATTTCTTTTATTACTGTTCTTTTGACTCTTTGTGTTTTTATCCAATATCTGTTCCCAGCCTGTCTCAGATTATAAAATATAATCTGCACATTTTTACTACTCTATTTTGTTGTATCTCTATAAATATATCATTTTTTTTTTACATTATATACCTATATGTGTGTTTAAGGTAATCATAAATGGGAGTTCTCAACATCTTTATTCAGCTATCTTTTTATTTTAAAGGACTCATGCCTGCTGCATTTCAACCTGTGTACTGTGCTACAAAGCATGGTGTAATTGGATTCACACGATCGATAGCAGTAAGTATGTGTTTTGGAAAAGAGTATCAGCAGCTCCTTCGGAACATGCTGAAGTTTTTCACATTCCTTCTTATAGCCACACAACTGGAATTAATTTTCTGAAAGGAAACAAAGTGTCTGAAGCAGTGGAGGTTCCCTCCTTTCACAAAGGCAATCCAAAGATGAAATAAGTATGGCGGCCGTGTGTTTATGACCGATTTGAGGTTTTGGGAGCATGGAAGAAAGATGTTGCAAAGTAATTTAAGGAGAGAGGGAGGAGCCCAAAAGCCAAATTCTAATCCAAGCTTTAAAAATTTTTTCAGAACCCCATCCCAGTCACTTAACATTTTGTTTTCCTTATTTGCCAGTCAGGTTGGTTACATTTTTTAATGATAAATAGGCACTAAAGTTTACAAAAGTGACTTGGACTCACCATTATTTATTCTTACTGAGTCTCAATACTCCAAAAAGGCAAAATGACACATTCAGGATGGGACATGTAAGATGACCATAAAGTAAGTCTCAGGCTCTGACTCCAAAACTTCCTAGTAAAATTGAACAAGCAGTGTAATAAAGTAACTTGGAGGGAGCAGATATGGTTACTTTCAATAGATTAATCTACTCATATAAGATTTCCAACCTGATTTCCAGAATTATTCACCTAAAATAATACTTTGGATATTTTATCCATATTTTATGCCCCCACAAATTTAACTTCTTTTTCAGATTAACCTTAAGAGAATAGTATGGATAAGTGTTTCATATACTACATTAAACACATCAAGAACCTGACACCTAGGCTTGCATTTTGTTTTTCTCATTATAAATATAGATTACACCATCTAAGTGCAAAAGTAAATTAGAGGAGACACTGTCTTTAAGTAACATAAGAATGTCAAGAATAAGAAGAATAATGAACATAGCGAACTACAGTATTTACCAGGGAAGGCAGTACAGCCTAATGTTGGGCTGGTCTGATACATAACATCTAGGACTTGATTTACTTTTCTCCCTCAGACCAAAAGGGCAGACTACCATACCATGAAAATGACATTGAGACTTGCATAATACCTGAAAGGATTCCTGTTAAATATTAAAATAAATAGAATGTAGCGTTAACATTTATGGTTATTCTTGAATATGTCATGTATAGTTCATAAGTTCTGTGCTAAGAAAGTTCATCCAGCATGCAACGCATGCCTGAATGCTGATCAGACTTCTCTGCTACATACACACTTTGGTAGAACCACAAATGAGGGCACAGAACAACTTGTGCGTCTTGCTTTCATCATGTTCCTGAACTACTTCCTGAAAAAACTAGTGCCTCTTTCCTGGAGTTCACAGGGACTTTCCTGTGGAGGTGCTCAGTGATAGCTTCATACATTGGCAGGGACAACAGAGCAACTGGAAAGGTTTAACATTACAGTTCTAGGCATAAAGACTAGATCCTATTTCTGTTGATGTAGCAAGGCAAATACAATCTTAGAGATACTGTTTCTTTATTGCAGAGTTTTATTTTAATAAAAAAGTTCATATATGCGGGAGGTTTTTTTTCTTGGTTTTGCTTAGAAGAGTTAACTCATCACCCTAGAATACTTTTAATGACATGCTAAGAGCACTAATAACAAAAAATATCAGGAAAAAACAGCTTCATGCAAATAAGAGTGTTGATTTCTTGTAGAATTGTTCTCCCAACAAAACAAACAGGTTTTTTCCTAGTAATCTAGTATGATTACTACAGGAAATGTGCTTCAAACTTAGTTTGAAACAAAACAATCAGTAGTAACAAAATCTGCTTACTAAGCAAGGCTGAAAAGTACTTAGTGTTAAATCTCATTATCTAAAAACTTACACAATACTGTCTCAAAATGTTGATGACAAACATCTAACCCTTTCTCTTTTCTAGTTAGCTGCTAATATGGACAACTATGGTGTAAGACTCAACACAATTTGTCCAGGATTTGTCAACACACCAATTCTTCAGTCCATAGATAAAGAAGAGAATATGGGACAATATTATTCATATAAGGATGAGATCAAAAATATGATGCAGTTCTATGGCGTGATGGAGTAAGTCAAGTCAGATACAGGCTTTTTCCCTTTTGTTCATGAGGAACAAAGACACACAATAGCACTTTTAGAAAAATTAAAATAAAAGGGAAATGCTGCCTCAGACAAAAGACTATCAAATGTGTTATCCTATAAACAAGGAAAAAAAGGAAGACATCTAAGGCTATTTTAACAGCACCACCCTCACAGTAATATATCCCCATATGCATTCCCAATTCCCAGCAAAATGCAAATCAAATTCCTAAGTTAAATACATTGTGTTTAGTTTTTAATAGACCTAGGCGTTCCCTCATAAATTTCTTTAATCAAACTTCTTGTGAGATACAAGGTATATAATTTGCATTGGATTTTCACAAAATTTGCCAGTGAAACAAGACAGAAGACCAAGAACTGAAAAAACTGGACTAAGTTCATAAAAGCACAGTAGCAGCCATTGTGCATCAGATCAAAGAGTTATCTGACCCATTACAGTATTGCCAACAAAGGCCAAAAGCAGACATCTCGGACAGCCTGTGAGAACAACACAAGCATAAAGTGGGTTTTTTTAACACTTTCTTAGTTTCTAACAATTGGCTGCTCAGATGCTTCTGCACAAAGGAAATGCTATGACTGTGTTGTTTCACCCATACTTTTCCATATGTAAAATACATTGCACCTATTGACCACAGCAAACTGCATGTGAAATTATCCTTATGCTAATTTGTATGTCAGTCCTGGTACAGAAACAGCAGAGCTGCAGATGATTGTGTAAGGATTACTTCTGTCCTTTTCCTGGCAGAGAAAACTTTGATAGGAAGTCCAGTAGCATTTGGATGTCCACAGGCGTTTATCAGAAACTAGAGCAAACAAATGATGATTTGTAAAGCAGCCACTTTACATGTATGTCCTGATTGAGGAGACTAAATATCTTTCCTGAAACACTCATACACCTCTGCTTTTCTTCAAAGTAAATTTGCTCAAACAAAAATTTGTTTAATTTTCAGGTTATATAGATTTACATTGAGTTTCTTTACTTGTCCTTTTCACATTTTATTATATCATGAATCTGAAATAACTTTTTTTTTCAGCCCATCAACAATTGCTGAGGGACTGATAACAATAATTGAAGATGATACTCTAAATGGAGAAGTAATGAAGATTACAGCATCCCAAGGGATTCATTTTCAGCAATACGGCCAAACACCTTTTCCATCATCAAAGAGATAAATAATTGTTTTGTGCTAATTACTCCTGGCTTTTCTTAAATATAAAAAGTTTTGAAAAGAGTAATTTTGGGGAAAAGGGTTAATGTTTTATCTAGAGCAGTAACAGTGTTCAAACGTTTGCTATAACAAAGGAATGGGCAAGAAAATCTGGTGTGGGAAGATGTTACCACTCTATTCTGATTATAAAAACACTAAGAAGATTATTTATTTAGTATAATAAACACACCGCTCTGAAGACTTTTTTTTTTGTTTAGTAATAGGAGCCACTTTTTTCATTCTGGTAGTTCTGATCTACAGACTCCAAGTGTATTTTGGTGGACCTGACTTATTTCTTAAAATTCTTTTCACTGTTGTGCCTACTTACATCTTCAATTCTTCAGACCAGGAATTCAATTCAGGAATCTAGCCCATAAGCTCTGTAAGGAGTTAAGAATTAAGAATTTACTTTTTCTTATGAAAATTAAGCAGAACAAGAGGCAAAATTCAAATTCCTCATATATATATACATATATATATGTATATGTATATATATATATATACATATATATATACATATATATAAGTATGTTCAAAATTAAAATTCCTGGTGTATATATGCACATATATATTAGTATGTTCCATATCATATAAGAAAGTACAGATTTTTATCTTCTTAGATTTTAGGTATTTATAAAATAATCTAGAAATATTTTTGTTTTCTTTTATATATATATATATTTGTGTGTTTGTGTGAATTTTCTCTCTCTGTATATAAAAGGATGAATACTTTGGCATTGTTTGAAATGTCTGCTTACTCATTAGATCATATTTTCCAAATGTTTAAATCTAATTTCTTTCCTGATTGATTAAAATATTAATTCAATCCTGAATAATCTGGGTCTTTTTCATGTTTTATACATGTCTGTTTTGGTTTCACAATACATATTCTGAGATGCAGCATGTCATATAGTGGCAATGAAAATAAAAATTGAGCTTCCTACCTCCTGAGCGCTACTGGACCTCCTGAATCCAGGTGAATCCCCAGCTACATTTATCCAACAAACCTAGGTACTCCATGGGTTACGTGCCTGACAAAAATAATTTTTTACATGGTAATTTAATTAGGTGATGACCTAAAAAGATTTAATAGCTCCTGAGAAAGCTAGAAAAAGTTAAAATTTACCCTTCTTAGGAGTACAGACTTTAATTTCACAGATCTTTTTTTCAGCATTGTATCTGAAATAGTGGAAATACTAGCACTTACCTTCTGTGAAGCTGGGGGGGAGAAGAAAAGAAACAGACACTCATACTTTGAATTACTCATTCTCCCATTTTTTTGGTTATGTTAGCACTATTTTTAAAGCCCATTTTGAATGCACACATGATGCTAGCCACACCTTTAACATCCCTGGCAGCATCTGCATATCCATCTGGACTGGAAAATACTATCTGATTTGATAGTATTAATTTCTACTTTTGTCTCAATAAAATGAGAGCATTTCTAATACGGGGCAGACTAGTGTAAAAGATGCGATGTAAACTTGAACTCAGCATGTGTTAGTTAGGTCCTAAAGCTGATAATTATATACCTCTGTATGTCTCCTTGTTAAGCAGTATTTCAAGATAGTTTATAAACAAGTGAAGGCTTAATAATAGTGATACTATATTCAAAACATGTAATGAGCAAACACCAGGCTAGGAGAGTAACTCAGCAGCTTCTCTTAGTAACACACCTCAAATAATGATGGGAATATCGTTGATGATATATTGCTGTCTTGACTGTTTCTGTTCATCTCTGCTCCTTGCTGCCCCAAAAGAAATATCTGTTAAATAGGGTGGGTTGACTTTCCCAAGGGATCCATGAAAGCACATGTAATTTAAGAATGTTAATAATAAGAGGCTAGAAGTCCAATATATGCTCCCTGGGAGAATCAAAAACAGAAAGATATGTAAAGTTAATTAGAGCTAATCACTTTAGACATTGCACAATTAATTTGTGATAATGCACTTGTAGAAAATTCTAATTCTATGAATCATCAGTATTCTAAGAGTAGATTCCATTTATGTGGTATATCAATAGTCACACAAGAAAATAACAGATTCATAAAATATACAATTTGACTCCAGGACACCTGGAAAATCTAAACCGGTATCTGGGAAACAATTTAAGTCACAACTTTTTGTATGTATAGGTCTTTTCTTCTGGTTTAATTTTGTAGCTCAAAAGACAGATGTTTTCAAATCAAAGCCATACAGAAAACTTCATGAAAGGCACATACTGCACTGATTTCCATTTGATAATCTGATAAGGAAGTCTCAGAATGCAATACATGCTCATTTGATCAAATAAACATTTAAACTAAAATAAATCTCAAATCTTTAGCACATCTGGAACTCACTGAAAGAAACACATACAATGAAGCAAAACCCTTGGTGCAAATTATAACGGAGAAAACCAGCCATCAAATTTCTACCTTTTAATTAAAAAGTGCCCCAAACCAAATATTACAGCTTTCCAGTTTCAGTTAGTCTGCATTTAAACACATCTGAGGGTTTTATCTGCACAGGAAGAACAAGTCCTACATATGTTTTGGAAGGGTTTCCTGTAAGACTTCCCCCCAACCTTTGGAAGTCTTCCAGTAAGAAAGAAAAAGAGCATATGTTTGATTTACAGAGAGAAACACCCAGAGAAGTAGTACGTAGAAAGATGAGTTAAAGGGAGAAAGTGAGTTTCATTTTTGCACAAAAATAGTTTTTAAACTTCAT
The DNA here is from genome assembly GCF_003945595.2 of Pipra filicauda. Taxonomy (NCBI): domain Eukaryota; kingdom Metazoa; phylum Chordata; class Aves; order Passeriformes; family Pipridae; genus Pipra; species Pipra filicauda. The sequence continues at coordinate 5,685,043 of NW_024104842.1, forward strand.
CTTAAGTTAAAAGTCTTGACATAATTCCAAGACTAAATTTATTTTGCCTGGGAGACCATAATTTTTAGAACAACTGTTCCAGTTTTGTAGGGAAAACACAGCCAAAAGGAAAAATAAATATTTTAAATGAGATACAATAATTGCCAAGAACATAAAATAACAAGTAATATTCTAGACTCAAATAATGATCATTATTTGGAATGAATACTCAATCCCATGTGACACGAGTTTACTTTTCAGTGGGTCCTTACAGTTTCAACTAAGATTTTTTTAAGGGTAAAGGATAAATATGACTAGTGAACTCCATCTTTTCAGTGCTTATGATCCTACACAAAAGTCCAAATCATAAGGCATTTCAAATGCTTTGTTACATGATAGTTTTACTTTATTTCTTTGTTTAATGCCTTGATTCAAGGCATTTAGAAGATAAATAACTACAATCATCAACATAATTATGTAGTAAATAAATTACATTATGTAGACATCAGAAGGACATGGAACTAAATTGTATTATGAGTATCATAAAAGCATATGGGTATTAATTTTATTATTGAGGGGGTGAGCCATGCAGTAACAAGTCCTACTTGTAGTTTCTTTAAATTAAGGAAGTCCTGATATGAGAGACTAGACTTTCCTCTTGTTTGGGACATAAGCTTTGCAAACAGTAAATCAAAAGTAAACTTTAATACATCCAAAATCTGATTTACTCTGAAATCTTGAATATGAGACTAATCTTTAAAGAAACAGCATTAGATGCTTAATGCTATGGCTTTTGGGCAGGATGAGACTCCTCTGAGAGATAATGATTTCCTTCCTCCAGTGTTGAACTCCTCTAAACTTTCTACACGCTGATGCTCCAGCTTGAACTTCCCTTTTAGCAAAGTCTATTTGCTTTGCATCAAGAGACGTTGACAGTTTTCAGCTCCAGAATGGGGCTGAATCCAGATGGTTCAATGAAAGTGAAGGATAGTACCATATGACTTGGATTTTTTTTCCCCTCCAGTACAGAAAGGAATAGTTTAATGTCAGGTCAAATTTTAAATTCTAGCTGAGAGAGACAGTAAATAAGAGTTTGTTCTTACTCTGAAGGGGACAGTAAACAGGAAGAGAACAGGTCAGGTAAAAATATATAAGAGGAAAAGAGGCTAAACCTGAAACATATTTAAAATAAGTAAATTAACCCCACTCTTTAAGTGGAAAACCATTACTATGAACTGTGGCCCAAATTTAAACCTCAATGTTTTTTGACTTGTATAGAGACAGTCTAACACAGTATTCTCAGGGACTCAGAAGATAAAATCAGGATCTTCACAATAAAAATTAACCTTAATGAAAAAAATCAATCTATTTCAAGCAATCATTCAGCAGTGAAGCATTTGCAACAGTTATATATACAGCTCCTTTTATTTTTCACAAGCTCTGTGCTAATTCACTGCTGGCACTTGCTGGGCAAATCTTACAGAGATTATTACTACTGCAGAGGTGGAATTGATTTCTTGCTACAAGAGTTGTGCTTTTTCAACTTTCAGTTTCATCAGAGGGTTCCTAGCCCTCCTGCTTTCACACAGAAAAGAAGCTACACAGGACTTGATGATCATCTGGTGACAGGTCTGACATCTGGTCCCGGAATTCTGGATGGTTGAAGGCTCTAGATTTAGCATCATGAAGCAGAGATTTATTGTAGTGACATCCAAGAAGAATGCAAAAGATCTGTCTATTCCCTTATATGTCACCCTGGCCACTCCTCTGCATCTTTCCCCTGGACTACCTTAAACACAAACATTTCAGCAGTGAATTACACTCCAGCTACACCAAAACACAGCTGTGCCTCTTCATCAGTCACTGAGGACATATTCACATAAGACATCACTGATTTCAGGCAAATCATAAGGCCAGTTTATTAGTTCCTATGATGCTCCATGTCACAGAAGTGGCTCAAGGTATCTCAGTAGTATTTTTGTCTCCACAATGAGACCTTTCCTCAGCAGCCACAATCTGGAGAAAGTCAAGAAAGAATAGGAAATCAGGCTCTCAGTTACACAGCTTTGAACTCTTTACTCTAGGACATGAGAAAAAGCACACTTCTGCTTGCTTTCAGAAAAAAAAAAAAGAAAACACAAAGACAACTTTTAGTGCACTTTCTCACAGTTGCAAACAAAACCCAAAGAAGAAAAGAGGAAATACAGATATTTCTGGAACACAGGAATGTAAAACTTCTCAGAAAAAATAGTTTTATTTTAGCTCATCTAGCCATTTCTATTTACATAAATGACTAACACTTCAGAATTTTGAACAGCATTTGACCTTGAAGACTTCTTTCTGCAATTAACACTACAAGCAGTTAACTTCAAATACATATGAACAGTGCAGTTCTCAAGAAAGACCCAGAGATGGGCAGAGAATACTGAACTCTCTGCTACTTATTCTGGAACAGTTCTTACAAAAATGAATAAGCTTCCTTATACAAAATCCTTCTGGCAATTTCACTTCAAAAAGATATAGTGTTCTTTTACGGAGCTTTTATCTTTCTGTGCATTTGTAAATACACTGCCCTCAGCAATGCTTACAAATTAGCTGACACTTATCAAAACTACTGCTGCAGTCTTGATTTAAGTGAGTTACTATACTTGGCATGTATTAATGTAAGGTTAGGGAAAATGCAGATAGCATTCTTTTGCCTATCTATCTATATATATACACATATACACATATCTTCACATATATGTATCTATATATCCACACACTCACAGACCACACATACAAAAAAAAATTATCATTTGTTCTAGAGCAACATTCACTATTTATGCATGTGCCTGAAGATAGTAACTTTTATAAAATTGTAAAGCATTATTTCTCAGTTTAACTCCCAAATCTGGTATCTGAAGTTCATGGAATATGCTTAAATCTGTATAAACTAGTAGGTTTTACCTAGTCTAAGTCTAATTTGCAATTTCATTTTTCTTCTCAGTTTCTGAAATATACCAAAATTAGATTTACTCTTTAATTTAAACACTCATACATTAGCTGATGTATAATCTTTGACATATTACGTATCCCTAAAATTCCACCTGTTGAGGTAAATCTATTGTCTTATCTGTTATAATTTCTTATATGTTATTTTATATATTATTATAGATAATCACAATCACTGAAATGTTTGCAATGCTACACACTGGACACTTCCCAGATATTTCAGGACATAGCCTTTAGAATCATAGAATCACTTAGGTTTGAAAAGACATTTAAGATCATTTAGTCCATCTCTGTGGAAGAATAAATTTACTTTTTTTCATATCTGTTTTCCTCCTGTTTAAACTGCTAGCATTATTAAGTTTTACTTGTAGAAGGGGAAAACAAAATTAAACAATAACCCCAAAACTCAAAGAAAACCCAGTTTTTCTTTGAAAGCTACCCATCTAAATAATAATGACAAGAAAAAGCGTAAAAGAACAGACATTGCTATTACATTTATTAAACAGAACCGTCCACTGAATATAACAGTGGGTTCTACTTAAAAAAGAACAACTGTGCTACAATGTGGCCAAAACAAAAAACATGATCACCTCTGTGACTGTGTTCCTTGGAAAACTAGAAAATATATCATCTGAGTAGTCTCATTATTACTTGTCATTTCCCATTTTGTTTAATATGTCAATCATTCAAAAAAAAACCCAAAAACAAATCACAAAACCAAACCACCCCCACAAAAAAAATCTCAAACATAGAACAAAAGGTTTCCATAAAGTATAAAGCTTGTGCTCCTCGACTGAACTGAAGACAAGTAGCCATATCTTGCAGTACAGATATTTGTCTATGACACACACATGGTGCAAACTCTCTGGCTGAAACAGTAAGGTTCATTTCTATGAATGACAGAGTCTGTATAAATAATGGTATGAATAGTAAGGTTGCTATTGGCCATTAATTTTCCCTCAATTTTTCATTGTACCATACTTTTGGAAAAATAACTATTTATACAGCTTAAGGACGAAAAATGGTCCAGTAATCACTCTACGCACTGAAATGAAATTCAAAATGAGAGTTTCTTAAAACATTTGACCATGAAAACACATTGGTAGCATAAATTAAAATACTACAGGGTACCAACAAAGATCTGTGGGGCAGATCTGTTTAACAGACATAGGGACTAAACCCATCTTAGACTTCGTTAATAGCGTTTTCAATTAGCAATAGCTTAAGCAATCATAGTCATTTAAATAAACTGAATGTGCTTCATTTCTGTAAATTTCAAGCCTTGGTGCTGCAATTACAACAAAGCATTTTTGTTCTCAAATTAAATGAAACTTTAGCAATGAAACATTCGTGATTTTGAGGAAACATCTGCATGCAAAGCAGTATTTGAAAATGCATGCTAAGCTTCAGGGAAAAGCTTAGATGTCATCAGCTTCAGTGAAACTGAACCAGCCTACAAGTCAGCTGAATCTGTGTTCAAGTCTCTGTGCTATAGACAAAAAATAAAGACATAGCATATAGCAATGAAGCATTAACTGCACTACCTGCATATAGGTCCTGAAGGTATGAAGTTTTTTTTCTTTGTCTAATTTTCCTGTGAAGACACCTTCTGTGAGCTGCATTAGCTGTATTAGTTTGTTAGCTCTTTGCCTCCAACTTCCCTTAATTTCTGGATATTCTGAGAAACATTCAGTTAAAAGTCATTTTTGGCCTAATGCAGAAAACTAAAGTTCATATCCAAAAGTATTGGGTCACAGCTTCCGAGCTGCGTAATTCTGGAGAAAATGCAGAAGAAATTGTTAACTTACATGGACTTGGGTACTAATGGTAAATGCTGCTCCAGATCATGTGACAAACTGTGAAGATTTGATAACAGTATTTGAAAATATGCATTAACTGAGTTCTTGTTCAATTTCTAAATGAAATGCTAATGTTAAACCAAATTGACTAAAAATACTCTTTCACTCCTCTGCAGGCATAGGTGATCAAGTCCTCAGTTCTAAAAGTCAAACAACATTCCAGAAGAAATGAAAAGAGAGAGAAAGAGCTGTCAATGTCTACATCTCTGTAAACAGGCAAATAACTGCTAATAAGCAGCATGACTATCCTGTCTTGGAACTTGGCTACCTCTATAATATTACAACTTTGAGGAAAAATCTGACCTGCAAAATCATTGTTATTTGTTTCTATTTACTTTACTTTTTTCTTCCATGTATTCTGGTAGGTTTTGTATATTTAAAGCATTTAGAATATATGAATAGGCATCTAATCACCTGTAAAGCAACTTAGACTACTGGATCCTCAATATTTGCCTGATATTCAAAATTAGGTTTGTGGATGATCAGAAGCTTTGACAGTGGTATTCGACACAGGAGCTGCAGTCTGACTTCCAAAGCAAAAATGTAAATTACAGTAATACAGAAAGCAAATGCATTTTGATTTGCAAATCTTTGTTTCAGATTTAGCAGCTACTCATGTCTGATTAAAACCCCGAGACTGAAATACAACTATTATAATAGGACTTCTAAAACCTAATTTTTCAACTCATTAGCAATTCATGTGTTTTGATCAAATTTTCACTCTCTAGTAATTCATTAAAGCATATCTTTGAAAGACAGTTGCATAAAAAGTTCTACAATTAGGCAGATTCAAACCAATTCAGTAGCTTTGTTTATAGGGCAGCTGCCAAAACTTGAGTCACTAAGTCAGCCTGTGACATGCCCGCTTGTATAACTTGTATTCTTTGGCAACATTTGAGGGGTTTGCATATCTCTTGTTGGATACATAACTCTACTCACATATCAAAAAATGAAATGGAGTGATAAATTTGTATAAAATTAGTTTTCAAACTGTACTCATTAAATCCAGCGGAGATCAGTGTATTTTTTTACATCCTGCACCACCCTCTTACTTGGTGGCCAAAGAAAGGGCAAAAACTTGAAGCTGGTAAATGGCAAACCTCTTGCCTTACATCACAATTTTGATTAAAAGAAAGCTTTAAAATCCACCAGGATACTATATCTTCTCTGATAGCAGAGGTTGGTAGATATACAAAAAGAACAAATGTAATGAATTCGTCACAAGCACCACCGACTTCAGCCTGCTGCATATCGATAGCCACCTCTGTGTGGAGAGAGAGAGCACATTCTCTCTCGCTCTTTCTCTCCATCTACTTAATTGAATTAGGGAAAGGACAGGTGAAAGAGTAATAAATTTCAAGCACATTTGTTAGCTTTTTAAGCTAAAATTGGATTCAATACTGAAATAATTGGTCTCCGCCATTCAGAAATCTGTTCCACTATTCTTCTGCAAATTTTATGCCTCTGAGAGTTGTTTCCTAACTAAATGGCTCAAGCAATAAACATTTTGGGAGTTGATTTGCTTTGCTTCCTTTAATGTCTAGAAAATGGTTAGGCTTTTTAAACCATCAGTTTTTAGCTCGATAACCGCATTTCAGTTCTGGATTAAAAGAGTCTCTGGTCATCAACAGTTACTTTTTTCCTCCTAAACAGGTTTATTTAGTGGAACAATCAACTCTTAACAATTTGATGACTCTGGCATCCTCTTCAGGTGGTATAATACAATCCAATTTCATAAGAGATTTCAAAGCTAGTCAGAGCTTGCTTAGCAGTTCCTATTTATCTTTCTCTGGAAAAGAAAGGAAATGTTTTGTTTGCTTTTTTGTCTTGTTTTCCCTTGAAGGATTCCAGTAGGCCAGTTTGAAATCCAGAATATTAATTACTTTATATACCATTACATCAACATGATCTGAAGGAAACAGATTTTTCTGAGTTTCCTGTTCTAAATGATGTGAGTTCAGATAGAACATTTGATAGTTGAGGACTGGGGCCTCTCTACATGCAATCAGTTCTTCCTTATCTAGTAAAGCATTGTTTTTAATTTCATGTTCTGTTAGTGCCAGGTTGAAACAAAATTACATTATTTTTCATAGTTGACCTTTCCACACCTACAACTTTACCTCTTTACACTTTGAGGTAGGGTGTCTGATGGTCAAGGATGAGAAGGAGAAATAAAAGTAGACATTAAGGAAGTGAATCTGTGGAGCCTGAGGTCACCTTAGAGGATACAGAATCAGTGTTTCTCCACTATCTAGAATCCGACTCGTATTGTGTAAGTTTTGCTTGAATTCTGGTGAAACACATTCATCAGATGACTAAACAGAGAAGAACTTGAAGAGGAACTTGTCACCCACTGGCTGGAGATGAGTACACAGCCTGAGAGGTGAAGTGTCAAAATTCCTATGAGGGAAGAACATGAACCAGTTCCAGTCAAGAGAATGAAAGGTAAGGAGGGAGACAAGAATCCACACAAGCTGCAGGAAAGCCTTGTCAGAGGTATCTCTTCTGGGACAGAGAGCTGCCTCTCTGCTTTAGGTCATCTATGATGTTTTAGGTCACCTAAACACTCTCATCTATGATCCATTTCCCATTAAAAGTTGGACTAGATGATTTTTCAATGTCTTTTCCAACCTTGCCTGTTCTGGGGTTGTGCACATTACTTTTTTAACACCCTCTATAAGGGCCATATTATGGCGCTCCTGGAACTAGTCATTTTCAGACCACCATAAAACCCCACAACCAGGCTGAACTTTAATTTGTTGACAAATAGTTTATATCAGATGGTGGCAAAATGGCATAAAGACCCATTGTAGAGTGTACAGCTAGGAATTTCCTTCCTAAAAAGAAATCGTTCTAGGCTTCGGGTCAGACGTAAAAGAAGGTCAAAATTACTTTATGGATGCGTAGTTTTTGGTTTCTCTTGAAATCACTGGGTGTGGCTGTAAAGTTCTACTTCCCATGCCAGATCCAGAGGTTTAAAAATTATACACAGAAGAATGGGCTTCGGGATTTTATCTTGTAACAAGTAATTGATAACAGCAGTGTTAATTGTAGTGTAATAGGAAGAAAAAAAAATACACAGAAACCTGAAACCAGTTGGGAGGCTGGCCACTGCCTGAAACAGCAAAGCTCTGCTTCCATGTGCACAATCTGATGAAGGAAGGGAAATATCTGTTTATAGTAGAAAAAAACCCCAGTGCTGCTGGCAACATGAGGGCACCTCACACAATATCTTCATTGTTTCTGAGTTACCCTTGATGGACAAAAATAAAACATCTAATTTAATAGAGAAAAAGAGGGGTTTTTTCTTAAACTGGCCTGGAATTGGCTGTGAAGAGGAGCTATCTAACACATCAAAGGGCTTCCTGGGCCATGATATGCTGTTACTTTAAGGAAACCCCAGACATGACAGATTGGGATGGAATGCTTGTACATTATTCCAACACCAACTCTGCCAAGGAGGAGGTCTGGGGTGTTTACTGCACCTGCTTTCCTCCCACCCTTTCTTGGATTATGTGTCAGCAGGAATTGATTAGCTGATCTGGAGTATGCAGCAAGTGCATCCCTCGCTGCTCCTAATTATACAGCAAATCATGGCAAAAAACCCCACATTTCCAAGCTTGGAAAGCAAGTTGGCAAAATGGATTGAAAGGCTAAGGAGGGAACTTAAACTCATAGGTCCCTGCTGCAGTGTTTACTGAGATATAGTAATATTTGGCTTTGCAAAAGCAGACAATTTTCAAGATGGAAGGCAAATTATAGAATCATAGAATCATTAAGGTTGGAAAGACCATCAAGATCATCAAGTCCAATATCAACCCAGCACCACCACCATGTTCACCATTAAACTATGTCCTCAGGTGACACATCCACATGTTATTTGAACACTTCCAGGGGTTGTGATTTCACCACTTTCCTAGGCAGCCTGTTCCAGTGCTTAACAACCATTTCAGTGAAGAAATTAAATGTGATTACTTTCGTAAGGCAGGATTCCTCACATAAAAACATCAAATTCTAAATTAGTAAAATATTCTCATACCTCTGATTTCCCTGTAATCCCCTATCTGTAAGAAAATATTTTTGTCTGCGCTATCCTCATGTTGAAAATGCTTTTAATACTTTCTTAGCATTAAGGGGAAAAACAGAAGTTTAATTTTATCCAAAAGATAAAAAATGTTTCATATGAAAATTTTAGCGTCAGTGATAAGTGCAATCCTGAATTTGTTTGATCTGTTTCAGACTACGAATATTAGATGCAGTTACTAATATTATTTCCTTTGCAGGAAAGCTGGGGACCTCAGAGCAAAATATTCTGTTTCAAAGCTAATGTGTGCTGTTTCACCACAGAAACCATTTCCAGTATTACTGGCCTTAACTCATACTGTTTGTTCTCAAGAATCCTTCTTGGAACTGAAACTCACCTTGACCCTGCATAACTAAGTGCTGCAACTACTCTATTGTGCAGGGGTAGCAATTTTCTTTTTTAACTAGTAACTGATACTCAAATATGATTTCTATTTTCTCATGAACACTAGTTGCCATACATTTATCATACTAAACTGCAAATGGATAAGCCTTCAATATACAATATATTTTAGAAGGAAAGAAACTGATTGGGTAAAGAGTTGAAAGATAATTTCTTTCTATTAATATTTAAAAACCTCTACGTAACAGCACACCACACCTTCCCTACTCTGTTGTAAACACTTGAAGTAGCCAGACAGGTTTTTGAAGGTCACATTGTATTATTATGGATGAAGTTCCATAAAAAGGCTGAATTACAATGTTTCTGCTATCATTTGTGGCAATATGTAGAAATAAACATGTGACCTGTACCACAGATGCTGTAATTTGTAAGTTTTTTCAAAAAGAAAACATATCTTATAATGTGCTTGATGGTTTGGGTCTTTTTCCAACTTACATAGAATCACTTCTACTACACAAGGCCCATGACAAAAAATGGAAAAAAGTATACCACCTTCTTTTTCTTGCATTAAAAAAAAGTGATGAAAGTAAGCTTATTGAAAAGCAACAGCTTTGGAGGACATGCTTAAATACAAAGATAGTACAGAAATTTAGGATGACAGGTTAAAAGGGAACAGAAAGTGCAATCAAGAACCTGCCTATACCCGTGCTGCCTCTGTTCCTTCTCTGCCAGACATTCATCCCATTTGGTCCTGTTACAGGCTTTCCCAATGAGTTGTTCCTGTAAACAAGTTAACTGCTGACAAGGTGCCACAGTAATCCAACAATCTTTGTATCTCACAATATGTGTGACAACTTTCAGAAGATTGAGCCAGTTCACATCACTAGAGAGCACTAACATCAGCACTGCTGTGAGATCATGGAGGTGCAAGGTTGACTAGCAAACCCACATCCTGATCATGCAGGAAGATGTTTATAAGTACATGACCAGGTTTGCATGTTTGTTTTTCTTTCATAGAAAAGAAAAGCCTACTGGATTAATTAAACACTTCATTTCCAAACTATACAATATACTTGTCAGTTTAGAGCTGCTGAAATTTTGAAGGAATTAATTTGAACATTTATAATTTTCTCTCTTTCAGCTCCAGTTTTTTTTCTCCTCCTTTTAGCTGTCTGCTGCTAGTTTGTTATTAAAAAAAAATAAATCTTTCATTTCTCTGCACTTATATGTTTTGAATCACAGGATTACATATATCACTAGTTTCCAAACAATTTGCTATTTCTGGTACTCTATGAAACCATTTTTAATAAATATGAATGTCTTCCCTCTCACTGAAACCTTGCACCAGCAAATGCTACAGAAGAATATGAAAGGTGTATGAATCAAATATAAAGAGAAGATGGAGAAACACATTGCAAGTAAAATGCCTTGTGAAATTCTTACTTTATAAGACATTTCTATGGGAAGTTTATTCTCAGAAGAAATAGTAGAGTGTAAAATCAGTAGCCCTAATTTAAGTTAAAAAGTGTTTCAGAAAAATTATATTAATTATAAGTCCTGACTTTCTGTTAAAAGGTTTGCAGACACAACCTTTATAGAGTGCGTATGGAAAACCAGGGAAAAAATTACGAAGTACTACATTGTTGACAGGCAGTGGCAGCCTCTCTTTGTCTTTGCCCAACAAGTTCTTCTCAAAGTCAGAACTAGAACAAGAAAAATGGTTAATATTTACAAGGAGCAGGTAATTCTGAACCTCTTCTCCTAGTTTTCTGCTAAAGCACACTTAAGTGCCTCTTTCATCCAGGAACTTGTTGGAACCTCTTACTCTGTCTTGGATCTATCAAACTACTGACATAGATAATAAACCTCTTTCTCAACATGCCCTTACTGAAGAAGAAGAACTTTCAGAAGCTAACAGCAGCTTCTGGCAAAGGCATTTAAAAATCAAACTAGAAAACAAAAAGTGAAAAATGGAGGTCATAATAAATAAAACTGAAATTCCAAATAACACCAAAAGTTACAATAGAAACATTTCACATTGTTTTCTGCTTTCATCTCTTACTCAGCTCTTGTTTTGACATAGCCTCTAAACATTTATATGGCTAATACCACAGCAAAACCAGAAGTCTTTCTCTTCCAGAGAAAACACCAAGAACCTCTTTTTTGGAAACACAGTTTTTGCTGAACATGGGTTATGTAGGTGAGCCTCTACTAGGAAAAGCAGCCTAGACTTAACTAAGTTTAATTTTTAAAATTAACTGCTTCAACTTAAATATTTTGCTTTCCTTGAGACAAAAACTGTAAATTGCAAACTTTTGTTCGCATACTGTTCAATGTAATTTCTAACCGCAAATGAAATGAAATATGCACTTGCATGCTTTTTTCCAGAGTCCACTCTATGATTTCTGGAATGCTAATTACTTCATAATTTTTCTCTGCCCTATCCATAATCCTGCTGGGGATCCAGACAGAGAGAAATTTAGGCAAAATTAAATAGATTGTAGAAAGCCCAGTTTTGGAATTGCATTCTGCACTGCTTTGTTATGTTTTACTACAGTTTCCCCTTCTCACATGAATGAAGCATATTCTTTATTTTCTATGCTTGATTGTGCAGAAATGAATGACTAAAATTTACAGTGGAGCACCTGAAACAGGGAAACATTAAAGATTAAGTCCTATCTTCAAAAAGTCTTTTACAGTTTTCCTTAATGGAGATAGCATTTTGTATGGTAAAATTCATATGGGCATTTGATGGCTATGGACTATTGAAACAAACTTTTGGGTTTGTTTCTGACTCTTTAACCAATTTATGTGTCCTTTTTATACAAATCAGAGCTGCGCATTGCACCTAGTGAGCATTTAGCGGAGAAACAAAATACTTTCTCTGGGAAACACTAAGAAATGAAACAACCTGCAAGATTACCACCAACATGACCCCCTTCTCAGCTACCACACAGAAGACTATTTCACTCTGTGTTGAAATGTCATATTCTAAGAACTTTGATTTGCAGATTGAATTTTGAAGGAAGAGTTCCTGTAATGTGCAAACTCTGTTTATCTCACCAAAACTTCATTTCTGTTTGTTCTGGAAGCTGCTTGTCTGAATTTAAAACGGAAGCTCTTGGTTTGCCCTCAGGGCTTAGTACAAACAAAGATTTGGGAAATAATTAATTTGAATGCAGAAGAAGTAGTAAGAGAAGAGTATTTACATGTAAATATCTTTTTTTAAAAAATTCAGAAAAAATCAGCGAACTGCAGGAAATATGCAACTGGGAAATGAGATGGCCAGATAAGCAACAAACTATATTTTTTTGCTTAACATGATACCAATTTGAATTTGCAAGTATTAACTGCGAAATGAAATATAACCGGAAAATGTAGTTGAGTCAAAAACCCAACAGCAAGATACGTAACTAAAATTTAGCATCAAAAGAGTATTTCTAAGTAATATATCTATAGAGAGAGTAAAGAGTATGTGTATAATATACAAACATGAATGTTAACAAAATTTCATGAGAAAGCAGTGAAAGTAGTGTTGGTTTAGCTGTAAATAAAAGCTGGTTAAAACTACTAATCATAGAAAAAAACCACTCATAGAGATAAACATAAAATGTGAATGCAGAGATAAACGTATATGCTATTTGATCTGTACTAAAGAAAAAGATAATGATCTGGACATTTTTTTTCATTTATTTATTGTCTCAGTGGGCTTAATTTGTTTCATATACATGGTGTTGGTTTGGGATTTTTAATCAACCCTGACAGTTCTCCAGTTAATTATTAAAATGCCTAAAGTTTCTGCTTTAGAAACTTTAGAACTTCTTGTAGCTGACATAATGGAAACAGAATTGAGGAGTTTCTAAGCCCTTCTATGAACATACTGTTCAGAGCATAAGAATAGGGACATCCTACCACATTATTTGACTGTTAAGAAAGGAAGTGCTGTTAAGAAGTTACATAATATCATCACAGATGTGGGTGTATTAGTGGTAAATTCCTAAGAAATTTAACAGTTAGGAGTTATGAATTCATATACATGCACCTCCATCCTATTGCCCAGACATCTATATGACCTTTCAGTATCTCCCAAGTACCATACCTACATTCGTCAGACTTTTATTTTGTTCCTATATTTAAAAAGGATCCAGGAGGAAAATTACTTCCTTGGTTTATGGCCACAAGTCAGAATAGCCCTGAGCCACATTGGTAATGACATTCCTTATCTGTCGCAATCTTGGCTTCCTTTTGTTTGCTGGGCTTTTTGGGAACACTTTGTATAGTAATTACTCTAATCTTGTTCTCTTTCCTAATACATTTCCACATTAAAAAAAAAATAAAAATGGAATGTAATGCAGGATAATTAATTTATACTGTTAGAAAGAAATCCAATAAACTGGGAAAATCTATCAATTTCAGTCACTGTAAAAAGGGCAGACCTGAGCACCAAAACTGACTACAGTCGGGCAGAAGACACAAATGGGAATATTCAGCAGCTGTTTCACAGTGTTTGGATTTTTTTAAACAGAAAAAGAGGGATCATAATTGTTATGAAATCCCTGAAAGTGAGACAGTAAAGTCTCTTGTGTTCCTTCCTTCTGCAGGGTCAAGAAAGAAAAAAGTTAGTGAAAAGAGGTAGTAAAAAAAATTACATATCTGAAATGCATGCAGTTTCTCCTGCACTTTTCTGGCACACAGGCTTTTCATTTAGTCTTTTTGGATGTTTTCTCCATTAAAACTACAAGCAATGTAGAGTGAAAGTATTTCTCCCTGATTTACGTAAACAGTGAATGTATCAGAGAGTACACAGGAATTGTCAAACTTCCATATCCTGTCTCTGATAGCAGTCACTATCACTGTAAGAAGAAAGCAAGTAAGGGTAACAAGATATCCTTATCAACATGGAAAGCTGTTCCCACCCTCTGAAACTGATTCATGTACAGAAGATAACTAGCCTCAAAACAACTGTAAAAAAAATATGAATAATCTTGCTACCTCTACAAAGTGGCAGTCTGTCCTTTAGTCATTTGGCTTTGATGTTACATAAAAATTCTTGACCTTCTAGTGTATTTCCAAGAGAACATCTCATTTCTCCATCACAGCACAAGATCCCATCTCATGCTCGGTTCTGTTGCCTAATGATAGACGACCGTTCTTTTTCCCAGCCAAAACACACACACTTCTAGCGCAGGATTGCCAGTGGCAGCATACAAAAACAAACTGTACCAGGCTTCTACTCTACAACCACCCTCAAGATATATCAATGATGTTCAAATTATGCCATGCATTTGGTCATCATAAGAATTTAGAATTTATTCAGATATTATTACACAGCTTTCTATGCAATTTCTAGCAATATTAAAGTAGATTTCCCTTACTCTCTCTACTTTATCAGTGTCTAACTGCAGGACTTCTGTGAACCTTGTGCTGCTTCCCAGCATCAGACAACATAATTTGGAAAAGTCATTGACACTTTCCTAAAATGCATCTAATTCTTCAGGCATGATGTGAAACTAAGGAAAAGAACAATTTAACTTTTTTTCCACAGATTTGGTACTCTGTTTACCTGTAAGAAGTCAAGTCTTCTTTAAAATAATCTCAAATGTGAATTGAAAAAACGAAATGAAAAACCAAAAAGGAGCTTTTTCAATGTGAGTGTTGAAAATTTCCACTGGGAAAACTGCAAAGAAAATTCGGCATAAAACAAGTTTAAATATGCTTTATAATAATATTGTCCTTTGCAAACTCATTTAACTTTCTCTATCAAAAACTTCAAAAATGTTATTCATCAATATCTGATATTACACAAATAAAATTTCTTGTGAAAAAGTCAGTTTTCAAAAAAGGTAAACAAAAGTTACAATGAGTAATATTGTTACTTAACAAAGTCAAATGTTCTTGAATTGAGAGGGATATAAACAACGTAGTGACTAGTAAATCCTAGTAGAAGGATTTAGGTGAAACTTTGGAGAGAGTTTTAATTTAGCAGTTCACCTTAATACCATCCCGTGTTCCCCTTGTTGCTGGGTATTATCACATCAGATAATTAGAAAAATAGTATAAAATTTCAAAGTTAATTTTTTTCCTTATCTTTTGCATCCAGTCCTTCTATGCCATTCCAAAAAAATGGAAGCTGCTGGATTAGATCATCTAGCATATCTCAATACAGACTGTTCTTTACAGACAAGATTGCTTGTTCTAAAAAAAATCCACGATGTTGGGATTTCCACAACTTCTATCCAGTGTCCCTTTCTTCAAGGTTTCACTCTCAAGAAGCTTTCATATATTCAAATCTGAATTTTATTTTAGAGATTTCATCTTGTTGTATCGGCTTCCAGCTCAGTGGATTATTCTAAATACTTCCTAATTGTTTGCATCTGAACTAATAGTATCAGGACAGAGATGCAGGCCATGCCAAAGATGACTGTGAAAAAGAGAGACAGCAAAGATAGAGGCCACTGAGTGCTCTTAAAGTGAAGGTAAATTGCTCAGAGTTAGTACAAGATATTCTGGGAGCCAACACAGAGCTGCAAACTTCCAAAATAACTTACGCTGCCAACTATGCTATTTAATAAATAATTAGTAACTGACTAATCTACTTTAAATTTCCAAACTAGAGTAATGTGAGGACTTATTATACAAGAGAAAGAGGGGAAGTATAATGTTTACATTCTTTTCACATAGCAGTATCATTTTATGAAGAATTAGATAAATAAAAATAGACCACATAAAAAGAATTTGAGCAAAATTGTTCAGTCTTTCAGGATGTTGGATATCTGCATTATTTTCTCTGTAAGTATGTTAATTAACTCAGGTTTCCCACAAAGGAAAGTCTTATTATGAATCACCTCAAGTCTGGCTGAATTTCACAAGGCCACAGGAATGTTCCCACTCTGAAATGTACATTTAATTGGAAGGAATTAATCAACTGTTTAGAGTAGAAGAAAAACACAATTGACTCCATATGCCTGAGAGCTCAGTAGTAAACCTTTCCAAAAATGAAGGCTTCTACCCCTACACAGAAATGTAGTGGTGCCTGGCAAACCCCGTTATTTCCAGAACATGAATGGGTTAAATTTTAATGTGCTATGATGGAGGCCAGTGCTGCAGAGTCATCCCACAATGAAAAGAAACACCACATTGCAACACAAAGGTCTCTGAACAGCCTGTACAATCATCAGTTGGTAGCACGTCAATGCTAATTAAACAGAGTTGACACAACTTTTGTAAGAAGGTGTGGAGAAAGATGCCTCAACCTGGGAAAACTTGCATAGTTTTCTTGAGTAACTTACAGTTTTAGGTAGTATCTGATTTATATAACACTTAGCAGTTCTACCTGGGAAAAAGTATTACATATGTGTACTCAAATAAGAATGGGAAAAAAAGTTAATCTGCCTGAATGCCATTGAAGTAACATGCAATAAGTGGAAAGTGCGAGAAAGAAAAATAAAGTATTGGTACAAAGTAATTCAGCTTGCAAGGTAGAAGGATTCCTGATGCTTATGGGGGATAGAAATTCACTAATGTTATGCACATTATTACAATAATACAACTCTATTTTCTGAAGAGTTGCTAGAAGAGACAAAACTATTGATTTCATAAATCTGGCAACACAAATGCATAACAATAATGCACAAAAATATATTAATCACTTCACTGATCAGAAAAGTAATGTTTTCCATTTATTTTAAACAAAATAATATTTATATACTCTTAATTCCATCTGTCTTTTAGATAAGTCTATTGTGCTATTTTGTGTGGTAGCTATACACAGTCATCTGAATATTTTCCATGCAAAAAGATTATTCACTTGAAACCAAGAAGTACCCACTTGTGAACAGATAATAGGAACAGACTTATTCTCTTATATAAGACTCTTCACATGCAGCACAATACTCCCAAATTCATTAGGACAGAGTGGATAAGAAAACTTTGGAGCAAGACAACTTACTGTCATGGGTTACCTGCTGTAGGCAGTCAAGCTCCACCCAGCCAATTGCTCACTCCCCCGACAGCAGGATGGGGGAGAGAATCAAAGGGCAAAAGTGTGAAACTCAAGAGTTGAGACAAAGACAGTTTAATAGGTAAAGCAGAAGCTGTGCAAAGCAAAACAAGGTATTAATTCACCACTTCCCATGGGCAGGCAGGTGTTCAGCCATCCCCAGGAAAGCTGAGTTCCATCACGCATGATGGTTACTTGGGAAGACAAATGTCATTACTCCAGGTATGCCCCTTTCCTTCTCTTCCACCAGCTTTATATACTGAGCATGGCACCTTATGGTATGGATTATCCCTTTGGTCAGTGGGGATCATCGGTCCTGGCTCTGTCCCCTCCCAACTCTTTGTGCACCCCCAGCCTCCTCACTGGCCAGATAGTGTGAGAAACAGAAAACACCTCGACCCTGTGTAAGTGCTGCTCAGCAACAATACAAACATTCTTGTGTTATCAACACTGTTTTGGCCAAAAACACAAAACATAGCACCATACAAGGTACTGTGAGGATTAACTCTATCCTGGCCAAAATCAGTACATTCACACACAACAACAACAAAAAAAATGTAATCAGAACAAATAAAAATTTTTAACAAGGTATAGGTCAAATATGCAAGCAGAGTCAGCTCAACCCCATTTATAAACCAGGTTGTTATAAGCCATGAAAAGAGAAAAAAATAAAAAAGGAAGGGTAGATGCAGTCTCTGAAATCACTATCTATTCAATATTTTCCACTTAAGGAAAGTAAAACATCAGCAAATGCTAAGAGCAGGAGTGTACATTACAGTATTTTTTAAAATTATTTTTTTCCTGTGAATGCGGACATATACAGACACAAGCCAAACAGCTGTCTGAAGGTTTTAAGCCAATCATTTTTTTAAGAGAAGGAATTTAATGAACATTTAACAGAGCACATATTGAATTTGAGATATCTGAGCATTGAAAGAGAAGATAAATTGCAAAAATATTTCTGAGTGTTTTCCCCTCAGTACAGGCAAAAGGAAGGCTGAGAAAAACATTGCACTTTTTTTTGTGTAATGGTAGTCTTAAAGCAGGTACACAGTCAGTGAGAAACCAATAATGCAGAAGAATCAATTGCAATGAAAATTACAGAGCTTTGTTCTTCTTGATAAAAAAAAAAAAGAACAAAAAACATAGTCAAAGACCATGTATTGAAAATATTAAGTGACCCAGATAAAAAGAGTGCATGTTTGTTAAGAAAAACGCCTGTCATATCTTTTTTTGTGAAATAGGTCTTGGCCCAGTTAAACACCTGATACTGGAAAAAAATTCATAAATAAGTTTTAAAAAATGAAGGACATAAACAAGTAAGGCCAGTGAAAGTATTGTTTGTGCTTTCTCTCCTGTCTCTGCTTCTAAAAGAAAGATAAGTTATTAGTTTACACAATGAACCTATTTTGGCTGAACAAAGGAAAAGCAGTGGCCATTATTGTCTGAGGCACTGCACAGTCAGCAAAAGCAGCAGTTTTATGTGCTTTAAATACGCCAGGAAAAGATGACAGTTTGTGATGCACCGGGCTTTGAACAATGTGTAGGGAGGAACAAAATTCCTGAGGACAGAAAGCTCTCTACCACACTGGATACCAGTTGGAGTTTATCATGATACTCTGGAGTCTGGCTCTGACCTGTATCTTTCCTTTGACCAGATAAAAACAGCCCAAACACATGCAACGATTAGAAAGCATAAAAAATCTCTTACAAGTGGACACACCAGCAAGGAAGTCAAAGACATTGCCTGACAGCGGAGCAAAGTAAGCATCACACTGTTTTTTGCCTGAAGCCAGAGAGTTCTCCATGAGCTAGAAGCATGTGGGACAGCAGCTGGGTACAGCTCAGCACTGAATTGTGAAGATGGCTTCAAGGCAGTAGGGGGTTCAGTGACTTAATGTCACAGCAGGCAGAGTAGCATGAGGTCCCAATTAAAATGATTTGGCAGATATGCAAAGACTACTGTTAGTTGGAACAGCAAATACATTTACTCTGTGGAGAACAAATTCATTCTCATGTCCAGTGAATGTACATTAGAATGCCTTTCCTGTATCTGACTCATTTGTCACTTTAAATACTATAAATTAAGCATAATTGTTGTTGATATGCACTTGCATACAGAAATTCATGGAAAAACCCAGAAAATCTGCAGTGTGAAACAACAGCAGTGAGGGCTGTGAAAAACAAAGCTGCTACAGTAGCAAAACCAGTAAAGTTTGTTGCTGTATCTTGACACTACAGAGTGCTGATATCTCAGCAGTGACAAATCAACATGCATGTCCTTGATTATAAAACAGCTGCTAGTATGACATTCTCAGTTCCTCGTATTGCTTCCTCAGGATCTACAGTGAGTGCTACACTGCAAACAAAACTGAAAATGTCTATTAATGTTTATTAGCAGCTTCTCTTTATTTGAAAGGATGAATCACCTCTTGGCTCCCCGAAACTCTGAGTTAATCTTAGCCACTCCTGAACTGACTCATACTCACTATTATTATTATTGTGGGGACTCCAGTGAGATACTCCAGTTCATATTACTAGTGCCATAACGCATCTGATTCAGGAAGATGCTATGACCCTACCACTATCACATATGACAGGTGCTTATAACAAGATCCAGAGCAAGTCAGGATTGTCAGGGCTCCACATGTGAGTCTTTACAGAACCACCGTACTAGAAATGTGTAAAATAAAAGGTGCTATTCCTTAGAACTATTAGTCAAACACCTGTTTGTTAAGGATTTCAGAAACAGTAGATGCAACAATGCAGTAGCATGATCCCTTAATGGACTGTTTACCTTCAGGTTACAAATATCCTACTGTGACTCCTATCAGTACAAAGTTAGTATCCAGGTCACAGATAACACAGCTACAACTGCTACCCAGAAAAATTATTATGTGGTCTACTGCCTGTACTCTAAAGCAGCCTCCCAATCCTGTAGAGTTGGTTTCTTGAGTTTGTTGATAGTCTTGTTGGGTTTTTTTCTTCTCTTTCCTTTTTTTTTTTTTTTTTTTTTTAATTCAAGTGACATTTCCCTTTCCTGTTCCTGCCACTAGGTTTTGCGACCAGGAATGAATGGGAGAATAATACATGGGTCTATCAATCTGCAAGCTGGGGAAATCATCTGAACTAAAACATACTCCTGAGTTTGCTTAGACTGTAATGCACAAACCCCTTGGAACTGTTATTCTAATTGAAGTGATCCAAAACAACATAAGATAATATAATTCTATTTTATTGGGCATGGAGCTGGTAAGGATAAGACAAAGTGAAGAAATAACTTCTTATACTTAATTAAAAAAAAAACAAGATACTTTTCACTACCTCTCATACCTCCTTTAGTAAATGAAAAGTCAAGAATTTTGTTACTGAATTTAACGCAGAGTGTGATTACCAGACAGGATGGTTCACCTGCATTATTGTATTCAATATTCACAAACATAGCTGCTGTGGAGGATAAACCTAATTACTAATAATCATCCCTCTTTCCTCTCACAGTCTAAACCGGACTTTATTTTATTCCAGAAAATGACCTTCATTAAGTCTGATGTCCTCTTCTGTGCTAGGACCATATGCGTATTCTCTCGTGCTCTGGACCACTCAGTAATCATAGAATCCTTTAAGATGGAAAAGACCTTTATGATTATACAGTCCAACATTTAACACAGCACTGCCAAGTCCACCACTAAACGATGTCTCCAAGTGCCACATCTACAGATCTTTTAAATACCTCCGGGGATGATGACTCAACCACTTCCCTGGGCAGACTGTTCCAGTGCTTGAAAATCCTTTTGACGGGGACATTTTTCCTCATATCCAATCTAAACCTCTTGTGGCACAAATTGAGGCCATTTCCTTTTGTCCTATAGATTGTCACCTGGGAGAAGAGATTGACCCCTAAATGTCTACAACCTCCCTTTAGGTAGCTGCAGACAGTGATGTATCATTTGTGACACTTCTAATATTCCTCCTATCCCCACTTTCTCCTACTCCATACACCATGTTGTGTTTTTGAAAAGGTTCTCTAAGACTTCCTTCTCATCATTTTTCTCCAGTGCCTACTTTTATTAACTATTCTGATGGCTCTTCCTCCTACTTACCAGTTTTTAAGTGGGTTCCTTTTGCCTTTTTAAGTTCATGTCATCAAAGCTCCCGACAAAGCTAGTCTTCCAGGTTTTAAATCCAGAATTCTTTTTACAAGCTCTTGACACTGGGAAGATTATCGCTTCTTTCCTTACTGTACATAGCTTTCCTCTTAAAATTTTTCTCTTCTTTGATGAAGCTTTTGCCACCTGAACAAATGAAAACATTTGAAGATAAATAACGTAAATCTGGATTTACTGAATCCAACTACCTTATTCATCTTCAAATTTGAAATTAAAGAAACAAATTATTTCTTGAGTTTATCTTTTCCACCTATCTGCAAAAAGTCAATATAAATCTATTCAGTAAAACTGAGCAAGAATTGAGGTAACCTTGACCATGAATCTGTAACAATCATGTTACATAGATAACTATGGTTTTACTGACAAGACATGTGCAGCAATTGTCTTGTAAGTGATTAAACACATCACTATTAGAGCCGCAAAAGGACAACTTTAAGTCTGATTAAAATTCAGTGGCCTATTTTAGCACACACAACTATGCAGGATTTGCACTTGAATGCTCCATGAAGTACCGACACTGATGTGATGAAGAAGTGTGTTCTGAAATAGAGAAAACTGAGAATCAAGCAGGCTGGCACTGAGGCTGCCAAGAAATTGACACATTTCATGACTCAGCCCCACTGACCCAATAAACTAAATGAGACAAACTGTTTTCAAAAAAAAAATATTTTCTGAAGGCAGTCAGAAAAATAATTTCCCACACAAAGTTCATATCTGTTGTTTTTTGTTCAAAACACTGAAGAATAATTGAAAATGTCTTAGTATTAAGCCTTGATTCTCTCACTCTGACTTTTACGTGTATTACTGAAACTCAACCCTTTCCGGGCCACTTATCTATGTAAACAGTTTCCTCTGAAGAATAAAATAATCCTTTCTGCAGCTTTTATATTATTTTTTTAACATAAAATTCCACTCCTTTTAAAGCTTCACTGGGCAATGCAAGCTACCTCATTTTCCACAGTATTCCTCCAGTCCTAATTCCAATTTAATTCTTCCTGTATTTAATTTATATATTTGAATTATTTTTCATTGGCTTAATAATTCTGGAATGCAAGGTATATGTTATCCATCATGCCTGATGTGTCATGTTTGTCTAACAATTTTCAGCCAAGTAAACTCAATGTGGGTTTCTTATCTCTACTTATCTTTGATTGTAAATTCCTCAGGGCAGTGACTGAGACCTCAACAAGGTACTGAAATATGCTAAGCAAACAACAGTAGTTGACCTGTACAGTAAATTTCCATGACTTCACTGACAAACATATTGTCAAACAGTTTTCACTACAATAATTGCCAGTCAACTAGCAAAGTTCACGAACATCATACCAGCTTCAGAAGCTGATATAAATTTAAGAAGCACATTGAAGCTGTACGATAACCTAGGTAATATAACATAAATCCTACTGGGCACTAAAATAGTAAACATATTTGCACCAAATATGTTTGGTTGTTGGGATTAACCAATCATATTCTTTGTTGGCTATCTTCCATACACTGGCAAGATGTTCTTTCCATCTTATCTCAATATACTTGTGGAGACATACGACACGCAGAACAGCTGCATTTACTAATCAGTAACGTACCTGTGTAAAGAACTAAAAGCCTCAACACTTCCCTGAAGTCCACACGGATGTGTTTGTGCCAGCCAGATAAGAAATAGGCCAAAAGGACAAAGATAAACTTCTTAGGCCTCCAAGACTGTAGCATAGTTTTTTTGCACTGCTACAACACAGCAAGGTATTCAATACAGATACACTATTACATTTGACATGGTGATGAAAGATGGTTCCTTCTTAATGAAGCTCCTCTCAATTTTTGACACTTTCCCATGGCTGTAGTCAAATCGAGTTGTAGGAAGCCTAACTCTTCACATTCTGGCTTTTCATTATAGCTAAACTTAATTTGGAGCAAAGCAGCTTAACAATGAGTTAATGGCATTTTAAGATACAGTTGAGTTTGTTACACTGTCAGATTGCATTCTGCAGCAATCATATGGTACCCATACATTCCTCAAGAAAAAAAACAACCAAACAAACAAAAAACTTTCTATCACTTCTACTTCAATGATAATTCTACAAATTGAAATCAACAGAAATTATACACTAGAGATTTTATATGCTCCTAATTCCCTATTTGGGCAAGGAACACTGACGTGGTTAGACCTTTATTTTTTTCACATGTATATTTGCCTTTTCAGGTACTTGGGAACAGAAGTGGGGGGGGAGCACATTTGCATATTTTAATCAAATTCTAGAAAATTAAATAACTAAATTATTTTACAGATAAGATCACTTACCTTAACTGAAAGCTCTCAAGCACTGTGCAAAAGCCATCTGGAGCACTTATCAGTGGACAGACAATTTTTATTATACTGATTAGAGCAAGATATCACTGGATGCAGAAATTCTTAGATGCCAGAAGACCTCATTGTTGTAAGGTAATGCTGTTTTTTCTCCTTTTGTGGGAGAAAGAGAAAAGTCAGCAAATTCAGTTTAACTTTTAAACCTTTCCTGCCATTTACTGATTCCTGATGTGTATAACAAAGCATTCAACTTCCAAAAACATGTTACAGTCATATACATTGCTTGATAAATGTTTAACCTCCAACCTCTCTGCCTCTCCACCTACCTTGTTTTGAAGTGTTTTCATTATTTCTCATACAATGATAACATAAGTATAGGCAGAACTAAGTTGATTCCACACATCTAGTAAAAAAACCAGAACAACATGCATGGAATACTTGTACATCATAGGTTTTATTATTTAAGAGCATAATCCTGCCTTGCTTCTAAGCTCATAACATAGATAGCAGTCAATAACAACTAGAGGACTGAATGCACTACGAGGCCTTTAAGAATACACACAGGTAAATGGGTATCCAAGACAAGGACTACACATCCTATACATAGAAATTCTGATTGTACAATAATTCACAGAAGTCCATTCTCAAACATTTGGTGAATCAAATTCAAACAAAAAACAGTATTAACTCTCCAGTTTGCAATATTCTATTTTTTCAGTCCAAAAGTTATATTTTCAAAATATAATATGCTCATTTTCCTGCTTTGTAAGACATGAAAACTCAGTTGCTGACTGCTTATGAATAGTAGGAGTTCCCTTTCATTTTCAAAAAAACTGAGATAATACAACTATGTTTAATTTTCAGCCTTATATTCTCATGATTTGTTGTTTTGACTGAAAAATTAATTGTTTTTTTTCTGCTCTATATCATAAGTATCAAATACACAGTGTATTACAATAATTTGTTTTTCTGTGATGTAGACAGTGACCTAGAAAATTTCTTTTGAGTGCCTAAAGATGTTATTTCATCTAAATTTTAATAGCTTATTTCCAAGACTTCAAAATATTCTATAGTCTATAATATCCTAAATACTAGGACTTTAAGAGTCCTTCATTTTCTTTTGAATGTGTGCACTTGTTTTGTACAAATGAAAACAGTCAGATCTCACAAACAAACAAACAAGAGAGAAAACTCCCTTCTTTGGCCACAAGAAAATACAATTATTCCTGATTTTTTCAACTGAACAATCTAAAACCAGCTATAAAGCAGTGTGGCAGAACATATATTAACATCTCATAATATCAAAGAAAAGGCTCATGGCTCTTTGGTTGCCTCCCAGCTCTGTTCAAAACAATACCTATCTAAGCCCTTTTTGGGAGTTCTTAGATTAGAAGACCTAGCAGATATCCTGTGTAGCTCTTTCTGGAGAGCAGGGCTCCCAGCCATCTTCAGTGCCTCCCAGTTGTGTTTCCCAGTCCTTTGCAGATGCACCAGCTGCTCATGTGCACAATGAGCCATTATGCTGGAGACCCTCTAAAATGGCATGGATGAAAAGCTGGGGTTTTGGCAAAATAGTTTTGTGAGGTTGACATTCTCCAAGACACACTGCTACAAGTAGTATAGACTAGTATTTTCTTGTGAAGTTTGCACTATATCTCCATGATTAAGGAGTTTTAAAGATCAGAATATGTATTGTGGGTGCACATGAAATTCGACTCTGACTGGCCAGAGAGAGATCTGTCTGGTTGAAATACACCGCAGCAAAATTCACACAGATATAAACACTTATGGAAGACACCTTTCTACGTTGAGCAGAGGAATTAGGTAAAACCCTCAACTAACTTATAAGTGGAGGGAGTGAGGGGGGAACCCACAGGGGGAACTCACCTCCCCCAAAAAAACCTATCAGCCTTATCTTGAAAAAATGTAGGACAATTAAAAGCCAATAATACTTATGAGGGAGGATTTTGTTTCTTAACATCAAAACAAAATATTTTTTCCTCATAGAAGCTTTTACTTTGTATGTTTTGATGATAAACCTTACCCTTGATTTTACCTTTGGGCTAAAAGGTGTAAAAGTTTCTCATCATCTTTTGTGTTCCTTCACCGTGCATTATCTAAACAGACACTTCATTGCTCAGAGCGCTTATGACTTCTAACCACAACACAAAGGGTAAAAAATAGTTATATGTATTTTAAATAAATCATACTAAAATGCAGGAGTAATGGAAGTTACTGTGTCACCCAGGATCTGACTAATTACAATAATAAAACACATAGCAATTACTTGCAGCTATAAGTTGTTACGTTACCTCTAACATTCTCTTGGGTTTTGCAGAACAATTTATTTTAGCTCAGAAAAGTTAAAAAAATGCACCTACACCGCCACCTTGTGGAATGTATCCCTTTTCCATTTATTGGATTTTGCTGGATCAAACACCATTTCGAAGGGAAATTTCTGTTTCTTTAGTATGCTGCTCTTACCTATCAGACACGTAAACTTTTATTTTTTTTTAAATAAAACAGTATTAATTTAACTTCAACTCATTTTCCTACTCTATAACATAAAAAAGATGAGACAGATTCTGCACCGAACTTGTAGTTCAAAGTGCAACTCAGATAAAACCAGCAACTTGGAGAGAAAAATCATATTACACTGAATGCATCTCAGCGACCAATTGGAATATTCTTATTTTCCAGAACCAGATTTGTAAAATCCCCCTTTCAAACACATCTTCCCACCTACAATTTATCCATCACCTGCTCAGCATTTCCAATAAGGCCACCAATAACACCTGTACATTTCTCACCCTCAGAGGAGCTGTAATGGAGCAGAATTCATGACCAGAGTGGGATTAGCTGTGAATATGAAGGAAGCACTTCATCATCCTTTCCAGGTTAAAACACACTTCCTTCCCAGTGTAGCCTGTAAGAACCACAAGGTATGTATTTTTCACACAGGGCTGGTAAATAATCATTAATCAGTTACAATTAGTGTTATATAAGATAGACTCGGAAAAAGGATAAGAACTTGCCTAGTTTTCTAGTCATTAAATGCTTTATATTGAGATAGATAATTTTGAAGGAACTACCCATAAAAGTTAAAAAGCAAAATACCATAACATAGGCTACAAAACTCTTCAGCATGAACAATAATTGCAGCAAAACTACAGTTGGGATACAAGTCTGGAGTTTTGCAAACTAATGCCTCTTTCATGGGCTGTCAGTCTGATATATTTAAAAAACATGTATTCAAGTCTTTCACATTTTTACCTGGACCTACTCTATCTTCAAGTTAATCTCCCTTATCCATCTCTACCATACTTCCACAGGCCACTATGAGTATGAATACATCTTTATGCACATCACATTTCCCAAAGAGGTCTAAAAAAATACTTTGGCATTCTTGAGCTCAGGAAGATTATACAGCATTTTCTTAGCAGTGTTTCTCTATTGTCACCAGCAGGAAGACTACTGAATTCTAAGATCCCGAATGCCAAAAAAAGAGTCCATTTCAGTCCTGTTTGCCCTCAAAACACAAACAAGCCAACCTTTGTCCATCAGGTATGGGGCAAAGAAGATTACTGGGCAAAGTGGGGTGGGAGATGTGGAACATTTTTTACTTGAGTGGAAATTGTAACAACCAGTAAGACCCCTCTCAGTTATGATGAACTACCAGATTCAGAAATCCTCATCTCCCCCTGATTCAGATCCAGTTGTGAGAAACAATAACAAAATTATAAGAAATTTCTATTTAATAGGTTTATTTTTAAAAAATAAATACTAATCAATAAATAACATGTACGATAGTCTTCCCCATCTCAAGACCGTGAAGTTATTTTCTCAGAGATATTTTGGGGAAGGTACCATTGTCCAAGTTAGGTCAATATTCATAAGAGTCTGGGATTTTTGGCACAAGAGAGGAAAGTGAAGGGGAACTAGGTTCTGGGAAAGTTTCAAATGAAGATAGGATAAATCCAGGTACAAGTGTGAGAAATTCTGAACCTGCCTGTTTATTAAATTTCAATAAATTATAACAAGCATGAAAATAATTACTTAGAAACATTCAATCTTTTCTTACACATTTACACAAAAATGTATATGCATACATTTGGTCTAAGACCAAATATACTGTCTTGAACAATGTATAACATACTTTAATAGTGTACATAAAAAAAGTCTTTGTCAAATAATTTCCACTAGACTGCAGTACTTCAGTCATTTGCAAAATGCTGTCACAAACTAATCTCATTTCTATATAAATTAAACAAATATATGTTGTCATATGTATATTTTCCAATTGTGTTATCACAAAATAAATGCTGTTTTAAGGCTGATCTAAAGATAAAGGATGAAATTATAAAATAGCGTGCTAATATTTTTGTCATTGTTCTAGTTTTTGGAGAAATAGGTATCTGTCATGGGAGGAATGACTGGATTATAGTGCTAAAAAAACAAAGTTCCTCTCACGTGAAATTTGATTGCAAATAACCAAAATGCATTAAGAAGGGAACTAATTCAATTCTCAACGAAATTAGAATGGTAACAAGAGTTTTACATTTAACTATTTGTACCCGGTTACAACTTATTCTTTGAATTCCTACTCTTTAGAAGATGTGATTATTTTAGTAGAGCTCAATATGTTGTGAACATGAGTGTCTGTATTACTGCAGTGATAGATAAACATATAGGTACAAAATATATGCACAGAATTAATATTCTTGCCAATCATTTTGTATTAATTCTCATCTGTCAGTACCAACTGACAGATATCTAATTGGAGTAATGGATGTCTAACTTTCTGGAAAGCTATTCATCACTTTCACATACTTAAGGTCATTCAGTCATTTCTTCCAGTGTTGTTGAAAATGCAGAAATGTTTTGGAATAATTCAGTGTGTTGATGGTAAATATGCTGCAAGGTAATAATCATCTGGCATATCCTGACAGTAGACCAGATGTCAGTTGTATCTCACCAACTGAACTGAAAGTAAACTAGAAACATACAACGCTACTGTGAAAGGTGTCTCAATGAAAACAACTCAAAGAAAAATAAAACCTGTTCTCAGAATTCAGTTAAATCCAAAGAAATTCCACCTTGAATTTAGCTCAGACAAATTTGAAGACTTTCAGAATTCATCACATGCTGTATGGATAAATACATACAGTGCTTCTTAATATATTTGATAAGAAACACATGACTGGAATGTTTCAAACCTTGGGGATAGGCATAAACTTAAATCTACATATCACATATCAGAGGTCCCTCACATGTCTAACAAAACAAATAAAGAAAAAAACAGCCAGCAAACAAACAAAACCCACAAAGAATAGTTCTTGGCTATTTGTTAGGCAAATTCTTCAGATCCTGCAGTTAAAGCCACAATACAGCAGAACACCAGAACACATTTTTACATATCTAATTACATGAAGTCCCTGATAGCTGCACTTAAACTCATTCCAAAAAAGACAGAATTTTCATTACATATAATGAAATTAATTTTCTGTCTTTTCCAGTGGAATAGCTGGGTTTATTGTTAGTTTTCCCTTTATCAGGGAGTATGTATAATTCCATAGAATATTACAGAAACCATTATATAGGTGCTACACAGGGGGTAAACTAATTTAACATAAATTAGTAATTATGAGGAAGCAGATAATCTGATCTATAGATGACCATATATTACACATAAATATGACTATCTGCCTTTCTTAAGAGTTAAATTATTTTATCTATTTAACTGCAGATGGAAGTACTTCACTCTGTTTTGTGCAATCCAGTACTCATCTACTCATATGAGTAGATCTGTCTCTCACTTTATAGAATACATTGGTAAAATTGTTCCATACATGCTAATGCCAAATATCCTAGATGTTTTGGTTTGAAGCTCCCAGGAACTAAAAGGAAACTGGTATCCTGAAAAACTAGAGCTACAGGCCAGATTCACCAAAACTGACTCTATTGTCAATTCTTAATATTGACTGTATTCTTAATAGTTTTCCAGTGTCTAAATATCAAATTACTCACAATGTATTAAGTAGCAGAAACTGTTTTCCAGCTTCAGCTTAGACTTGTAGGCTCTATGTCTGCTCAACTGCAGAGAATTAGAATCAACCAAAGAAATATTCTGAGATGATAGTTTAGCTCTATTGTTGCAATAATACTTTCTACTCACTCAGTTAACATTTTCATGGCTAGGCTTCGCGAACGAAGATTAAGGAAGGCTCTATCCACATTTATTACAGGCATGCTGTCAGTTAACATAGTTATCAGAATAACTGTCTGAATAGGAATTTCTGGAGAAAATAGGTTTAGGCCCTAAATAATGAATCATTTGTAGGGCATCTCTAAGGGCTCTGCTCTGCAAAACTCCCTCAAATCTATCAAATAGCTTGCTTGGTTTTAGAGAATAACAAATTCAGGGATTGCACTCCTCTGTAGTTGCCTACAAAAGTTTATCTGATGTTAAAAAGCAGGTGCAAAGTTTCATGTTCCTAGATATATATTCTAATATTTTTTGTCAGGCTGTATAAAATGGAAAGCTGATATTATGTAATAAAGGCAAGTTGAGAACTAAGTGTCCTTAAAATTAATAATAAAAAACTGCAAGCTATAAGTCAAAACAAATACCACCCTTCAAGATTTTGACAAAATCACTTCCAGTTCAAAGAATGCTTCTCAATCCTCATGTTACCCTTTTTATTTTTTTTTAATTCATCATTCATTCGTGCAGAGATAATAATAAGGCGGGTTTGTCATGGAAAAAAATCTACTCTAAAAAAATTAATTTTAAAAACGAGCATCTCTGTTACTACATTGCCCTTCTTCCAAAGATATCCAAGCCAGGAATCAAGCATAATGCCACCTGTTATGAAAGGTCTTTTTTTTCCCTACTTTTAAAACTACTTCAAGACACTTTATGCTTTCCTTTAATTCAGAACAGAACAGAATTAAGTTGCTGTGCCACAAAGAGCAAACTGTGACAGTTGATTTCAAAGCAATCCTTCAAGACAAGTCCTGACTGCCATGCTTGTACTCAGCTGAAGAAGATTACTCAAAGGTTGGATGAACAAGAGCTGCTCTTATACAACCTCAGTGGTCTCAAAACTGCAGAAGGAAACATATGGGTAGCATATCAGCACTGAAAATGGCAGGTCTGCAAATGTGCAACATCCTCCTGATGGCCATTATTATCATATAAGCCCAGTATTCATACATAAAAATATGAAGATCCATTTTTATTGCTTTAGAGCTGGACATCAGAAATCACTTTAATATTTTAGAGCTCTCAACTCAGTGTGTCTGAAAGGACCATGGCTCCATGCCCTGTTCAATAAGGATTTGATTTCTCTGTATTATTTAAACATCCACCTTTAGGGGATTTTGTGTCCTTTTTCTCCACAGTATACTTGCATAATTTCTCACAGATTCTTGAAACTCATAAAAGTTTTATATATGTGTGTCAAGGTAAGAATAACCACTTTCAGGTAAGTAAAAGTAGTGTCTATTAAGAAAAGCTGTAGACATCAAGAGAGCTAAGTAATTCTGAGTTGCTTTAGGGCTTTGACTTTGCATTTATTCCTACGTGTATCTCAGGAAAATTCCTACTTTCTACATGTTGCTTGTATTAGTGGCACACACAATACCTTCAGTGCTATACTCTTGGACATTGAACAGTTTTTCAGGATGCAGAAACCAGTAACCTTCTTTAAAGGATTTATTTTTTAAGCATTCCTCCTAAAAGTTACAATTTTGTTCTGCTGAGATTCCCAAATATAGTTTGAGCCTTCAAATTCTCCTAAATATGAAATGACTGTGGTGTTCTTTTAAAGAGAAATTGTACAGTTTATTCAAAGTTAAGTGATTGGTGCACAAGATAATATTGCCACAGACTTCGGTGGTACAGTATCAGGCCTTATAAGAGCAGTCATTCCTGCCTTTTCTGTGACTTCTAAATTCAAATTATTTTACTGGCAGTTTTCTCAGAAGAGTTGCATTTTTGTACATTAGAGAATGTTTACAATGTTCAAAGCATTAATTAATAAAGTAATTAACTATACCCCACAATGTTAATTTAGTTAGACACTATTCAAAAGACATAAGATCACAGTATTTTATTAAATATTTAAACTGTCTAACTGCTCATTAAATATTTAAACTGTCTAAGCAAGACAAAAGTTTTCATAGACTGAATTGTTTTTCTTCACATATATTATTCTTTATACTTTCTACATATGCAAATGTCTTTATCTATTTATCTCTCTCCTTTTCAGTACAGCTTGAAACAACAGAAAATTATGAATGAAAAGACAAGAATAGACCAAGCAGCAGCATTAATTCTGTATCACGATCAATACCCCAAAACAAGTTTTCTTTCTGCCTCCCTTCCTTCTTGTTATAATTTCTGCAGGTGTCCAGAAAATGTATCACACCAAACAATTACAAGTCTGTATCTCTGAGAGAAATTACAAACATGTTGACTGTTTTGCTAACACTTTGCTAAACTTCCTTTGACACAAGGATATTCTCACACAATAGTGATACATATCAGACAAAAATATTGCATAAAAAATAATAAATTAGTTGAATTAAGGGCTGTACAGGAGGTCAGACACTTTAAAGAAAATCCAACAAGCCATTTCCTCAAATAACAGGACTTTAATATTCTCTTAAATACCATTCACTTATTGTGCAAGGAATGACCTGCTCCAGACTTCTTTACACATAATAAAACAAAGAGTTAAACTTGTGAGTATTGATACTTAAACAACCTTATAAACGTGTGCAAGACTGACATGGCCATAAAAACTCTGTTCATCCCTAATAAATCACTCCTTTTATTTTAATAGCATTGGCATAAAAACAAATAACAGTTACCATCTAGATTGCTTGGGTGCATGTGTTTTAGTGAATGGTTACTTCTATGCACACTTAAAACTCTGAACCATATAGAATTAATGAGGCTGCAAACAAAGGAGAATAAAGTTCTACTTATAATTTGTCTATATGCCCGACACACAGCACTCACGCACAAACAGAGAAACCGGTCTCTCTCTCTCTCTACAGCAAAGCTAGGTGAACTTTATATTTAGAGGCTTATATTAAGCAGAGGGAAAGGAATTGCACAATATAACATGAACCAACCAACTAACTTTCACTACTGTCCTGTTCTGTCTCTGTACAGGCAAGTGACCACTAGAT
Source organism: Pipra filicauda (assembly GCF_003945595.2). Classification (NCBI taxonomy): domain Eukaryota; kingdom Metazoa; phylum Chordata; class Aves; order Passeriformes; family Pipridae; genus Pipra; species Pipra filicauda. Next base: position 5,717,969 of record NW_024104842.1, read on the forward strand.
TGCGTAAAAAAGAAATATGTGTGGTTTCAAGTGGTCTGTTGAATAAAAAGTAGAGGACTCAGTAGCTCAGTTCTGGAAAGAAAATCAAAGTCATACTGAACACAGACAGATCAATTCAATAAGCACTGCAAACTACAAAACACCTTTGAATGTGCACCATCAATTGCAGAAATGCTATTGCTTAATTTAGCTGGGAAAAAATGCTGTGACTGTTGGAGTACTGCATTTCACTTCACGTGGGATAGAGAAAAGAGGACAGAGAAAGCAAAGGAGACCAAAACTGTTTTTCTGTCTGTACTCTCTGGTAGGGAATTGGGGATATGCTCTCTATGCTGCCAACAGAGGCATTCATATCACGTGCCCTTGAAAAAGCCCCTAAAAAGATAACTGTTTTTATAGCTTATTTCACTCTCCAGCACTGTACTGCCAAGCACTGTAGGACACGTAGCAGAACTTCAGTGAAACTGAACTGACAAATCCCTTATAAGTGTTCTGGTTTAACTTAATAGAATCATGCTGGTGTGCCACCAAGAAGGTCCTCCCTCCATAAGTTACAGTCCAACTACATTATTGCAACCAACAAATGGAATTCACAATGAAGAATGCAACTGACTTTATTATTTCACATCACTTAGATTCTAAGCTTGTTTTGAAAGCCTCTACTTTCCTTTTTTGTATCCACAAAGTACATAAGGCAACAAAGCCTGATGCATTTAAAGGAATCTGAGAACACTCTTGGAAGAAAAGGAATGCACATGAAATTATGATTTCTGGAATACTTATTTTTGTAATCAAATCAAAACTTCTCTGCGCCTTTCTTAAAGCCATCTTGCCCAGAAATTTCTTCACACATCTAGAAAAATCTCTGTAAACTCACTTCTCACATATGGAACAACAAGAGAACAGCAAGCATCAATTGCTTTCAAAAACACTTTTGAAAAAATATAAATGCCGTTCCTTTTGCTCTCAAGTTTACACATATGATCATGGTATCTCTATGATTACCATGTCACAGACTCAAGACACTGCACTCAAGGCACTGCACCACTTCTTCACAAAATTCATTTTGTTTGTATAGAAAAACAAACCAATGAACTCCTAGCCCTTCAATGGTCTCTCACCAAGCTGACATGCACCATTCCACACCAGTTTCTCATAAGTTGGAAGGATTCCACAGAATCTCCAAGGACAAACTTTAGAAGGAGGCTTGAGTTAAAAGATCGGCAGCACATAAACCTGTCTTTTTAATGGCAACCACTTTACATTGTTTAGCACATTTAGCAGGATTTAAGGATGAATCTAATACAGTCACAAACTTTCAGAAAAAGCCTGTGAGGTAGATGGGGAAAAAATGGTGAGGGATGAAATATATAGTCACTGCCAACAGGTCTTGAGCAAGCACTGCATGAGCAGGTGAAAAAAAATCTAGTGACTGTGAAGAGCTTGATGACAGCTCTGGGTCTGCTTCCCTTATTCAACTGTTTCCACTTATATTCACCTCTGCATCTGTTACATATTTAGGGGTGTTTTTCTTAGTAGCTTTGGATCCATTGAAGCAGGTGAGTACATATTCAAAAGACAACTAAAAAGAAAATAAAACATTAAAAAGAAAACATTAAATAGTTCAGAGAAAAGTAGAACGATAAAGTGTGCTCTTTGCAAATAAAGGCAGCGAACTCATTTCAATTGAGTTTATGCCATTTGAATGTAGACAAATGAATAAAACAGTTTAATTTTAAATGAAATCGGGGGAATGTAATTTGATGCATATAATCTCTCTTGGCAAGGACTTCTCAAGAAGGACAACAGCAAATACATGCACATACCACCTGCAAGTATCTATCATACACTGATCTTCCTTAAGCAACTTTCCCCCACGTTCCCACCCTTCTACATTAAGCAATTATTTAAAACTCACTTTATAATCTTACCTGTTTTCCTCCGTATTTATGTGCTGACAGAGGTCCCAGGTCAGGAAAGCATGTGGTACGCGCTTGAGATCCAAGTGCATAATGGCAGGGAGAAGGGTTAATTCCCCCCAAAATGCCTTTCTGAATATGAACTCTTTGGCCAAGGGTGATGAATTTATGCTTTTCTTTTCAAGCTGTTCTCAGAGGGAAAAGGAAAAAAGAAAAAAGTAACCCACAGACTTGTCTCCAAAGTACTTAATATCTTTTGATTCATATGTAAATAGGTTTTTGTTAAGTTTTGGGGTTTTTTTTCATATATAACCTTACTTTAATACCTTAATTGCTGGGTAGGACAATATACAGCTGTGTTTGGGACTATACGGAAAAGTATTAAAATACATTATAACAATTCATTTTGTTTGTACTGGTGAGTCTACGTAATTTTGACAGGGACTGTGAAGGACTCAACAGTCCAATAGATTGTAATTTCACATCTAAAAAGTTTAGAGGTGTTGCAGAACTACTTAAGCACTTGACCAGCTCCTCCCTCAAAGAAATACAAAGGAATCCAAACATCTGTATTAAAGTGCAGTTACATGATACATTGTCTTGTCTTCAGACAGCAAAGCCAGTTTAAGATGTTCCCATGCATTTCCTCCCTGACACCAGCTATTCCTTCCTTCCTTTAAGCTGCTCCCTGGAATAAGCCAATTATATAAAACCTTCTTTGTGGTTTAGATGTTTTACCTGCAGTAAAATACCTCTCTCTATTTTTGATCACAGATGAAAACACCCTCCAAATTACAAGTACCTACATACTATTGGAAGGAAGACACTTTTCTCATATAAAACACCCACGGTGATGATGTTTATAAAGCAATCCAGAGGAAAATGTCTGGATCATAGTGACAAAAAAATCCATGAAATTCTGGTCTAGGCATCAGGGAGCTCACAGAGATGCAGTTTACATTCCATTTGTTTTTGCCAAGACTGTTTATCTTGTAGTTGTACATATGATGAAATAAGAACCAGAAAGTTGTGAAGCGGGAAAAAAACAAACAAAACAAAACAAAACCCCCACTCCTTATGTGAACTACAGATTGGTGGCCAAGACAGTCCCTGAAAGGGAGGCACATATTTGCATTCCTACTGCTGAGGAAAATACTACATGTCCTAAGCCATAACACAAAAGGCAAGTCACAGAATCACAGAATCATTTAGATTGGAAAAGACCTCCAAGATCATTGAGTCCAACCACTGACCGATCACTACCTTGTCAATTAGACCTTACCACTAAGTGCCACATCCAATTGTTTCTTGAACACTTCCAGGGATGGTGACTCCACCACATCCCTGGGCAGTCCATTCCAGTGTTTAACAACCCCTTCCATGAAGAAATTCCTTCTGATGTCCAAACTGAACCTCCCCTAGCACAACTTGAGGCCATTTCCTTTCATCCTGTCGCTAGTTGTCTGGGAGAAGAGGCCAACTCACACCTTGTTACAATCTCCTTTCAGGTAGTTGTAGAGAGCAATAAGGTCTCCCCTGAGACTCCTTTTCTCCAGGTGAAACAACCCCAGTTTCCTCAGATGCTCCTCATATGATTTACTCTCTAGATCCTTCACCAGTTTTGTTGCCCTTCTCTGGATATGCTCCAGCACCTCAATGTCTTTCTTATAGTGAGGGGCCCAAAACACATAACTTTCTTATAGTGAGGGGCCCAAAACACATAACAGCGTCATCAGTGCCGAGTACAGGGGGACAATCACTTTACTAGACCTACTGGCCACACTGTTGCTGATACAGGCCAGGATGCCATTGGCCTTCTTGGCCACCTGTGCACTGCCGGCTCATCTTCAGCCACTGTCAACCAGCACTCCCAGGTCCTTTTCCGCCAGGCTGCCTTCCAGCTACTCTTCCCGCAGCCTGTATCACTGCAGGGGGTTGTTGTGACCCAAGGGTAGGACCCAGCACTTGGCCTTGTTGAACCTCAGACAACTGGCCTTGGCCCATCGATTCAGCCTGCCCACATCCTTCTGCAGAGTCTTCCTACCTTCCTGAAGATCAACACTTCCACCCTCTAGTATCATCTCTGAACTTCCTGAGGGTGTCCTTGATCCCCTCGTCCAGATCATCAATAGATATTAGACAGGACTGGACCCAATACTGAGCCCTGGGAAACATCACTAGTGACCATCCTACGACTGGATTTAGTTCCATTCACCACCACACTCTGAGCCCAGTCATCCATCCAGTTTTTAACCCAGAGATGAGTGCACCTGTCCAAGCTGTGGGCTGACAGCTTTTCCAGAAGAATACCATGGCAGATAGACTTTGCTGAAGTCCAGGTAGAATACATCCACAGCATTCCGCTATCTTACAAGCAGATCAGTGCAGTAAGTGGACTCCAAGGATGTCTAACAGACCAAGTCTGAAGGAAATATGTGTAAATGAGCTGGTTGGGTTTGGATGCTGACAATTTGAAATGCTTCTCAGTACTGTTTAGGACTGGACACAAACATATGTTCAAGTTCGTGGAGCTCTAGATTATATAAATTTTAATGTTTCTTTCAAATTCTGGTGGCTCTTAAGAGACAGTTTTGTGCTTAGGCATCCTAACTTAAGTTCATGCCAACTTTTTTCAAACTTAGTTTAATAACTCCTTTGAACAATCCTGTTATTCTAATTCATAAGGCAACATATTTCTCCATATTCAGATAAAATATATCAGATAAACCACAGCTAACGTTACAAAAAAAAATTAGATGTATGTTTTCTTAAAAATAATCATCATAAGGAAGAGAATATATGATGATTTAATCAGTGAAAAAATTTCAGTTCTTGAAAAATATATGAATAATAAACACACGTCAAAAAGAGCAAGGCATCTATAAGCATAAAATTTTGAGAAATAGTAGAAAATATTTCTCTCTGAAAACATTTTCCAACAGTCTGCAATGTTGCAAATTACATCAATGCTTTTCATTTTGTTCAAACTAGTCACAGTGTGAAATTACAAACCATGATAAGATGATAAAGTATACTATCAAACTAATTTCCCACTAACAGCATGGTAGCCTCACAAGAGGAATTAGATTTCATTTTTTGTCACATATTTGGCACATTTACAGACACCTTCGGAACGTTAAATTCATCAAATTTAAAAAAACAACAGTTTGTCAACTGCTGAGTTTGGGGAACTAAAACATTCAAACTACTCACAGGTATTCAGCCTACATGGCCAGATTGGGTCTAATCCAAATCAAAGCGTGCCAAGTAGGGTCACATTGGCAGCAAAGGAGTAACACCTACTAATAGCACAAACTAGGCTAAGGGCAGAAAAGGATACAGGGAGAGGAGACAAGAAAATGCATAAATGAGTCATGGGGATTTAGGCAGTAGAGAAGAAGATAGTATAGCCTGTTTAGAGACAGATTAGTCAACTTTCATTAGTTCACTCTAATACTTGAAAAAATTTGGTTTTCTCCAGAACATATTTAGGGAGGCAGATAAAAATAATGCATCACAGTGTCATAGAAAAAAAAATTTAAAAAATCAAATATGTGACTTTCATTTATTCTGTGGTGCTTTTAATAGAAAAAGTTTTATCCTTCTCAAGAAAGTTACAAACCTACTTCTGCTGACAGTCTTAATAGAATTTGCTTGCCCCTTTTGTGTAATCATAATTGATCACCTTCATTTTTACGTGCAAAACATTTCACACAGCTGCAGAAATACTGGAAACGCTTGTTGCTTTCAAGTTTCTGAAGGTATTTTAAACAAGTATATCTCAAAATCCCATTTTATAGAGAAAAGAGCTTGGATAGAAGAGATTATCCCAAGATATATTTCTTTCTCATTCATGAAGTAACCAATCTTTCTTAGTCAAAAGATTCAAATACATGAATAGACACCTCTAAATGGTGCTGTTATGATTAAATCTTCAAAATTCTGCTGCATGGAAAGACTAGCACTATATCCTTAACAGATGTAGTGCTGGAATGGTTTTATACTCTTCAGAGAAATGGCAGAATATGATTTATCACCCTAACTCCAGTAAAATGATACTGAATGGAGTGCTGTCAGTGACGAATGACAATTCCAGCCGATTGAACTTTTCTAAAGAAAGTAAAAGATGGAATCATTTCACTATTTTACAGTTTGGAAAAGCAGCCTGGAGTGCTGAAATGTGCCAGAATTTCTATAATTAGTGGCCTTCTACTATCTACTTTAAGCAAGGGAATTATATCAGGTAGATTATGGGATCTGAGGCCACACAGAGTGTCATTTTCACCATGTCTGGAGGAGGATTTAAATATGAGTACAACTTTATGTAGATACAAATTTTCTAAATTATAAAACATTACTACACAAAACCACTAAAACCAAAGTTAGATGTTTTCAAATCCTTGCAACTTGAAATCTAGGTTTCCAACATACCGGGTCTGAATCTGCCACAAGAAAAAGCTAAGCACAAGGTAACGTTCAATGTGATATTTCAATTGAGAAATAAACCAGTTTCCAAGTTCAGGACTGGTGTACATAACCTGTGAGGATTTAAAATCTGCACATACTTATTCTAGTGAAATAACTTCCAGGAGGACTTGAGTCTTTACTTTCAATACCAGATCAGAAGAAAATAAAGAAGCAAGCCTTGTTCACATCACTATAATGTCTCTCAAATAACATGACTGTTTTTTTCTTAAAGGAGAAAAAGCAATTTCCTTCATTAAAGAACAAATATTTAAACTTAGTCTCCCTCCCCTTATTTTTTTGACATTTTAATATTAATATTTGAGAGCTTTAAGTTCTAGTCAGCATTGCATTAACTGTTGCTCTAACAAGTGTTAATGCAGTTCCTGTCTTTCCTCTGAAGAGCTATAAAAACACAGTGCTTTCAAAATTTAGGTAAGGATATAAATCTCAGCTCCAGGTGTTCCTGAATTACTTTCCGTAATCTGAAATGAAACTAGTCTTGACCAACTCTGAATAAAGTTTGAATGCGGTATAGACTTGTACTAAGTTAAACCACCAGAAGAATGAGTATGTAAAACAAACCAAAACTTACTGACATATTGACTTTCTGGAAGGCATGTTAAATGAACTTTAAAACCAGATCTGAAAATCCAGCTGTAAATGGGTATGCAAAAGTGATTAATGAGTGCTGAACACCATCCAGATCACATACTTGTAAGAACTACAGCAAGCTAGTAAAAATTCCACCCTGAAGTGACAATTCAATTTAAATTAGAACTTGCAGTTACTTTTCTAATTTAAGTCAATAGTAATTCTATGGTTGCCATATATCAGAAAAATTTGCTTAGTAAGAGAATAAAACAGCTCAGTACAACACACATAAACAACAACCTTTTCAAATTTCATTCCTGAGTGAAGAGTGCACAACTTCTTCACTGCCAACCCTAACACAAATCCTCCCGAGTCTGTACCCCTAATCATGTTTCTACTTTCAATGAGTTTCTGAATGTCTCTTCTATCCCCCAACCACCACCACTAACTAGAAAATCCTCCCTCATTATCTTGACTGATTGCTTCAATTAGCGAGCAATTCAGTCAACTCACATTATGTTCTATGTTTCAATTCCAGGAAGGTAAAGGTTCACTGACATACTTCAGGTTTACTTAATTAGAAGGAAAATTAACTTAAATGTTCTAAAGACACAATGCTGGATTAGACTGCCTGACTAATGCTTATAAACTGTTTGCACCAGCCAAGGCCTTCCTTGCCAACCATGTCCTGGGGGGCATCAGGCAAAGCATCGCCAGCTGGTTGAGGGAGGGGATTGTCCCACTCTGCTCTGCACTGGGGCAGCCTCACCTTGAATACTGTGTGCAGTTTTGGGCACCACAATACAGGAAAGACATTAAGCTACTAGAGAGCATCCAAAGGAGGGCAATGAAGATGGTGAATGGCCTTGAGGGGAAGCTGTATGAAGAGTGGCTGAGGTCACTTGGTCTGTTCAGCCTGGAGAAAAGAAACTGAGGGAAGACCTCATCGTGGTCTACAATTTCCTCATAAGGGGAAGAAGAGGGGTAGGCACTGATCTCTTCTCTGTGGTGACCAGTGACAGGACCCAAGGGAATGGCCTGAAGTTGTGTCAGGAGAGGTTTAGCTTGGATATTAGAAAAAAGGTTCTTCACCCAGAGGGTCATTGAGTGCTGGAACAGGCTCCCCAGGGAAGTGGTCACAGCACCAAGACTGATAGAGTTCAAGAAGTGTTTGGACGACACTCTCAGGACCATAGCATGACTCCTGAGGATGGTCCTTTGCAGGGCTAAGAGTTGGACTAAGTTGGCCAAGAGGGATCCTTGTAGGTCCCTTTCAACTTGGCATATTCTGTGATCACAGATGGCTTTCTCTGGTTGACAAGAAGCTCAACATGAGCCAGCAACGTGCACTGGCAGCCCTGAAAGCCAAGCGTACCCTGGGCTGCATCAAAAGCAGACTGGCCAGCAGGTTGAGGGAGGTGATTCTGCCCTCTATTCCACCCATGTGACTCCCCACCTTAAGTATTGAGTCCTGCTCTGAGATCTCAATGTAAGAAGGATGTGGATCTGTTGCAGCAAGTCCATGGCAGTCCACAAAGCTGACTACAGGGCTGGAGCACCCCTCCTATAGAGATAGGCTAGTGAGAGTTGAGTTTGTTGAGCCTGGAGAAGAGAAGCCTCCAAGGAGACCTTACAGCAGCCTTCCAGTATCTAAGGGAGGCTGAAAGAGACCTGGAGAGGGACTTTTTACAAGGACATGGTATGATATGACAAGGGGGGATGGCTTTAAACTGAGAGTAGGTTTAGTTTAGATATTAGGAAGAAATTCTTTGCTGTGAAGGTGGTAATGCTCTGGAACAGGTTTCCCAGAGAAGCTGTTGGCAGTCTGGTTGTTTTTCTGAAGAGAAAAATGGGAGAAAAACAGAAAAAAGATTTTGTGGATTTTTGTTTGGGATTTGGTTGGTTGGTTTGGGGGGGGTTGTTTGTAAATTGTACATTAGAGTAGGTAAAAAAATTACATTAACATGTTTATTGTAACCAATTTTGGGTCTTCAATCAGTACTATATTTAGAAATAGATTTACACGCCCCTCAACAATTAGGAGAGTTAGAAAATTTTTAGTGAGAAAAGTGTTTTATGTTGAAAAGTGACATCTTTTTCTATTGCTTAAAATATATTTTTATTACCATGTCTGAGGAAGATGACAAAACTTATACGTTACTTAACTTAGTTATTTTGCATCAGCAAAGATATGAATGAACTATCTACAGGAACAACCACTCCAAAAAAGTTTGCTAGACACATGACAGTGACGAAATATTTTCTTTTCTTAATATAAGGGAGACTAGCTCTTACGTCATTAGGAAGCAAGTCAGTAAATGCTACCAAGTTTTGAACAACTCAATATAAGAAGAGGTCACTTAAAGTAAGGGCTGTTCTTGTTCAAGCTATTTCATCAACAGCAGAACATTGCAAAGCCCCTTAGCACACAAAAGTACAATACACAAGTAGTTTAAACATCTTTTAGCTTTCAAGCACTAATGCCATACAAAAACTCTAATTTAAAATACAGTCAATCCAAAAGTCTGCATAAAATCCTTAGAAGTTTTACAAACACTTTTAGAGTTTGTTAGAAAACCTCAAACAAACAAAACCACAAGCAAACAAAACAACAAGAAAAACAACCATCTCAAAATCAGCTGTATCTTACACTGTACCTCAGGTTTCTACGGGAAGTCATATTCACACATGATAAGATGGGTCAAGGAAGCATAAAACCATACCTGGAGATATGAGAAAATGAATGTAGGGTTAGAGACTTTGAAAAAAAAAAATAATTTATCTACATTCAGTCAGTCAACAATTCTTAGGGTTACTTTTTCCTCAGAACCAAGAACATAGCCCTGCTATAGCCAACTTACCTTCAAACATGGAAGAAACATCACAAATATCTCTAATTAAAATTTCAGAGATGGCCAAATAAAGTGAAACAAAGAACTTTATCGACAGCACGCTGGGTGTACCGGTCCCGTGATCAGGTCCGAGCACAGCCCGAATGGGAGGGACGAGCCCTTTTAAGACCCTTTGATTTACATAACCACTCCCTCGCTCCTCCCATGCCAAGCCTGGCTCTTTTCTTTCTCAAAAGGTGGTATAGTCTTCTTCTTGCAGTCCATTGGTTGTTTTAACCAACTTATCAAATTGTTTCCCTGCCCCCGGCCGCATGGTCCCTTGGCAGTGAGCCCAGACTGGTCTTACTGCCTTACACACACCATAACTCTAAGTAACAGTAAGTAACTGTGAGCAACCCTGTGAGCAGCAATAGGTAACTGTAAGCAGAACAGTGAGCAGCCCACTAGTCCTCGGCCACAAAATGGCTCCCCAAATCCCCAAATAAAATGACCTCCAGGTATCTCGGCAGGAGGCAACCATGGAAACCCCTGCTTGTAATAAAACCGTCTTATTAATTTCCTACAGTGTGCATTAAAAAAGATCCTTCAAATGGTCAGTAATTGCTTAGTTTTATAAAAATTTTTTCACTCCAACTAACCTCTTTTCATCTACAAAATCTTTCTACACTTTCTTGAGAAAAGCGACAGTTTTGTCTAAGACAGCTAACCCTAATTCTAGCTTCATCAGGATTTCCATCTACAAGGTTGAGAAATTAAGGAGTCTGGTTGTATATATTCACTTTTCAAAAAATATCCTTCCCTGTGATACCACAAGAGATATTCACTCCTCAAGCAATTGGCAATTTAAATTGTCATCAACAGTTTCTAGACAGTGCTTGAAAGGAAGAATCAGGGATCCATACAGAAAGGCTACAAGAGAAAACACAGGTTTTTTGCAGTGTAAGAAATATAGAAAATTCAAGCTTGAATAGCAAAATGAACAGCAGTACAAAAAGCCTGCAGGTTGAGCAATAGTTTTGACAATTAGGTACTTATTCTATAGCTTCTTAACAGTAGCACCATTCGACAGAAGAAAAAAAAATGAGGAGACAAAGATCCTGTTTCCTGTGGATTCAGACTTTTTGTTTCTCAAGACAACTCTAAATTTCAGATTATTACTAGTAGAATAGTAGCAATTATGTGATGGAATGCACTATAAACCATTGTTAGTGGCCTTTTTTACCCTTATTCCAAGTAAATGAACTATCTAGTAAATTACTCTATTTCAAGAGCAGTTAAACTTTCTATTGAGGTGACAATGATTATCCACCATTTTGTTAAAAAACAGCCCTTCACCTTCCCTCTTTTACCCCATTTGAAAACGCAATGTGAAATCTTGGTTTTTCTCAGTTCTCAGCTTTCAGATGAACCTGAGCTTTGAAAAACTTCTGAAAGCATCGGAATACCCAAAAAGAAGGAGAATCTAAGGGAATCAAGCCAATCCCTCTGATAAGAGGTTGAAATAGAAAGCACACACATTAAAGCAGAAGAAGAAGCCACAGGGAATATTATGGATAAATAGTAGAATATTTACCATTTTAGTAAAGGAAGGAATTGGGTTCTAGTGGCTTGGTACAGGACAGGGATATGGAAAAGAGATCAGAAGGCTTCTGCTTATCTCAGAATTATTAAAAACTTAATTTCTTTACAAATGAAAACTTGCACAGCAAATTTGAGCAGTTTTAAAGAAAGACACAACACATTTGAGTGCAGATAATTTTTATAATATGAAGATAAATAACAAAGTCTAATGAAGAAGAGTTAGACTGCATAAATGAGGTTGGACAGATTGCTTCTAGAAAATTATATCACAAATGTCACAAATGTGACTCCCTAATATATCAAAGAAGTGCTGAAGCCTTGTCTAAGCAGAAGCAGTTTGAACCAGCTGTCCTTCATTATAGGTTTCTAGCTTAGCTGAGGGTTAGACCCTCAAGTCTCTGCTGACAGATGTTTGAGTAATACTTTATTTGGTTGCTTTGCAAGAAAGGGCTGAAATGATTGCCTATGCTGACAGGAATCTTAACATTAACTTGAATTTGCAGTGGTACCTGTTTCTCACGGGTCATCTGACACAATTTTAGCTATATAAGGAGCTTTGAATGTTCCTGAATTTCATCAGAGACTTCTGTGTGGCCCTAAGGTCTCAGGCAGACAAGCTGTTAAGGCTTAGTACTAGACAGGGCCTCAGAAACCCAAAAGTAAGAGGAAAAAAATGCATAAAGTCTTTCATACTAAACAGACACCATGGTTAAGTGAGCTGAGTGGTCAGTTTAAAGGTGTTTATCTTTTTAATGGGAGTCTAAATGTTAAATTAGTACCTCTAAGTTAAAGCTGCTATTAAGTACCAAGTAATCAGTTATGTTACACTGCTGACAGTATGAAATTCAATTCCCTTTGAAAGATGCTGCACTCAGCTTAAACTTGCAGCTTCTGCAATTATATGATAGGTATGCTCATTCCCAAGAATCCATCAAGTTTATCTATATTGTCTTTCTGCACTTTTCAGTGACAAATGTCTAATTTTCTTCAAGTAGTATAAATATTAGATATATAGTAGCCTCAAAGAACTCAAAAGAGGCAGCAGAACCTTTCTTCAGCATCTTCATTGTAAAGGGATTTTTAGGTGAGAACTTTTGTTTAATATTATGCTTCCAATATTGTCCATTAGAGATCACATTTCATACAGACCTAAAATGCCAAAAATAACCCAGTGTTTAACCTAAGAAAGGTAAAAAGGATGTGAAAAGATAAAATTGGTTTCCCTGGATAAATCAGGAACAAGTAAAGACAGAGAAGCATATGGATATACAAGTCTACAACTTGGAAAAGGTTCCGAAGATCCTGACATTCCTGAATTTTGGCAATTTTTCTTTCAGACAATCCTCTGAAATTTCTAGAGTGACATTTTGTTAAGGGTCAAACAACAAAAAGCTGAAGAAAACTTGCAAGAAGGCTGTTAGGACAAAAATTTAATTTGTGCTACCCTTTTCACAGACTTAGCTGAGCAGCTACTGCTAGAAAGGCAGAAACATCGAATGCAAATCTGTTCATAAGTGTTCTAGAAGATGTGGTTTTCTTGTGATATGACAATTTTGGCTGACAATATTCAGACTGTTAAGATGAGAAATGCTGAAAAAATATTTACTGAAAATACTGAGTGAAAAAAGAATTGCTGAAGAAGTTCAATGCTGACAAACATTAAACAAGATACATGACAACTCTAACTTTGAAGTGATGAATTCTGAGTTGATTCCCCCTATGCAAAATGAGATACTGGGTGTACAGATGTGTCCAGGAGGCATAATATCCCTTGGGAAAATTGCAGAGATGTTACATTTTGCTATGAAAAAGAATTCAGGTCTCAAACAGAAAACAGAAGATGAGAATGTGATTTATACAGAATCTCAAACTAACACTTACCTCTTCAAATAAAATTGGAAAAACTCATGCTAGTTTCCTGCTGACCTGTTTATGTTCTGCAAGCATTGTTTTCATACTTGAAGTTTACTGTCTATGTATTTTGCCTCTATTGTTTCTCTCCAATTATGCAAATTATACAAATATAGTCACAATTTCACTAGTACACTTATCAACAACTTCCCTGGGATATTTCCCAGATTTACCTTTTCTAGACCATGACCTCTCTCATGGTTCACATTCTGCAAGAGCCTGCACAATGTCCCCAGTGGTCTACGTTTTCAAAAAATTATCCTAAGTGATGTAGAATCTCTACCAATAGAATAGAGTGAGGTAACAAGAACAGCACTTTTGCCATGGTACTTGCCTAATCCTGATTATTTATTCCCTCCATTTCTCCTAGATTCACTGGAACACAAAACCCATCACAATAATAGCTGTCTCTTTCTGAAATGCAAGGCATAAAAGAAAATACTGGCAAGAAAAGTACTCACGTATTCACCTGATACAGTAATAAACACTATTAACAATTTCTTCTTTACTGAAGGAAAGAAAAATAGATCAGCTTAAGTGCAATGCTATTCAAAAAAAATGCAAGAACTTAAAGTAACAGGTATGTTAAAAGCCGTATTACAATAATATGGCCAGAAACAGTATTTCCGGCATTTCTGAAAGCTCCTGCTTTTGGATTCTTTTTTTTTTTTTACCCACATAATCACGGAGTAAACTCAGTAAATTCTACTTATCCTAAAATAAGAGCAGAATTGATGCTTTTCATTTTCAACAACAACAAAAAAAATAATATGAAGATAAAACTAGAAAGGAGAATCAGATTTAATACTGGTAGCAGAAGCAACGAGCTGGTTCTTCTCTCTTCCTCCAGATATGTAGTCCAGACACTAAATTCAAGCAGTAGTTTCTGAAGCAGAAAAACATAGCTTCAGTTTGTAAAGAAGGAAAACATTAGCAGGCCAGGTATAAGGAAAGGAAATGAAAGGGGAGTAAAACTCCCTTTCAGCTACAAAAGCAGTTCTAACTGAACTTATGATAAGGATTATGGGACATACTTGCTAATAATAATAGCAAGAGAGCTGGAATTAAATGGGCCTATCCACCATTATGTGCAATAATGTATTCATCATTGACATCAGGAAAATCTGTCTTAGATAGGGGGTAAATACTCATTTAGAGGTGCAAGAAATGCAACTCAACAATTTTTATAGAGATTTTAACACATATTCTTGGGTATCTTTTCTTAGATATTTGAAAAAATTAAATTAGAGGGATTATATCTGCAAAAATGGCTCAGAGTCACAAATAAGACCCCACATGAAGAATAAAAAGTAAATATTAAATTTAATTTCTCTTACAAAAAATCCCACATCATTTTGAAGTATTCTCTATATTGCAGACAGCTTTAATTTTAAAGTTTAAGAACTTAAGCTTTTTATAATAACCTGTATAGATTAACATATTTATCTGAAAAAACCTGTATAGATTAACATCTTCATACTTCTAAGTGATTGCGAAATTCTTATGTGGGGAAGAAAAGGGCTGATTGTAATAGGATATTGGGAATTTCTTTAGTCTTTAATCTTTTCTCAAACACAAAGACCTTGTTGCACCATTGCTCCATTACTCAAAGTTGTTCTTATTTTCTCCACGACTTAGAGAACTGCAGCTAACCTTTTTCCTGATAAGACAACACTAGCTACTGTTATCTGGAAAAAGCAGAAAATGTCAATCTTTCATGAAAAAAAACATAACTTAAGGACTAAACTGTTTATATTATAGTAGACAAGTTTGTCTACATTTACCAATAAACTACACTGAAATAGAAACCATGTATGATACTTTATATGCTTTATTTGGGGTCTATTTGTCAGTAAGAGTCAACTTTTTATTTTGTATAGTGACTAATACTGGAGCAACAAAAAAAGAATGATCCTTCAGCAAATTGTCTGACTTAACACTCAGATTTAAAATCATCATTTTTGCATGAATAACGGGCTTACTTTACATGGATGTTATTTCTTAAATCACTCCAAATATAACTTCAATTTTTAACATGAAAGCATTGAGCCCATTTTAAAACAGAAATCTTGAGTTCAGATATTTCTTACTTGATTTTACCATTTATGTTAAAAACTAGTACTAATTATGTTTTGAATGTTTTAGAGATATTTTTAAACATATTCTTCCCTTTTGTTCCCACAAAAAATACATATACAACAATCATTGTGGGATACATGGGATGTTGCAACTGCATAACATGAACTGCCGAGAACACCATTTAACTTTAGATCCTATATTCAGTTACTGAGGTATATGCTGCTGTCCAAGACTTTAAGACTAGAGTTACCAAATTGGCTGGGTTGTCAGCAAGAGCAGTTACAGCAACAGAGACTGGCGTGTTCTGATTCACACACTTCCTGGGTCCTGCAGCCTGTACTGACCTCAACACTACAGCCCTGGTAACAAGTCAGGACCTGAGCTACTCAATTTACTGATAACTTAGACACTAAAAATGAAGAGCTAAATGAGTAATCAAGACAACTTAACCTCAGTGGATATTTTAAAGCTAGCTAGCTATGTGCTGAAGTGTGCTGCTGAGGTCAGTCAGTTTAAGTCTGAAAGCATTATTACCTAAAGCTTGAAAACCCTGTCTGACATCTATGCCATTTTAAATAAACTGTCAAATTAAGTTTTCTCATTTACAGGTCTGTGATTTGTACAAGATTCAAGATACTCTCACATTCCATCTTCACCTTGACTAAGGTCTATGAAATCATTTGCTGAAGCAATACTGCTGTCTGTCCTGGTTCCAGCCAGGACAGGGGTAACTTTTTTGCAGTAGTGGGGAGGGGGCATGATTAGAACACAGCAGTTATTCCATACCCCTCATGTCCTTGCCAGGGGCAGGGGAAAGGGACTCTTTCTTCTGAGGAGAAGGGGTTCCTTATGCTCAAGAAAACGTGGTGGAGAGAGTGGTTGGGGTAGTGTGGCACCAGTACCAAGCCAGAGAGTGGTGGGGTGGTGCCAGCTGTGGTCAGGTTGGGCTCAGTGAGCATTTTGCATGTGAATCACTGTCTTTTGTACACTCTTGTTATTAATATTGCTGCTGTTATTGTTGGTTTTCTTATCTCATTGCTGTTTCCAATAAATTGTTCTTATCTCAATCTGTGATCTTTGCCTTTTGTGCCTCCCACTCTCAACTGCATCCCACCACAGCAGAAAGGGGAAAATGAGGGCAGGGAGCAAGAGAGAGCAGCAGTGTGGTTTTGGTTGGTGGGAACACTGAGTTGGGGAGTACCATTTCTAAACCACGACACTGTACTAGTACTGGGACAGTATATGTTAAATAACCTGTAGTACTTTAAAACCTGGAACAAAATACAGAAAGATACTTACATAGTAGATAAGATTGGAGAGAAATAAAGGACACAAGCAACAGTATGTGATAATGAGAAGACACAACGGTTCACTGAGAAGCTGCAGTGAAAGGAAAGTGTTTTGTGTGCTTTACAGAGCTAGGAACAATATCAATTGTTACAGCTACTATACAAATTTTTATTTTTACACAGCTATGCAGCCATGGCTATCTTTTTAAGGAAAAGTATAGACATATACAACTCTGGCTGGCCAGCAACACCTTAAAAAAATCCCAAAACAACTCAAACAAGCCCCAAAGAAAATCTCCCCAAACAAACCGACCAACTCCCCACCACTGCCTTGGTTTTCATTGTATTCAAGGTGACTTTTATATCTGTGATACTAGGCCCCACCTCATATATATCCTAAAATGTTACAGTACTCAAAAATCACCACAGCAGACCTAAAGAAGGCTGGAACGAGCCTTTCTGAGGAGGTGCTATAACAGCAAAGTACCAAAGTATCCACTCACACCATAAATCATAAAAGAGGCAAATTGAGCTGTGCAGGCAATCTAATAGCAATAAAATCCTTAGTAGTGAAGGGATTTTTAGTCCCCAGAAAACTGAAGGTAATGTGATATAAATACTGTAATGCAACAATATCACAGGCAGTAACTGCCAATGAGGATATCCACCCCCAGCCCCAGCTGCATACTCCTGTCTTGCCTTCTGGTGGTGTTGCCTTGACTTTGTATCAAGCCAATTCAGTTTGACTGAAATCTGCTCCTCTCTTGCATCTGGTCTCTCCCCAGCTGAAGTGACCAGTTTCACACTGTTATGTGTGCACTGTTTCCTCATAGCTAAAGCCATTATCATAGAATCACAGCATGCTTTGGGTTGGAAGGAACCTTAAAAGACCATCCAGTTCCAATGCCCCTGCCACGGGCAGGGACACCTTCCACTAGACGAAGTTGCTAAAAAAATCTACACTTCCAGGGATGGGGCATCCACAGCTTCTCTGGGAAACCTGTTCCAGGTGACTCACCATCCTCACAAGGAAGAATTTCTTCCTAATATTTAATGTAAACCCACACTCTCAGCTTGAAGCCATTCCCCCTTGTCCCTTCACTCCATGCCCTCTCAAGACGTCCAACTCCCTTTAAGTACTGGAAGGTTGCTATTGAGGCCTCTGGAGTCTCCTCCAAGCTGAACAACCCTAGCTCTCTCAACCATAGGAGAGGTGCTCCAGCCCTCTTAATTATCTTAGTGGCCCTCCTCTGGACTTCCTCCAACAGGTCCATGTCCTTTGTAGTTGGTGGCCCCAGATTTGGATACAGTACTCCAGTGAGGTTTCACAGAAATGGAGTAGAGAGTGTGACCTGCTAATCACACTTCTTTTGATGCAGCCCAGGGTACACCTGGCCCTCTGGGCTGCAAGTGCACATTGCTGGCTCATGTCAAGCTTCTTATCCACCAACACCCCCAATTCCTTCTCATTGCTGCTCTCAATCCATTTTCTGCCTAGCCTGTATTTGTGCTTAGGATTGTCAATAAACATACCAATACAGAATCTATATTAAAATTTGCATTAAATTTGTAAATATTAGCATGAAGTAATATTAGCAATGAACATTGGACCATATTTTTTTTTAGACAAACAAAAATCCTATTCTGTTCTCCACAAGCTCTGTATACACCTCACCAAATACACACGCACTGGACATGAATTCCTCTTTCACCTTGATGACACGTTCTGAAGCATGAGAGTTTGATATTCTTATTTTAACAGAGTTAAAAGTGTTCTGATGAAAACATGGAGAATGCAGAGGTGATTACCTAAATCCTGGAAGAACAACAACAAACACCAATTCAGATTCCAAGTCCAATTACCTCTCTCCAAAGGAATATAGTCTCATTTTTTTCCTTCATGTGCAAACCAGAATTACGTCAAACATATTCTTATTTACATCACTGTTCCCCACGCTCCTAGTTTCAGAGGCATTCCTGGGTGGAAAGTTTGCTGAACTTCTGAGGAATACATGAGTCTGAACCATCTCCTCTCTTTCTGCACATCACATTTGGAGATTAAGCTCTAATCATACTGTCTGGGTCATGAAAAGAGCCATTCAATTGTCTTATGCCTTTGATCATCATACTTACAGCAATAAATTGTTTGCTGGTATGTCTTCATGAAATGGTTATATGTAATATAGAAAACACAGAAATGTTTCAACAGTGATATATGAAAAAAAACCTACAGAAAATTTGAGACACTGGTCCTAAATTGTTATATCTCAGCTTAAAATGGAACTTGATATTCAGGCTACTTACTTCCTACCACATCAGCACCGAATTTTCCGTAGTTCACACAAAAGCACAACTACTTTATCTGAAATTGTCACAGCTGTCAATTGTCACTTTTATAACTACAAGAAGTTGGAGTTTAAGTTAACACTAATACACAAGCTCAAGTTCATGAATTTACTCTTAGTTCCTTCAATAGGTTCCAATGGAATGGTTTCAATTAAAAGAACTCTTAAAACCAGACCACCTTTTTTTTCCATTAGCTTTTTTCCTAAGTAATTCTTAAAGTGGACATAAACAATGAACCAAACCACATAATACTCTCAGGAGAAGAACAAGGGGAATCACTTAATTTTACAGTTGGAGAAAGCAAAATTACTACAAATTATTTATGCAATGACCTAAAGACTATGCAATCCCAGACTACATCAGTACGACAGGAAAGGCATAGTGTGTTCTACTTGATCACCTATGAAGCAAACCAACATGCAGAGCTAAAAATAACTGGAGAGTAATCATGTATATTAAAATTTCCTTAAATTGTTAGCAATGAAATGCTTCAAACTCCATTAACTATATTATCTAGCTTATCACAGTTAAACTAAGGTTGAAAGGAGTATTTGTTTCATATTTTTATAATACAGTGTGATAGTCTATGTGAAATTATTTTAAATGCATTACACATTCATACATGTTTATTCCACAATATGAAAGGTTTCAAAAAATATTCCCCAAGAATTGTATTTGCATTTGCCTGTATATTTTACGGTCCTTTTACACAGCAACAGGACAGAAGCTTTTTGGTTTTTTTTTCTGAATATATGAAAGATATGACTAAATCCACAAAAACTGGCCAGGGGAAAAAAGAAAGAAAAATCACAAGCACATGTAATAAAAAGAGCTATTTTAACACCTGAAAACTGACCCAATCCCAAACTGTAGATTTACATTCCCTTTAATCCTATTTTCCACATTTTTCTCACACGTTTGCTCTTTCATTTAGTCAATTCAAAAATAAACAAGTTTTCATGAGTATGTACACTGGGAGTTTGCATAGGAACTTCTTCACTTCTAGCTCACTACAGGCTCAGAGAAAAAACCCTTCAGCAGTAAAACACCAACTTGATCCATTCTTTCTTCTGCTGCCTCGTTACTTGCTGACAGCACAGCGTGCTGCTCCAACCGAAAGTTCAGGCACAAATGTGTGTATGCAATGTCATAAGCTGGAACATGGAACTGATGTGAATCAGAAAAAAAAAAAACAAAAACAAAAAAACCCCAAGACCACCCCAAAAAACCAGCCAATACCCCTTGCTATGTATTTTCAGAAGTGTATACTTAAGTCACATCAGTTACAAAACACAGTTCATAACATAGACAGATGGGAATGAGCAGCACTGGGAGGAAATCCCCTAAGCTGCCAAAAACTTCAGCTTTGTGAAACTATTCTCAGCATTCATGGAAAGTATTCAAGGCTCTCTAACTGCAGTTTTCTTAATCCCAGTTCATATTTCAACATGCACTGCAGTGAAGCAACACTAGGTAAGAAGAGAACAGACAGGCAAACGTGAAACTTTATGAAAACCTTGCAGTATGTTTTAGAAATATAATTGCATCTTTTATTCAAATACCCTGAGGCATGATATTCTTGACATTGCTTATGCTAAAAATTAATCATTATAAACCTAACATTAGCAAAATTATATTTCTGTTGATTCTGG
Source organism: Pipra filicauda (assembly GCF_003945595.2). Lineage (NCBI taxonomy): Eukaryota > Metazoa > Chordata > Aves > Passeriformes > Pipridae > Pipra > Pipra filicauda. Next base: position 5,738,656 of record NW_024104842.1, read on the forward strand.
AGCCTATCATCAAGTGATTTTGCTTTACAGCATAAGTTTTCTTTACAATAACTGCAAAAGGAAAGGTGAAGGGAAACCCAACAGACAGTGCTGTATTAGAGCATCAGCGCTCTACACTACTGCTAATTGTTGTTAATCTATAACTAGAGCAGTTTGCTCCCAGAGAGTAAAAAGCCTCACTACCTCCAAATCAAGCATCTGCTCTTGATAATCTATAAAGAATAAGTCTTACAATGACCAATACAGCATCTTTCTCTCAGATAAGGTCACATTGCCTAAACAGAGCTACTAAGTTTACTACCCCACATTAAACAAGCTGTAGGATGCTCAGGTGAAGGCATATCATAGTTTTGGTATGACTCCTTTTACCCATTTGGAACACTCAAGTTAGAAGTGTTTTAGTTAGTACCCTTGTATTAACTGCTCATCTGACATCACTGGCAGAGTGCATCATCCTAAGTACCCTACAGAGACCACAACACAGACCTCTATCACACAGAAATCGGCCTAGATAACACAGAAGCAGCATACTATCATTAAACAATTTTTGCAATTTCTTCTCCTGAAGAAACAGTTTGCTGTCTGTTATAACTGAACCAAGATATTTTTACCACAGAGTTAAAGATCCTAGAAAAAAACTGAACAGGAACTACAGGTGGCATAAAGTGTTTGGAAAGATAACTGTAAATAATTCACAAATAAATAATTTTGAGCTAGAATACATTACAACTGCGACTGTTCAAAATCATGGCTAACTTCCGGTGTCAAAACAAGAAGCTGATAGAAAAAGCTGTTTTAAAACCCTGTTCACTAATGACTAGTAATGAATTTTAAGCATCTCTAATAAAAAGTTACTATATAAATTCCACAAATACCAGTAGCTTCTCACATATTTTTACCATCTTTTCTTTTTTTCAGAAAAATTAACCTTTACAAGACAATAATGCACTTCTCAAACTTCAGTTTGTCCATATTCTTGATTTCAGCTTTTCATTACTGTTTAAGCATTTAAGCTGCTGGAAGAAGCTCTGGATTTTCAATTCTGTAGCACTAAACAGAGATGATATTGAATTGCACACATACAGAAAGACCTAGCACTTGCTGCATTCCCCAGAGGCCTTCAGTGATAAAGCACTGTAACTTGAATCAATTATACCGACTACCACTTCTCATTTTTGCCATGACATCGACAAACAACAGATTCATTCCTCTGGTTCTTGCCAGAAATATTATCAAATTTCATAGAGAATAAATATCTTACTTAACATAAAAGCCCCTCTGACTTCAAGGCAAAGAGGAAAAATAAGAGAGATAATAATTCACAATATTTGATCACTACTGTAGGAATATTAATTTTTACTCCTTTGATAATTAATTTGTATAAAGATTTCCACAAGATGGTGCTGTAGTCCTATGTTAAAAACATGAACTGCTCTAACATTTAGAAGACTCCATTTAATTTCATTTTAGAATAATGAAGAGTGATTCGCAAGGTCTGTTTTCAAATAAGGAGCAAAACACATTCATATCATCTAATTTCCAATCTTTTTTATTTCTTCTTTTTTTAACAACCAAAAAAGTTGCAGAACTACATTTTATATAACATAATGGATCACTAAGTTATTCTGTTTGTATATAAAATAAAGTCAATTTATATTCCTAATGGTTATAGAAAAAAAATAATTACTATTGTTAAAACATATAAATCATTTTTACAGCATGTCAAACAGCTGCTTCTGTCTTTATCTGAAAACTCTGCAAAAAAAAAAAGTATTTGTGGTTTTGTAATATTAAACTCCAAAAATCCTTTCAAGTGAAGTATTAAAGTACAAAGAAACCTTGATATGATAGGCTACCAATTTACAAAGAGTAACAAACAAATAAAAAAATCTTACCAAAGCTCACACATCTTTGGCCTGATTATGTTTATGGAAGTCTTACATCTACTTATGTCTCTAAACAGAAATCTTAGTATGGCTTCAAATAATGAAAATGTTGTGTTTCTTTGTACACTGGCTGGTCTCCATCTGTGCTGCTGGTCTTAAAATGTGTTGGGTAAAAGCACTAAAACACTCAGCACATCTCTTGCAGTCAAAGTCTGTGGCTTACTTGCACATTTTAGTGTTTAGGATCAAACTGAACCCCACTTTGTCAGTGTTAATGTAAGTCGTAAAGTGTTGGTGCTCTCCAGCTCAGCATGAAAACTTATATTTAAAAAAAAATACCCAGCAGAAAAGGTACCTATTTGAAACTGTGTATATAAGTTTTTTATTAAGATTTATTCAATAGCACAGATGGTAAGATGGTATGTAAGAATGCCTCTTGGGTGTAACGTGCAAGTTCCAGCTGGAATGTTTCCAACAGGATGTAAACCACGGTCCTCAAGCTTGCACTTTAAAAAACATATTACTTAGCACACTGCTAACAAATGTCAACACAAGAATACACTGCTGTAATGACTTCAATTTACAGAAGTGCAGGGAGGGTGGGAGAAGCTATTTGAGCAGTTTTTAAAACAAAAAATTGGGGTCAGGGGAAGGGAAATCAATACACAGATACATCAGAAAAATATTTATTCAAAGAAATAAAAGCACTAGTGATCATTACAAATTCGATATTTTAAAAATTTAATGCTGTATAAACATACATATTACTCCTGGTATCCATAAGTCTGCAGAGACCAGATCTCACGACCTGTGCTTTCAGGTATTCTCAGAGGTGGGCTTGACGTTTTCAACAATTTGAAGGTTTCTTCAATTCTGAAAATAAATTTTGTTTACATATGCTTATTATAATCAGGTAAGAAATTACTGTCTTGCCTTTAACTTTTTAATTATCCAAAATACTAATAAGCAGCATGAAACCAAAAGTTTTCTCTCATCCTCCCATTTCCTCTGCAATTGGTTTGTATTTTAAATGCCTACCACATATCATAAACCTCACATACACATAAAGAAAAAGGCAACCCAAACAACACAATCAAAATCACAGAAAAGGCCAGACATTTTTACAGGCCAGCCACTTACAGAAATTTCTTGCTAAAGAAATATTATACAGAAATGCATTTCTCCTCAAGTATAATAAAAGTATTTCTTACCAAACAATTTTATTACAGATCTCAGGATCAGAATCAAATACATCTTAATAAGTTATCATAATTCTTAAGCTGAGATTGGTTTTACTTTTCCTTAAATAATAAAAAGCAGAGTTAAGATATGTAGTTATTTTTCAGGAGAAAAGCTGCAAGTACCAGGAAATTCTTATCAGAAGATAAATACTATTCCTAATTTTTGTCAACCAAATTCTAAACACTCTTTAATCTCTATTTAATACTATTAAGAATGCTTTCTATTGCTTTTTAGAAACCAAAACAGTGACTCATCCCACAAATACAGAACTGTAAGTGGATTTATTATCCAGTGGAGTCATAAGGAAATGCCACACCTGATGTAGAGACCTTTGAGGTTTGGAACACACATGTACATTCTCTATATGCCTTAGTCCAGTACAAATCCCTCCTGGGAAATAAATTCCTGCTGCCCTTTCCTATTACTTACATTTTACTTATCTTTTCCATTCTTTGTCTTATTGTCTCCTACAATTTAAAAGCAACAAAGTTAGTGAACTCTTCAAAGCTGACATTCTTCAGATGGACTTTCAACTTAAAGATTCAGAGAAAATGTGACTTTAAGCACTGTTTACATATCAAAAGTATTTTTATGAGACAGACCTAGATGTAGTTTTGCTTAGTTTCCTTGTTTTTCACTAGTAGTATATACAACTAAAACCAATGCTTACTTGTTCTCTTGACCTCAGAAAGGAAATCAACCGAGCATTCCCCAGTTTTACTTACCTTTGAAATGTCTGTCAGATCATGAGAATTAATGGTCATGGCTTTGGGAGATGGGTTTGTGGATAACAGTGAACTGCATCCAGAGGACTGAAGATGACTCTCTGGCATCTCCTCATTCCTCTCTGTATCTATAGAGAAATACTCAGTTTTGTGTCACCTTTGCCTTTTTGCTCCCTTTTGCAAGGTCAGCTATCAAAAAACTTGATTTACAGTATGTAATAACAGAAGAGAATGCATTGTTTAGAGCGGGAAAAGGAAAAGCTACTATAAGAGTCCAAAATAGGTTTCTAATCTTTTTAAAACAAGATAAATGTAGTATTACTATGTATAATATACACAAAGCAAATTCCAAAAAGATTACTAGGAAGATTACTTCATCCTGATTCCAGCAAAATCAAAACTTATGAACATCTGATTACAGTGTCAACTTTTAATAGTAATTCCATATAGTTTACATTATTTTTATTGTAAACTGCCTGTTCAAACACATCTTTAATTTGTGCTAAGTAACCTGTCTTATAAGTAGCAGAAACATTATAGAAAATTATCACCTTCTTACTTAGCTTAAAATTTGTATCAAGTTCTTGCCGTTTTCTGGCTTTCCTCCCCTTGGGACAACTGCAGTAACCATTCAGCAGAAACAGACTTTTTTTTCTGTTATACTGGGAAGGTTGTGTTATTCTTTGCAATTTCAGATTACTAAAATTCGTGAGGGAAGAGAACTTAGTATCTAGGAAAAAGTGTTCCCATGTCCTTATTTTTAGTAATGTCACCATCAATGCATCATACCTTTGGAACATGCTTAGCTACACTACTGTGTCTAAAAATCATATCAACTAATTTTAAGCAATTAAAATTAAAAATTGTTTCTTCTGTACAGCTGTGATTTCTGAAGAGCACTACAACCACAAAGAGCACGAAAGCATTCCTGCACTGTACATCTCAGATAAAAAAGTTAAGATTGGCCCCATAACTTGTATGCCTAAAATTTCTTGAATTTTAGAAAAATGGGAGTAACAAAATCAGAAGAACTCAAGAAGTTTGAAAATATGAAAATTCTCTTTTAAAGACCATCTGTTTGTTTACTGATATGAAGTCCTCAAGTGTCACTAACAAAACACTAAACTAACAAAACGAAGTATACATGGTGCAAGCTTTCCTGTAAAAGGAGGGTCCCATTTCTGAGACTACAAAATAAAAACAAACCTTGACATAACCAAGAAACTGCCTTCCTAATTTCCATGGAAAATTCTGAGATTCCCTTTTAATTACAATGCAACAGCCCAACACTAGAAAAAATGGAAAATAGCATTTCCTCCTTAACATTGGTGGCAGGAATAACAGCTGCCACAGGGGAAAAAGGCCAAATCAATGAAGTGAATGATGCAAGCTAAGGGATAAAGAGCTATCGTTGAGGAAGACAGAAAAATTACTTATGGCCTGGGCAATGTTTTTAATTTCTTTCCCACTTAAGGTTTTTTCATTTACTTCTTGTATGTTATCAAAATTAAGTTGCAAATGGAAGAAAAAGATTTTGTCTTCCTCTTCAAAATGAGAAAGCTTAGCAAAAATGCCAGTTAGATGGCTGCTAACTGGTTCAAAGGGATGAAATATAGACAACGTTCAGCAGTGGTTTGAAAAAGAACACAGATTATGAATAAAAAGGCTCTGATTTATCTTGAGTCCCATTATAAAACTAGAAAACAGCATCATAAAACCAGTGATAGCAAAAATAATTCCTTCTGTGTTTATGAATAGTGTATTTTCAAAACACAGTAACTGCTTTAAAGTCCAGATAACATTGTCTTTCACTACCTTAGCAACAGCATCTCAATTAAATTTATATCTTTAATATTTTGAGTAGCTATTTGTAACTATTAATTACTAAGCTAGAGTACATAAATCTTCTGAAGAACCAATTACAGACAGGAAGTGATGAGGACGTTAAATTCTAATCTGCAGTACGGATTTAAAATTCAGAGGTCACTAAATTGCAATTATCTACTTAAAAGCAGTATTTTAGTCAAGGTCAGCAAAGAGTGTTTAGCATATTTATGTTAATTAAAAGGAAAATCATTAATACTCACCAGGAGAAACTGGAATGCTACTAGAAGTACATGTCCAGCTTACATTGCTGGATTCTGTAGGTAAGTCTCCCTGAAATACAAGTTTACTGCATTTTAGCCATACACCCTGTTTAAATCATATTTTGACTGAAGAAAATTATATTTAAGTACTAACTACATATGCATTTGCACCATCCAGTCAAGTTGGCACTGCACAAATGTCTTTACAGGATTAAAAAAATCCAACATTTCCATACATACACTTCATTTAAAAAGTAGTCTATTTCATAGAGGTTTTTTTAATATCAATATTGCTGTTTGTAAACAGGTCAAAAACAGGCTAAAACATAGTTCATATAACTTAGGTATGAGTAGAACAAGTAACCTTAGTTCTTAGCATGCTAATCATTTTATCTTGACATTGGCTGCCATTAGCTTAACAAAGCAAGTGTACCTTCCACTGCTGGTTGATATTCAGAAATGCAGTCCTCAGTACTAAAAAAATAGCCTGTAGATTAAATGAACCTCTTTCCACTTAAATGCTTAGAACTCTGAAGTCTATCCTAAGCTAGTTTCCCAGACTCCTAAATGAGAGTGCTCTTTTAAGAAAGGTTCTCAGTTTAAGTCAATCTAATTTAAAAAGGTTGTTCATAAGCAAGGAAACATTAAATGCTTTTGAGTGTACTTTTCTAATTTCAAAGTTAAAAACCACAACACTCAAACAACATCTAGACTATTTTTTTGCCAATGAGTTATCATTATGATTTGACATCTCAGCCTTTAAAACATATCGTTTTATATACTGAAGTCTATATCAGTTAACAGGGGAATATTATACCCAAATAAGTGAATGAGTGAGAAATAGTACATATGGTGTGGGAAGATGCTGGAAAAACCTGTAATAATGGATATCTCTTAAAAAATACAAAAATAGATATCTCCACTGTCTACGTTTAATTCCTTTCATTGAAAGGGATTTGGTATCTTTCACACTTTCCCAGAGCTAAATGCACAGCTGCTGCTACTTTTGCAACAGCAAGAGACAGATCTTAGAGTGTTTCTGCTGTGTTGGCTAGATTCCAAAAATTCCCCAAAAAGTGCAAGAGTAAGATTAAAGAAGTAATTCTGAATTGTTTCTGTGTATGTGAAGCACAATTTGGATGCAATTTCATCAAACAAAGAAGCAGCAATTCTGTGACCCAAAGGATTATTTCTTGGCAGTTTTCAAAAGCCTACTGGGAAACAGGGTTTTGAAGACTATATAAATATAGATATACATACATACATACATATATATATACATATACACATACACATGTATATATATGTATATATGTATGTGGTCTTACATATATATATAGAATTAGCTTATTTTGCTTTGAAAAAAGACCAGCAACAATGTCACACAGTAACTACATTTGAATTTGTTCCTGAGGGTGAATTCTTTCAGTAACATGTAGTATAGAAATATAATTACCTCACTCAAAAATTTTTCAGTGATATTTTTGAGACTATTTTCCAAACACTATTCCAACCATGGGAACAACTGAAATAAACATGTCACTTAAATAATAATAAATCAAATTTACAGAAAAAAAAGAACAAGTCTAGTCTGAAACACAAACTTTCCTGGGCTGCTACAACAATCTCTTGAAAAGAATGTATTTGAAACAGGACCAAAACTGTCTATGGCTGTTCACCTGAAGGCCTCCTGAGACTGCTAGCAAAAGAAACCACTGTCATTGGTGATGTTATTTGGGCATATGTCTACTGATACTTAAATTCCAATATCCATAAGAAACTGATTTCAGATGGTAAATCACCTGAGCCATTGCTGACATTAAACTGTTTAAAAATGTGACTGAGAACATCGATCCTTTCTATTTGAGCCACAGCCTTTAGCAATAATCTTGTGATCAGTCTGAACACTTATCCGTTTCAAGACTTTGCATAACTAGCACACTTTCAAGGCACACAGTAAAAAATGTCTTGTATACAAATATTAGCAACATTTTCAAATTTGCGGGTTCAGCAACACACACAAAGCTCCCGGTTACGAATAAATTTAGCATTTTTACATCTGTGGAGAAAAATCCAACTATTTTCCACAAGAGTTTTCAACTTCTGGACAGCATCTGACAGTATGTGAAGGATACACATGAGATGCATATGCAAATACGCTTTGAATTTAAACATGTGATCAAAAAATTTATGCTATGGCTCACTGCATCTCGAAATACTTACATGTGTATTTAAATGAAATTATATAATGTGCACACAAGGACCTTTCAACAGCATGAAAAATAACCCAGAGTCTTAATGCAACATAAGACTTGATTTGCTATGCCAAATGTAGCTACATCACAACTGTAGCACTTTCACACATTTAAAACTGCAACAAACATCATAGACAAGAAATAGGAAGTGGGGGAAGAGGGTGTAAACAGGAGTAAAAAAACATCAATTAGACTAGAAATTTCAAGGAGCCACAAATTAAAAAAAAAGACTAAAATAAGAATTAACTCTTTAATTAACCCCGCATTTTCCATTGCACATGCCATCTATTTTTGTCAATGTCAGTTGTATAGAATGAAGACTGCACATTCAAAAGTCTTCAAAAACTTCCTTCTATAACTCCACTAGTAAATAAAAACACACTGAAGCATAACTAATGAAAACAGGCTTAGCTATTCCTGCAAAAAAACAGTTCCCAATGGAGAGCTTTGTTCATAGAGCATGATAGCACAACAGAACTTAACAATTAAAAAAAAAATCACCACCAACTCCATAAACAGCACTTCCATTCAAATTATGTCTTTAAAACCAGTAAAAGGCACATACAGGAGGCAGAAAGAGCAGAAACAGACCAACAATGCTGAGTCTGGGCAATTTTTGTTATAGCATTAAAATAGAAGTTAACATACCTTTTTGGATTGTAACAGCAGTTCTGTTTCAAGAAGCAAAACTCGATTCAACAAGTTATTCCAATCCTTCTCATCTATTATCACCTTTCCTTGCAGTTTCTCTTCTAAAACTTGTAGTTTATCTTCTATCCAATCTAGCTTATGAAGCTTTTCCTGGCAATCAGCAAGTTGACTCTTTAAAAACTCAATCTCAGAATTACCTTCTATGACCTGAAAGTATGGATAAGAACATCTAATTTCTAATTTCAAAACATATATAATTCATCATTTAATCAATCAAATTAAGTGCAATCTTCCTCAAGTTCAGTAACTGCATCCTGCTACACTAGAAAAATATTTTCCTTTAAGAATTGTCATAATACGCCTATCCATGGAACTCAGCTTTTAAAAGAAACTGTTGACAGAACTGTCTCTTGAAAGGTCAGTACAATTTAAATGACTTTTCTTTTTTCCAATTGTTTCAATATATTTATTGTAGAACTATTAGTTATACTTAAAGAACATCCAGCTATAACGTAAAAACCTTTATCCCTTTAGAAAAAGCCTGTAAAAAAAATTAAGAATACATGCAGAGAGCATCTTAAAATAAAAGTTCTTACTTGGTCACATTTAACTTCCACAATATCATGATCTAGGCACAATTCCTCCTCGTTACCCCTCTGTGCTGGAAGGGGTAGTGGATGAACGTCACCACTAACTTCATTTCCTGAGTGTCGCTCTACCAGAGGCTTCTTTTCAGTATGTTAAAAAACAAAGAAAAAACCCCAACAGACTGCTGGCATTATTCATTACAAGAACATTTCAATTTATTAGCCAACTAATGACACATAAGATCTATCATTTTAGTATTTATTTAAATATGGCAATCTTATCCCAACTGGTTACAAAATACAGAAAGCAAGAGCAGGCAGTTTGATTTTAAAAAAATCATACAGACTTGAAAGAACCGTAAAACAAATATGCACACACTTTATCATATACACTGTGTACCTTGTTTCCCTTCCACAAACAGTAATGAATGAAATGCAATCTCCTTTCATAATGTAAGGGTTGTTAGATTTCTAAGTGTGGATTGGGAGGTATGTTAATACATCTAGTGAGATTCATAGACAGTTCCAACATCAAAACCATGACTAAAAGATTCAGAAAAAACAAAAGTTTAACTAGGAAGCTCAGAATTCTCTCTTTCTTGACAACTGTCACCAAAATAGCCCTACAAGCTACAAATTTAGTTTCCTTTGAAGGCTTCTCTTAGAGAAAAAGTAAGAGAAAAATTTTGCAATTCCTTCTAGGTGGATTAAGTCCTTTGATCCTGCCACAAAACAAAATAAAATTCTTAATCATTAAGAATGCACAAGTACTACTTTTGTGCACCATCTTGACACATACAGATTCCTAGATGTTTTAGTGAAGCTGAAATGCTCCTCTTCTAGGGAATTCTTAATATGCACTATATATCCCCACTCATTTCTACCATTAAACAACCAGAAGAGAAGCCATTTCAAATACTTTCTTTGTGAAGTTTTCCACACTGATAAAAGCAGTATTTTCCTTCTAAATAGAAATCACCAACTTTGGGCAGTCATAGTCCTAAAAGTTTTGTAAAACTTTATTTTGCACCCCTTTAGCAGAAAATATTAAGAAAGCTGCCTCCTCCCCATGTCAAGAGTAGCATAAAGCAGAATCATTTTTACTCAAATCATAATAATTTTACTCTTGTAAAACCAAAGCCAGGAGACATTAAGAAATCTTTGCTGAACAGATTCAAACAAAAAGCAAAAAGTGGTCTGAAAGCTGAGTTGACAACACATGCATTAGGCCAAGTACACTTCATTCTCCAAACACAATGTAGCTTCTTTTTCTGATTTTACCTTTTTTTCATTGCTGTCCCTCCATTTGATACAATTCAAAGGACAAACAACAGCACTAGATTATTACCACCAAGACTTTGAGATCAGCTACTCAGTAAAAGAGGCAACATCCTCTGTATTTCAGCCATTATTTCTGTCAACCACACTTCGGGGAAAAACAAACAAACAAACACCAGGCCACCTCAAAACTGGTTTGATTAAGTGGTAAAATCTAAATAAAATCACAAATTCCATCAAGAGTGTGAAATGCTAAAAATGAGATTAACCTTTAGACATAAAACATAAAAGTTATTTTCATACCTGTTTGGAATTCGGAGCGCTGCCACTAGGATCAGCAAGGCCTTTACCACAATTTGACCATATTTCATATTTAAAAGGTCTGAGTTTTTTCCTTGTTTGGGATTTAACCTCCAAAGTGAACAGAAGAAAATAAGATAGGAAAATTTTCCAGGGTTACACACCCCACTTTTTACCATCACTGATAGTCAGAAATATTTCATGGCGCGCACACACAAACACATGTAAACCTCTGTAGTACCATAATGTCTAAAGAAAAATTATCCAAATTTACAGAGAATGCAGATGCACAAGTGCATGCCATATTTGTACGCTCATTAATGCCTATGCAAAGTTGCATCAAAGGTGATTGTAAAATAGAAAAGACAACTTGCACCAGAGTTGAAATGTGAACAAATAGAAAAAATTGTAGTTATGTTCCCAAAAGTAGCAAATTAAATATACAGAAGCCCTGAAGACTGTTATAAACTCAAAGGAAACAAAATCCTGTAAAATAGGAAGACTAAAAATTCTTTACATTAAAGCACAGACTGATACACAACATACACTGATAAAAATAATGCCTTAATGTAAACAAGATTTGAGAAACAAATATATCACTGTAAAGACACCAAGTACTAGATATATCTTCATTCTAATATTTTTTCCATTTATACTTCAAAGAATTGGCAGCTTCATGTCTTGAATGACAGCATTCAAGCATCTAACAATGGAAATTCATACTAATTATCCATTGTTTTGTCCATCAGCGATGCTGCATTTTAAATAAACTGGTCTTCGGTTTCTACCTGCAACATCAAGCATGTCAAAAGAAACTTATAATAAAAGTAACCTTTTAATCAGTACCTTATTAGAGTTACTCAATTCCTTATGTTTTTTCACCACACAGTTGATAATATCACAAACAATTTGCATTTTTCTTTCCGCAAAGCCAAACTGAAGAAATTGCTCTTTTGTTAAAATTGGTTTATACTGAAACTGATCTCGAAGAAACTGCAACAAAACAGGAGTTTACTTCACTTTCAAAATCACCACACAATTTGCTGTAGAACTGGCATGGTCATATTCTTGTTTTACTACAATCTTTTCTTTCATTCTGCACTTCAACAGTTAAACCTTTTCTCATTTGATTATTTATACATATATAAATGCATATATAGCTGTTTCTTTTAACTAGGCTTTAAACATACCTCCTCTTCTAGAAACATTTCATTTGCATCACTCTTCAAAGTTTAACCCACAGTCTTAAGATTCATGAAATAAATGACTGTAGTAATTAATACTAAAAAATTTAAAACAAAGATTTTCCAAAGTGACTGTGCAACAAAAAGTTGTTTCAATCTCAGCAAATGCGTCAGAGGGCTACGTAAAGCTGCCCCAGAACCTTTCTGTAAAGCAGTCTCTGTCCTCCTCAGATGGAGGACTAGTCTGAATTAGCCACCATTTGTTAATACATCAAGCCACCTTTTCTAAAAACATGCTTATCGATATTTTAAGGATAGTTTAAAGTTATTTTCAATCAGTTAAGAACTTGATTCCAACTTATAAAGTGTTAAGTATTCGAGTTCATAGATTAAAATGGCATAGCGTTTTAAAATAGCCATATTTCTTAATTGCGCTTTCATTACAGTTTTTTAAGTTTTATGTGGGGGTTTTTTTGGTGGTATGATTTCTTCCAAGGTCACTTCTATAAACCTTGTTAGGTAATAAATATTTTGGTATTCTTTAAAACAAAAAACCATATTACTGTTTCTGCAACTATCTCAAAATAGAGAGACCGTTGGCTAACATCACCCATCCTTATTTTCATGAAAACCTAAACCCTTGCCACACAGTGACTTATTACTCATTTTAACTCCTAACAGAGCTACAGTTCACGTTTGTTGCCAGAAATTTTCACTTTCTAATAAAACTCATAGTAGATGTTTAATTTTTGTCAGGCTATACTCAAAACTGCATTTCTTCTGCAAAGATCACAAAGACAGATACCTTATAAACAGCTTCAATAAAACGCAAGTCACTCTTTGCTGTCAGTTCCACATCACACTTTACCAAAAGCTCTGCTATGCAGGTTGAAAAAGAAGTAAAACAATAGTTGATGATAGGTAAAAATGCAGCTGGATCACCCTTTACTAACCTATTAAGAAACAAGAGTATTTTACACAACAGAAGATAACAAAAGCCTTTCATTACATGAATTCAAACATTTAACTTGAAAGGCATTAATACAGCCAGCAAGTTATATCCAAGTCTCTCTTTCATTTTAAGGTTTTTTTGTTCAGGCATATCTCATTCAGCAGTTTTTACTGTTATCTGTATAATGCTCAAAAAAAAAAAAAGTTCTTGTGATCTTTATATAATTTAAACCTTGACAGGTCTAAAGCCCACCAGCATTTTCAGCTCAACATTCAACACCTTTTTTTAATCTTTACAGGATGAAACTTCCTGAATGAAGTTTTGCAAGCACTTACAAAGAAATTACAAAGGTGAGAGATTAACTGAAGAAAAGAGAACAGCAGAAGAGCAATACAGTGATATACTTCAGGATTATTCTAAGGACTGGTCAGAGGAGGAAAATTGCACCCTTTTGTATTCCACTTCTCATTCACCAAACCCCAGCTTCCCGCAGACATATGCTCTGCTTACTCATCACTATGTGTAATGCTAATATTTACACATAGCTTGTTTACACATCTTACTGTCATCGTGTATTAGCTCGAATTTTCACACTGCCACTTACACTGTATAATCCACATCTCTGGGATAACTTAACAAGCGAAGTCCTTGTTCTAGTTTTCTTAAACTTCCATTTAGGTCTCCTGTTGCCATTATCCTGAATGCTATTCTTCTTTCAGTATGGAATAAATGTAAAAAAGTACATCCCCTTTAAAAAAATAATATACACAAAAATTACAAAATGCAATAGAATTACCACTGAAATTCAAAGAGTTTTGCTCCCCCTTCTAAACACTACTATTTCCAAAGCATTACAATACAGCACAGAACTACAGCTCAATACCAATTAATACCAGGTATTATCTTCTTTCATTCAAAAGAGGATCAAGCAGTAATCCTCAATGTGATCAACTACCAAAGAGTTTTAAAGGTATCTGAAAACATAAGAATTAAGAATTTTGTGTTGGCTAAATCCACTAAAACTGAATGAAAACAAGTTTCTTGGTTGTTTCAAAGGAGCAGAAGTTCCACAAGTAGTGAAAAGCTTCTGCATTCTTCAGTTTAGAATGCTTCTTTTCTCCACCTGGCCCTAAGCTCACTGGCCAAAAGAGCAATGTTTGGCTTTGTAGACATCAGAAGACAGGACTAGCAACTCATCACAGATAATATTTCTCTATCTGGACAATTCGTTAAATACACTTAAAATTGTTAAGGGGGAGGGGGTAACAGAGTGGTTAGATATTTAGGCAAAATAGTTTATTGGGATGATAACCAAAAAGTCCTTGTTTAACCTCTGCATTGTAACATACAACTTGAGAATCCACTTTTAATTTATTGTAAGCTTTGCTTTGCAGAAGAAAGAAACTTTAGAATCTAAGGACTTGGTGCAAACTACAAAAAGTTCTTTTCCTGAAGTACTATTCCACAAGGAAACTGAAGACTGAAAAAAAAAAATAAAAAAGAGAATCAGCAAAGCATGAAACTACCAACATCTAAATCAGTTTTTAGATCTATCGAAGGCATAATTAAATACAGGAAGCACCCACTTTTAGTATGTACCAAACAGAACTGATTAATAAATTGTCAAATGAAAGAAGAGAAGACTGGGGAGAAAACAAGAAAAAAAAAAAAGAAATTAAAAATTGTCATAAGAGATCTAAAAGTACTGGCAATTCTGCCTGGCTGGCATATAGTAAAATGAAACACCTGAAGCAGTACCTTCAAGTATCAGTACTAATAATTATCCTTGAAAATAAATTTATATTTAGAGACAGCCTAAAAGTACTGTACCTTGCAACCATTTGTTTATATGTAACCAATATTAGCTCTTCTCCAATACAAAACTTTAAGAGCACAGACTGGATCATAGACCAGCTCCAAAGTCACAACTGAAAACAAATGCTTGCATCTTAACAACCTGGATAGACTGACAGAACTTGAGAAAGCCTATCAGCAAACTATCAAAGTCAGTGTTTTTTGAATCGTTTAGAGGAGATTAAAAAAAGCCTAAAATTTGAAAGCTGACATCTCTCAAAGAACATTCTTCCTCACATCCTCAAGATCTGCTTGTGACTGGCTTAATCTTCTACAGTACTTGCCACAAAAGCCTCAGTTAAAGAGTAATGACTTCAGTTATTAAGCCTTAGAATAGAAAATCACTGTTCAACTTCCTGCTAGAACCTGGGAGATAATTGCTTGCCACTGTCTCCACTGAATTTCTTTTCTTGCCAGATAACAAGTACTTTGAAGCCTACCAGTCCAAGCAGTGAAGGGGCATTGACAGACAACCTATAAACGAAGCAATGGTCTCAAGAGACAGCTAAGGCTTGTATTAATGGTCCGGGTTTGTTGAGGGTGTTTTTCTTCTTGTGCTTCTATGGTGTTTAATCAGCAATCCTCTAGATCAAGCTCTTTGCATGTGGTCTGCCCTTCTTAAAGTATTTTCTTCCTATTTAATTATGGGGTTCTTTCAATTTAATCATTAGGTTCTCAGTTATTAGTTGTGCTAAATGTAAGTACACAACACTTGCTGTTGAATGTTTGGGACAATTTAACCAATTTGTTTGGAAACTGAGGCAGCTATTCTTCCTGCATTACCTTACAAAGTGATCCATCCTATGGTTTTGCCAGTTTAACTACATATTAAGACAAGTCTCAAGGAGTCTGATATAAAAATGGAGCTCTAACCTGCAATGCAAATACTCACAGAAGATACTCTCACAGGAATTTGTCTAATCATACAGGCCATTTCCCAAAAGTATTTACAATCCTTTTTACACTGGACCTCTGGATGTAAAACCAGCAACTGCTGTTACAATAAAACAAAAAAACCTGCTATTACTACTACAAAACAAAATAGCTTGAAGTCATAAAAATAACAGTGAAGTTGGCAGAAAATCTTACAACACAGTAAAAAGTGGCACATAGCTTATGCCTGTAGAAACTCATGATGGAACACCTACATAACATTGGCTGTCCAGAATAAAATCGATACAACAAAGTTTTAACATATGATAACACAGAACTGCAAGTGGATCAAACAACAATTCTTGAAAACTGCACATAGTATTCAAAGAATCAATGTAAAACAAAACAAAAAAAAAACAAAACAAAACAAAACAATAGCTACCCCATGCAGGTTACCAAGTATCTCAACACTGTAAGCATTGTCTTTGAAATGCCTAATAAAATAGGTTTCTGATTTCTTCTATTTTTATCTATTTTATCTAGCCAGTCCTCTTGCATGGGGTGGGGAACTGAGGGAAAATAGCACCATTACGCAGAGATGCAAAAACGTCACCGACAAACAGTGGATTTCGCTATCGTGCCAGATACCACCGTCGCACTTGGAGCACACAGGCAACTCGCACAGGAGCGAACCGCACAAGGAATTGCGTGTCACTGGCTGGCTGCCCTGGGCGCCACCGCAACTCCAGCGGGAAAAACGCGTGTCCCCGCCAGGACACGGCGCAGTGCGCTGAGGCGAACTCGCCAGAGTGGGACTGGGGCCGGTTCCACATCCGCCCTCCCTCACTCTTGGACAGGTCGGAGGCCGGGCCTTCCCCGCCTGGGGCTCGCCGGCCCCGGGGGGAGGCAGAACCCTGCGCTTGGAGCCAGCCCGCACGGCTGGGACAAACCCCTTCCCCGGGAGGGATCCTGACGCTCACCCGCGCCAGGCGCACCCCCCGTGGGAACCCCGCAGTTCCCGCCGGAAGCGCCGCTGTTCCCTCTGGGAGCCGAGCCGGGCACACTCTGAATCTGCCGCCGCGAGCCCAACGGCCACTTCCGCTTCCCCCGCCCCCCGGTGACGTCACTTCCAGCAACAACAGCAGCCGTCAGAGCGGCCCAGTGGGGACACGGGGCGGTGGGCGCGTCCTCCTGCCGAGGCTCCTTCCCAGCCCAGGCTCCCTCCCTGCGCCCCTCCGGCTGCCCCCGCCTTTCCCCGGGGCCGCTCAGCCCCTTCCCGCCCGGCGCGGCTCTCGCACGGACGCGGGCCGGGCTCGTCGCGGCGGCGGTGGGACCCGGGCTGGCTCAGGTACGGCCCGCGGTGCCCCGGGGGGGCGGGCGGGCGGGCGGGCGGCCTGGCCAATGGGGAGCGGGGCCTTGGGGGCGGCCCAATGGGGCCCTGGCGCGGCATCGCCGGGAGCGGAGCGGCCTTTCCCTGCCCGCCCTGCCCTGCCCGGCCGGGCTCCAGGAGCCCCTGTGTGGGGAGGGGCGCGGCCCGCGGCGGGGGCGAGTAGCGCGGCTGCGGAGCTCCTGGAGGCGCGGGGTGGCTTTGGGCCTGCGGGACGGGCTGTGCCTCCGCCCGCCAGCCTGGTTGCCCGGAGTCAGTTTGAAGCCCTTTAGGACTCGCACGGTTACGGGCCTCGGTTACGAAGGAAGGGACGTTCTCCTGTGGGGATGATTGTGGCTGCAAAACGGCAGCCACAGGGCTCAATTGCCATAAAGCGGAGAGCATTTAGATCAAGAGTGCGTGTTGGTTTTTATTTAACGAAGTAGAAGCCGGTGCTAATGCATCATTAATCAAGATTGCCTTTAGTATCCTATCGTGCTTGTCAACACTGCTAAAGAATTTATTATGTAGTAGCAAAGTAACATGAAAAAGGCGCAATTAGAATTTAAATCAGCCTTTGATAGATACCAGACAGAGCCGGAAAAGATCAGCAATTTAGAAACAAGCTTGGTTATTTTTACTGTGATATTTTTTACAGCCAGGCTGTCAAGGTTTGAATTCCTAGATAAAGTTACATCATTGGAAGTTTGAAAACATACATATGAGTGGCCTGTTGAATCTGGAGATTGAAAATATATGTTCAAAATAATTTAAAAATGTATTTCTGGATACCATTACTTAAAAGACTTTATTATAACAATGGGATTGCTCATCTTGTGTTACGAGTGAGTTCTGAAAGCGTTTTTCCTGAATTACTACAGAGCTGAAAGTAATTACATGATGAGGAAGATTATATGTGTTCTAACAACTAGCATATAAGCTGCTGAATAGCTACACGGATATTGGAGCCTTGTGGATTTCCAGCAGCTGGTTCTAGAATGGTTTAAATTGTGTCCCGCTTTGTTTCTTCTCTAAAATTTTTTCAGTTGATCCTTAAAGTAGCGAATGTATTTTTTAGTCTTTTTTTACATTACAAAAAGGGGTTTTATACTATTTCTGCAGTGATGTCCTCTTTTTAAGTATGTGAGTACATTATTCTGAAGGATTTGTGTTAGGACACTAGGCAAGAAAGCTTGAAAAGATACTCATTCTCTTGTTTCTAAGCACCCAAAATCTTTACTGCATTATCCTTGAAGTCATGAAACTTTGTTTCAGTGTCAGTCACAACCTCATCTTGTGTGCTACCCAATACTCAGGGCAATTTTGTTTTTCTTTGTATTTTATAGTGCTTCATCGATGCTAAATGGGATATTTTTATTAAATTTTAAAGGAAGTCTAAAGATTCCAAATGTTCTGAAGCTTGAGGCTTCCTAACTTGCATAGGATATAGATAATATCTGGTACTCTTTGCAGATGCTTATTGTTAATTTTGTAACTCTTCAAGCATGGAAATTTTCGAAAAAATCTAGGCTGTATTATGGGTTTTGTTTTCAGTATTTTTTCAGTTGCTTTATGAAGACAGGTGACATGGTCACCATAATTTTGACAAAACTCACTTTTTATCTATTCAGATCAGTCCTACAATTTTATTTTGCAGTGTGTGCTGAGTCTGTCTTAGAAATGTTTATTAATAGCCGTCAACATTTAATTTGGATTTTATGTCCAGCAGGCTCGCAGATGGGTCAGGGACTCTGGAGAGTTGCTAGGAACCAGCAATTGCAACAGCAAGGATACGGTGGACCAGGCTATCTTACCAGAGAGCATGGTAGGAGGGTAGCTGCTAACGTTTCCAATACAAGCCATCGCAAACAAGCCCAAGGAGGCATTGACATCTACCACCTGTTGAAGACAAGAAAATCCAAAGAACAAGAAGGATTCATTAACCTGGAAATGCTGCCACCAGAGCTTAGTTTTACCATTTTGTCATACCTGAATGCAACTGACCTCTGTCTAGCTTCATGTGTCTGGCAGGATCTTGCTAATGATGAGCTCCTCTGGCAAGGGTAAGCATGAACAAAAAAGTGTGACCTGGACATTATAAAAATAATTAACTTTTAAATTTGTCTCAGTAAGTGCTTTTTGGCACTCTGACCTTAGCGAAGGATTCTTAAGTTAAATGAGTTTTGACATAGAGGAAGCATATATAGTTTAAAAATGTGTTATTCTGGATTTCTAATTACTATTGGGTATTTTTGGAGATTACTACGTACACAAGTGTATTTGGCCCAAGTGTATTATTACACACCTATTGTTTGGCATATTATGGGGAAAATAAACAGGACTTGTTTTCACTTTGGTATTAGCTCAAAGCACATCTCAAATGTTTGTATTATTTCTCTGAACTTCAAACCAGTGTCTAGCTTGAGCGAGGAATGCTATTTAGGCAAACTTCCAAATGAAAAGACAGGATAACTCATCTACTATATTTGTCTTAGAGCAACTTAGGTGTATGTTTTTTTGGAAGACAGTTATGGAGGTGGGAAAAAAAAAGGCTGGTTTTTCTCAAGTGAAATGTCTGCAGTCTAGATTTAAACACATTTATGTAAAACATGTGCAGAGCTTGTATGTCTAGGAACATTCTTTCATACAAAATACCGTAATATCAAAATGTAATTAACAAAATTTTCTTTGATATTTTAAATTTTACAACACTAGGAAAGACTCATGAAGTCATACTTATCTTCAGAGTAGATGGTTAGCAAAACTTGTAACTTCTTTCACATTTTCTTACCCCTTAACCAACGGTACTATATCTGTAATAGTTAGGGTTTTGTCCAGGTTGTTTCTTTTGCTTTCATTGTGCTCTACATCTCTTCCTTTCCTTGTGTATTTCCTTGCCCCTCTGTGTTTGAATTAAGCAGCTTCCCTTCCTATCCTGCTTTATGAACCTAGCAGTAGGATAATGCAATATAATTTCTTAGTCACAATTGTTCTGCTGTTGGGGATTGTTGTATTGACAGGAAATAGAAATTCCAGTGAAGGATACCAGTAACCTTCTAAGTTTATCAGTACACATTGTACTGTGCTCACTTCTTGGTGCCCACCAAGTACCCACCTTAAGTACAAATAAATTCCCTAGGCTAAAGCTTGAAGATACTAGAGCTTCTTTGTTGTATGCAGTATATATTCTTAACATACAGGGGCAAAAAAAACTCCAATGTATTTTCCTCAAAGTTCGTTCTGGAAAATAGTTCAATCATTTCTAGTGAAATCTTTCCAAATAATGGTCATATTCAAAGTATGCCCTTTGGTAATGAAAATGTGTCCTGATTTAGCAGATTAATAAGAATCTCAATTTGCATAATCTCTGTAGACATCTACAGATCTTCAACATTCCACATGTATTGGATGCATTTAAGGTTTGGCAAGTCCTGTGGCTGCGGTTCCAGACTCAGTCCAAATAAGTCCCAGGTCTGAACTGAAAACAAAGTCTGTGCCATGTCCTCCTTGCTGGTCCTAAACATTGTGCCTAATTAGTTACAAAGCAGGTGTGTTGAAGCAAAACTACCAGTTCAATAAGGAATCTAGAGAGCATAGAAAATGAAAGTTAAAGGGGGTTTCAGATGGTGTCATCAAGAAGACTGAGAGGAAGGACAGAAACCGATGAAACTGAGATACAGAGTCAAGCTGGGATGGAAGGGAAAGAAACTGAGAAGTTATAGAAGATACGGAGGGATGGGGCTAGATCTAGTAATTAGGACTGGCCAAGACATGAAAAAGAAGATTCTGGTGGAAAAGGTGGGGAAAGTGGTGAGTTAATGGCATCATTTTGTGCAGATGTGGTGTCCCATTCACCGCACAAGAAAAGAAACACAGTGTTTTATTTGTCATAATACTGCAGGAGAACAACTCCTCACAGTTCTCGTTCAGATACTGCCAGGGCCAGAGGTCTCCACTGTGTAGATTTCCTTATGATGCCACCTACTGGGATATGTTTCAAGTTTGCACTCAAATACACCAAAACCTCTGTGAGAAGAAAACAATGATCATATAATTGAAGATTGTGGCAACATGCATGCAAAAGAATTAATAACTGAAAGAATTAATAACCTATTTCTAACTTTTCCTATAGTTTGAGTATTTAGCATTGCAGTGTTGATTACATTTTGCTTCTGTAAAATATATGAAATTCAGAAAAGAATTTTTATAATAGACTAATTCTGTTTTCATAGGTTGTGCAAATCCACTTGGGGTCACTGTTCTATATACAATAAGAATCCGCCTCTAGGATTTTCTTTTAGAAAATTGTATATGCAGCTAGATGAGGGAAGTCTCACCTTTAATGCCAACCCTGATGAGGTAAGTGAACTGTTGATGACAGTAATACACAGTTAAAATAATTGTGATTGTTGTTTTATAACTATAGCTTTATAAAAAACAAGTTTTAATAAGTGTTTGTTTTACTGTAGGGGTGGTTAATATTAAGCTACAGCCCTATTCTGGTCTTTTTTTGAGTATTGTAGCTGTGCACACCATTTACATGTACATTTACAGAGTACCAAGTACTCTGTACACCAGTCTGACCTATGGATGCCAGAAATCCATAACCACGAGGCACATATCCTAACTGAAGAGACAGCGGTGAATTTTTAAAGGATAATAATACACTTCCATAAATTAAAATACTAAAATGCTTCTACAGAGTATGAGTTTGGTTCCACTTCAGGTAAAGTAGAATGAGGTATTAAGTCTGACTACTTCTATGACAATTATGTTTTGTTGTAAGCGACTTTTTTGTAAGCGATAATTTCCACTATGAAGCGGCAAATCTTGAAGTATTATGGGAAAGATATACTGCTGAACTATTCTGAAGTTCAGTTTGATTTGATTTCTGTGGATGTTTGTATTGCATAATCTTTATAGTATAGAAAAATATAAATTTATCTTCAAAAAAAATACCCCATGTCAAATTGTGAAAGGTTTGCATTTATTAATTCATGTAACTAACTGGAACAGTCAGTTTCTTCTTTCAGTCCATCACCTTTCAAAGAAGAAAAGAGTATGAAAGTAGACAACTTTTGCCTGGAAGATATGCAATTAGAGCCCAAGTGACAAAGCCAGACTCCTGCTTAATGTTTTGTAGGAAAGGAGGGTACACAATGCAATACTGAACAAAAGTAGCATTAACTTCCTGCATATAATTATGCATATGCAAGGAGTGGTAATTGAATAAATCCAGAGTAGGAAAAGGACTAAGAGATATGAAAAGATATACTTCTAGAAGCAAATTGCACTCTGCAGATATGATACAGAAAACATGAACTTGTTACCACAGGGTGAAATAAATAAAGCAGTGGTATAAATCATTACAATAATATGATTTTGCTTAAGTTCTTGCTTTATCTCATATTCTGCTTGATCAAGAGACCACTACTTTTATCAAAAATTGGAGTATTTTGTAATTTCTCTCATAGAACTCTGCCTTGAATTCTGATACACAGTGTTGAGATATCAGCACCCTTGCCACTTGAGTGATTAATATTGATTTTCAGCAGAATTTTCATAAATTTAGTAAAAAATATAAAGGTTTTCAAATGAAATGCAGTATTTAGGTGACTTAAATGTTTTCAGTAATATATCAAGTTTTAATTGGTAGCAACTTTGTCCATCCAAATTTTTCTTTGTATTTCAGTTTAACATAATTTTTCACTTAACTATGTGAGTTTATAATGTGCTGTTATATTTCAACCCTATATAAAGTAATCTTCATATGTTTAAAGCATGTGGAGCCTTCACAAAAGGCACTTAATAAAAAAATCCATTATTTTTAAAGGAAATTAAGATCTGCAGATTAGAGCTAACTTATAGTATACCTAAGTTAGGTATTAACTTTATTATGCTCCTCTTGCTTCTTATGGGTTCATTATGGTTTTATTGTACAATAGTAGTACAAACAGTCTGCTTCAATGAGAGATGAGAACCTCAGGGTATCTCCTAAGGGCTCTGTTCCTCTCTCCCTGTGGAGCACCATAGCCTGGTAGGAACCATTCAGGGCCTGAGTTTCAACAATTGCTTTTATCGTTTACCACTGTGATATTGGCAGAATTATTACTATAAGGACACTGTGACTGGACTATATGATGTGAGGTTCCACTATTACAAATTGTGTCTCCGAATTTCCTGCCAAACTCTGCTTTACATTTGATAACAGACCTGATCAAATTACTATAAAAATAGGAATACTTACAGCCACAGGAGCAAGATTCTCCAAAGGACACCGCCCATGTCATGAAAGTGGGTAACCAGGCTCCACAGCAACAGCTCCAGAGCTAGCGGTGGCTCACGGGGTAGGGAAGAGCATCTACACACTTTGTGGTAGGATTCTCTGGTTAGCCATTGTTGTGTGCATGGTGTTGTGATATCTGCTGTAATTTAATGTGTTGATTGTGTGCATGAGCTTGCATAATTCATAGCAAGTGCTCACATTCAGCTGAAAGGATGTGCCTAATCACATTACACATAAAAAACCCCTCCAGTGCATGTTTGGGTTGGGGTTTTTTTTGTTTGGTTGGTTGATTGGTTTTGTTGTTTTTTTTCATATGGCGCCACCATTGTAGCCAAGATTTTGGAACCTGGTTTTTTGTTGTTTCTTTGGAGAGGGGGAAATTTAGTGTCAGTATTAACACATGAGTATGAATATTACGTTGTTTAATCTGCCTATATGGTCTCTGCTGTATTTTATTTTAAGGGGAGTGTATGGTGTATGTGAAGTATTTCTCATGCAGTGTTCATTTCATCTCATGTGCTTATGACTCAGAATTTGTAAGCAACCAGAAGTTATTTCCCACTGTTTTGTATCCAGTTTCTAACTTCCTACAAAATATATTGTTTAGTATGTGGAGCTATGCTATGTAGTTAAAATTGAAACTGAAGGTACAAAATAAAATCTTTTGGTCAGGAAAGATCTATTTTTTTTTCATCCTGTCAGTCTTTAATGAGGTTGTGATTTCCTTTATATAGCATAATAATAAAGTTCAGTAAGACAGTGCTTATGCTAAGCCTGGCTTTCCACTCTTCTGATTGTCTTCTTCACTATCAACTGCCCTTAGTTTTTGTCAGGGAGGTCAGTTTTTTCTGACCAAATCATTTTAAATGATTTGCCACTTGTATATAGCTACCTTACCAGACTTTAATTATAGTGTGTAGATGGTGGAGTGTTTACAATGCTGTATATTTCTAAGCAGGTTTTTTTGAAACTTATCCTATTTCATTATCATTTACTAAGCAAGCCAATTTTTAGATGCTTTGATTTATCTGTTTGAAGACTACCAGAATTATGTGTATGCTATAGGGGGAAGAAGTTCTTTTGTGTGATTTCTCAAAAAAGTTGGAAAGGAACATACAGCTCAAACCTTTTGAAAACTCTACATTAAAGTCAGAGAGGTTTAATCTTGTAAATTATTAGTTATGGATTCTGTGTAATGTGGAAAATATTTCTGTGTTCTACTTGCAATTTCTGCCATCATAAGTTTGTATCACTGAAACTGTATTTTAAAGACATACAGTGAAAGTGACACTGAAATGTATGTTATATATTGTGTCCACGTTTGTCACCAAATTACTTGATTCATTACTTAGTAAAAGAATCTTAAAAATTTCTAGTAGAAAATATCTCATCTGTACTGTGCATATTTTCCAGAAGATGCACCATGAACTATATAAAGATACTGCATTTCCCTAGAAAAATGGGAGCAATAATACCATACATGTCTAATTATTATTTACTACTAATGTTACTGTTACCTAGAATCCCCAATAAGAAATTGGCACCCTACTATGCTAGATAATCTATATACAGAATAAAATGATAGCCACTATCTTCAAAGAATTTAACTAAATAATTAAGCTATTATTTAAACTTGAATTCATATATTTTCTCAGCTTTTCTTTAAAAACGTTTTAATTTTGTTGGTGATCAAAATCACCTTTTTTAAATACAGTACAGACTAGAAAGAAATTAGCACTTCGTTGATACTTCTGAAATCCTACCAAAATGTAAAAACTTATAACTTGCAGTAATATAAATCATCTAAAAATGTTTATGTAAAGATGCTACTAGTGTTTTCCTTAGTCACCTTTAAAAACTCTTAAGCTAAACAAATACAGCATGTGTAAAACCATTTATGTGAAATTTGAAATATTAAGTGAAATTTGTCTTTATTGACAAATGTATTTGTCATATATTTTCCTGCACTACCTTTAAGTAGGCATTAGATAAAAAGCTTCATTGTTTCCCGACTCTGACTTCGCAAACAATTCCATTTGAATATGAAAAAGAGAAATTATTTATATATGTAGAAAAACACTGATTCCAAAATTTCTGTGCCATTAACTTAGAATATGTCTACTTTGTTTTGTATGCATATGTAAACAGAGGTGTCAAAAGCAACTACAAAAGTTTTAATGTTGACTGCTGTACTGAAGAGTTCTGAAAGTGCTCCTAGCAGCGAAGAAAATAAATGCAGAAATGAAGCCAATACTGAAAAATAAAAGTTTTCCATTTTAGGTATCCTATATGGATATAAACGAATGCAAAGGCTCTTGGAAACAGGCAGAAAAGCAAGCAAGGAGCATCAGTGCTGTAGTAGAATAGGTTGGGAAAACAAGCATTGTGTGCATGGAAAAAAAGGAGCAACTGTAAAAAATAACATACTGAAATACAACAAATGGCTTTTGTTGTTACTATTAGTCTATAATTATGATTGTTATTTGCATATGTAATTTAAATCAACGCTTCCATACGTTGATATTTTATCCAGAGCTGTCTGAAATTCAGTGGTAATATTCTTGCCACAGAGGCAAGGTATCCTTGAGGCATCTCTCCTAATTCTCTAATGCTAAGAACATTATAGTGCTCTGAATCAGAATTAAAAGAACATACTGTATGTGCTCATCCCACAATGTCTCCGAAGTGTTAAAAAGGCCTCTTCAGACCCGCCAGAGAGTGGCACAGATCTGCCTACCTGACTGCAGTCAAATGTTTCCTAAGGGAATCGCCAGCTGACTGATAAATAATCTTAGCGTAGGTTTTAATAGTGTGTAGAACTACTTATTTCAGCTAGTCTGTGTGCCACAAGTGACCACCCTAGCTACCAAAAGAGATCTATTTGAAGTGTGGTTTCTGAGAGAGTTTCCAGGCAGTATTTGCAGTGCTACAAAAAGCAGATTCAATGACATGCTGTAAATCTTGTAAATGAACTTCATTTGCTGGGAGACAAAATTTAAGAACTTAACAGAGAAATCATGTCTCTGCTGTTGCAAAGTGTTTTTGATAGCTTAGAATGAAATAAAAAGCAACTAAAAATGATGGCATGTGGTAAATATCATTTATACTCTGTTTACTTGTGAAGGAGTTGAGGAAAATGAATGAGACTGCATTCACAGAGAAAGATATTATCAAGAATTAAGTATGGTGGGGGGAGAAAGAGGGAACTAGAGACAGGGAATAAAAATGCTGTGCAAACACCTCGTAGCTTATCAGGTGAAGATTGGATGTTGAGTTGCAAGCTAGTGCACGAGAAAGAAGTTACAGCATTTACTGTCACAGAGAAACCAACCCATTGTCTGTCTTAAAGAAGGTGTTATTTTCATTCTGCCTCATCTATGACATGCCAGGTATTTCCTGGAAGTGTTGCAGAACTGTTTGTTCGTTGTGGCAGGAATGCTACTCAGACTTCCTCACCAGGCTTCAGTTGGTACTACCTTAAGCAAATACCTGTTACTGAAGCAAAAGTGTAAATCTCTTTAAGTCGGGATATATGTAAAGATGTTCTGCTGCTCCTCTTACATAAATTGCCAAAATTCTTGAAGAATTAATACACAGTTGTTCATTTTAATCTCCCATTTTTAGTTTCTTATTTAGCTCTAATTCAAAAGAGTACTTAACGTTATGTTGTCCATCCATGTTATGGACAAAAATATGATCTAATTTGGACTGAAATGTGAATTTATAGTGCAATACATGCTTCATTACAGTCCTAAATACAGATTCTTTTAAAATTGGGTCCTAACATTGCAAGATTTATTTTTATAAACCATTTTTTAAATGAAATAAATATATACCAATTAACAGATATTTTCTATAAATATATAAGCAAAAATTATGGACTGGTAAAAATAGCTAGTTAATATTACAGGTGTTTCTTGGCTTTTCACTTTTGTTCTTAAACATATTTTCTAATTACTTTTTTTTTTTTTTGCTTGATGCAACTGAGGCTTTGCTTTACTAATCTGCTTCTTAAAATGCTCCAAATCTGCACTCAGCCCTTTATTTCTTTTTGACACAAAATTGAAGAGTACTGGGAAGTTTAGCTTACGCACTGAATGACAGGTTGCCCCTACGTCTTTATAGATGTAATGTAAACTAAAAGGGCAAACTTGCAAAGTATTTGGAAGCCTGATATCAGCGGATTTATGAAAAAATATTTCAGAAGTATTTTAAAGGTGATTTAGGTTGTGCCCTTGGTACACTGTTCTGTGCAGAAATGCACTGTCCTACATGTTCTGCATTTCAATGTTATTCTACAGTCAACATATATTGTACTTAAGTCTTGTAACAAATGCTCAGAACCGCTCTCAGCCCCTACCAAACTGAATTGGAACAAGTTGGTTAGTTATTCTCAGGTTTAGATTTTTGTTATTGAAAAATGTGAATGTTTTTTAAATCCATTAATTGGGTTTTGGTTTCTGAGATGATAAGGGAAATATTTTTATGCTTTGGGATATTTCAATGACCAGAAAGAATCCTGAATATCACTGAAATACTTTAAAATTAAATTTGGCATGTTTATTCTGCAAGAAATGTGTGCTTGTAAAAGTGTAAGATTGTGGAAATCATAATATGAATACAAAATATATACAATTCTGTGTTTTTAAACTATTTTTATGTTAGGCATAGTGTTCTTATTTATGTGTATGCATATTTATATATGTTGGTATTTACCTATGCTTTGAAATCAGCGTGCTTGTGTTTATTTGCATTATTACACATTTAAACAAATGCATTTAATGCATCTATTTGAATGTGATACATCGTATACATGTGAGAACATTACTGTTTTAATGAAAGATATTAAAGACTAAACACATTATGGCTAAGATTTTCTTATTTACAAAAGTTATGAAATTAACGTTATGGTCCCTGCAGCATTTTAAATACTATAACAAAGTATGAAAGTAAAAATACTCATCTACACTGTAAAGAAATTATTAAATAACCATCATTCTCATTATAGGGTTCATAATTTAAAATTTCCTACTAAGACTGAATGTAAAATCTCAACCATAACAATAAATTGTTTCTCTGCATTTGATTTATAATTTTAGAGTGTATTGTGCATGTTGAAATGTGATTTAGAGGAGGAGGGATCATTCTGAAAAACAACCCAACTAATTAGTAGGATGACATTCCTACATTGTGAAGTACAATACTTGTTCCCAAATACATTATGAAGATTAAACAAATTTATATGTACATGTATTTTATCTCAGGGAGTCAACTACTTTATGTCCAAAGGCATATTAGACGATTCACCAAAAGAAATAGCTAAGTTTATCTTTTGCACGAGAACACTAAATTGGAAGAAGCTGAGAATCTACCTTGATGAAAGGTAATTTGAATTTCTCTTAAAACATTTTCTATGAATTTTCAACGTATAGCACCATTCAACAATATTTTGTTTGTAGTATGCAATTTTAAAGGTGTAAAAAGGCAAGAAAATGCAACTAAATGATGCTGCTAAATCTGAACAGTTACTCAGTTTAAGTATTTTTGTGACCGTAACACGTTATAAGAACCCTCAAAAATACCACCTATAACAATTAGTCTCATATCCTGGGATTTTCCTGCATTTTTGCAGTTCTGGGCATAAATTGTTTTGAAGTTATGGTGAGCATTTAAACTGCGCAGGATAGTCTTTGCACTGTTTAACATTCAGATTTTATAGATATTTTGCTGCTTTTTTTGACTTGAGGCGTTTTTTTTCCCTATCTAGTATGGATATTAATCAGAAAAATTAGTTATCACTTTACCAAGGGTTGATAGATTTTTAACTAATTTTGAATCACCTAACCATTATTTGATTGTCTGATATTTCTCAACTGCAAGTCACAAACACCTCCTAAGATGCAGTGGTGCATCCTCTTAGAGGCATCATGAGCTGCAGTAAGGAACAGTCTCCCTGCTGTAGTGTGCTCTTCTGTCTCTACAGTGCTTTCTTATGCCATCAGGTTGGAGTGGGACGGTATGAGGAAAGAGGAGCACCAGCACTTTCAACAGAAGTTGAAAGAGAAGGAGAATAATAAAGGCATCTAAATAGAAATGCTGCTGTCCTTCTGTTCTTCCTAGCAGGAATCCCCTCCTGCTTGTCATCCTCTTGAAATTGTACTACTAAAGGAATAAAAGGAGTTATTCTGTAGTGTTGTCACCACTGACAGTCCTGTGCTGTAAAACTTCAGATTATCAATCTTTTAGTCAATAGAAAATACACAAAACCATTTAGTGGATGAGATTGCAAGTTAATGTTAGCAACTACTGCCATTCATCTTCCCTTCATAAACAGTGTATTCAGACATTAAAAATAAAAACCAGTTTTCTAATGTTGAAACTCCCATCTTAGTACTGAAACGTCTAGCTGAAGTCTGATTTTAACAAGACACTCCTATAGCAGCTTCTACTTAGGCACCCAAATGTGTGACACGTGAATTTATTCCCTTTACTGTCTTTTTTAATGGCTTTGTCACAGTTTAAAGGAAGCAAAGCCTTCATATAGACTGATTGAATATACATATAAAGAAACTTTGAGTTCTGATTAATGTATATTTTTATAGTATTTGGCTGCTATATAAGTGAAAAACATGTGTAGATATTATCTTTGTGCTGTTAGTGATCATTTTGCCTTTCAGCAGAAAACAAAGATCCTACTGTTCTAAAGCTTTCAGGTTTTTTTTTTAAAACCTACATTTTCATATTTTAACAGTTAAAAGAAACTTCTCTAATAATGTGAGTTTTCATTCTACCAGGCGAGATGTTTTGGATGACCTTGTGACGCTGCACAACTTCAGAAATCAGTTCTTGCCAAATGCACTGAGAGAGTTCTTCAGACACATTCATGCTCCTGAGGAGCGTGGGGAGTACCTTGAAACTCTCATAACAAAATTCTCTCACAGATTCTGTGCTTGTAATCCTGATTTGATGAGAGAACTTGGCCTTAGTCCTGGTAAGCAAAAATGAGCTTTGATTTTGTGGATCAGTCTTTTTGTTTCTGGATGATACTACTGTTTCTGATAGCTTTAAAATCAGCACCTAAACACGTATTTCTGAAAGTACAAACATGGTTCAGTATATAGTCATAATTCCAGTTGGGTTTAAAAAAAAAAACAACAATAAAACCCAAATATACAGATTCTTTTTTTAGCTGATTAATAGAGTTTATTTCCATGTTATCTTTCCTTCACTTTTGTCTGTGCTTCAGCTTTTTAATTGAGTTTTTTACTGTCTCTGAATTTCCTCTTGCAAAGTCTTACACCCTTAGCATTTTACCTTGTGGATAGTCTCACAGAAATGAAAGGGAATTTTGGGCCTCAAAGAAGTTAACAAGCATTTCTAATTTGTTGGGGGAAAGCAGTTTTCAGCAGTGGAACTGCTTACTTTTTTAAAGATAAGCTTTTGCAGGATATTGACTTTAGTTCACAAAACCTTCAAGAAGCTGTTTAAATGAACATGAATAAAGCCCTTAGTGAGTTTTGGATTATGTAGAAATATTAAGAGATTTGTGAATTCTCATTTGGCAACCTGCTGACATTATTACTTTGAAAGTTTCTGTATTCAATTTCATTTCACTGGGATACCCCTTTGAGTTGTTATATATGTATATATATACATACATATATGTAAACAAAATTAATGAGCCCAGATGATGAAGACCATAAGGTTCTTAGAGAGGAAACAATATTTTTAATGATCACAATTTCTTGTTTAAACTTTTTTTTATTTATTCTCTCTTGTCTAGATGCAGTTTATGTACTGTGTTACTCTTTGATTCTACTTTCAATTGATCTAACAAGCCCTCACGTGAAGAACAAAATGTCAAAGAGGGAATTCATCCGAAATACGCGACGAGCTGCACAGAATATTAGTGAAGATTTTGTAGGGCACCTTTATGACAACATCTACCTTATTGGCCATGTGGCTGCCTAAAAGCACAATTTGCTAGCACTTAAAATTTGTAATTTTCAAATATTACGTCAATTCAAGACATTAATTATTTTGTAGAGATGGGGGTTATTTTAGTGCTGGTCATTCTAACCTCTGTATGCAATCAAAGTTTGTGTGTGTAAGTGTGTGTATGTGTAAACTACCTTTTCTATCTATTTACTATGGGAATGGAAGGACTTGGTTTTCATAATTTTTTTCAGTTTTGCACAAAACAATGCCATTAGTCTGACACAGCCATTTACGAATGTTAAACTGACATTACAGTCTAAGCTGACAAAGTGGTGAATTTGTGCGTTAGATCTGCTTGAAACTTTAATAAGTTCGTTCTTTTTAGGATACTGTGTAATGTGTATATATTTAACTGAAGAGATTTATAAGCATAATTATTTTATTGTGAAATATTTTAACTAAAATTTCTCCTCTTATCTCTTAAAATAGTGTTGTACTTTTGTTTGCATTTTTTTTTTACAATGCTGACTACCTCAGATGCATAACTTAGAGAAACATTAGTCTGAGTACTACAATAAAGTTTATTCTAGGAGATGACAACACTTGTAAAACATCTAGGCTGGTATTTTATACTATATTTACTAACTTGAATTAGCATATTGCCAATCTGCTATTCATTCAGTTTTAAAGATTACAGGCTCTATTTTAGATGAACCCTGATGTCATACAGGGATTGCCAAGGGAAATAATGCAGTGTACAGAGAGTTTTACATAATTTACATATATAACCTATTTTGCAGACACTAGTTTTTGGGAAACAGGGCAACTACAATCACTTATTCAGCACAGTAAGCAAGGAAAAATCCAAACAGGAAAAGTAGTGGGGGCTACTAACGTATTGCTGCTTTCAGCTGGTTCCCTCAGTCTAGAAGTGTCAATGATGGAAATGCCTGGGCAAATACATACCAGATGACTCATTGCTAAAGCTGTTAAAAACTGACTGTGCAAGATTAGAGCAGTGACTGTGCAGAATTCAAGAGCCGTTTCAGAGTCAGATACTGAGTTACTTTTGAAATCAGTCATATAGCTAGCTTTTTAAACAGTTCTAGATTTATGGAAATACTTCAAAAATTACTTAGGTCAGGTTGTGTCTGAAGTATGTAGAATATTAGCAGTGCAACTGCTATGCATGTGCAGGAATTGAATGAGGTTTTGCCTGGTGTTTGTTCAGACAACTCACAGAGCAGTGCTTTTCTTAAATTGACATAACATAGTTAAAATAAGAGCTGTTCTTCATTAGGTTTGTTTACATAATATTCAGCTATCAGTAGCATCTGGATTCATCATGGCAAGAAGTACATTTATTCTTTTTCCCTACCACACCATGAGGTGAGGTGGGAAGGCATTCTTAGTTCGTTAATTAATCAGATTAATCTGATCTTCTATGTAGAAAGCCCATGGCAGAGCCAGGAACTGAATGCATACTCCTCGTAGGCACACACTTTGTCTACGCTGCTGCTTTCCATTTGGTACATAGGGAGTGTTATATTTTATTTAGAAGTGAGAATAATCATGGCAATGACAGTCCACATAAGGGCTGCCTAAATGACAGGAAGAAAAAATGTAGCTATTGCTGCTATTTCAAGTGTTTAGTACATTTTGTTTATAGCTCTGGTCCACATATAAAAATGCACACAGAAAAAGTTGTACTTTTTTATTATATTACCTTTAGTCAAGTGTAAATGCCATTTGTATTTATGTAGCACACACACACAAAGCCAGGAGCCAGCAGTATAGCAGCTGTCTTCCAGACAGGTTTACAGTATCACTTGCCTCTCTCAGGATAAATACTCTTCACCCTGTTTTGTTTCATGTATTTCAAGAAGTCCAAGGATGTGTTCTGCAGTGGTCAGTCAATCTTAAACACAAATAAAGAGTGTGTGTCTGAGCTCCTGGGCTCCTTAAAGTGATCTTAAGTGGACACTGCAGAATACAGTTTTCTAGAAAACACGCCTCAGAAGTTATACATGTAATAAGAAGAATGCAGTGAATTTTGAAGTTAGAACTATTTTTATTAGGAAATGTTTTCTTCTCAAACCATAAATGCAGAGGAAGGCTTAATTCTCTTCTGACTTGTATTTAAGTTGGCATTAGTGATACTGGTTTTGATTTTGCACTGATAAGAGAGCATGAATTGTTAGTCTGCATTTCTCTTAATTTCCATTTACCCTGATACAAAACAAAGCCTCCAGGTAGATAGAACATGTTATTTTTCTGGAGTAGATGAATGCGTCTATTAGCAAGGTTTAGAAAGCTTCAAGGCCAGTGTAGCAGCCAAAAAGATAAATTAGAAACAGGATGATATGATTAAAATTTCCATAGGACGAGTCCAAGGGAAAAGGAAACAAAACCGTAATGGCATCAGATAACCACATCTGATCTTCCCAACAGGATTTCGAACAGTGTTAGATGATTAGTGCCCAACTCGTGTTGTACATTATGTTTCTAGCTCAGAGCTGAACAGGAAGTAGCAAACACAGCATGCGAAGTGTGAATTCCCTCAGAGGCAACCAAGAAACAAAGAATGAATATAGATATTTCTTCTGTCCTTTTTTTTTTTTCTTTCCAGTTTGACTCTTTTTCCAGAGTGGCTCAGAAGTAATTTTTTGCATTGTAATAATCTGAACCTTATGTGAAATTAGGCAATTTTCTGTCTTAAAAGTTAAAAATAGTCATAAGCAGGTGTAATAGTACTCTTACAAAGTGAGAAAAATTCTCTTAGTCATCCTCCAAAAACCCTTTACAAAACTGAGTTTTGGGCAGTGTCTTCTTCAATGCACATTGCAAAAGAAAATAATGATAGATACTTAATTGATCCAGGTGTCAGTAAATGATTTGATGTGGAAATAGCTACTTGATCAAACACTTCAGAAGACTTAGGTAGAGGATTCCAAGCCTGATTACATGAGCACGATCAACCTATAACTGCAAAGATTCCCAAGCTATTGTGATTCCACCACTGCATGTCCTTTGAACTTTGGCCATGTGGTGTTGCCTTAATGCTAAGTGTACAGACTGTACACAGCACCGAAGGAAGAAATGAGCCTGCAGCCCACTGCCCTGCAAACACTGGCTATTCTGGTCCTAAAAGACACTGGAATCATTCTGAATAGCCATTTCTGAAATTTTGCTAACTTCAGTATATACAGATGTGACAGAAGGACAACTGTTCTATGTTCATGTAGGGGAAGTGTGTCTACCTGTGTCCATGTAAAGTGTCACGCAAATAGAGCTCATTGTTGCATGTATTAAATTCTCAGACTCTCATTGCATTTATTGAAGGAATATGGCATATATTGCATATTCATATGGTAGTTATAGGCAGTATCTGATATACATTTTCTCAGACTCTATTTGGGTCTAGAATACTTTCCATTCAAACTCTAAACAACACGTTTATACAGCTTTGACTTTTTAAAATTTAAATTAAATTTAAACTTCAACATACAAAAGCCCAAACAAATGTAACTTAGAGATATGTCTGTCAATTTTGAAGTGAGCAAGAATATCGCATTCAGGAAAAAAGTTTCGATTTGTTCTGTTTCGATTTGTTCGATTTGTTCTTCGCTTTCACCCTCCACATTGGAAAAAGAAAAACTGTAAACAGTTCAAAAATACAGCTTTAGGAAAATAAACTGACTAGCTGGGCAAATAAATGTTACTGTTTCCTCTTCAGTATTCTGCAGCTTATTAATGTTCTTTAGATAAAAATTGCCAACAGGAATTGCTCTTTTTTGAAGTGGTAATAATTTTGTTTTCTGTGTAAGGATGTCATTGTTCACTATTTGTTTATATTTCTGTTTTTGGAAAACAAGTATTAAATTATTTTAAGTACTTAAAATTGAGGTATACCTACTTGATCATGTTAAAATGTCAAAATAACAATAATAAGTATTTAGAAAAGTCGAATTTACTTGACTTCTATTGGATGGGGATTTTTTTCAAGTATTTCATGGTTGTATCAGATCTCATAAACATTAAGGCTGATGACTTGTTCTCTGCCATTGTAAGATCTGCCCTTTTGAGTAACAAAGCTCAAAAGCACTATTAAAATGGAAAAAGAACAGACTTAAAGTATTTCCTGTGTCTCCCATAGGCACATTATGGTTTCATTTTGCCTTAAAGAGAAATAATATCCAAACTTTTATAATCTACATGTAATAATGATTTTAATAGGATAAAGTTTTAGATGATATTCTGATATTATTTATTAGATGTTTAAGTTCAGACTTGCAATACAATATGCACAATTAAATCATACCCAAATAGCTAGGATTGGTTTCAGAAATGTGTATGTAAAAAACTTTAAAGAGATCACATTGCTCCTTCATCATCTCTGTTTTTGCTGGCATAATGTTAGTAGATTTGCAGTTTTCCTTTCTTATTCATGTAAATAGGCTTAGAGAAAAAATGGATTAGAAAATCTTTACACAGAATATTTCCGTTTCATGTGTAAAATTTACTTAAATTAAAAAGGAACTTTCTGTATTTACAATTTTACAAAAGCAAAAAACTGTAATTCATTGAAAGAAGGAAGAGGCTCTAATTTTCAGCTATGTGGTTCACTCATAGTATCTAATACAGAAAATGAGCAAAAAGTATTTTTCAGATTCCTAATAATGCAACAAATGCATGATTCTTTAAGCTTAAAAATGCTGCTTATTAATAGAGTATGTGTACCTAAAAAAAAATCAAGCTTATTTATGTGAAAGCAACATGGTCAGGATAACAGTTCTTTTCAGAGAGAGTATTCATTTGTAAAAGTTAGCTTTCTTCTTGGCAGTGTTGGAGAGGAATGTTGGATTTAATTTAAAATGATTAATGAGATTTTGTCAGA
The DNA here is from genome assembly GCF_003945595.2 of Pipra filicauda. Lineage (NCBI taxonomy): Eukaryota > Metazoa > Chordata > Aves > Passeriformes > Pipridae > Pipra > Pipra filicauda. The sequence continues at coordinate 5,775,017 of NW_024104842.1, forward strand.
CTCCCTGCCTTTACCACCACTGCAGTTTGTCAGCACAACAACCTGGGAAACCCGGACGCCACTCTGTCGCCCTAAACTGCTTTCCAGGAAAAAATAAACCTGAGTAACTAGTGCCAGATACATGTCAATGGTATTGTCTTTCAGCTGTTGAAAGTTTAACTGTAAGTTGGGACATTTACACATTCTGAGGAAGTGAACCTCATTCATTACTTCAATAGTCTGTTTTTGACAGTGAATACCAGTGTAAACTGAAGTTTTCAGAGCAAGCACAGCCTTTATTATTAACCTTATGGAAAATACTATAATCCATGCAGAGGAGAAATTCTTTAACAGTGAAAAATATATATCAAAACTTGTTTAGCTAAGTTTTTCTGGAGAAAGACCATCTACATTTCATTAGGAGGATCTCATCCTTTGAGCACTACATGCCAATAGGTTGCTAGGAATGCTCTGTTGGACTCGAGGCAAATGCATCTGTGTTCACATGTGTACCAGAATCTGAAAAGTTCACAATACTTTTCATACAGGACCATAACATAAGAAAATGAGTAATTATTTTGAAAGGTAAGGTAGATATTGAAAATTATTTACAATTTGCCTTTTTTGCTTTCCTTGTGGAAATTTGTTCTGTTGGTCTACAGCTTGAGCATTATGTTCTCCTTAACACATGAAATACACAAAAACTGAAAGGACTATTTTAATTTCAAAAGCAGCCTTCCCCTTCCAAGGAAACACATTCCTGCCTGTGCTGCAAAAGTCTTTCTGCAGTCACATAACGCTGTATCAACAAACTGACCTTGCATTCGCTCCTGTGGACCCCTTTATACACCAGTTCTATCAATTAACTCAGCGGGCCAAAAATCCTGTGAGGCTTCACAGTGATGTAGATGGTGAAAAAGACTTGGTACTGCTCTACTACACTAGGCAGAACATATTCCTTATGAACCACAATGGCACGCTTATTCTTTGCATGACTTTTATCTTAGCTATTTCTTGTGTGTTAAAAAAACTATTTTCACAACTGCAGTTTCCCTGTCTTCCTATCCAGAATTCAGACTAATTGTCTTCATTACATGCAACACAATTGAATTGAAATATATTTTTATAACTGGAGAACTTCTGAAGTTTACTTGCCTTCAGGCAGCATAAATCACCTGCGTAAAAAAACAAGCAAGAAAATCACAGAACTGCATTAGCAGTGCTGGAGAAGTGCACCTCTCAGTGTGCTTCTTAGTCAAAATCAAGATGATGTATTTTTTTACATTAAGTGTAATTCTTGTTTCTATATTCCACTTAGGAATTTATATCAGTAAATGTATTTGCTACTGCTCCATGCTGTCAAGTCTAACAGTGCCATTTCTGATTTTGTACTAGCAAAAGCTGGACTTTTTTTGGTTTGGTTTGGTTTTTCCCTTGGCATAGCAGAGAAATTTAGAATAAATACTCAACGCTCATTTATCACTGCAAAAATATAATAAAAATGCTTGAATCTTTTTTCCCTATATATAAGGTTTAGATATGTAATAAAATATGGAAGTCACATGATTAGTAATCAGCTTTTGTTTAATTCTTTTTCAACTTTTTAAAAGTATATACATTAGTATATGATTTCCCTTTCTTGCTATTAAGTGTTCACAGTGTACATAGTGCTGCATGACGTATACTGAAAATCACAGCACTTACAAGCCTAATTTGGATTTTTTAATGGTACATAGACTGACGTTCTGATTTCCTGTATAAGATAGATTTCATTTAAAATCATAAATTGTCGAACATAAATCAAGATTTATGATCTGAGTCTAAAGATTCAAGTTAGTAAAACGGAAAGAACCAAGGGAAGAAATGTTCTTTGATAAGATTTTTCATTAAAACTAAAATGTTGTTGGTTTTAATGCAGATGAAGACAGACGTTTTAAAGAGGTGAGATTAGTGGTTTTTGTAAGAGGATACCTGGTCCCAGACTTGTTCAGACCTCATCCTCCCTCTTTCCTGCAGTAACATAACAGCCTTCCTGCCCTGCCCAACACCTCTTCACCTCTCCACAGCTGTCCACAGGGAGGCTGAGCAGTATTCCATTGCAGTCTACTCCTCTTCCACCAAATTAGTAAATAGACTGCATGTAGTTTTGTTATTTTTAAAATATAAAGTGTTCTCTGTAATTTCTTAACAGTGGTTAAATAACGGATAAAAGAGAAATTAGCAGTTAAAATGTATTCTCAGTATCAATATTTTCTAAGAACAGACAGTTGTTCTATTATACAAAAGGAACAGAAAAGGAAGCCCATGTTGCCAATCATAGTTTTATGTCAATCCATTCCAAAATCATCCTCAAATTAATTTAATGAATGCTGATTGATGATCTTTAGTCCATTTTAGAAGTTGTTCGCTACATACTTGAACTAAGAAGAATTTTACACAGAATATGAGATAGTACTTGGAGAAGCTTATCTGCATTATCCTTACAAGACAGCTAACAGGTTACACCCTAGTAAAATTGTTGTCCCACTGCTTTCAAAAGCAAATCAGTAACTCAAAGGAGTAGAGTCAGGATGTTATTGAGATTTGGAAGAAGCAAAAGCTTAGAATTATCTTTAATGCCTCACCTTCTCACAGATCCATTGTCTCAACACACTGTTTAAGCTGATAAACGTCACTGTGTTATCAACTGAAACATAGCAGTATTCTCAAATCTTTTGGGATAATCTATTCTCAATAAAGAAGAGAAGCAAAAGCAGGTTGACTCTTTGGAGTGTTTATGCTTACTACAAGTAGTGTAAGTCATACTTAATACAAGTAGTGCCAGAAAGCATTTAACCTGAGAAAAAAGAGAAATTGTAAAATTCAATGCCCGTGATGCATAGGAGATCTGTAAAACAAAAAGCAGAGTCCCACCTGTATAGGTATGGCAGAATATTGATCTAAAAGAAAAGGCATCTCAGTTTTAGTAAAATCTAATCTTCTCAAGCAATGATTGAAGTGTCCATTTGGTTTCACTCCCTTCATAGCCAGTTTTCAGTGTATAGATGTACCACATAATGTAGCAAAGGAGAATTTGTGTTTTAAGAGGCTGATGAATAGTAACCTGTCTGCTCTGGCCAGCACTTCTTGCAAACAGTCTTTGGTGAGTCAGTAGCATTGTCAGATCTTCCGGAAAGACATTTGTCACTTGCCATATCACAAATTTTAGAAAAAATGCTCAAAAGGCTGAAGAAAGCCAGGTTGGAGGATGAGGGGTGGAGTTGTTTATACTGTTAGGTATGTGTATTGTATAATTCTCTCCCCTTTCCTCCTTTTTCATTTTCTTTCTTTCCAGAAAAGCTTGCTTATATCAGTCTTAATAATAATTTCTCTTGGGGGAAAAGGGGGAAAGACTGAATCTTCGAGGATAAAAATGTATGTGAGCTTTCAGTTTTTCCATAACATTAAAATCACTTACATCAAAATTATTAGGTATTTGCAGAGTCTTCAGATACTATTTTAATGACTATGTATTTCATGTACTATTTTAACTGGAAATTGTCATTTAATACATTTATCACTCATTGTGTCAGTCTTATACATCACAAATCAAGACAAGTTTCTGTGAAAGGACTCCATAATACATTTCTGTGGAAAATAATACCTCAGGTCCGCAAGAATAAAGCTTGGATTGCTAAAGCTTTCACTTACATGATGATAAGTATAAATTGTTATATGAAAATGGAACTGCCTTTAAGCAAGCAAGTAATCCAATCCGTTTTAAACACAGGTCGTTAAAAGGGGGATCTTAGATGTAAGCCCAGTCCCTATTCTGCTGACCATACACATCTTTCTGAGAAGCCAATGAAACAACTTCCCTACTATTTATGTCTCTAAGACCCAGTCAGCTTGGAAGGACAGCACCAAAACCCACTTTCCTGACACGAGTAGTATTTGGCTTAGGCCCCTTATAGGATTTGTTTTAACAGATGACAACCATGGAGTGAAATTACCAAATACCAAGTTTATTCTTGGTAGGAAAACTTGCACAACAAATGCAATAAGTTCAAAAAGAGAAAATTATTCTTTTCGATGGTTCCATAGAAGCGATGCAGTCACAAAGTCTTTCCTAAACAAATCCGACACTGGTCCTCAATTATAAAAGCTTGTTTGGAAGGTTTCACCAGTTGGGAAAAGCTTCTCTTGATGCTCTCTGCCAGAACACAGCTTCTCCTCTCTGAGCATCATTCCCTAGGCTTTCCTCAACCTCGCTATCCAGAAAGGGCCACAGTTTCAGATCATGGCAGGGTAGATTAAGAACAACACACTGTTTCTGCAGCACCAACCAGATCTGTTAATCTGTTAATCAGCACAGAATAAGCTCTTCTAAATCCTGACACTTGATCAGCTTTTCCTACCCTAACTATTCTTTCTGCATTACTGGGATGTTCAGATCTATTGCATTCTTTGTGCTATGGATTCCTCGTTCGCTCGTATCCTTTTGCAAGCGAAAGACTCAGAAAGAGAGGGCACAAACTCCATGCTGGGCAGGGCTCTTATTATCAAAAGATCATTTAAAAAACCAAACCAAAACAACACAGTGCATTCCCAAGAACCTATTCCTGGATACAAATATGTTTCAAATTAAAAAGTAAGGCTAGAAATGACTGCAACATAAAGAATACTTTGCTGACTAGCAAATCTGGTAAACTCATGTCTTTTCCAGATGTATCTATTGCATTGTATTTTAAAATTACCACGTTTCATGTTTTTCGGCCACGTACTCTTGAAATTGTCTCTCTGACTGTAAGCATAATTTTTTTTTAAGTTTTCAAGTTGATTAGATGCTTTTTTCTTTCTCTTTTCCAATATTTTCCTTGCTGGTATTAAAGCATACAATGTAACATAACTGCCTAACAATACCTCCTACTCTTTCACTGTGATTTCCTGACTTTGTCAGAATCTTTATAGATAGGGTTTCTCTTAGAAAGGCTTATAGAAAAAAAAATCCAACTACTCCAAAGAAGACAAAGTTTATATGTATATGTTTATGCCTTGTATGTATCCTAGGCTCCTGGTCTGTTTGCTTGCCAGTATGATTGATTGACTGCGTCCCAAAAGTTGTTTATAAAAACCGGCAGGCCCAGTGTTTGTACAGATCTGAAAACACCCAAAGAAAACCAAGCGCCCGGTGATCTCCCTCTTGGCTCTGTTCCTGCAGCCTCAAATGGGAGTAGTGTTGCGGCGGTGGTTCTAAACAGTGCCGCCGGCGACCTGCCCTTCCTCCTACTCCCTGGGCTACAGCGGAGCCCCCGCAGTCGGGGGATTTGCACGTTCGCGGACCGCGGATGGCGGCTAAGCGGAGCGGCCCTCGGGGATTGCGAGGGCGACCTGGGAAGATTAATCAGTTTGTCGTTGCTCAGGCTCCGAAGAGACGGGGGGATCGCGGGAGGGGGGGAGGAGCGGTGTCTTGTTTTTTCTTCCTCTGTTTCAGGAGAGTCCCCTGTCTCCCCAGAGTGACAACCGAGTCACTTTACAGCTGTGTCACCTGGAGCAAAAATGAAATAGTAAAAAACAAGCTACCCACAGATTGAGAAGGCTTACTCCAATATTTTTTTGCATGTTAAAACCCCCAACCCCGCCGGAGTCGAGCAGAGCCGAGCCGAGCCGAGCTGTGCCGTGCCGTACTGTGCCGAGGCGAGCCCCGCCCCGCCGGTCTCCACCTGCCGGGGTGCAGGGCCGGGAGAATATTCTGCCCTAATCCCCCTCTCCCGGGGGTCTTTTCCATGTGGATCCCATTATCATCATTTGCTCCTAGTATAAGGGGGATTAAGGCGATTAGAATGAAAATAATTAAATGATTTTTCAATTCACCCCTTCATGCAACTGGAAAGAGAGAGAGAAGGGACTCTACCCAGAGAAACCGAGATGGGGTCTGGGATTTGAAGGGGTTTATTTTTAAAGGAAAGGAAGGAAAGGGGGAAACCTTCGCAGCTGTCAACTGTTTTCCAAACACTAAATTAATGCTGGCCAGACCTTTGTCGTAACGTGGCCCTACTGTTTTCAAATGGGTTTTCTAGCCTGTAATTGTTAAGTCTCTGCGTTGAATATACAAGCAAAATAAAACTAAAAAATTCTCGGATGCTCTGGTGTTTTGTTGTTGTTTTGGAGGCGGGAAGGTGGAGAAAATCTTTTGGGGATGGGGTAGTTTGTTTCTTTATTTGTTTTTTTTTCCTATTACAAGCAAAAATCCTCTATTTCATCATTTCGAATAAAGCCATAGTCCTGACGAAAGGATTTAAAGATTTAAAAATAACAGACGGACTTTAATCTGATGAAAGGATAATCATTTCATCAGCCTCTCTTCTTTTTCAGTGAAAGTGCACTGAACAAATGACAAAACTGCTTATATACATATGCACACTAAAGCTATGTGTTCATTTAGGTATCTTTATGAACCTGTACCTCAATATTTACTGTTTTCGTTTGCACGGATAAAATTTAGAGCTTAAATCCGTGTTTGAGAAAAGGTAAAAGGATTAGTTAATTGCAAGCGCCTTCACCGTCTTCTCTCCCTTTGTTTTTTTGTTGTTTTTTGTTTGTTTGTTTGTTTTGGGTTTGTGTTTTTGTTTTTGTTTTTAAGGTAGAGTTAACATTACATAGCGTATTAAAATGCAGGAGTCCACTGGGGAAATTCGCGTGGCAGATTTTCGAAGACAAAAGGAGAGAGCCTTCCCAAAGACAGTGGAGGCTGCGCTGATTATCGCCCCATCTGATTTATCTACCTGTGTCACGATGCGTGCCAGCCCTGCCGCAGAGCTGGCCGGGAGGCAGCGGGGGGTACAGAACAGGCGCTTCTCCACAAAGTTCTCCCCCGCCTTTGCCCGGAGAAGCAAAGTCACTGGAATCAGTCTATTAACTTCAAATGGGCAGAGGCAGCGACATAACCCACCCCTTCATAATCACAACGAACTGAATTAAAATTTTAACCCCCCCTGAAAGGACTGGTGCTGAGGGAGGAGGCAGTCTAGCCAGAGACTTTCAGAAAATGCGAAGTTTAAAGTTCTAATGCCTTTGCTACCCGAAGGCACAGCGCCAGAGCGGGTAATTCCTTTTACTAATTACTTGACAACAAGCAGATCAAAAAGAAAATATAACATTTGTGTGCTCCCTGCATACCTGAAAATCCTAACAAAAATATTGTGGATGCTCGGCTTTCACTGCTCTAAGCATACACGTCTGCCCACAGGCAGCACTTGGTTTGGTTTTAAAGGTTCTTCTACAGCTGGAAAATTGCCTTGCGGGGTGCTGTTATTTTTATAATAGTAGATCTTTTAGGGTGAAATTTAAGGACAGAGTTTCTTAGATTTAACGAGGAGGGGAATCCAGCTTGTTGTCGGAAGTTAATTTTCAGCTACTAGAGAAGTTTCTGACTTCAAATATTTTTCTTTCCTCTATAAATGTTATTGGCCTCCTTTCATAGTTACTAAAAAGTTTATCCGGCAAGTCGAAGCCTGAATCCCGGCATTCATTTGGCAGTAACTCCTTTAGTAAATACTTGCTATTACCGCGTAGTGCCCTTTGCCCGCTGGGTCTCGCCATCAGCCCGGCAGTGTAATTCTTACCCACCGAAGCGGTCATTAATGGCAAACCTGCGGCTGCGAGGCGCTTCTCAGTTACCAATAAAACCTTTACTGCTGCTCGGCCCGAAGTGTCCTTTGAGAGCACACTTTTGGGCGCTTTTAGTGCCTGAGCGCTGTTCTGCCTAATACCTCCCTTCCTGATCGCATTACTGGCCGTTCCCCCAGTACCCTTTATGAGCAATAAAAGCTCCCGCAGGCCTCGCTCGGGGCCGCGCCACCGCGCCCCAGGGACGGGCCGGGCTCAGCTCTCATGCGGTCCGGGCGCGGAGCAGGTGACCGAACCGCGCGGGTTTTTCCCCCCCCCCCCCGTTTTAATGCCAAATAGACAAACCCTCGGCTTTACTCCCTTCCATTTCTTCATGGAAGTCGCGCACAGTTCTTCAGAGGGGAAGTGTCTTCTCCCGTGGCATTTCCCGCGGTGGCTGGCAGCGAAGGGCCCGCAGAGTTCCGCGGGGCTGCGGCAGAGCTGCGCGAGGGACGAGGGAGGGGCAGCGGGCGGGACGCGCACTCCGCGTCTCCGGGTTTTCTCCATCCCCCCGTTGTGGGACAGACAGCTGGCTTGGGGACAGGGCGGCGGCGCTCCCCGGGCTGCCAATAACCGCCTCCCCTTGGTCAGGTCCATGCCATTCAGAAAACGCCGAGAGGAGGGAAAAAGAGGGAGAATGAAAAAAAAATTGTACTAAAACCTCCCACAAAGACACAAAAAAACCCACCCTAAAACAGACCATAAATCCAAACAAAAAGCTCAAACCAACAACAACAACAACACAACTTCAACCTGTAGTGGCCAAATACGATTTACCTGTTGTGGCCGGAAAGGATGCTATCGCTCTTCCTTCTGGCGGGACTGTCTATCCTGGGAGATCCCCCGTCTCCTCCGGCGGCCTCTCTCTCTGTTCCCTAGAATGACACAAGCGTGTGTAACACAAAGAGACCCCCCACGCACACACTCCCCTGGGTTTGGGATCGGCGCTCGCAGCCGTGCCCGGGGCGCCCCCCTCCCCCCGCCATATAAGGCGCTTTGGGAAAGCTCCGCAGGACCCGCCAGTGCCAAGCGCTGTCCCTGCCGGTTTAGTCCTTAAGCACGGGGAAACCCTCCTTCTCCAGCAACACCCTAGTGGGTTTTTTGTGTTCTGTGGTGTTGGGGTTTTTTGGTTGTTGTTTTTTTCCCTGAGGGTATGCACTGAGGTTGATCTCAGCGACCCCCTCAGACATGCTGAGAAGAAGCCTCCCACCCAGCTGGGGCTCCTCGGGAACCTCCAGAGCCGCGGGAGCCCCAGCCCCGTGAGGCGAGATGAGGCGCTCAGCCGGAGTGCTCAGCTGCCCGCCGCCCGCACACTGCGGCCGGCCCCGTCTGTCTCCTGGTTGTAGGTTTCAGGCTGGATGGAGTCCTCCCTCACACGGACGTTTGATTTAAATCTGCCTCCGGGGAAATGCAAATAAATAACTTAATCGGGAGGAGGGGAAAAAAATTTAAAAGAACACCCAATCCTGAAGCTGACAGGAGTTACAGACACTAAATACATGTAGGGATGGGAGAAAGAGTAAAAGTAAATAAATCTCGGTTACCTAATTGAAAGGCAGAAGCGAGCCCTTTGTGTACACAGGGCTTCAAGGAGAGGAAAGCCAGAACACGGGGGGAACTCAGGGGCTCCTCTTGCCCCTGCTGGCGACGGGAGATTTACCTTTACCCGGCCGTCTCCTCTGGGAAAAAAAAAAAAAAAAAAAAAAAAAAAGCCCAGTAACAGGGGCGACAGGCTGAGCGGCACGGAGAGCTGCCCCCGCTGCGGGGAGTGAAGTTGGGGATTACCTCTGGCGGTGAGGAGGCTTGGGAGCGAGCCGCTCCTGCAGCACCAGTGGCAAACGGGCAACAAGGCTGGAAAGGTGTAAATAAAACACAATTAAAAGAAATAACACTTTTCGACGCCCCCTCCCATCTGCAAATAGTCTGTGCTGCTGCAGGAACGCAACGGGACTAACAAAGGAACACAGCTTTTTAGCGGGCTAAAAAAATGGTTTGACGGGGTTTCGCGTTTTGGATTTTTTTTTAAAACTAAGTGACTTTGCAAGGGTATTCGTACACGTTTCTGTGCCTAGAAGCCAAAGGATCAAATGGGGTCTCCAAAATAAGTTATATTTAATTATTTGGGGACAAATCTGATACTTTGTGATTTTGACCTAACATGAGAATGAACTGAAAACGAATCTCAAGAGAAGGCTTTTTGGTGTCTCATATATGCCCACAAGCTTTTCTCCCTACATTTATAATCATGCCCAATAATTCCCCAAATGTAGAGGATAATGCATCTTGGAACTGTGAACTTACTCACACTGCACTTGTTTGAAGAATTTAGGTCTTTTTTACTTGAGAAGGTGCGTAGTACCGAAGGACACTCTGGACACATGCTTTCAGACTGCAAATCAACCTTATTCTTTGTTCACCCACAGTAATTAATAACAACTGCGATTAACAACTTCAATTTAATGTCTTATAGTGCTCTCCACATGAAAGTGTACTGATGATCTACAGTATGCAGTTTTCAGTGTTACTACTATATGCAGAACAACTCTCAACCATTTCTTTTTTCAAATGTGACCTTTCAGGTACCCCTCTCCAGGATATCAAGAGGATACTTTCCCCACTGGTCCCAAACTCGTTTGCAACAATTCAGCCTCTCCACAAGTCAGCCTCTCACTGGACACTGATTCCGACATCATTTCCCCAAAAACCTTCTGTCTGATAACTCCAGAGAGAGTACAATCATTTCCATTCAGCTGTTTCAGTTAAGAAAAAAAAGCAGTCTGTTATAACAGATCTGTCCTAAAACTCAATTAATGTGCACATATATGCACATATCTAACAAATATCAGTACTTTTTCTAATACCTGTCCTGTACATTATGGATGCAGTCAGAAGTGTCTTAAAACTGGTCTGCAATATTCTTGATGTGCAGGTGCATATCTGGTTTTACCAGGAATGGAGAGATTGAAAAGGCCCTGTTTAGTGTCATCAACACTATTTAGTGTCATGCATACTCTGCTAATCAGACGGAGTAACTGCAGAAAAGCAATGGCCTCTCAGATTACTCCAGGCCATTGCATCTGTGACTGTAGAGTCTTAAGAAAAATAACTATCACATTCATCTACTGTCATAATTTCCTACTATCTCCATTTTCCAGCTCCAGATACAGTGTTCTGAAAATGCGGTTTTCATGTAGAAATACAAAGCTGATAAAATAATAATAAAAAAGGTAATTTAAATAAAAATGTAACCATTCATGAGGTGTGGAGCCAAAAATATTTAAGGTGACTGTTAAAAAAAACTGAAAAAATATTATTCTTACTCAATTTCTCAAATTCTCCCTTTTAAAATGAAAGTGTAAATTTAATTTACAGTTAACTTATAAAGTTTAGTTATGGAAATGTTATCAGATTATTTGCTGCACAGGCAACTGTAGACTCTGAGAGATCCCAACAGTGACTTTCAGTCCTCCTAAGGGAGCACAGCAGCAGTTGTTCAGTAATTAGCAACATTAATCAGGAGTCTACATCCTGCAGTTTAAAGCAGTGAACGGGGAAGGTAAACACATATAAATCCTTATGTCTTAGAGAGAAATCTTGCATTATGACTCTGTTGTCAATATGGAAAGTTTCCACACTAGCCCTAGCACTAGGGGAAACAGTGGCTGAAACACTGATTGGTGTGGGTGAGAATTAACTCTTTAGGCAACTGAAAAGGGCAAGATCAGCAGAATGCTCACAGGAGAAATTTCATGCCTCAGGAAAAAGTCAAGAGAGAAGTGACTACTTGTAGGCAATTGTAGTGTCAGTCTGGCTATGCAAAATACTTAGATTTCTCTCCCATTTTTCTGAGAGCCAGTCAGATTGGCCTCAAGTGGTCCCAGGTGGTCCCTTACTGCTTTGTGTTGGTGAATCTGGACACAGGGCACTACGGGAGGTTTCCCAAAGTCTCATGCAAGGTCAGGAGTGGTTTTTACTGCCTATTTCTCCAAGAAACCTGCTGCAGTGATCTGATCTACTTTCTCACCTTCTGGGATGCTACTGTTGTGATTTCTCCTCTCGCATTTGTTCTACTGAAATACATAAAGAAAGACAGATGAAAATTTGAGAATAAGCATGAAAGCCATTTTAATGGCTGGACACTCATTTTTCTCATCTTCCTGAAGTCAGAAAACCTCTTGATTTGATACAGCACTTATTACCTAGATACTAGAGGGCTGATTCCTAAGATGGCTACATAAGAATTTACAAAACAAAAAGACACAGCCCTGCCCTCCCTGTTTCCACTGTTCCGTGGGTATTTTTTGGTCATCTAACTGCATCCCCACTCCGGACTCTTTCTTTCTGCTCCAAAGGGCAGACACTGAAATATCTTAGCCAGGGAAACTGAGACCGAAGCTCATTACCTGACGTATTATTGCTGAGAAACCCAGAGGTAGCTATTTCATGTTGCAGTATGGAAATTGAAAAAAACAGAGCACTATGAAGTGGGGCTCATCAGACAAAGACTGAGGTGCTCTGCGAGGGGTGTGGAGCTGTCTGAAGTCTCAGGCAGCATCAACAGCACCTGGAGAAGCAATCATGGCCCTACTTTTGGAAAGAAAAGGCAGAGTGCCAGGTGGCAGCCAACCAGAGGAGCCGAGGTCTAAACAAAAACCTTATAGTAAACCAAATCAAACTACCACCACCAACAACAACAAAAAGGGGAAAAAAAATCCTAAACTCTAAACAGGGAAGTAGTCTTTTGAGGTAACACATATTTCATTGAGAGGCATTAAAAAAATAAGTTGCCTATGGTGTCTCCTGCTTTTCTAAAGGGCATGTTTTCTCAGATACCTGCACCAAAAATATCACAAAACATTACCTAGCTTATTTGTGATTCAGAAAGCCACTAAGGGGGGGAAAAAAAAAAGCTTTCTTCAAGGGAAGTTTGATGTGCTATTTAGCCTGCTCTGTCATTTTTCTTGTCTCTCTTCATAATCCCTATGTAATCCAGAAACGGCCAGTAAAAAAGAGAGACCCTCTGCTTGTTTAATTACTTCCTGAAAATTTGAAAACTGCTACTTCAGTCTCATTGGATAATCTACTTTTAAATTACCTAGTCTTTCAAAGACAACATAATTATTTGAGTACATTTACTTCCCTAGCTATACATCATGCCTATCAAAATTAAATGCTTCCAACATACCATTGCACCATTTCAACATTTTGCTTCTGTAATACATTTAACAGTAAATTGATGCTATACTTCTTTTTTTAAAAAAATTCTTACCTTTAGGAGTAAAGCACAGTAGAAGTGGATCTTTTTTTTTTGTTTTTTGATGAGGGAGTAAAATTATGTAAAGAAAGATAGAGACTTATAGAATGCAAAGCTTGGTGGCAATATTTGTAGTATTTAAGAGTTCTTTTTTTCCTGCTTAAGAAAAAGACTATTTCATTAGTTCAACTAATTTCTGAACAAAATATTTACTCAGGCATAACTTAATGAGTTTTCATTTTTTTCTACATATAACCTACATAAGATCAATGTTATCTCGAAAGAATTCGTATGATTTTCCTCTGAAATTTTTTAAGACATTTTTCCAATACAATAAAAGGATGTACAGAAATTAAGAATAAACAGTCCAGTGTACTCATTTAGCAGACTATTCCACTGCCATTTTAACTGGTGAATATGTAAATTTTTAGAAATACTGTTTTTCTCTGATCCATATGATTATTTCTGCTTCTATATCAGAAAACCAAAAAAGGTCTTAACAACACGTATTGATTCATCATCAAAATATGCAGTAAGCACGTATTCAGGGTGCGATCACTGTGTTTTTCAAAGCTGAAAGACTATCCCACACAGTACTAGGATTTCTCCTGTAGAGAAACAGGAAGTGAAAAGCAGACACAAAACCAGACCGCTCTCCCAGATATTAGCATTGCTTTTGAGCATTCCTCTCTCAGGATATGCTGAATTTGAGGTTGGTGGGTTTTTTGTTTGTTTGTAGTGACACGTGTCAATAAGCCCTCTTTTCAAAAGAGAGCAGTTATAATTGCAGGAATACATGCAGACTCTCATGGTGGGGCCTATTGGTATATGCACCACATGTGCGTGCATGCATGCAAGCCAGAAGACTGTCTACGGCACATGTGCAGGTCAATCCAACATGAGCAAAACCAAAAGCAAAGGAGGTAAAGAAACAGCACATAAAAAAAAAGGAAAAAGAAAGAACCCCCCCTTGCTTCTAAATCATCACAAAGACTGCAATATCCTGTTATCTGTTGTAGTAAATTCATATACAAAAATAAAGAAACAAATGTTACCCTTCTGTGAAGGAAGATAATAAAAGACTGATTCTTTAAAAAGGAAAAAAAAAAACACCACAAACAGAGGAGAGAAAAAATGTGTTGTTTTAAGCTACTCAAGAAAAGCACAGGCTGACATAACATTTAAGCTGCCCAAATTTCTTCATATTGTCTCTTACTGTTGTCTTACGGAGCAAACAGTATAGATATGAGATAAAAAACAAGTAAAAGCCATTTGATATCTGGTTGCCACAAACCTGTTTCTAAATCATGCCTTTGACCTAGTGGAGGCAAGCTTTCTACACTGATTTGCATTTATTTGTTCCTACTACAGAGCTAAGAAGGACTAAAAAGCACCAACTGAATATGCTTTTTGAAGAGCTGATAGCAAATGCATTTTACCCCAAAGAAAGAATACCATTCACCAAGGATTAGTGTTGATTTAAAAGATCTATGCAGAATGCCTCCTTAATTCCATTATTATGGTTACCTAATGGTAATTAGGTATATGTAAGGAAGGCAAAAGTGTCAAGTTGTAACATTAAATGATGAGAAAACAACACAACCACTTCAGAAACCTAGAGTTTTTAGTTTAATGTCAAGGAATTAAAATCAGTTAGTTACCTGTTTTTAAAATTCTCTTTTCTGATTTCATTGATTTGCCAACTCAAGTTTCATCCTCTCTCGTACACTACTCTTACATGTTCAGGAAATATTAAAAAATTACAAATCTTGTTAAAACATATGAAACTTTTGCAGAAATACCATATAAATAAGCCATAGAATGCATAAAAAAAATCTTCCTCCTTTCCCTACTACAGGATCACGGCAAAACATGTGCAAAGTAAAAACTGATACATGAGAAAATATTTAACTGCTATCTACTGAACTCACATAAATAAGCTTGACTCCAGGGATATATGCAAGACCTGGAAAGAATGACAGTAATCAACTACACAGAGGTGACTAAATTTTGAAAGTTAAAGCTGCAGAACAAAATCGTTAGAGATATATGCCCACGATTGGACCCTCAGGATCTTATTTAGCCCCCTAATGAACTAATTTCCACTAATATTAGTGGAAAGTGTCCCGCACTTCTGAAAATTGCAATACTTATTAAACTACCTAAATAAGGTGCTTGACTAGGCAGAAGGCACAATAAATGGAGAAAGTAACCCCCCATATCCTGATACTTGGCGCACACACTTTCAGTGTACTTGGTCTGCTACTGTGAATACTTGATGCTATTATTTCTGTGGGTAGCCCCATAACAGTTTTCATTCTTCTGTGGTGTTCAGTGGCATACACAGATTCTCTCTGTTTGCAAGACTTTTATTATTATTGCTTCATTTTAATGTGTAGATCAACCTAAGTTGATACATTAGAAACCTAAACGAAACATGATAGCTTATTTGGATTCAGTTGACTTTGATTGTGGTTAGTTGATTCTGAGTAATCAGCAGCAGCCTTAGAAAATAAAGACACTTGAAATTTCTGTAAAAATTTAAATTATTTTATTTGTTTATTTAAAAGAATATTCCATAATAGCTTTTACTGACTATCCCATATTAGCTTAATATCTAAGGTCAGAACAGTCACAACAGAATTAAATCACTGTTCTGAATGGAGTCATGCTCATACAGTGATTTATAAAAATGGATTAGATCTTAAAAATCAATCATTGTAAATGAAAGAATTCCAGGAAACATCCCACCCGGAATTAGTATCTAATTAAGTTCAACAATCTCAAAAGGAAAGAAAAAACTTTAGTTACTTATGCACATGTATCCATCCTTTCCAACTTTTCTTATATAGAACCTCTTATATAGTAGCTGCCAATCAAGAGCTATATTTTTGCTTCAGTCCCAACTTTCGGATTCGTGTTGCACTGTATGTCCACTTAAAATAGTAATTAACCACTTCTAAACTTCTGATCCACCTTAAAAAGCTTGTACTAGAATCAATTTTCATATAGAATTTTGACCCAGAAGTTCCCAAAAATACCTGAAAAAAGTTGTTCTGATAGCAGTTTACAGTATAAATAAATAAATAAAAATATTTTAAAATCGGCATTTCCTTTCTCTGTCTTGGTTTTTATATGACCTTGATTTTTTCTTTAAGTCTTAGAATGCTATTTCCTATCGTCAAACCACATTTCTCTAATCGGATATTGCAGAGCTGCTACACAATACCTGCGTTCCTGTCATACAGATAGTTTTCTCAGTTTGAAATTTGTCCTTGCTACGTGCATACTCCTTGGGGCAAGGCCCAGGGGTGAATCTTCACTTCAGTGAAGTATCTTTCCCAGTTGATCACAATGGAATCATCATTTTGTAAAGAAAGTATATTTGCAAGACATATAAAGCTCCTCTAGAGGTAGAGTGAAATGAAAGTGGAAACAACTCGGTAACTGTAGTCAGATAACTATGTCTTTATCCTTAGAAAAATAAAATAAATAACTAAATAACTAAATAAAATAAAATAAAATAACTTTATAAGTAAATGTAATAAGCTCTATCCAATGATGGGTAATTTCTTGACAATCTGCAATAAAAAGACCAAGAGTTTCCTCTTCCCCTTAAGGGATTTCTTTTCACTTATTTATTTTTGACTTTGAAAAAGGGTAAGAATTATTTCTTTGAACAACTGGCTGCAGATTAAAATTAACACTGTACGTTTCAATTATTATCAATTCATCAGGGAGCCAAAAGAATTGGTATCTTTTTAATTAAAATATTTTTATCAGATAACCTAAGCCTCCAAAGCCATATATTTGAATTTAATTAAAAAAAAATTCTGGTTGTGATCATTGTTCAGAATTAATATACCAAATAAAATATGGGAAGAAAGGAGGTAAAGGGAGGTTATATAGTGTTACCTGATAAAAGGAGACAGTAATATTTAAAATGAGGTAAGTGTTACGCCGATTTATGATGTATTTTATCTTCTAGAGAAACCCTAGTTTATCGTAGTGTCGTTCAGTTTGAAACGTCAGCTGTATATCTTTCTGCTTTTGAATGTAACTCTAGGTTGAAAGGAAAAGGTTTGCAGTGACCTTAAGTATAAGTAGATCAAAAGCTTGGCATTTTTTCTGGGATAATTCACTTTGATATTGAAATGTTTTTGTTGTCATAAATACATAAATATTGTAAATATTTTATAAATATATTGAAATAATATTAATTAATAACACTTAACATGCCTCTCATCTTCATGGTGCTGTACAAACATCTGTTAATCAAAAAGGATGAAAACATTCCTTTTGTTTTTGTCCCCACTCAAATTACCCTGTAAACATCCTCATCCCTAAACCAAGATTCATATTTTTTCTTTGTTTTGAAAACAAAACATCTTAATTCACATCTGCTTTCCTTTGTATCCATAACACACCTGTATCAGGAGTTTTGCCAGTACACCAAAAAAAGTGTTTTAGTTTGTAAGATAGCAGGGCAAAGCAAATCAGCCTCTAAATCACACACTTAGTCTAATCCCTCAAAAGCAACGCAGCAGCCCAGAGCCAGACTAATGTGTGTTACAGCTAGAGCACACAGCAGGGCGAGCAGAGGTGGCACTTGGCTTCAACTGCGTGTTGTGCACAGGATGAAAATGCTTTGGCTTTTAAGGGTGGTATTGAATGTTGTATTCATTACATTTTTTAAACTAAAATCATAAGCCAACCAGGATTCAAGAGTTGTTGTGATTGAAGGAATAAAGATGTCACCAACTTGCAGATGAGCAGGATTTAATTTCTCTCAAGGTAGCATTTTCTCCCTCCTGCTGACTTCCAAATATCAAAGAAGCAGTGAAATGTCACTTCTTGGTAAACACTCTCTAAATATGCTGTTGGTTCTCAGCTCCTAGAATTATGCCAGTGGACCATTTACCATTCAAAATCACAACAATCATGGATTTCTGGTCCTAATGCTTGAGGGCATTTATCCATCCCATTTCTGTGTGTGCACCCATATATCCAATGGAGAATACATTTCAATTTTTTTTTCATAGACTTAGTAGTATACACACACTTTAAAGCATTTAACGGAAGGAAAAAAAGTTATGATCTTCTCTTGCAGTGTCAGTGGGTTATTTTACTCTGCGTAGGCTGAGCCAGTCCCCCTGAGCACCATTGTTTATTTCCATTTACAGCAATTTGTACGATAATGCATAGTATAGTCTAAGGATTATAGCAAACTGACACAATTGTCATCACGAATTATTAAAATAGTGCCAGCCTGAAGTCCCGTGACCTTCCACTTTTCATCTTTAGAAAACAACTTTTGGTCTAGGTTACAGTATATTTATTCATTATGCTGTTCATTTTTTGGATCTCATAGCTTGTTCCCAGAGTAAATGGGGTAATAACTATTGTAATCTATAAACCATTACCATATTTGCCTCATGAGACTTCAGTGTCTAGGCTGTACACTTTAGTGTTAACATCTTGGATGTAACTACAAGAAAACAAATCATGACTAAATCAGAAAGATTTGTTTTATTTTTAGTCTTAAAAAAAAAAAAAAAGCCAAATTCTTCCAATTAAGGAAAAGAAGAAACTTACATAAATCTTCCAGGGACCTCAGCTCACAATTTAAGCTCATTATGGCAGAAAAGGAATTAATAACTGTTGAGCACTCAGATGCATTCTGGGGATTTAAATTAGCATAATTTAGACATGTAAGACAGTAGGATTTTATTTATTGCATATACAATCACTTAGCTTCTCATTACATCAACCTGCTGGATCCATTGGGCCCATTCCAAATCAGACAAAAGCAAAGGGAGAGTCTCCTATTGGCTTAAGGTGTTTTGGGTTTGGCTTATTGAAGAAAACAGGTCTTGAAGACCTTTTCAGACTTTGTCTCAGGCAGATCCAGACACATTGGGAATTTTGAACAAAGTTTAAGCGCCACTTAAGGCTTTAATTTTTTTCTGTTAGTCTTCCACTGAATGGCTTTCAGATTATCATCTGAATCATTTATGCACACACCTAGACAGATGCACATACATACACAAAGATGTAGAGCATGAAGACTTACTTAGAAAATTAAGTGTATGCTTTTCTGATTCCCTTTTATGACCCTGAAAAGGAAAAAAATATTTGCTTTCTTTCAAGTCTCAGGACAAAAAAGATTCTTCAGAGACCCAAATCAGAGCAATGACCGAATTCATGACTGAACTGACAATGAAATGGAAGTATGTAGGTATCCCTTGAGTCTTCCTTCAGTGGTTACATGTTAAAGAAGCATCTGTTTGTCTGCTGTTTGTTAAGTTTCTATCGAGCTAGAAAATCCATAGAAATTTGTAATATTTGATGTTGCACTAGCAACAAGTTATGGCTTATTAAAATATTAAGAAAACAGAGCAACTATAGAACATGTATTTGTACAGGAGCCCAGTTACTGTATCTTTCCCTCTTTTGTATTTTTTCAGGGAGAAACATTATGCTTTTCTGAAACATTGTACTGCTCTGATGAAGAAAGAGAACAAATACGTTTTCAGTCAGCTTAGCAAGCTGACTCTGGAGTGTTGGCAGCTGAGGTATATGGGAAGGAAGTTTGCAGACAAGCCCCTCTTTTGCCAACAGGAGTTGGGAGTAAGACAAACATGCAGGCCAACTTGATCCTTAGTAATTGTCAGGGTATACAAATTATAAGGCACTCCAGCATGCACACACCACTAAAAGACACCATGAATCACCAGGGACAGGGTTAATTTACCCCTGCACAAATCTGAAGGGAGAGTTTTGATCTCTCTTTTACATTTTGCCATAGTGCACACTTTCTGTCATGTTTTTTTACTATTCATTTATTCATAGCAGCCCCAAACCAAACAAAGCACAAGCCTCACACATTTAGTACTATGCTAGCTGTCATTTATCACCTGTGCTTTACAAAAGGTGAACCTGAAAACACAGAGAGTCTGCCATTTACCACAGTCAAAGGAGCAAGTAGGAGACCTAAAAATAAAACTTCTTCTCAAGGCAGCTTCTCGGGCTCTAGGTATAGATCTGTGTTTTCCCAGTCACATATTGTGCCCTTAGAATCTGAGGGCAGAAAAGAACCTTCTTCATTTAAATCCATTGCAATTCCAAGAAAGAGAATCTTTGACTTGTTTGCTGTGCTTTCTTTGACATACTGCCTTCAGGGCAGTGTTCAAAATGACCTTACATAACAGTTTACATTCATAATCCATCACTGCACGGGGAAATCAAAACAACAGACTCTTTCCCGCTTCATTATGAAGAGCTGCTCTTGTTCTATGTTGTGTCCTTGGGAAAGAAGCAGTAATGAAGTCAGTTTAGAACTACGAAAAACACAGAACACCCCCGCCTCCAGAAAACCCCTTGACAATGTGCATTTGCAAATTAGTTGCATCTTGGCAATGCGCATTTACAAAACGCAAAAATCAAGTGGCTTAAAAATTGATAAAACAATTTTTCTCCAATACTCAAAGGCCTTTTAATACTTGATTATCAGGTGACAAATCTAGCTGAAGTGTCTCAAATCACATTTAGAACATATTAAATATTGATATATGCACACATTATGCCTTTTTTTATTTGTCAAAGTTACTTTTTTTTTTTCATCAAAGACTGCATTTAGAACAGATTTCTTTTCCTTCCAATTTCTTTCTTCATCTATCAATATAATACTCCAGGATCTTGCAAAATAATGTTATTACTTACCAGAACAGGAGAAATCTCACCATCTCTTAACTTGAGGCTGACAATGAAAGCCTTCCTCATCCTACTCCCATCAGTCCAATAAAAAAAACCCCATTGTTACCTCACAAAGTCAGTGATTTAACGAACATGACACAGCAGGTTTAGAGATAAGAAGACAACTAATTGATAAAAACCTTGTGTTTTGAAGTATTCTTACTATCACCAAATCTAAAATGGTTTTGCTAAATGGCTCCCCTTCTTTGGTAAGAGAAACAAGGATGGGAGCTTTACAATAACCTTCAGTGCTTCTTGATAAATAGCAAAAAAAGCTCAGTGGAAATGTTTAACTTCTCTATGATTAAAAAACAAACCTTTAATGTAGTTTTTGTTTACTGTGTCATAAGTGCAGCATTGGAAGTTGTTGCCAAAGAATCATTGGAACAGGCATCACTAAAGCAGTGTCAGCCAGCCAAGTCTTTGAAAATGATTCAGTTCCTCTAGTCTTATGACTAAAATAATATCCAGTGGCTCCAGCTCGAAGCCTGGTTAATACATCTGTCCAGAACACATAATTACTCGGTCATAACATTCCCCCGGCTACCAGCCAACAAACCAATCAGCATTTCTTCCTAACTCACTAGAATTTTTGCTGTGTCAAACTGTTTGATCTCTAGGTAGTAAAAATGCGAAAAATGGAAGGACACTGCACTAGAAGGTTTTAATTTAACATAGTTTCTCATGGAAATTAAATCTGAAGAGAAACATGTTTTTGTTGACATTGCCGAAGTTCAGATTTTCGTTCTGCTTCAGGAATGATATTGACATATTTATCTTGCAGCTTTTTTCTTATCTCTTCGCCAGCTAAGATTCTGCAAAGTAATCTCACTTTCATTAATTACTTTCATGAAAAAAACTCATGTTTATGAGAAAGTAAAAATGATACCAGTAAATTTAACAGGCCACACTATGTGTGTGACTATCAAGGAGTATACTGTGTACACTGTGCATGGAAATGAAACTGAAAGAGGTGAAACACAGTCTGGATTTACACAGATATTGCTATCCACAGTTCTCTAAGTTTTATTTGTACACCCATATATTTAATTTTCTCAGGATAAATTTTGAAAACTTTGATACAAATCCTGAGGCACTGCGTAACTATAAAAGCTTTCTATTGACTTCACCAGGGTACAGAATCAAGACAACAGTAGTGTTATACTTACTTACCATATCATGTGCCAAAACCATATGCAGGAAAGCACTTCGTGCACATTTCAGAGTAATTCAACCTTTTCTCTATGCAAATATGGTATTTCTAAAGTGACAAAATGAATTGCTAAATTTTCTGTAGGGAAGAACTTAAGCATCACTCTCAAAAGTGCAACCTCAAAGAAACCGCATGATTTTCAAGTTCATAGTATATTAGTTGGCTCAAGTGCTGTAGTTTTACGCAGTATCCTCTTTTGCAATGTCTCATGGCCAACATCTAGAATTAAGGCACTACAAGAATACAAATAAAGAACAACACACCTCCCCTGTGCATATGGACTATTAATCATTTATTCTGGTAAATAGGAAACAAACAGTTTCCCTAATTTCCTTTACAAGATTTCACAAGAGTCACACCAGATATAGTAACATATGTTTAGAGTAGTATGTGGGAGTTGACAGTAAGGTCCCCCTGTTCATCTGAAAGGGAAGACTAGAAGAAAGATGTAGCTCTCATCTGAATTCTGTGTATAGGTTTTCCCTTCCTAGGTCACAGAAGTAAGAGGGATTGGGAGGATCCTTCTTTCAAAAGAAGCTAGAATGTGGTTGGAGTTGGTTTTCAGAGACACTCAGATGCTTTCCTGATTCAGGCTTTGCCGTTTATTTCCTATTAGTATCAAATGTCTCAGATTCAGTATCTAGTCTGTGCAAAAGTGGAATTTAAAGGACCCAAACAGTATATTATGAGTTTCTGGTCTAGTACAATACAAGGATAGTTAAATATTTCAAAGGTCTATACATTTGTTCAATGAGTGTTAATAGTAGTATCATACATTTCAACATTAACAAATATTTTATGCATTTAGATGCAGATAATCTCTAACAGAACTGCAAAATGATTAATTATAACCAAAGGATGCCAAGGAATGATGGAGTTCTTATCATGTGCATCAGCTTCTACTTGAAATCACCCTTCCTTTCCTGAATCTAAATATTCAAACTATTATAGGTAAAAGCAAAGCCAACTCTTCACAACACTTTGTACAAAATGAGTAAACGCTGTATACCTAACAAATACAGAGGATACCTAACAAACACAAAGGCTGGTGGCTTCTTTGGAAATGCCAGAATAATATTGCCTGAAGTCATGTGATCTACCTACATTAGTTGCCTCTTCATGCAAGAGCACTTTTATGCAGCTTTAGTTCTATGATCCTGCATTAGATTTGCAACAGAATTCCTATATTATTTGATGAAATCATAATACTGCATTTTTTTGTCTTCTGCATTGATTGTATGCTTAAGCATTAGACAGAGGCAGGTTTTCCAGCCCAGTTTTGAATGCAAAGCTATGAATTTCATGTTTTTATACCCAATTTCACCTGCCTCACTCACATCCAGCTTAATGGAGTACTTTGCAGATTTATTTAGACCTTACTATTAATAATTATGAAGTCTTTTTTGCTGATCCATACCTGAGTTACAGGCAGTTACCTGCATGTCCAGCAACAGTTCAAATAAAAGGATAGGAAACATTTTTCCAGTGACCCCACCCATCAGTAAAATTCATTTTTGACAGCTACAGGTATACGCTCCAGAAACCCAAACATGTCTGTTCTTGGGGCATGACAAATTAATCCTTGCTGTTTTGCTATCCTGCAGACAAGATACTTTCCACCTGAAGCTCATTACCTCAAATCATCTATAATTCTTCAGTTTTAAAATACACATAAACCCTCTCAGACTCCTTGTTACAACAAAAAATGTTGTTTGTGTGTTGTATTTTATTAATTTAACTTATCCAGAAGGGATTTGTCTGATCAGATTTAAATACTTGTTATGTGTTCACAGTTACATTTGCATCAAAAGCTGTTGTCTGGTTATCTTTTACACTGAATAAAAGAAATAGATATTATAGGGCATGACTTCAAGGATCTATGTCTCTATTGTCTAAAAAAGTTAGGTACAGGTTTAGTGTTCAGACAAATCTCAAATAACTGTTTACAGTGTCTGCTATTTTTCAGTTACTTTCACTGAATGATCAGAAATGGACATACACATGTTGAATCTGAAGGCCACACCGGCTTCTGGGTTTATAACAGAAAAAAGAGTAGATTAATAAATATTCTACATTGAAACAGATCAACTGAATTCTTTTGCAGTTCAAACCTGATGCCTGGATGTTCTCACTAAGTCACTGGCCATGTTAATTTTCAATTATTTTGCATAAAGAATTGTTTATACAGTTATAGCTAGCCAGAACTTAATAGCATGATATGGATATGTTCACTGGTTGGTTAAATGAGATGTCTTAGTAAAGTACTATCAGCAGAAAAGCAAATACTGGAACTCATTAGAGCCACAGGGCCGCTGTTTTAAAAGTACATATTGGCCTGCAACAACAGCTGCATAGAATTAAGTCTGTATTTCAGCAGGACCATGAGAACAGGTAGTTGCTGCAGTAGCAACAAAGTATTTCCCAGTCAATTCATGCACAAACTGAAACTATTCACTCATTAGTATTCTTAAGTGAACATAAAAGCCATGAAGCCTACCCATAGAAAGACCACAGTGAAATCTGAAGGGGAATATTTAAACACCGGGTGCTTGAGCAGAGTCGCCTGTTAATTTGGTTTATTTTTTGAAATAAAATTGTAGCCCAAAACTGACCAAAGAGGATTCAAGTGAAGTTTTTTTTCCAGTCTGGTTCTGCACAGTGGCACATCTGGAGAGAGGCTGCTGTGCACTCTTGATTCAGAGTATCTATCAGGGTTTTTTGTTCTGGTTGTTTCCTCTGCTCCTTATTTTAAAGATTGTTGAAGTTAAACACTTTCTTACAAATCCAGGAGGGATTTTTTTGTCTCATTCCTTTCTTAAATAAACCCCACGTGACTCAATTTGAATTCTTGAGGTCTGTACAAAGAGGATAGCATATGAGCAGACAGTACAGATCTCATGTTAAAAGCTAATACTAATTAAATTAAAAAGCTAATACCCCCCGTTTCCTACTTTCCAGGGAGTTGGTACACTCGGCAGTATTTTCTATTTCCTGCTCTTCCTCTCCCAAAGAGCCATATTTCAAATCCAAAGAACGTATTTCAACCATCATTTGTTCCTGTGTCCTCTGGATTTTCTAGTCCTTGATCTTCTTATTTGCTTTGCTGGTACTAGGAAAACACATAAGCGGCATAATAAAATGTTACTAAAATATTTATGAGTTGAAGAGAACTCAACCAAACAACATTCTGAAAAAGGGCATCAAGTACCACTTCAGCATGTCACTGAAAGAAGTGGAAAGGCTAACAAGTTGTCCTAATTTATTCCAAAAGTAAATTTAGTACAGACATGAAAGAAAGCATTAAGCCTTATAGTCAAAAGATCTATATACTTAAGATTTTATGTACCAAAGTAACAGTCCCTCCTCTGATTCTCATAGGTATCCCATAAATATGCCTTGGTCACATTTACATGGATGATAGCTAGATACTATTTTTTCCCTGAAATTGTTATTGCTCCTCTCAGTAACACAAAATTCTGATACATCCAACCTTGCCAAAACATCAGCTAAACATAGGCCCTGAGGTATCTGTTACCCTCTCCACCAGCAGTGGGGAGAGGCATCTGGAACACAATTTTGCCTCTGGAGATTTCTATCAGTTGTGAGCCTCAAAGTTAAGGTAACATTGTCTCAACTAAGGTTACTTCAAATGAAGGACTTAATTTCCACCTTCACGGGGCAGTGAGGTGCATCCAGACTGACATCTCACAGGACTCTTTGCTGAGGCATGACAACCACAATAATCTCTGATGTGTGGTGCTCTCTTTCCTCTGCTGCCACTCTTTCCAAAGACAATATTTATCCTTCTACTAAGAAATGAACATGAAAGCTAGCGTGTGATCAAATGTACAGTATGATGCAAACCACATCATGTCATGACAAAAACAGCCAACAGACAGCATGCCAGTGATGATATCATTTGTAGACAACAGTTAATTTGAAAACTGGAAGGGAGAAGCCAATATTTCTAGTGTGATGTGATTTTGTACTGAAAGGCCCTCACAAATGCGCACATGCACAGGAATGGAATTAAAAACACTTAGTTTTGGGACTGAACACTAGAAAATGTACAGTTGGGAACAACTTTGCATTGGGCAGTAGACAAGATAACTGGCTTTATTTTTTAACTTGCTATTGAACATGTATTTACATTTCCTTATATTTGCAGGCTTAAGCAGCAAGCTGGATACTAACAGAGTGCTTTTGTTCTCCCAGAATATGCATCTTTTCTAAACCATTTATCATGGTTTGCACTGGTAAAAAAAAAAATCTTAAATTATTATTAAATATACCTTTGACTGAATCCAGGCTACAATGTAACGAGCAACTATGCATTTTGGATGAACTCTAAAGAGCTTCTTATAGTTATATTCCTTCACAAAGACAATCCACTGGATTTCAGAGAGTATACTTATATTGCAGTCTGTGTATATAGATGCTGTATATATTACCACTTCGTTAAAATAACAAGAAGAAACATGAAAAAATATAAAGAATAAAGATGAAAGACATAACTGCTTAGTTTGGAAATTAAACATAAATTAAGGTGGAACAAATTCTCATTATTTACTTAGGGCCTGTTCTAAAGCTCTTTAAAGTCAGTGGAAAGAACATCAACTGTGCAAGGATTTAAAATGTAACACTAGAGCTGGATGCTTTGAAAAAATGTTTGGGAAAGAAGTACACAAAAAAAAGGCCTACTTAAAAGTGAGGAGGGAAAGGGCTTCCTGGATTATCTTATACCATTTTTACCTGTGGGACAGTCTTGATCTCAGTTGTGCATTGCTTTATTTCATCTGCGCAAGAATGAAGCTTACTGAAAGTTTGTGGCACTGGATCAAGTGTAAGAAAGGGTTAGAACAGGAAATAAAATACCTTGCGTAATATTCACCAGTGTTGTAATTACAGGAGGACACCTGAAAGCAGCTATATATTCTTCCACTGTATTTAGTGCTGGTGAGGCCACACCTTGAGTACTGTGTCCAGTTCTGGGCCCCTCAGTTCAGGAAGGATATTGAGGTGCTGGAGCAGGTCTAGAGGAGAGCAACAAGGCTGGGGAAGGAACTCGAGCACAAGTCCTGTGAGGAGAGGCTGAGGGAGCTGGGGCTCTTTAGCCTGGAGAAGAGAAGGCTCAGGGGAGACCTCATCACTCTCTACGACTACCTGAAAGGAGGTTGTAGCCAGGTGGGGGTTGGTCTCTTGTCCCAGGCAACCAGCAGTAGGACAAGAGGGCACGGTCTTAAGCTGTGCCGGGGAGATTTAGGTTGGATATTAGGAAGAAATTCTTTACAGAGAGGGTAATCAGGCATTGGAATGGGCTGCCCGGGGAAGTGGTGGATTCACCATCCCTGGAGGTTTTTAAGCTGAGACTGGATGTGGCACTTAGTGCCATGGTCTAGTAACCATGGTGGTGTTGGATCAAGGGTTGGACTTGATGATCTCAGAGGTCTTTTCCAACCCAGATGATTCTATGATGCTATGATTCTATGTCTGTGATCTCTGCTGAGGTAGAGGCACTGTCTGAGCCCATTCTGGAGCTCAGAACAGCAACCTATGTACCACAGATTTGGGAGCACACTGGTACACCATGTGTGTCTTGAGGCCCACGCTGCTGAAACCTGTGAAGATCAAAGAAATTAACAACCAGAAAAAAAATCACCACTTCTCAGGATTTACAGATTTCTGTCCAGCACTGTCTAACATTTCCACTGATAATAAACAGTGTATCCAAAGTATAGGATGAGACCTTTGAGATGGTAAGGTTTTTCTTGCCAATGAAATTTGGATTTTTTTCTCTTTTGTTTTTATATTTGTCTCTGTCTTTTTGCTCTTATGTTTGTCCTTCAGGAGTTTTGAATTAAAAGTTTCTCTCTACAAGTGAGCCCATCGATTATTCAGACTGGATATTAAGTTATCATTAAATTTAGCACACCACAAGGTTGAAGTTCAGATACTACTTCTTGAGCACAGACACTATGTGGCACTTACACAGAACATTCCTACAGTCATTTTATTATATTGGACAGCATAGAGCTTTCCATTTGAGATACAGGAGAGAGAAAATCTGAGTTGAAAGTATGAACATAAGTCTCCAAGAACGCACAAAATTATAGGATGGCGACAGCTTTTCATATGCGTTTTCCTGTCCCACAAGAGTGTGAAAGTCAGTGTTGGATAGTTGTTACAAAAATTCCCTTAAAGTTTTCTTCTCATTCACTATTATATTATTTTCTCCAGGACTATTGCAGTCCATAACAATCAAACTAATAGAACTTAGAGTTCATTGAGACTTGGTATAGTAGGTAGCCTCAGTCCTGTCTTTCCATCAACAGAAAGTATAATAAAAATAATAGTAGAGAAACCATTATTTGAAAAAGCCTAGGTCAGTGCAATTGACAGAGAATCGCAGAATTAAATCATTAATAAAACATACTTTATTTTATAAAATTTTGATACTGGACTTTTCTTGCTCTGTTTTGATTGTAAGTCATCCAAGGAAAGAATGAAGAAGGAATTTAGTGTTTGCTTGTAAAAGCACTGGAAATAGAAACCTGAGCCAACTGAAATCTTACAGTAAAAAAATTTACTCACTACCACATTGCTACTGTTTAATTGTTTATTACTTTGAAAATGTAGTCCCAATAGTAACATTAAAATCTGGTTCTAGGCCAACGCAGGCACATAAGGTAGAGCTGGAAAAGATCCAGTTAGTTTACGGCATTACATTTTGCAGTGTCAAAGCAGCAAAAGTTTACTTTTGGTTCAAAGACATCATAATATCTTGTTTCAATTAAATGCTGAAAACATAAACAGACAGATAATTCTTTCTCCTTTTTTTATGTTTAGACTCATCATAGTGGAAATAGCTTGCAATATATGGATAAAACTAGACAGATATAGTGATATTATTCTGGGAAATAAAGCTCTTTAAGAACCTATGTCTACCCTGGTGAGCCAGTTGAGAAGTTCATCTGCTTAAACTTCGGTGACAAAATTTGAAGAAAAGCTTCCAAAAAGATAAGTCAGCAATGCAAAACAGGTGTGGGGAAACTTCTGCTTTCACATAAAGAGCAATTTTCACAGGAAATGTAGGCTGTTCAGCTGCCAATTCTATTTATGGCATCTTCAGGTTTCTCCCCTCTCCATTCGTACTAAAAGTACCCAGATTAGAATTTGGATGCCCAAATCAACTCCATACCTTTTTGGAATGTAGTAAAGCAGTCTCCTAGGAGACAGCTGTGACTTTTCTTTCAGATCTTGATCTAGTTACTATAACTCTAGTTACACACAGAATCTCTTCCCTGGACTTACTGGACACATTGTTCCTGATACAGACCAGGATGCCATTGGCCTTCTTGGCCACCTGGGCACACTACTGGCTCATGTTCAGCTTCCTGTCAATCCAAACTCCCAGGTTCTTTTCTGCCTGGCTACTCTCAAGCCACTCTGTGCCCAGCCTGATATGGCCTATCAAGTGTTGCAACATCTGCTGAGTGCAAGATGTTTATTGTCACTTTAAAGTAAAAATAATTTTTATTTGGCTGGATAAAGCAACTACCTTTGCAGAGATACATCTTCATTTTTATCTGTGCTTCAAACACACAGGCTAAAGATCACAGTCATACTGTTGCTGCACAGACTGCTGCACAGGTAAATCCTCTCCAGAAGGTTACACAGATTGATTAATGAACATCTCCCATGGCTGCCTTTGGCTGTCCCAAGTCTCTTCTCTCCTGCTGCAGATGAAGATGTTTAAATCTGTGCTAGAGGAGGCCAAGGAGTCTTCACAGCCAATGTGAGGTCCTGACATTCTTGTTTTC
The DNA here is from genome assembly GCF_003945595.2 of Pipra filicauda. Lineage (NCBI taxonomy): Eukaryota > Metazoa > Chordata > Aves > Passeriformes > Pipridae > Pipra > Pipra filicauda. Next base: position 5,804,685 of record NW_024104842.1, read on the forward strand.
TTTCCCACCTTGCCTATGCATAGAGGTGGAAGGCTGATCTGACCTGCAATTATAGGGCTTTATAGCTTTCTTTCAGCATACCATCAAATAATTCACAGTTTTTTTAAAAAATCATCTGCTCTTACAACAATCTCATTTTCTGGTTGACAGGTTGTGAAAAAAAATTTAAAAATCAGATTTCATACTACTTCTGTGTCATGCAGAATGCTCCATATCAGAATACAACCCTGTAAAGAGCAAAGACCAAATGTAGCAACTTTCTTTGGATTTAATATGGAAAGCCACCATACGTTATACACCCCAACAAAGTAAAATGTTGAAACAGAGTGTATACCTACAAGAATGTAATGTTGCAGGTGAGGTGGCATGCTCAAACGTCAGTGCATGCTCCCACTTAGCTGGGTCAAGCCTTTGAGTTTGCTATTCATATGGTAACTGCCACAAAAGAGACTTTGGAATTGTGTTGAATGTTTTTTTATTTACACACAGATCCCCATGTTTTCCTACTCTTCTTATTTAGAAGGCACACCTGTGTTGCTTCTGTGTGTGTAGCATGAATCAAAGGTGCTGAATGGCGGCTGAAATGACACAACTTCGCGAAGCCTAGCCATAATGAGTGCTGAGACATGAAAAATAGATTCCAATATTTATTCCTGCAAGATTTTATTCAATCCAGTTTCATCCACAAAGCAACCAATGTCATGAGTTTAGGAAGTAAGTGAACTTACATATAAGCTCAGAGCAATTGTGGTCTAAGGGGAAATGGAATTTTCTGACACCACATCTCTTGTGTAGAAGTTACATTTATCATCCATATTCCTCTTGGGATGCACTGTGTCTTTGAAAACAGAAGAAAGTACATTTATTAATGTCCCTGTAAATAACCTCACCCATTTCCTTTGCTATTTTTTAGCAAAGAATTGTATTTGGATACTAAATTTAAGCAATCTCTGCTAGGGAAGAAGAGCAGAGTACAGCAGAATCAGTAGAAAGTGCCAAGTTGGAGGAAAACAATTTGAAGTTATCTTTCTAGCTTAGCTCAGAAAATCAGAAACATAGTTTATGTCTGGATTTTCTTAACAGTATTAAGCAAAGATAAAAAATTCCAAACAAAACCACAGAATATTAGACAGACTTTCTAAGATGCTTCCAAAGATGCATTCACTAAGCTTGTACACACACTTCTTGCCCAAAAGCTCTCATGATTACACAGATCATGACAGTGCAGACTTCACACATCATAGAAGCTAATTTTTCATTTTAATCAGCTAACACACAAGGTAGAGCTCCAAAATGACAAGCTGGCGTTTGTTGGTGTTTGTTTTTTGTTGTTGTTGTTGTTGTTTTAACAAGAGAAGACATATCATTAAAACAGGAATAAACTATTGAATATTGTAATTAAAGCTTTTATACTTTTAGTTAATAAAATAAATATATAGATATACATTATACCTTCTCTGGGTATGTCTCACAGAAGAAAAGAAGACCGGAGTAAAAAGTTGGCTATGGAAGTCAATTAGGCTTTTCCAGCCTCTTTTAAGTCAGGGGCACTTCACTCACAATCTTAATGCTAAAGTGGTGTTCTAGAATAAGTATGATGCACAGAAAAACAGAGAAACATGATTTTGAGAATGATAAAAAGAAATTCATGAAAGAACTCATCACGTTATTTATAAATTTGGTACATAAATTTACTTTAATTTCAGAATTTGCTAGGTAAATTAGAATTATGGTTGAAGAGCTGTAAAAAAGCTGTGAAGAAAGGAATTGTATCAGCAAACAGACATAAAATTTGCTCCTTCTACTTGCTTGCATGGGGGTCTCAGTTTATTTTCAGTAAATATACAGTTTGGTCATTGATCAAATAATTCTTTTTTTTCCTTCTAACTAGAAACTTACCTCTAGTTAAGGCACTCTCTCCCTTTTATTTTGGTCTTCCTTTTAAATCCTTTTTTAGCCCCCAAAGATTAGGACTGGTTTTAGTCCAACCTTATGAGAATCCTTTCATATTACTTGTATTTGTATGCAGTAATTACATAAAGATTTCCTTAACCCTTACCCAGTGATCCCTAAGAAGGATTAAGAGCAACTTTTCCATGAGAGAGTCCAGTCAGCTGTACTTGCAGACCACTTTCTAATGTTTTTTAACCTTGTGTCATTTGGACTTCCCTTTCCAAACAGATACATTTCAGTAAGTGGCTCATTAGCATCACATAGGACAAGAAACCTTACTTTTTTCCTTTTAAAACTACCATATCCTTAGCTATATATCTCTGGTGTTTGTACTGATATTACAGCCACTTCAGTAAATTGAAGCTTTTCCACAGATCTCTACTGCAAATCAGCGCCAGCCCCAATTCTTCGACTGAGGCAAATGCCAGACGTTGTTTATACAGTGGTAATCAACATGGTAAATTTAGAATATAACAGAATAAATTATGATAAATTTGCTGCCTCAGGATAAAGATAACATATGGGTAGAGTCAGTGGTTATCTCTTAAAAAAAGGGGGAAATTGATGAACAGACATTTTTTTTCTTTCCAGGCTATCAGAATAAATTTTTTTTCCCCCTCTGGGATTTTTAGAAAAAGAAGATGGGACATGTGGATCTCATGAACTCTGATGCTAAATACAGCTACAACTTTTGAAAGACTGTCTTCCCTATATTTCAAGTTGAACTACATGTTCTTTCTTTAGCATTAAGAGTTGTTTTCTTTCTTTCTATTTTTTTTTCCCCTGTCTTCTCTCCAGAAGTCAGGAAATGAACTCTGTGTCATCAGGGAGCAAAGCAGTACAGAACCCAGGGGGCCTAATAGCAGTGGTGCTTTTTTTCCCCACCTCAGCAGCATGATTTGCTGTTCCCAGAGGGGATTTCAGACTCATCTGCTAGTGGAAAATCAGTGATGGTGTTGGTTTGGGGGGTTTTGGTGAGGGTTTATTGTTGGGTTTATTTTTGTTTGGGGCTTTTTTGTTTTTGTTTTTAACCTCAGAATATTTATTAAAAAAGCCCAAAACCCAACACATCTTTTCACTGAGCATGGGATTGCACTTCACTTTCCTTCTCAAACTTAGTGCTTATTTTTTTTAACAAAGTCAGTTTACCTGGAGAATGAGTTTTCAGAAAATATCCGTTCCAAATGCAAACTATATGCAGAGTAGACTGACATTTCTCTCCCTCTGTCAAATACCTGCACTGGGCTCAAAATTTGTGGGAGGAAAATCACATGTTTGTACTTAGTATGTAACTTTGACAAATCTGCAGGGGAATGAAGATGATTAGGATCTAATTAAATCCTAATCTACCTCCAAAGCATGACAGTCCTATGTAATAGATGTCACCTGTCTGTATTGGGACATTTCGTAAGTAAAATACTGCAGCTAGAATACACACACACAAACGTACAGTCAGTCCTTTGTTAAGCTAACAGGCAGAATTGTGTTTCTTCAATTTAATTTTCCACTTCTGCCTTTCAACTCCACCAAACTTTAAGTATGTGTCTAAGTTCAACAGGCTTTAATAGGATTCAAACACATGCTTTGCCTCACTAAGGAGGAAACTCATCTGTCTACTCACTTAAATTATGCATTTTGCTGAATGGGAGACTTTATGTCCTGCTACATCAGTACTGAGAGAAGATGTGAAGGTGGAAGCCCAAAACCTGATGACAGTTATTTGTCCATTCTCCAGATCACGGCAAGGACGATGAGCAGGCAGCACATCTTCATTTTCATCTTCCTCTTGATACATTATTTGAGCACGGGATATTCCAAGCAAAACAGGTACATCTAGGCCAGGGAGGTACCCACATACCCAGCCCTCTCAAATGTGTTGCTCAGAGCTACCTAAGGAATAAACACTGACAGTTGGTAGGTCAGGCATCTTAGGGGTTGCTACAGTATTGATTTTAACCTCCAGAATGATAGCAAAGAAGCAAAATTCCATCACCATGTCTATTTTTTTTAAGTAAAATAGCCTTTCCCATTTTCCAGAATATCCTAAGTCAGTAAGAAATATTTATAGCACACAACATGGTATCAGTTACAGTACCAGGGGGTTTTTGGTGAGGACCTGAACAGGACCCAGTTGTATTTCCATGCAGAGAGGCACAATTCCTGAACTTGCCTGAGTTCATCCCAGGGGGCTGCTGTGGTGACGATCTATACTCATTGCAACCCAGACTCAGAAAAACCCATCATCAATCACTGAGCCTGTTGGAGAACAACTAGAAGCACTTAATTCTCTGTACCTTAACCATTTCAATCTTTTCCCTCATGCCTCATTCTCTTTTTTGCTCACTCACTGCAGCCGCACAAAACGTCATAACATTTCAGAAAGATATTTACAATCTCAGGCATCCAAGTGACCAGCATTTCCCTGTGACCTTCTCACCCTACCAGTTAGCTGTCGAGTTTTTCTATGTTGTGTCCTTACAGAAATTTTTCTTAGGCTTCTATAGCTTAAACACAGCCATTCCAATGTTAGTGCTTGCAAAGTTTACATTTGTCTGGAGTGTGACTGCTCTGTGGGAGCAAAATACCATCTACCTGGCACAAGTGCCTAACCCTGTAAACCACAGCTTAATCGGGCAGCACAGAGCACTTGGGAAATTTAACACATTACTGAGCTGTAAATATAACTTCAAATTTCCATTGACTCCTGCCTTTAACCAGAAAAATTTTGCAGTTGGCTACTACCACTCCTAAAATGAAGGTATTTGTATTTTTCATATTGAAACACAACAGATGAGTTTAAATATATAACCTAATAAGGGCTTTTTCTGTGCTATTTGAGAAGAAAACCCCTTGCACTTGGAAATCATGTTTCCCATTAAAAAAAACAAACCCAAACACCAAAACAAAAACCAGAGTTTAAATTCACTCAGTAAAATAACCCCACAACACGCAATCTGAAATACCATATAAACAAGCCACTTAAAGCATGCTTCAAAGATGGTTATTGCATTAGCATAGGCAGGACATTCGGTAGAAAAAATGTCTCTAGAGAGAATAAAAGAAGTAAAAATAAAAAAATCTAATGTTAAATTGATTTTCTTACTAAAGTCTACAGCAATGATGAACTTTGAAACACTTCAAGAAATAACGCAAGAGAACACTGAAAATTTTCCCTGTTAACTGGGAGTGTGGACGACCTTACCCTGATTTAAATGTTTGTGCATATACAGACATATCTAGGTAGATAGATCAATTGCATTTAAGCAAGCAATGCAAAGCCACTGATAGTTCCTACTGGCTCTACTTTCCATCAGGAGTCACTGGAGATTCTACTATTCCTAGGGACATCAGCTTAGTTCCTGTCCTGGAGCTGACAAGCAGCATGGATTGGCAGATAGCCCTGATACACTCACTGAAGTGTACTGTCTTTTCCATCAACTGTGTTTACTTTTTAAGGTACAATCGTTGCAATTGCTCATTCTGCAATTAGAAGTTTCAGTGCGAACAAACCACACTCGGTTTGAAGAATGACCACTCACATTGGTTTCCTGTTCTATTTTACTGCTTAAAACGTGGCAGCAACTCAAAGTCTAAACCCAGTACAGGGCCTCCTCATTTTAACTGAGGTAGATCCTCTTGTGAGAGGACAGGTTGAACCTCCAAGAAGTTTCAGTCTTTCAGAGGGGTTTGCAGAGACAAAGCCAGGTAAGTGCTTTGCTTTTCCTAAATACCATTCAGAAACAAGCACAAGACAGGGAAAAGAGATGCTACTGCGGAGCATATTATTTTACAGGTGGACAACTGAGGTAGAAGAATATTTTAAAAGTACCTCTTAAAGTGTTTTAAAAGTGTTGAAAATATGAGCCTAAGTGGACTCGTCAAGGTTACAGAGGCAGCCTTTGCCCGAATGTGAAAATAGATGCATGTGTCCGAATTCCATGTCAGGCTCATAGTAGTCTTTTTCTCAGCCAATTTGTGCATTAAAAATATTCAGAAAAGCCTCCATTTGTAGGAAGTCAAAGTTTCAGATGAGCAATTCTTGTAACTGAAAAGACATACTAAATCCAGGGGAATGAATCATTCACCAGAAAAGAGAGAGTTAACTGCATATTCACACAGCAAAGATAGAATATATCACTTTTTTCCATGCTGTAGTTTGCTCCATACTTTTAAAATGTATTTAGACTGAGTGACCATGTATGCAAAGGAAAACTTTACAAGCAGATAAGTCTTCTAGAGCTGAGTGTCTGCCAAGACAAAAGTGTGTGGTTTATTTTAAAAGGAGGAGTGGTTATCACTCAGAACATACTATTTCTGTTAAGCAGTGAAGGCAAAAATTAATCCTTAAAATTTTTACTTGTCCTTAAAATAGAACTTTCAAGAAATAAATATCACAGTTTTTAGCCTATACTGAAATAAAAAGAAGATAGCAATTTTTACAGAGGAACATTTTTAATACAAAAGGAAGCATATTTTGGAAAACTGTTTAATGCAGAAATGAAACTCCAGTACAAAGGAGCTCTTACATACAGGTGTTATGTATTACAATCTGCATTACAGTACTATACTATCCACATGAGACCATGTACAATTAAAAGCTTCTGGACTTTATTCAGGTTTGTGGGTTTCATTCTAATTTAATATATAGCAAGTCTTACTTCCATAGACATGAGTACCTCCACTGGCTTCAGTGAACCCTCAGACTTTCTAGTGGCATAAGTATTGAGGCTCTTACTCATTTCTGTTTCAATTCTCAGATGTCAGTGTGCAAGAGTGAAAGCTCAGAAAATTTTTTATATTTACCATTATCAAGAAAAAGTAAAGAAAACGGAAGACTTCATATTTCTTACGATTTATCTCAAAATGTCTTGTCAAGACCAAAATGAACTTCTCCCTCTTTTTATAAGACTAAAAGCAGGTTTTTACTCCAGAGGTAAAAATGGATCAATTCAACAGAAATCAGAGAGAACTTCAGAAGATTAAAAGTCATGCAAGGCAGAATCACATCAAATCCATATCATCTGTTTAACAGAACAAAAGCAACAGGAAAAGTACATTTGTATTAACTTCTTTTCAAAGTAGTGTTCACTACTATAAGTTACTGTATGGTTCTTAATACTGTATGGGTTCTTAATTTATATCAAGTGGGGGATATTTTATTTGTTCAAAGAATTTGTTTTTAGTCCATATACTGAAGAAATTTAAGTTCACACCTTTGTTTTTGATATATCTAAAAAAGTTTAACACATTACATCACTCTCTCTCTTGCCAGTAAGTAAACCCATTTGCTCCAGACAACTGAGAACCTTTTGGGAACCCGAGCTGGTGCACAGGGAAGAGGGGAGAAGGGTGGTAGCCACTAGGTGGCAATAGAAACCCCTCAAATAAACTATCATTCCTCACACTTTCTATGCCATTCAAGAGCTATCAGTTTCAACTAAGGTGTTGAATCAAAAGAAAGCAAACAAAATTTCATATTTATCATTAAACCCCAGCACAATTTTCAGTAAGGTTAATAGGAAACAAGTGATTTATCACTGTAGTACTTTAATTTCTTTTACTTATCTTCATATTTTCTCCCCAAATCATTATTTAACATGCCATGCAACAGGAAAAAATATTTTCAATTATTATTTCAGAATTATTGGAGAGTACTGTGATAATTTCAGTTATGCTTAATAAATTTATGACTCTGCCATAACTACAGAAGTCAGATGGATGAAATTACTTTTCTGAGTTTGGAAAGCATTAACAGACTTAAATTACTACTGACTTAGCTTCTGATTGTATTAAACATTTTTTTCTCAAGTTCTAAAATCTCAGTGACCCTTACAGGGGACTTAAGAAGAAAATTAGTCTCCAAATTAGGTCTAAAGTTACATATAGAAAAGTATCTTAAGTGAAGAGATTCCTTGTTTCAAATTTAGCACAAGAGTTTCTGTACTAGAAAGTTCCTTGTTCGTATATGTGCAACTCACCAAAATGCTAAAAATTTCACACTGCTCGTTTTTGCAACTTGTGAGTTAGTAAAACTAAAAGTCACAACTTAATGCACATACACATCGTAACAGAGTTAAGATTGTGGACTTAATCTTAAGTTGCAGGAAGATATGAGTGTATAAATTTGGTGTTGTTATTTTCAAACCCTAGATTTTTCAACTTCAGCATCTTTTTAATGTTCGTCTTGCATATAATTTTTTTCTGTACAAACAAAACCTCCTGTAGTGAACTCCTCCTTGACCTTATCATGGTCGTTCAACTACTGAACATTGAAACTTATACCCCTAAGTGCCAGGAGTGCAGGGGCAGGACCAAAGAGAATAAATTATCAACTTTTGAAAAAACTGTGTCCAGATCTGGTTTTTGAAAGTTCGGCCTGTTTTCTGTTTACAATGCCATTTACTTGACATAGAAATGCATTTTTTCATTGATATTTTTTGTCTACAGCTTTGAAATACTGAGAAATAACATTAAACTCTTATTAAAATTGAAATATATTCACAGGTATACACGTGAACACTGCCTGATACCTGTAGACTTTCCCTTAAAAAAGTGACTAAAAATACATTTGAAAAAAATCTGGTTTAAAATTTGAAATCATTGTTTTCCTGTTTACAAGTGTTACAGAGTCATACACTTTTTATTCTTTACCAGAACAATTAATTTTAGGGAGGATCTGAAGGTGACAATTGTATAAGGTATACTTTACTTAAATAACAAAAAAAGGCAAAAGGATACAGTAAGCATAGGTATACCATTTTATTCCCAAATATTTTATAAAAATCTGAAGCATTCAGAGTGTAACTAATTTTTATTTTATTCCTCTACATCTAGCATTAATAAACACAATGCAAGAATACATATATACCCATCCTGCCATTTCCTTTTTGTTCAGTCCCTCTGGTTTTTCAGGTCTTGTGGTTACGTAAATATACAGCATCTAGAGATTCTGGTATTAAACAAGGCAAAAATTATACATCAAAGTTACCAGACAACTATGAATAAAATAATAATAAATTGAATTTGGAAGTGTTGCTTTATTGCTAGGTTATTGGGAGAAAGAATTATAAAATCCCACAGGTATAAACATACAGAGGAAATCAATATTTTCTCAGATTTACGTCAATCGGTTTAAAAAAAAAACATATCTGACAAGTGGACAACAAGCCACATAGGGAGTTCTTATAGACAAAAGATCATTGAAGTACTGACACAGGCTTGTGAATACACTTAAAGAGTCACATATAAACAGCCTTTGTGAAACCCATGCATCTCTCCTCTGTCTGTGAGCACACAGTAACAGGCCCTAAGGAAAGAAAGCTTCTGGTTGTTAAACTTTGGAAAGCTAACATATTGTTAAAAATCTCTTACAATTATGCTAAACTCACACAGCTGGAAAAAAGAAAAAATAGGAGCAAGATAATGTTGACCTTTCATATTATCATGTCTTTTCAAAATGTTTCTTGGTAGGGCCTATTGTCCCATTTACTTCATTCACTTTGTTCTCTATCAGAGTTCTTGGGGAAATAGGGGTAAAGGGAAATAAATTCAAGTAGTTATTCATTGTTTTATATTTAACTACTATCCCAGTAGAAATTCATTCTTCCTCAGACCTGGCAGAAAAAGGCAATGGCAGGAAACAGAGCGAGAAACAGAGAAGTAGAAAGAGCAGCTGTTCTCCAACTACCATGCAAAGATGCTCCATCTGTGTAGCACTTGGAGTGACCTCAGGTGGTGAACTACCTTTCTTCTGCAGGTAAGGATGATGACTGGGTACCTGAAGAGTCCCTGATAAATGAGGAGGTTTTGTCACAGGAAAAGTCTGAAGTGTTTGCAAATCCAGCACATCTTCAGCATCTGATATTTTCAATATTTAGCCAGGTTATGGCATTTGCTGCTAGTCCAAAGGGTGAGGAGCTTTCTAATTTCTGGGAGACTTCTATATTTTTCTTCTCTCTGAGGAAGAAAACTCACAAAACTTTTTGCTAAAGGAAATTAGCCCACAGTATGTAGGAGAGATAGGGATACTGAAATCTGAGCTCTGATCAGCTCAGTAGAGAATGATCCCCAGTCCACAGGTTTTGATGCCTCAAGCTGAAGTAGTTTCAGAGGTGACCACCTCACTCACCCGCTTCTCTGTTTTGAAGCAAACCTTCCTCAAAGTAGAGTCCACCTTCTCCATTGCTGCAACTCACAGCCCACAATGTTTGTTGAAACTAAAATCAAGCTGATAACCAGCCCCAGCACACATCTCTGGAGTTTGGCTGGCATCACTCTGAATTTCACAGGACCCTCTAATGTGCCCTTCTGTTCCTAAGGGAAAAACTTAGATTTGGAGGCCTCTCTGCTGTTGAGCGTTTTCAAGGGTTTGGTTTCTTTCCATTACAGTCTGATAGCTGTCACAAAGTGGAGTTGTGTTCTGGAAGGAGGGGGGTACAGGTGGTTCTCACCCAACTCCTGCAATACACCAAAGGTTGTATGCATTTTGCATACACCAAAGGTTATTTAGCTGTGCCCTTCTAACCACACAGACTTTTGCATCTTTTGAAATTATCTTTGGAATAATATCCTGGCTGTTGCTAAAAGGGCTTGTTATTTTCTTCTTTCTGCTCAGTATAAAACAAAATGCACTTAATATTTTATTCTGTTTATTTAAAAGTTTATTGATTTATTAAATTAAAAGCTTTTTCTCACCCAGAAAACATTCAGAGCATTTCTCCAGATATCTATCCAACATTTTATTCTGTTCTTCAGGACTGGCCCAAATAAAGCACATGTTTTTTCTTGAATAAAATGACCTTTAGTTCCTGCTCTTCTACTCAAATACTTTTATTTTAAAATTTGACTGATGTGGAAAATAATGGAATGACAGCTTCCAAAAAAATTATCCTAAACTGATTGTAAATGAAGATTATTTTCAGCTAAAGATCTTGAGTGCATGCTTTACATTGTCATTCCTAACTACTACAGTTCTTTAAATAGATGAAATTAAAAAGCACAGTTACAATAGAAGAACAACTAAAATATGTTGGTCGTTTTCTGTTTATATTGGAGTGAGCGGGACTCGGGTATTTATAAAAGTTCAGGTATGACACAAAGGTTGTTTACATGTGGAATAAAGGAGACATTTAAAAATGGTTCATGATCAGTTTTAGGCAGCTCCTTTAGCTATTCATTGTGGGAGAGCAAAAACCCCACATACACAGTATTCTTATAATTTACTTTCTGTGGCATCCATTAGGAATGGTTCCGCATGATGGTAGACTGTCTTTCCTGAATCACATTTTTAGAGAAAATTTTTCAGGTGAGAAAACGTTAAAATACAGCCTCCTCTCATATACCCTCCTCTAATTCCTTTGACCAGGTTTTCAAAGTTCTACTTACTGGTTTTGGTCTGATTTCCCTTCACAGACCAGTCTTGCATTTTGCATGCTCACAGTCTTTGGTGCAGTCATGCTTGATTTACATCACTTAAGACCAAAGGTGGATACCTGGGTAAAATCTAGGCCATGTAAAAGGCAGTGGCAAAGCTTCCATTGACTCTGATGGGGCTAAAATCTCATCCTTTTCTCTTTAAGCAAAGGCTGTCCCTTGCTCCAGCTACCCTGGGAGAAACTCTAGCACTGAATCATCAATTTCACAACTGCTTCACAAACTAAAATAGGCTGAAATATTTAAAAAGAGTAGGGAAGGTAGATAAATTATTTAAAGATATACCAAGTAAGTATGAACTGAAATTTAGAAAGGTAACATATATAGGCTGGCTGTATGGAAAAACATCCTGACTATACATTAATCAATCCTCAATAGGAATATTAAACAAGGCCAACATTTTCAGACTGAGATGCCTAAAGTTCAAATCTAAATTCATAGTTAGGAATTCAGTTTTAAGACTACCTGGCTTGAAAAGTGTGGTTCTAATCTGAATTTATCCTTCATGTTTTTATATGAACTCCACAAACTAAAGAAAACTACTGATATGACTAAACTCTTTACTTTACTATTTCAAAATAAATGCTTCTGGGAAACTCCTGTCATTTAACAACAGAAGTTTCTCAGACAACTGAATAAGCACAACCAATTCTCCAAACAACAATATGCACACATCAGAACTCAGTAACACAGATCAGTGCTGAGAAAATACTGCAGGGAAAATGGAATAAAGGAGAGCTATATTGTCATTAAAATTTTACTTTTAATCTTTGCTATATAAAGAAACACAGAACTTGAAAGGATTGTGGGACTCTGAAATTATATGTCCTGATGCTTGAGAATAAATATTATTTTAGATCTTCTTTTAAAAATATATATTAAACATATTGCCATACTACACTATATTAAAGAGATTTCCCATTTTAATAATAAAAATAACTCATATTAGTTTGAAAGTTGCAAGATGTTAACATCAGATGGGAAACAGTTTAAAAGACAAGTGCTAAAAATAACCTTTAAAATACATTGTATGCTGATGTTTCAAAGATGAGTGAAAGTTACACTTGGCAAGGGTGTTGGATCCTTTCATATACTGGATATGTTTAGCTTTGGTATTTTCTTAACAAATGGTTAGTATTGGGCCCTATGTCCCTGGAGGAAAGACATCACCCTACAGTGACATGTTTCTATACAAACATACTCAAACCAAGGTCATCACTCACCTTCCTAAACCCTCAGTAACACAGGCCAACAACTTAATTTACAGAGAGAGGCTGTATGAAGTGTGGGACTAGCAGATCCCAGGGTCCAGTCAAGGTCTGCCACTGAATTAAGGGAACAGATGGAGTGGCTCAAGCTAGAAGAGAATTTTTTTTTCCTACTTCACCCATATATTTCCACATGCATCCCTAACTCATGCTTAACCCTTTCCCATATAGGGAGGTACATTAACTGAAAGATATGAACACCAATTCACTTTGTTGTACCACTTCTACACAAGACCGCATATTGTCTCTAAGTTGGTGCCCAGATTCTACAATGAATTCAACAACTTCACTGCAGTTTGCAGTTCTGGCTTTCCCGTTATAATTTGCATAATAGCTTCCTATTAACAAACCTGCAGGCTCAGGGTCTCTTAATCAGATCTTTAAATGATCAACAAGATTCAAACCAGATAGAGTTCAGGCATGATTTTGATTCCTCCCTTTTTCTTATTTGCATCTGACAGGTATATATTCGAGTTCCCAAGCTTTCTGATGCTGCATGTTGACAGCCACTGGTCACTATTTGAAAGCAAAACTATCAATCTGAATTCTTTTAAGTTTATCAATTTTTAAAAATTATAGCTGCTGACAAAGCAAGACTGGAAATATATAAACTAGTAAACCCATACATCTTATGTCCGAACATAACTATCACAAGTGTCTCTTCCCACAAGAAAGAAATTACATCACTTGGGGATTGAAAATACACAAAATTGAAGTGGTTTATCTTTCTTAAATTGAGTTTTACTTTTCCCTTTAATATTAGATAAAAACAAAAATCAAAGTTACAATAATTCAATAAGGATCAGTTATCTTGCTGGGTCTGTGAGTTTCATACCCTGACACTGAAAGATGGCAGACACACAGCAATCTCAGCAGTTCCATCAGATATAATAGGAATAAACTCAGATTTACACTTTGGGGTTTTTTACCTGAGCTTGGCATTTAGCATGTCAGAACTTCTCTGAAGAGGATCATATTCTTTGCTCAAAAAATATGAGTGATACATAAAATTTTTTTGTCTTCTGTCAAGAGGCTGCAATCTTTCACAGCATGAAAGAGAATTCTGGAAAACAGAATTCTGGGAAACAGAATTCTGTAAATAAACAGGTAAATATATCTGCCAGTTGTTACCTTCTTGCATATGTGCCCCTCTGCAGGAAAGTCTGGTGGTATAGACTTACAGTGTCTGATTGCATAGAAAAGGAGGGGTTGCCATCTCTTACTTTTATTCCCGTAACATCTGCTACTGGTCATCGTTACAGACTGAGGCTTTGATCTAATCCAGAATGGCTATTCCTATGTCCTATGACTGTTTTTATAAATTAAAGCCATAGCCTTTCTCCTTCCCATTACTCTTGGTCACACTGTTTAGCATTTTTATATAACATAGAATATAGTTATCAGAGAAATATAATATACTGGTGTACATTGTTGGAAATTAATTCTGAAATCTTTAATCAGCTTTATGTACTTTACAAAGGGTCAAAATTCTTCAGGTCTTTCAAATTATTAATTGTCTCAGATTGCTTTGTAAAGTTAGTTGTGAACATTTGTTGAGAAATCAGAACCCTGTCTATCCACTGCAAATTATGAAAGATTAGTAATTTGCATTGCCAGCGGTCAGAAAATTCCCTCTAATTTACTCAATATTACAGTCTAGTAAGGAGTTATTTACCTCTCAAGAACTGTACTTCTTTGAAATGTGTTATGCACATGTAGTCCATTCTTGGACTGTACGTGCTCCTTGTGCCTGAACTATCCATGAGCACACGCACAATAAGAATGGACTCCATGTGGACAATTACTCACTGAAAAGAAGAAAGTTATTTAGGTTGTAAAGTCAAGGAGCAAAAAATTAGGAAATGCCAAATTTACTGTTGTCTGTGCAATAGTGACCCCAGTGGAGAAATTCATTATTTACTGTCACAGTGCAAGAAGTCGAATTCTCTTTCCCAAGTAAAAGAAAAACGTCTATCTTCTAAATGTCTTCTTGCCAAGTGCTGAAAATACATGCGGCTCAGACAGTGCCAGGAGTAGCATTCTGAAATTACTATTGCAAACTCAAAGGAAATAGCTTGTATCCTGTGGGGGGAAGGGGATAAAAATCCTGGAGTAACTTTCACTCTTTCTCTATATAATTTATGTTGCCTTGATTTGCATTCTGTTGTTTTTCAAATGCATAGAATTCATTTTATATGAATTTTTCCTTCCTTGCATCCTGCTCACTAACTAGATCATCCGGTGCATTCTCATCCACTGAAAAATAGGTTCTCTGGGAGAACAAGGAATGAGTCTCCCTTTATTCAAAATAATACTCACACTCGGTTCTAGTGAGTAAAGCAGGATTTTCCCCTCTCAGTCTTTAATCCTATTTTTGTCAAAAATCTACCCTGTTTTTACTACGTTTGTTTCCTCATCTCCCTTTCCTTAGCTGTTTCTCTCTCCTGTTTGCTAGCTAAAATTCGGTTTAATTTTCTTCTCTTCTCTCTTTATTCCCATGCCTGTCTGTGCTTCTTGGAAGTCTAGTATTCTTTATGACAGCACCTACGTAAAGAAGTTAAGCTGCATTTCTCATTTATTATCTATTCCCCATGTGATAAGCAGTGTGAAAACTGAAGTAAGTGGTAATGTCTGCCTTGTTACACTGCATTCCAGTTTTCTGGAGAAGTGGCTCACATTCAATTATCTTTATCACAAAATAGCACAGTTGTATATATATATACATAAAAGAGAGAAATACCAATTGGACTTCTTTTAGATTAGAATATTCTGAATTTGGTCATAAGAGTATCAAGAACAAACATTCTTTGTCTTGAATATTTAAAGAGGGAATAAGTGCTTAAAGCAAAACCGTGATTTATCATAAAAACATACAAAATCTGAATTTTTGTTTTTCAGTAATTTATTTTCTTGGCTTTAGAAAAGTGTCCTAGCAAATATCTGGGTACTGGAATTGGCTCCCCAGGGAAGTGGTCACAGCACTAAGCCTGCCAGAGTTAAAGAAGCATTCGGATGATACTCTCAAGCACATTGTGTGTCTCTTGGGAATAGTTCTGTGCAGGGCTGAGAGTTGGACTTGATGATTCTTGTGGGTCCCTTTCAACTCAGCATATTCTGTGATCCTGTGAAATAGATAGGCACGATTGTCATTCTGTGTTGACACAACAGTCCCAATCCCTTGCACGTATACTGTTTGTGTAACTGGTGACATCCATAGGCACGTCAATTCACATGCACAGGCCTATGATTTATGCTCACAGTTAAGGTAGCTGCATGAAAATGCGAGCCATGCAGTGACACCTGTACTTGAACCAAGGACATGTGAAGAAAGCTGAATCTCAAGATGGGCTTCTTGATAAGCCTGTCTACATGACTCTTATTTTGGATGGCACTACATTTCTCTAGTATGTGAAGGATTAAAACCAGTTTTCTCTCTGTGAAGGAACTGGTGTCATACACTCACATCGCTTGCCAATCTTTTTGTTCGGTTTTGTTTTGTGGGTTTTTTTAAATAATACAGATTGAACACTGTAAGTTTCTCATTGTGAGATATTCTGTGTAATATTCTTATATACATATTTTAATTTTTCAGTATCTTTTTTAAAAAGTGGAAAATAGGTTTCATTGTCATCTTCCGCTATTAATATTCTCTCTATACATACAAAAACTGAATAACTCATTTTATCATAAAGTTGTACTGGGAATGATGTTCAATTGGGTACTCATTTTGACTCCCAAATCTTTTTTTGGAACCACTGCTTTCCAATACACAGTGTCCTGTTCTGGAAATATGTCTTGTTTCTAGACTTTTCTTTTAAATTGTGCACATTCCAGTGTATTTGTATTGTGCAAGCTCATAGGGAGATGCTTAGCAACTACATAAATATATCTCCAGCATGGAACCAGAGAAGGGATTTTTTCCCCCCTGTAATTTGGGGCCTTTACTTAATTATTTAACAACTATTTGGCTATCAACTTTTAATTGGGTAATAAAAGGCCTTTGTTGTCACCTTGTGAGACTGTCAGTGGATGAAATAGGGCAACTCTTAGGTTAAAAAAAAAAAGAAGAAGAAAGCAGATCTAGACGATCCTATACTACTTAATACGACTATTGCTTTTCATGGAAAACTCACCAGAAGACACACTTAAGATCAACAGATACCTGATTTTTTTAACTTGTCAAATTTCCTTAGTGCTCTTGGGAATTGTGAAACAACTGAAGAAAGATCCAGTCCTAGGTCAATGTGTGTTCTCAGCTAGTATTGGAATCTAGCTAATGGAGGGAGCAATGTTTTTCCTAGTTACGGCTTTAAAGTACATTTATCGTGCAGCTTATACTCTGGCAGAAAACCCATTCCTAATCTGTTTTAAAACAAATAGATTGTGTACAGCTGTCTCTATATCCAAGGCAAAATGATGATTTAATGTTGATTAAGAGAGAAGGCCTTTGAAGTGAGTGAGGCAGGAGCCCATAGTATGTCTCTAGTGATCATTATCAGTCTTTCCCTGAAGGGTGACTTGGTGCCAAAAGCGCTTTCCCTTGACTGGCTGAGGTGGATTCAGGAGCAAATGCTTTGTAAATTTAAAAAGACCTTCTCATTCACAGGCCTCCGATGTCTTATTCCTTTAGCTGTATTAATGTCTGAGAATAAGCAGATGTAGTCTTTTTTACCAGCTAACTACAAAAAGGGGCAAGGTCCACTGCTCCACGGCACTGTGGGCACCACAAGAAGAGCAGCCAAGCATGTATCCTGCAGTAAAATCAAAGAAAAGTTGCTGGACTTGTTTGTTTTCTTTTAATTTTTTTTTTTCATATGAACAGCTGCTTTAGCAAAAGAAAAAGTACTTGGAGTTAGCTTTTTATAGCTAAACAGTTTTGTGAATAATTATATAAAAGTATAGTAAAAGCACTCACATTCTCTCTCTTTCACTTGTTTGTCTCACATTACAGGCCAAACGCCAGTCACAATACATGTGTGGGTATGTGGGCCTACATATAAACATTGTATATTATATACACATACACACACAGGCTTACATTGCCATCTGAAATGAAATGAGCGGTAGGTCATTTGTGTTTGCATCTGTCTATCCATCTGTCTACAATTTGGCTAAAAAATTCACAGCACCAGTGACAGACAAGAGCAATCCTGTGTTTTTTCATGCTAGCAGTTGTAAAGAATGCAATTTTCATATAGCTGAAACTGTGTTTCTTTGATCGACAATTGCAATTTACATTCATTTAGGAAAATGCTGATTTTGTCTCAGCAAAAAAAGAGGGAAAAAACCCCAATAATTTTCTCGAAAAAATTCTTTTCATCTCAATTTATGGGAGTCCAGTTTTACAAAACCAAAAAAATCATCATTGGCTGTTTATTTCTTAGTATTTCATAAATAAGCATCATATATGCTCTACATGAACAGCACTTATCATCAAAGACTTCATAGCTACTGTTTATAGCAAACCATTACTAACATACTTTGTCAAATACCATAGTATTAGGTAAAAGCAAAAATATGATTTCAAGCACACAGTGCTCTTCCATAAGTATAACCAAGGCATTTTTTTTCCACTGCTGAGAAAGGACATTTTGCTATTGACTTCAGGGGGAGGGTGGGGAAGGAAACCGATCCTTTGATGGAGAAGGGTTTTGTATAATTGTCTGTAATTTAAAAATTATGTTAATGTTGTACTGTGAGAGCTGCCAGATTGACAATTCTGGGAATTTAAGTAGAGAGCAATAGCCTGAGTTTCTCAACATTGCTCCATTATTGTGTTGCAAATCATGCCAGGAGGGAGATATGTCTTAAATATACATAACCAAGTGCAGAAGAGCATTTCTAAACCCATATTGTAAAATCTTAATTCTTCCTCAACCTTCTTCCTCCCAAATAACCAAAACCAGACAATTTTTTGGCTTAAAATATTTTGTTTAGAGGTATTTTCATGAAACGTTGAAATAATAAACCATTTTTCCATAGAAAAATGTTTTATATGAAATTTTCAGCTTGTCATATCAAATTTAAAACTTTTCTTCCTATAAACATAAAATTCAATCTTGTTTTATCTTTTTTCTTTTTAATGTGGTTAGTTTTTCAGCTTTCATTCCTAATCTGTAAGAAAAAACACCCAAAACATGGAAAAACATGCACTTAATATGATTTTCACAGTCTTTCAAAACAGTTATTTTGTTAATGTCTGACTGTTTCATGGCTAGATAAAGCAAGGCATGGATAGTACCATACCGCATCAAAACCTTTTTTGTGACAATGTCCTGTGAAATCTGCAACTGTGAATTTGACAGCTAAAGATTTTGGTGAGAACAGACTTGCAATGAAAGGTCAGATCATTCTCCAAGCCAGCTTAATCTCTGACCTTGCTAAAACCAGTGAAGGTAGCGATTAATTCCAATTATAGAGTTTGATTTTGTGCAATGTACAATATAAAATTTATGTAATTAAGTTTGTCTGATAAATTATGCCTAGATTTAGTTGCTGACTGATTAGCCAGTGTCTCTAGTAAGGTGCCATTATTAGATTTAGTAAAGGGAATTATCTGTTTTAAACACATATTCTCCTGGTTATGGAATGACAGTCTGTAAACGTGTCATTCAAAAGTTGGGGGTTTTTTCCCCCTGAATCTTTTCTCACCAAAATATCAGGACTTTTTTAACAATTCAGTGAGAATGTTGAGTTTGACATTTTCCATCGCT
The DNA here is from genome assembly GCF_003945595.2 of Pipra filicauda. NCBI lineage: Eukaryota > Metazoa > Chordata > Aves > Passeriformes > Pipridae > Pipra > Pipra filicauda. Next base: position 5,824,051 of record NW_024104842.1, read on the forward strand.
TGCATGTTTCTGTTTTGTTCCAGAGGGCAATAAAAATGAATGACCTGCAGGTTTGGGTTTTGTTTCTTTAAAAAAAAATGACACTCTGCAAAACATCTACAATTTTGGGAAAATCATTTAAAAATAGGTAAGAACCCCTATAACAACTTAGTTTTTCTACTTTATCTTTCTAGTACTTAAAGACATTTTGAAAAGTTACAAAGTTACTGTTTCAGCATCAAATATAGTAAAGTATCTTGTATAAGTCAAAGGTATAATTGGCAAAACTTAACAGAAAGACCTCAAACAAAAATATTTCAAGATATAAAAATGGGAAGTCTGCAAACCCTATGCAGTCTGCCAAAAGACCTGATCCCACAAAAGCTGTGTTTGCCGTTTACTGCTTTGATCAGTTCTCCAGCAGTTGTGGGCCTACTTATCATGGTAGCATACATAATTATTAAATGTTTAGTGGATTTGATTCTTAGTGTCCAGACATTTTTCTAAATCTGTGTTCAGACTCCCTTTGTAAGCTCATGTATATTTAATTGATTTAGTCTATTATTTTGTTTTCATGTCCGTGGCAGAGGAGCTTCTCATTCTCAAATGTCACATTCCTTGACTAACTTAAAAGATTCTTTTGCCCAGTGTCACAATTGACTAGAATTTCAATTCTCTAAATAAGTTTTGGGCTAAAAATTAGTCCCATATTATGCCTACATGTTAAGCAAATTAAAAGTATTTATTTACAGAGCAGATCCTCACAACAGTAAGAAAAGCATTATCGCACAGAGTCAAACCCCATTCACCTTATTTAAATACAGCTGAAAAAAAAGAAAATTTACTCTTGCTTGAACTAAGAATAGGTAATTTTGGTCTCTAAGAAAAGTAGCCGAACAGATCATTGTAAATCGCATAAACATCATCTCTGTGCTTTAAGCCTTCTGTCATTGCACTGTCCACTCTGATGTTAAATTGAGGTGATCTAATTTTTGCAATCCAAAAATATGTCAGTGTTTTCCCACCCACAACCAAAAGAGAAGCTCATGTTCTTCTAAATAGTGTGGTTTCAAGACCCCAAGAATATTCAACATTCAAAGAAATGAGGCTAATTAGATCAATTTATGGAAAAAATGCATGATCCATTCTTTAATAAACCATTGGCCAATGTAATATGGCTGACAACAGGGTCCCTCATAACCAGACAATTAACTAATTCTGAATTAATTAAGAAGTAGCAGAGTGTGGAAAACTCTGTGACTTTTGCCAGATATTTTAGTTTCTTCCAGGGAAGAATGGCACTGTGGATAAAGGGAATTAATGTAAACAGCACAAATAGAGATAATTATGAATCTCAAGTAATTAGAACTAATGCAGAAGCACCATCCACAAAAAGCCCAAAAGCTGACTTGACTGTACTGTGCTCGCAGAACTACATAATGCAATCGGGAATTAAATGCCAGAGGATTGTGTGAGGCTCCTGAGAAAGAAGTAATGTAGAATTTCATGGAATATGATCTTTCTTGTCTCATTCTCTGGTTAAGTGATTTTTATCTTTATTTTCTCTTTTTTCTCACTTTTGCTGCTCATAGTGTCCTGAGGATACATCTTATTCACAGAATTTTAGTCTTAAGTTTGCGGCTAAGTAGAAAACTGCCTAAAATATCTTGAGGTATTATGCTATTAGCCTCTTTCACTATATCTGTGGTACTCCAAATAGTAATAATAAATGTGGAAAAATAGGCTGAAGTACATTGGTTAAGAATCAGTTAAAGAAAATGAGCCAAAAATAACATCTGCACCAGCAAATCTGCAGTGCTTAGCATACGGTTTTAATTTAAAAATATTTACTCCTAAATTTTGAGAGCTGTGAGAGCTTTTAGATGTGTGCTTCTCATTAAAAAGATGCTGGCAGATAGTGTAGGCCAAATATTGGCTCTGGAGAAAGAATGGTTCAGAAAAGACCTAATACTAGGTCACATTGAGCTGTTGATTTTTTTAGGCAGAAGTCTTCACTGAACCCTAACAGAATTCACTTTGAAAAATTTATTTTAATAATTGAAGCTCTCATTTGACTTTTTGTGAGATAAATGTTTAACAAGGGTATTGGATGGACCTGGATATCATACAGTAACTAACTAGAGATAGGCCAATTTAACTTTTTTTATAAGATTTTAACAAAAATCCATTGTTATATGTTAAAAAAGTGTCCTTTAAATGCAGCATTAAGTATTTGAGTTTTTAGCTACTTATGGTGACAAATTAGACTGACTCTTAATTTGACTGAATGTGCCCACCCTTTCTAGAGAGGGAGTTATTTCTAGTGGTCCCAAATGTAAGAAACAACACAGTTCACTCTGAAGTAAAGGAGAATGAAGCGGTAAGACTGTGTACCCACATTGGGGGTTTAAAATACCTCACATTTGTGTGCTGGGTTGTAGCCTGCCCAAATCAATATCCTATTACTTTAAAATGTCTTTTTAATTAAAATAAAATACAAGAGAAGCAAAAAAGAGAAGGAAAAACAAATTGACAACACTATAAAAATATTGTTATGTGACTAGCTAAATGTAAATATTTTTGCAATTAAACATTCCAAACTTTTTGGTGATTTTCTTTCCTTTTTGTTGTATTTACTTTTTCTACAAACTGCATAAAAATTATTTTTAATTGTCCAGTGATAAAAGCTGTCCAGCAACAGAAAAGACTACGTCTGCTCCAATGGCAGACATATAAAACCTGTGTGACAAACATGATCATTAAACAATCTGATTTTCTTGTTGGGAGGGTTTAATGCTGTTGGGTGTAGTATTAAAATGTAGAATTTGATAGTGCGTCTTAAAATTTTAATGATGTGTTCATGAATATAAAACATGCTTCCATCAGTGACTTTATGACTTCTCCTCTGCATAATTAGTGGTATCTGTTTTATGAGCTTACTGTTGTTGCCTTGATCCCATGAAAATGTGAAACCACCGTAATAATTTACACCATTGCAGACCTTTAAAGATATGAGCTGGAATTTCTTCCTCTTTTCTCATTCCATATTCCCTTGCATTTAATATCAAAGCAGAATTTTAAGTGGCCTTTGTGAAAGCTGGGAAAGGAAAAAGATTCAAGGACAATAATTAATTTTAAACATTTGACATAACAGTGTAATATTTGCCTCAGCTTAAATCTGTGTTGTTATCTTCTTTTAGAGAACAAGACAAGCTTCCTACCACAAAGCTGGTAAATTTAAGTGAGTTCATACATTGAGGAATGCGCAAAATAAATTGTGACTAACTTCCAGATGATAATCGTTCTATGATATAATCAGTTAACTTCTGAACTATCATTTACTGTACATTCTTCCTCCTCCAGACTTCAGCAAGCACTGGACCCATATGAATAAAATGTCATTTGATTAATGAGAAGAAACATGGCACTATGTTTAGACACTTAGACCAAATATTAGGCAAGAAGGACAGCAGTTTCTTCTTTGGTTTTAGATGTGTAAAACAAGGCTGATGTTGATGTGTAAAACAAGGCTGATGTTGGTTAAAACAATGGTGGGTTATTGTGGCATTTAACAGGGATGACTAGTTAATCTTCCTTCACTCAAAGAAGATAGTGTGAGCAATATTTGCAAACACATATTCCAAATGAACACAGATGCTCCTAGAGGTTACTCAAAACCAGAAGAAATATAATTTATGCAACTAGAAAAGATGGTTTTGTACAAGGGCCATCCACAGACTGATTCTGAACTGTTTACCTTCAGAATTTAAACGAAATTAAAAATTAAAAATTGACCACCGTGCAGCAAGGAAAAAGAGCTTCAACTTTCAGTCCGAAAGGTTGATCTTCCAATGAGTTATGTAAATGCCATTCATAAAACAAATAAACAAACAAACAAAAGTAAAAATTCATTCTGAAAATAGGCAAAGCCTCTAATGATGTTTTGGTAACACTACTGAGTATAGCACTTGAACTAGCTGAGTCTCTAGCAAATTAAATAGCATCGTTTTGCTATTCATCTAGGGAGAAGACACAGAGATAAAAAAATGTACTCAGCAGAAATCAACATTTTAGTAAATATTGTGTAAAGCATGAAAAAATATTTTTTTTCTCTGCCAGTTGAATTTCATTTTAAAGGACACTGTTTTGGTTGTTTGTATCAAGGGAGGTTACCATCTTTGTCTGAGGGTTATAAATGGAGACACATCATTGTCATAGGTGCTCTCATAGGAGTAGCACTTCTTGCAACATTTTCTATTATTCTCTGCAGTCATCCCTTTGACTGAGATACAGTACATCCAGTGACTGAAAAAAATTTCATCCCACCAGAAAACCTTGACATGAGAAGAGTTTGGGCGCAAATTACCACGCTCCAGAGGCAATGCAGCCTGATAAGGAAATGGAGTCAAAACAATGCATCCTCTCAAAATCAGGTTCATTAATAATTGTTCAAAAAGAGAAACAAAAGAAACCACAAAACACAATGTTCCAAACTTCTTTATGATTTGGGATGAAAATAAATATCAGTTGTAAATAGTTCAAGGGACCAAAGTTCAGTTATAATGCAAACAAGGATTTCAGGTCCTCCTTATCTAAGCTCTTCCCATTTGACAAACAACAAGCAGTCCCAGCTGCAAGATCCCTGTTTCTCACTGCCTTCCAAAGTGTCTGCCACAGAAGGGCTTATCTCACCTTGCTTTTGCTCCCTGCAGCATGGCTAGGTAAGTGGAACTCTGATTTAAACTAGCTCCTTTTGCTATGGGACTAACTAGTTAAAGAGTTAAATTAATCTCAGTATTTGGCTCTCTATACCAATTCCAGTTTTGCACTCCCTATTTGAATTTTACTGGACTTTCTTCTGAAGAACATTTTCTTGTTGCTTACTTCAGTGGGAGGTTATCTTTTTCCTTTGAAGGTTATATTGTGATTGGCAGAGGGTCAGGAAACATCAGTCACATTGGCCTGTTACGGAAATACTTTGAAAAATAAATGTGAAAGACAAATGTTAAGTAAAGAGACTCCTTAATCAGCAACAGTTCCATAAGACTTCAGTTCCTGTGAGGTATCCACTTTGTTTACACAGTTTATTAATACGTACATTTGGGAGCAATGGGAGATTCTCTGTTGACTTTGATAGTCAAGCTTAAGATAAACGAGAGGTTCATGCTCTGTCGGCAGGATGTTCACAAAGCAACAGACTAAAAAACAAACACGCTATTTGGCCACTGTCAAGATTTCATGTAGATTAGAAGACTTTTGTTATTATACAGTGCTGCAGGATTCCCCTAAGCTTTGTCTTGCATCAAATGAGCTTGCTAAAATTAGTACTCTATCACTTTATGACAGCATCAAAAAGATTAACAGAGTACTGCTTAAATTATGTTCTCACGATACAGAGGAACTAGAAATTCTGATATTCTAATATATTCTAAAATATTACAATTTCTAGTTTTCTAATTTTACAATCCATTTTTATTTATATATACTAAAAATGAGACAGAAATTTAAGAATGCATTCAGTATGTATTATATGTTATATAATCTAAAGTACATACAATTTTTTTTGAAGTGTTTGAGAATGGACCTTACACTTTCTGATATATAGCTCCAAATGCACTTATAATTGGATAAGAATATTCAAAGTATTATGAATAATATCAAAGCAGGCCAGGAGCCTATTGCTTCTGGATAAATCCATTTCACTCTTGCCAGTAGCAAAGAGCACAATCAGCAGAAGGGCATATATCCTTCGGATTTAAAACTTGAGCTGTCTTTATTTGATTCACTTGACCTTAACAGTCATGTTTGCAGGGATTCCAATTAGCAGCTGGTTGCAGCATACTGTACCATGTGTGCTGGATCTCTAAGGTACAAGTAGGAGTTTAAAGATGGAGGGTCAGACTTACCTGTAATTTTTATAAAAATTAATTTCCTCTAGGCATTTTAAAAGAAAAAATAGTAGCAAACACATTAGAATAGTGCAGCCTTTATGCGAAATGGTAATTTAAGCAGTAGCCCACATGTTCAAATTTCAGGAGGTCAAAATGTTACATAGTACTTCATAGACTTCAGTATTCTGCACTGTACTGTCACTGTCCATTGCTACTATGGGGCACAGTCAGTCCAAGAGCCATTACCAGGAAATCTTCCTTTGTATTGGTGTTTCGAAATGTGCATAAACCTGGGACAGGAAGTTAAACCTCCATAAAGCACAGGTTTGTTCTGAAGTTATGATTAATTCAACAGCAAAAGGTGGAAAAGACATTCCTACTCTTTCTAGTTTCATCTACTTACTCTCTCAACCCCTGCTCCAATTTATTGTCTGCCCAGCTGTGCCAATGCAACTATTCATGTGGCTGTGTTCTATGTCAGATCAGTACACCGAAATGATAGGAGAGACCTCAAAAAAAAAAAAAAAAAGCATCAGTAATTTTCCTGTTCACAGATTGTCACAATTTTTTTGGTATTTGCTAACCGAACAATAGTTTTGGAAAATTATTCCTTTGGATTTAATTTTTTTTCTTGTAGCTACATTTCCATTTCACAATTTTAGTCAGCAGTATGACTTATTTTTCTCATTGCACTCCAGTATTTGGGGATTCTAATGACAGGAATAATACACTGGTGAAATTTCATCACTATTCATGTTCAAAGTTACCAAGGTTTGTTTACTTTAGATGTATCTTTAAGAATAGACATTTAGGGAGACTTCTTGACCTGCAGCTTCCATTCAAACAGATGAGATTTCGCCCTGGGCAAGTTATAGAGAGAAATTGCTTCAGACGGTTGTCTACCCAACTCCATCCTCTGACACCTCTAAGTGCTCAGAAACAGGCTTAGGTTTAATCCTAAACTTAATAGAGAAACATCCTATTCCACAGGATAGAATTTCAGCTTTTTTAGAAGGGACAAAATACATTTATGCCAAGCAAGATTTTACAAGTTCCAAAGAGAAAAGTTTAGTACCAGGATAGAAATAACTTTATTTATGTTTAAAACCACTAATGCACTAATTTTGATTCTGGTCCCCTTATCCTTTCCCACTACTGTCTCAGCAGGTCGTTAAGGTTCATAAACGCACAACATCTAGCAACAGGGGACTGCTGCGTACCTGCACAACTCTTAACTTGGGTGAGATCTGCCCCGTACAACTGCAAGGTGCACAAGGGCAAGATGTGAAACTTCTCATCCAAAATCTACTAATTAGTTGTATCTGTAATATAGTATCTGTATCTGTAAATAGTTACACTGACAAACAACTTTTCAGCACATACTCAGGCCTTTAAGAGAGCAATAGAATTTTGAGTGAGTAAATCAAAGGCTCTGGCATCATGTGGATGTTAATGCAAGGCAAGACTGCAGCTCCCTGCAGGAGTCATGCCACAGTATTGGGGCTCAAAGTCCAAAAAGCAGCCCTAGAAAACCTGAATAAAGCCTGACCTTCCAGCTGAAGCTTTACCCTATGTTTGAAAGCAGGAGATATGGGAAGAAGGAAAATAAGTAAAACTTCAGCCATAAGTATGGGATCAGTCACCTTAAAAAAATGCAGTTGTCTTCTTGAGAAACTTTTACTGGGTAAAAAAACCCCCATGTTTTAGAAATCCAGTCCTGTAAAAAATTAGAGGAATGAGGAGGAGATGTATCCCTGCCTTCTATAATTTTTTCCTGAATGATAGATTGATTCTGGATTGTGTTCAGGACTGATGTAACAGAAAGAAAGCAGCAGGATTTGAGTTGTATTGGAACTGTCTGAGAAAAACATAGTGGACATATATGTTTCTCTGCTGTGTGATGCTTTATGAATAGATAGGGATAATGGGACCTTGACATAGATTCCTAAAAACAGCACTGTAAATATTTTTTCCTTTTGATATTGTTTTTTTTTCTTTTTTTTTTTTTTAATCATCACTGCTAGGTTCCATGAAGCAAGAAACAAGCAGATGAATGATTGAAGATAATTTGACTCAAGATTAATCAAGAGAGCTTTGGAGCAACTTATGAAATTGTTGCACAAAGCAACTATATATAGACACAAACATGTCCCTTTCAGACTCTGTCTGTTAATAAGGGGTTGAATACCATTAAGCCTTCTGAATTCTGTGAAGCTCAGATATACAGACCTGGTGAAAATTGTACACATGCTGTAAAGAGAAACTGAGGCACAGGGCAAGACTTGCTCTTTTTACAACATTTGTATTCCTGCTTTTTTAATAATTTCTAATGAAGAAGGTATTAATAGCAGTATTTACAGTCCTGTTATCAGAATCTGTGAGTCGTTTACAAACTTAAAAACTTTACTTTCAGTTTAAAAATAATCTATTTTAATACTGTCTGGAAGATCAGGGCAGGATTGGGACCAACATTTTCTAGATCTTCATTTCTTCCATGGGTAAACTTGCCTCTAGAGCTCCAAATTTTGGTAAGGATTCTACTTTCTGATAGCTGTATCTACAGAGTATTTCATTTTCCTGTTTTCCAAATAGCCTCAGGTGATTTCAATTTGCCAGTCTTTATTTTCTCCTACTTTTAAGCAGTCATCAATTCAACAATTACTCACAGAATAAACTGCTTCAAACAAATGGTTACAAAGCCAGTTTGCAGTTGAATTTGGAGAAAGCAAAGATCAGACAATGGTGTTTGTAAGGTGGCCAATCCTAGCTTTGGAGACTAAATTCCAAGGCATCAAAAAAATTAGGTATCTAATATTAAACACTATTTAAAGCCATAAAGAAGTCATCAGTGCCAAAACATATGTTAAAAAATGTGATTCATAACATAAGACAAATTACAATTTCTATTAATACCCTAACTTTCAGGGTTTATAGATATACACATTCTGATTAACCTGGCTTAAGGGCCATGAAGATCTTCCAATGTCAGGACAATCAGATCTTCAGGACAATCAGACCTTCCCAATAAGCAAATAGCTGACATTTGTCAGAGGCATCCTTTAAAAACCTTCACAACAACCTGAGCTCACCTCATTGCTTTAAGAAACCACATGAGTTTCCTCACTAATAGTCAAGGAGAAAACATAGTCACTGGCTGAACTCTTACAATTTCCAGATGTCTATTGACATACTACCCTATCTTTTTCTTGTCATTTAACCTCTGCCTGAAAAACTAGGAAAAGCAGTTTAACATATAGGAAAATCAAACGTATTTTGTTCCTTGTTCAACTAGTGTAATGTATATACATTATTTAATAATATATACATATATATAATAATCTATATACACTATACTTGCATATATACATACACGCACTCATATATATACATCACTTTTGGGGGAGTGGCTGTTTGAGTAAAGCAGACTGTACTTCTCTGCTTTATTCTATTTTTTCACATCATTAAAATAAGCAATTTAAATCATTGTCACTAACAGTTTTAAACAAAATGTTGTGAATAGGATTATGAGGAATGATCCCAGAACTTACTGATGAACATTAAACATTGAAGCCTTCTATGTTTCACAACAAGGCTAGAAAATATGTGAAAATAATAATTCATCTGTTTCTCAGGTTTTTAAGTGTCTGATGCTCAAGAGACAAATGGTAATAGGACTTTATTTCCTGTGTTTCTCACAAAATTTCTCTATTTTTTCATTCATATGAACAGGTTAAAGTGGACTAGCCTGTCTTGACTTATACAGAAAGAAACAGTAAGCTGATTTAAAGAAACAAATATACTTGACTCAACTGTCTTAACGTTATGGGACAAATTCTCCATCAGTTATACACATGCAACTTTTATCAGTTTCTGAGGAAGCATATGGTTCTAGGCACAGCTCTCATATTTTAGTTGCTGCCAAACACATATGCACGTGCACATACACTTACAGTCCTGTCCATTCCCTTAGTTCAAAGCTAGGAATGAGAGGGTTTTGAGATTTCAAACATTTTCCTGCTCTGACTCGGGGCAAAAAGTTGAAATCTCATAAATTTTCATCAATGTGCATTCCAAACAAAAGCTTGGATTGAGTTTTGGTAGGATTTTTTTAATTTTTAAATATTGCTATTTGTCCTGAAATGAGACAGGAAAAAAAACCCATAATGTCTGTTTTGAATTATCCCTGGAGTTTTTCATTTGTTTGTTTTAAAAGACATGAACTGGACCAGATAATTTCTGTGGTTTTTATTTGGACACCTTAGCACTTCCTTCTTGCACTTCCTTCTAAAGAAGCTTAGTAGAAAAATCCCCTGATCAGCTGTTACTCCTAGGTTACGTCAAGCTTAAAAGTCAGAACTGTCATTTTTTTGTGTGGCAAGGACTAAAGCCAGTTTCTCTGTCAGTGTTGGGAACAGAGGAATGTTTAGTGAGAAGAGAGATGGTGGGATGTGGTGACTGGAGCAGGAAAAGGCTGTAGTCTCCATTCTCTTTCTTATTCTGCCATCAACTGGATGCACAGTCCTTCACAGATTGTGTGGTTTTAATGCCTAAATATCAGCTCTGGATGCTACAAGTGTTTTGCTGGAAAAAGGACTCCTATTGTTTGTATAACCTGCACTACAAAAACTATTCCTTTGCCAGTGTAATTTATAATTTATTATTATAATAGTTTATCATTATTATTCAAAGTTCAAGAGTATAGTTCCAAGGGATTATACTTCTTTCTCTGCACTGAAAAAAATTACCTGGGCAGAAATTTGTACTGAAGATAGAAGTTTCCTCTCTTTTCAACGTATGACAGGAATGAGAACTTGGAAAAGCATTTGCACATTGTGGCATCTGTGCTGCTGCATAATTAATATCATGTTTCTCAGCAACAGCAGAATACAAGTAGCTGATTTTTCCAAAGTGACGACCGTCGTCACTTGCCCTCGACTGTGATGTGAGAAGTGGCTGAGCAGTGCTTTAGGAAACCAGGCTGCTCAAACATCCTACTAGAAGAGACAGTAGTATATAGCAGCTTACTTGCCTTTAGTTTGCATGGAGCTCTCTGATAAAATCCTGGCAGGCTGAAGATGGAGACTGTGAGGATGGTTCCCTGCTTTTTCATCATGTTAGTAAGACCTTCAGATCCGTTAAGCTTATTTTATGATGTTTTGCTGGTTCTTATTCTTTTGAGGAAATATAGGCTTGAGCAACAGAATCTGGGCTCTTCCACAACTCTTAAAATATAGCATTTAGAGATGTTTCCAGTAAAGGAATGAGTGTTGTCAACTAGTTAGCACAAATCATTGGCAAAATCCCTCAACTCTGTACAGGCAAAATAATTACATACAAATGCATTCGGAAATACTACGGAAAATGTAGTCCAGTGACCTGGCACGGTTACAGCACAATTTAGCAAGTATGTTAGAACAAATTACTCCTTTTAACCATAAGCCATTCTGCTTCACGCTTTTAATGAAGGCCTGTGCCACACACTAGAATACTTCTCACCTCATTACTACTCATAAAAAGCAATGATCCATTCAAAGGCTCCTCATATCTCCCATATGAGACGTAAAAGAACCCACTCTTTCTCAATCTGGCAGAAAAGAGAAGAACGGCTTCTTACTTCAGCCTTTGATGTTGATCATTAGGATGTTTACTAGATAAAAGAACTGAAAAATTTATCTGTGTAACTTCACTGTTGACGTGTGGTAGCGTTCTGCCTCCTGGCCCCTGGCTCCCTATTTATAAATGTAAATCTCTTGTTGCTGTTTAGGGAAGGAAAGGGGTTTCAAGAATCCTCCTGAGCAATTATTTTTCTCTCTCTGTGTATATATGTGTACATTTACATACAAAAAATACAACAAAATGGAAGAAAAGGGTAGAGAGAGAAATATTCAGTGAACTTGAAGAATGTAATGAGGCAGTAAAACAGAAACTATGAACTGAATAAAAATTAAATGCAACATGCTGTCTGATAAGCAAGTTTAAAAAGAAATCATGTGTGAATTTAAGCTAGTTATTACACAAACACATGCACACATACCACACACTCACTGCACGTAGTAGTTGTGTGTACTTAAAAACACAACTGCTGCCACAAAGATTCAAAATTTTTAAAAAATGCAAAATTTAAAAATACACAGTGCTGCAAACAGCATTTTTTCAAGGAGGAGTGTTCTTATTTATTGGTAAGCCCATACATATTACTTTATTTTTGCTCTTTCTTGAAACTGCTTTCTGACAGATTCTGCATTACCTACTCCTGCACCATGACTCCAACAACTAGCTCACAGGCACTGCAGTCAGTAACACAAGGTGGCCTAAGGTCTTTCCTGACAACCTGCTGGGCTTTAACCCATTTCCCCAAACAGATGGACAATGGCTAGAGGAGAGTTAGGTTATGATTCTGTATGATACGCAGCTGTGCTGTTCTTGTTCTGTCAGTGGAGATGACTCAACCCCAAATCATTTGTCATCACAATTTTTTTAATTACTTTCTAATTCTGTCAAACAGACTTGGGTTGCTTTGAGAGTTTTTAATAAGGCTCTTCTTACTGGAATTATGTCCACTGAACCAAAGAAGAAGTGCAAACTTCAAAATTTAATAAACAAATGTGAAAAAATTAATTACCTAAGGGCTTACCGGGCTGGAACATGGCCACAGACAGGTACGTTGTGCATCAGTAAGATGCATGTAGATGCAAGAGGGTTCTTCACCAGTCAGTGAAGTACATGGAAGTACAGAAGACTAAGACTTGCCATTCTCATTAAAGCCAGCAGTTTCTTTAACCTGGTATCCTGTTCTAGCCAACGGTGTGTGATGCTTCAAAGTAGCATGCAAGCTACCCCACAACCACCAAAAATAATACTCTAATAACCTGCCTGTAGGAAAGGTTTCTCTCCTAATCTCAAGCAGCTAGTTATCCCAGGAAGCTTGGGTATTTTAAATCCCTTGTATCTTATCCTAGGTAAGTATGAATGTTTTATTATCTATATAAATGTCTAATCATATTTAAGTTCTAGAAAGCCTATCTTCAAAGCATTATAGCAGCATTAACTGATCATACCTTAAAAGGGGAGGTGGGTAAGTATGCTGTTGCTATCTCTCCATTTTCTTAAATATACAAAAAGTAAAGTATGGAGTGCCTCATCTCAGTGCCCAAGCCAAACAACAACTGAATATAAAAGCTGGAGTTAAAATACTGGAGTTCATGATTCATAGCAGTCTGTGAATGCTACAAAGTTCACATGCATTTTGCTCACATTTAACTAGAAAATGTGAAGGCAATATTTTCTTGATTATTTTTGACTTATCAAAAACTTTATAACAATTTATTAAAAATATAATTTGGTAGTTGCCAGACTATGACATCTTGGCATCTTTCTTTAGAGGTAACCCATACAGACTGCTTTAAATCTGTGATGATTCTTCACGATTTTGAGGCAGACAGCATTAAAAAAGAGAGAAAAAAAAGGCAATAAATTACTACAAAGTGCATTGAATAGGTACTGCCTTTTGTTTCGTGTCTGTCCAGTGACTGTCCCAACAGGCTTCTGTGAGCTCAGAAACTCTGTAAAACCACAATCATAGGCAATAATATCAAACACCAAGAAACACTTCAGCTATACCCCTTCTAAGTTAAATTGCAGAATCTGTCAGAAACATGAACTTAGCTTTAAGTATTTTGAACATTGTTTAGCTGCATTAAAGAAGTGATAATGCCTAGATCAGAAATTAAAAAAAAAATAGTAGTTTTACAAGTGTGTGGCCTCAGGAATAACAGCTGCAGTGCTCTGTTTTGTTTGGGAGCTTAAATCCATACACACATATCTGGTTAGAGATTTATCTCTCTTGAAAATAGAATCCTACCAGTGAGTAGTAGGTGGGAGGAGGAAGACTGTAGACATGGTAACAGTATTATTCAAACTTCTCAATATCTTCCTGCATGCATAAATTTGACTGTTGTTTATAAACACCATTCATTTAAAATTCACAACTTCTGTTCACCTGTTGATTGTAAAATCTGTCCAAAAACATCAGAAAACAATTTCATATACCATAAATACTTCTTGATACCAAACACACTCATGGCATTTACATCTGCACTTGAAAAATCTATGTTTATTTAGCAATATGTTGGTAAGAATGACAAAAACACAAACAGCATAACCTTGAACCATTTCAATCACAGTTGTCACTCACTGATGATATTTTTAAAATCTCCTGAAGCCAGTACAGATAATTGCCAATGCTTCTCTTTGTTTTTACTATCAGACTGTAATAAATTGTTAGATCAGGGTAGGCTGAGGCAAAATATTTAGGAAAAAAACTTCAAAAATTCCTTTTGAACTTTATCCTAGCTTAGTTGTACAGATTTCTAAGAACAAGAACTTTTCATACCTGTTTCAAAAACACTACATTCAGGTCTCAGCCTATCTTTTTTACAGCTGACATGCATATTATTTTGTAACAAAGAAACCTGTCAGCTGTATTGGACTGTTTACTACTTTGACAACTTGATTTTGACTTTTTCTGCATGATTTGCCAAGATTAGCTTTTATTTACAGGGTTTTATGTTCTAAGATGAGGTGAAAGTAAGAACAGCAAATATATCTTTTTCCCTGACATCTCTAATAATTTTACCTGGTCAAATGTTTGGATACATAGAAAAATGCAGTAAAAATGCATGATTAGTACACTCCCCTGTGGATTATGAACAGAAAGCATGTGTTGGGCTTACACACAGACGGTGATTTACTCACAGTCACATATGAAGGTATTTGCTCTGTCTCTCCAGTGTCTTTAGTGCTCTTTTCTCATTAAAGAAGACAGATACCAACAGATAATGAAATGGGTCTGTTTTGCAAAATACAGATCTGGCTTTTGAAACAAGCATACCGACCAAAGTACTAGAAGACAATTTTCAAAGATGAACTTTCAAGAGTAAATATGTTGTTTATTTGTGACCCTTGTTATATAAAATGTCACAGTGATTGATATTGTAGTATCAGATAAAAGTATTAGCAGAAATAATTCTGTAATCTATTTTCAGATAATGGGCTTGGGGTTCCCTGCTTGCCATAAAATGATATTAGCTATAGAACTGTCTGCATGAAGTAGATTTTAACAAACACTTGATAGAAGCTCCAGATTCCATAAAAATAGACAGAGTAAATTCTGGGTTAAAACCCAAATGACTACAAGATAACTGTGCATTTCATCCCATCCTATAATGGTGTAAATAGCAGGTTTCATGATAAATTTTGTTATTTTAAAACGCATGCACCCAGATGATCTTTTGCATCAGATCCCCATTCATCATAAATCTACTCACTCTCACTCAGCACACAGTAAATAAAATAATATAGTAATTTGAAAAAATGTAGCTCTTCTTGAGATGCTGCTTTTAATAAGTTTCAACAAATTTGTGGATTTACTTTGGTCTTAGGAACTTTCCAGCTTGACACACGGCTGAGAGGTTTCTGTGCAAAGCCTGTGGGATGCAGGAGGGGATGTGAGTGCCTCAGTAGATGGCAGCCTTCTCTCTGCCTCAGAGGAGAAGGAACCCGCACTCAGCCCTGATGCTGTTGCCCATCAGCTCTGGGCATAGAAAAATAGCCAGCAAACCACATAAGCAAGGCTATTGTGACTTTTCAGCAAAGGGGTTGTTGTTGTGTCTGGTGCAGAAGACATGTCCTACACATGATGTGCAAGTGCTGTGAGAAATCCCAAGGTCCACAAAGAGTTGACAGAGGTCAGTGTGACTGCTCACAGTGTGGGAAGGTAATCACAAGGATCAGCCTTTGCTAGAGGTCCTTTTGAGGCAGAAAATGCTCTATTTATGGCTATAAAGCATGCAGCATGTAGCTTATACTGCAACAGGATTTACTGCTGTTATACTACTCTACTCTTCAAATATTACTGATACTGCAGATTAAGATGGTAATGCAGCAGATTGTTTGCTGCATCTCACTGAACTATTAAGATACTTAGGGTTTACTAATGTTCAAAGGACATCTACTAATCACTGGATTACTGAAGATTTGGAAATAAAATAGATGTTCAATTTGTTACCATTTGTTTCAGCTGATTTTATTGCACTCTACATATACCAGTCGCAGATTGTTTATCTGGGACACTATATAGCTAAAGCCTTCCTGACAGAGGTATATGAAATAATCAATAGGTTGTGATCATCTGGTTTTGGTAATAAGTGCCACAACAGGTTATATGTAAGGCAAGCATATTTTGAAAACAAAAAAGGAGCACTTCTGTGGCAGTATTTTCTACAGTCATGAAATGTCTCAAGCGCTCTGTATTCTGACTTCTTTCTTTGATCTATCTGCCTGGGTCAGAAAAGCTTCACCTGGAGCAGATCAAAGAAAGCTTGAGCAATGTCTCTTCCTCCTGAACCTCTCTCTCCTTCACTTCCCTCTGCTCTACTGTACTGGAAATCAAAAAAAAAAAAAAAAAAAGGAATATAAGGTATCCCTCTCACACAGGCCATGTCTCCTCCAATCTCAAGTGCAGAATTTTATCTCTTCATCAGACAGGACCATCAGACCACCAGGCTCACTCATGTTGCAGGGCTGTCATTCAACAGATTATGATGGGCTTTGGACAGTGAGTGCCAAGGAATTGCTCATGGTTCTACATCATTAGCAAGGCAGAGCAATTGAATTAGGTAGGATCACTCACACACATAAAATTAGCCTCATGAAGCAATCAGTGTGAAACAGGAATATAGCAAATATATAATGTCTGTTCAAAGATCCAGCTGATAGGAACACAGGGCAAAAAGAAGGGATGGGGAAGAGAGGTGTGCCACCCTTAAAAAAACAACCCTTAAACAAAAATAAATTATGTGAATGAAAATGGGAAATTGGAAATTCTAAGCAATTGAAAGAGCTCAAATATTAGAACAACTTAAAAACCCAGCACCGTATCTGTGAAATAGACCGTGATAGCTGGTTAATTTAGGAAAAAGAAAAAAAAATTAACAAATACTTTGAATTCTTCCAATGAAATAGCCTAAGTGACAATAAAGGTTTTCTAATATAAACATTCTAGTAGAAATCAAAGGAAATATATTTAGGAAAGGAGAGAGGAATACAAGAAATTTCAAACAAAAGAAATTGTATTTTAATGACTATTACAACAAACATGGCTAGAAGACAATTGATGTGCTAAAAAATATCCCTTCTAGAAAATCTTTTAACTAGTGTGTCTAAATACAGCAAGAACAGCCGTGCTAAAATATTTTTATATTTGCTATTTTAACTGCTAAATAAAATAGAAGTCTATTTAAATGGAAAAAAAATGCAATACTGTCAGGGTGCTTCAGATCTGAAAATCACAGAAAATTTTGTATTACAACTTTAAAATGGCTTTGCTCCAGTCAGTTGTATGACAGCTTTACTGCTGATGATAGATACCAGGATCTTAACTGCTGGTGATAGATCCCCAGCTTCAAGGGAGCATCCATGTGATATGGCAACACCAGACAGATATAACTGCTGGGCCAGCAGTGAAGCAGTTAACCACCAGAGAGAGGAATTGCCTGAAGGAACGGGAACTGTTAAAAGGTTTGCCACAACCTTAAAGAGGAGAACGCAAAGAAATGGGCATTGCTTTAGCTCAGCTCAGCTAGTGGTTAAGGTAGGCTTTCTTTACATGGGCAATTGATCTCATTTCTGTACATCATTCACAAAGCATCCTTCAATAGTAATGTAAAGAGAATTTATAAGCAATATTTTGTATGTATAAATCATGTAAAACACTGGTTTAAAGTTATTTTTGTCTTTCTTTTACATTAAATTTCAAACTTCAGGATACACACACATTTTAGGTGTCCTCCCAGTATTATACCTGTGTGAAGTCACTGAACCAAACTTTATTCTCATTTGTACTGGTGTAAATATTTGGAATATACACTGTAGTCAAAGCCACAATTTGGTACATCCTACTTCAGGAGACATTTGCTCTAAACTGATATTATGAGATTAAGCCTCATTAAGCTTGAAGTGTTGAAACAACTGTCAGGAAAATGCATATTGCAACTATAGGAATGAAATTCTGTGCTCTATAGTGTTATAAAAACCAATCCCAGATGCTTCTTTTTTAAAAACAAAGTGGACATCTCTGGCCTGGGAGGCTTAAACGCATTTGGAACTCAGCAGACCAGATAGGTGGTACTTGGGCTGCTATTGTTAATTTTTCACTAAGCTGATAGTTCAGCCTCCCCTTTTGCTGAACAGTTTTACTCTGGTTCCAACTTCCCTTTGTCTGCAAGGAGTGGAGGAGGCAGAGTGTTTCCATGCCTGATCTGAAATATATTGAAAAGCAAACTGTACAGAAGTCTATCTAAAAGACAAGATAGGTGACACACTGGAAAATACTGAGAATGGTATTTACATAAGGGAACTCAGGCTCGCTTCTACTGCACAAATCCCTGAGATTCACAGGTTTATAGTAACTTTTTTCCTAAGTCAAGAGTTGCTCCTTTTCTCTAGGAGACATTTCAAAGAACATAAGCTGCAGTGTTTCTTGAAACCAATTTAATAGACCATTTTGACATCTATGGAAAATGTACCACTAACATGAAACTTCATTTCCATATAAGACAGAATATTTAAACCAAGATATGACTGGATTATTTTGACTCTGAGTAAAAACCTAGTAAGACAGAGAGTAAAAGCATGTTCTATAATGATCATCCAAAAATATTTCCACTGCAATAATCATTTTACATATCTCTTTTTCGCTGCTCCACTTGATTCTTACAGTTAAAGAATTATTTCCTCTGTTCTGATGATACCATTTAAAGTCTTCAAGAAGATTTTGCTTACAATCAATGTCCTTTACCGAAGCATGGTAGAGAGATAGCAGGTTTCTGAACACTTACATTGTATATGCAGTCCTAATAGCAGGGAATACCTTTATTCAATTCAAATTTATATACACACAGTTGGAAACTGTGAGATAACTCATGATTTTGTTATTACCTCAGGTCTCTAAAATTCCAACCTTTTTGTTACAGAAATACTGTTCTTATTGCACCAAGCAGACAGCACATAAAATACTTGAGCATTACAGAGAATAGGGATGTGATCCAGAACACTTCCCTGCCAGAGAAGACTGTCTCATCCTGGTCCATATCTGGGCTCCTTCTTCCTCTCTTTGATTTCATTGCTTCTGCAACTCTAGTTCTCTTGTGGCCCAAGCTCACCTGGAAATTATCAGGCTGCTCTCCAAACAAATGAGAGGGGGACTTAGACCTTCTCAGGCTTGGGATGGATGGCAATCCAGTTCTGCCTCTCAGCAAGTACTCTAAGCACTCAGCTGAAGCTAACAAAGGGATTTGGGTACCTCTTTTGCTTATGGTAGTTCTGTTTTCCAATCTTAAATGATTGGCAAGATATATAATTTCCAGAAGCTGAACTGCAAGCCACTTCCTGGGCATTTCCCATTGCCTGGCTCCAGCACTGGTTTAGCTGCACACTTTAAGCCATTATGACTCTAAAGAGATCCTTTCATGAATTTGGAATAAGGAACCTGCTCTTCACACCTTTTGAGCAGCTCAAGTTTCAGCATGGTGGCACCGCTCCCTCGGAAGTGTAATCGTGAGGTCTTTCCCTGATATACGCCAGCTAAAGCTCCAGGGGACATCTGTGCCACTTTAAGGAATGAGTACTTAAATGAGAGAACCTGAAAAAGTGTTTGTGAAGTCTGCATTTGTTTTCTGAGAAGAAAATCTCAGAGATGATTTTTGCAGTTTCTCTAAACTGCTGACTGGTGTGCCACCAGGCAATTAAAGTCTTTTAGTTTCACATGTTAAAGTAATTGGTATAGTTCAATAGTACCGCAGCAACTCAAACACTTAGATCCCAGTATGCAGAGTCTGAGAAGCCTTAGCTCAGGCTGTTTCACTTTGGACTTCATTTTTTGTCTGCTCACTGATAGAAAAAGGCAAGCAGGAGTTTCCATCATTTCCAGTCTTAACTACTCATGAATGCAGAGACTATCTTCAGTTCCCTAACTGGGTCCACTGCTGCCATTGTGTATTACACAAAAAACTGTTTACATAACAGCCTTTTGTTACAAGTTTTAAATCTTCTCGGGCTGCCAGTCTGAGGCAGAGTCTGCCAGCTGGCAGACACAGAGGTGCTTGTGCTCCAACTGTTGGAGGTAATTAACAGCCCAAACTGTCAGAAGGTGACAGCCGGCAGAAAGTTCCTGCCCTGGGGTCACAGATGTATTCCAGCAACTTGCTTCTTGATTTACCAGTAAAAGGAATAACGTAAATAGTATTGGTATTAAATTATCAAACAAGGGGGACTGAGCTCGAGTTATATCTTCTGCCCCCAAATTAACTGACAAAGAAAATTAACATTAAATTACCATTAATATCTTAAAGTAAATAAGTAAGATGTACCTCTGTGGGGGGGGAAAAATCCCAAAAACTAGTCCACTAAAATTTGATGGACATAAATACTAGGATGGCTGCAGACCATATTGCTGTTGGGTTTACATTTTCCTGATATTGTAGAAAATTAAACTAATATTTAGTATTAATAATCGGGGCAATGATTATCAGCCACAAGCTCTTAAGCATTGCGTCTTTTACCTTTATGATATCCTACAGCTATCTTCTTCTACTGTAAGGTGGTGTAAATTGGCTTATGGGAAGCTATAATGACTGATGTTAGCTGAACATTTGGCTAAGATGTCAATTTGTAAAGGACTGTCAGTCACAAGAAATAAAAATTCTTCATATATATATATACTTTTTTTCTGTAAACTGGCTCTTACAGTGGTTTATTCTGTGATCCCAGGAAGCTTTGAGATTTTTTCCTGTATCCTTGAATGATAACCAGCAAAGAAACACAGTAATATTTTCCTAAAGTCCCTTCACGCACACATTTGGCAACTAAGTTCTAGTTGTGCTGTCCCTTTCTACCCAAACTCTGACTTGTGAATAACGATGAATTAGGCTCTTCCTATTTATTGCATTGATATGCAAGAGAGATAAGTAATACTAATAAAGTTTCCAAAATTACAAGCATTCTAAGTAGTAACCGTAAACCAGAAACAAGTAGAAACTTCAGAAGCAACAGAAATGCAAGCAGAAGTGCACATTAGAATAGGCAAAAAGAGAGGCTAAACCACTTTAGTTTACTGTTAGATGTCTGTGTCTAAACTGTGAGTCTCTTGTGTTTTGGAGCCTTGCCTCCTTCACTGTACAGACTGGAAGGCACGGCAATTCTCTCTTTGTTGGTGTGGGTTTCGTGGTGCACACACAGACCATGCTCCAGTCTGAGGTCAGGCCATTGCCAGCGCTCACGTCTCAGCCCAGGGATGGGCATCCAGACCTCAGCATTTAAGGTATCAATAGGAAGCTCCTGAACATGTGCTGCAGTCTACCAAACACATCTGCTCCATTCATCCAGAGAGCAAAAGTTTTCTTCGAAGCACTGCACACTTCTCTTAACTTTTGGTAGGAGGGGAAATGGTGAGGATTTTGCACATTTCAGTGCATTGACAGAAAGTACAAGTTGATGTGGATCAGCCCTGAATTCTTAGGGCCGTTGAAACATAACTCTTGGAAGTTTTTCTGACATTTATAATTATGTCATGTTTCAATGCAATTTTTTCAAGACCTGATTCCACACCCTTTTAACTTAATGGGAGATTTCCCATTGGTAGCAATAGACATAGGACCAAACCTTCAGTGAATATTAACCCATCAAAAAAAAATTCAATATGGGAGATGTTAGCTTACAGCTGAGTTCATCACTGTGTTCATCTGTTTGAAAAAACTTTGAGAAAAAAACTGTAGGGCAACCTTTATTTCTTACTTTGTTACCCAAGAGAAGAATAATTATAAAAAATGGAAGAAAATTAAGATTTTTGAAATTAATTTTTTAAAAAATACAGAGAACAATACTTAAAAAGCCTGAATTGAAAGTAAATTCCCTTTAGGTGGAGGTCTGTGACTGCAGCTCTCAATCCACACAGGAGACGTTACAGAGCAACAGAGGATAACCCACTAACAGTATTAGGAGAGATCCTTGCAGTCCAAAAAGCCAGTAAATACACATAAGAAACCTTTTTTGATTCCTTCAAATTAAAAGGGAAAAAAAGCTAAACTAAATATTAAAGACTGTTTATAAAAATTACTTCAAATAGATGATTATTACCTGATCTCTGAAGTTTTTCACCATATACTATACATCCATAGAATCCCCTTATTTAAGTTCAAACTTTACTTTCTAACTTGTCTCAGTTCAATGTTTTAATTTTTTTTTTCCAAAGTGTTCTGTGTGACATCCTCTTTAGTAGAAACCTTCTTCCTTTCCTGAAAATAATATCAGCAATTCATATGGCTGACAGTTTTCACAATTATGTTCTTCCCCTCCATCACTCCTTTTCCCTTCATTCTGCTGCACCTTTTGGTAGAGCAGTGTCACACAACTCCTCTAGAGTTCTGACCAGGTGGTTCCTCCCCTTGAAAATAAATTTTTTAAACAATGAAGCCTGGTACTCAACAAAGAAAAGCCAACAGTATTCTTAGCCGTGCTAGAAAATACCAAGATAGGCAAAATGTTTAATACTTTTTTATTCATGGTTCGCAAAAGGTAGTGATCTGAGATTACAAGTTGTGTGATCAGCATTGAAAACAACAGCGTTAAACCTCAGTCAGTTATATAGGACTTAACTCAGTGAGTTATATAGGACTTCACAAAGGTATTTAAGTGGTGAAGTAAACTTAGAATCATTAGAAAACATTGAAATCAGATATTAGAGAACCTGCAGAAGTCAAGGTTCTGGAGCACCAAAAAAGTACAAGCATGCTGCTTATTCCTAAAATTGGGCAGAGTTAAGAATCAATGAAAGAGCAAGCCTGACTTTAGACGATTAAAAAGCTAACAGAGCATCTATTTCTAAGCACTTAAAAGATCAACCAGTGAAAAGTAACAGCTGAAAGTTATTTACTATATCTTCCCTTCACTAAAACAGTCAGTTCCATTTGCGTAAATATTAACCTCATTGGGAAAAAAAAAATACCAATCCAAACAGGAAAATAATGTTTTTCTTACAACACTGTAACAAGGGTGCAGAAGAGACTGTAAAACGAGTATGTTGAAAGACTGTATCAACTAGGGTTCTACTGAAATCTGTCTGGAGTCTGGTACTGTGCAGTCATTTCATTAATGCTCTGGGTAGTACAACAGGCAGTAAGTTTATTAAATTCTTATATGATAGCAAGCTGGGAGGAGTGCAAGCTTTTTGGAGGACAAGGTTAGAATTCAAAATAAGCAAGACAAATGGAGAAAGAAGCTATAATAAATAGAAAGCAATTCAATCAAGACAAATAAAATATTTAAGTAGGAACAATCAGATTCACAAATACTCTATTAGAAATGTCTTGCCTAGATAGCAGTCCTAGAGAAAAGGATCTGGATGTTATAGTGTATCACATGAATCATAAGTGTGCTAACATTTCAATAAAGTAAATAGCACAATAGGAAGCATAAACACAAGAACTGCATGTACAGCACCCAGTTTTGCAATTGCTCTGTCAAGATTGGACAAGGCCCAGGATAGAACAAATAAAATGATCAGACATCAAGTAAATGTAAGTTTCAAGGAACAACAGCTAAAAAGGTATTATTTTAGAGGAAAAAAACAAAGACTTAGAAGAAATGTGACATAGCTATGTAAAAGATTACTACAAAGAATAAATTACTCCCCATGTGTACTGTAGGAATGAAAATAAGTAATGCGATTAATTTGCAGCAAGAGTATTTATGTTGGAATTTCCCCCTACTATCTCTCTATAAGGGTTCTGGAGAGACAGTGGAGTAGGAACGATGTAGGATAGTGAGCAAGGAGGTTGTAGGATCTCCACTGCTAGAGTTTTTAAAGAATAGACTAGGCCAGCTTCTGTCAGGAATGTTTTAGTTCTAATTTACTTTTAGAAATAGTTTGGAGGCCAGACAAAATGGTCTCTGAGCATCTCTGCTAGCCTCACTTTTTATAAATGTATGTCTGTTACCGGAAGGGTTCAATACCTATTGTAAATATAGTAAATATGTGAGGTGCACAATTTATTGTGCAGATTCCAAATCAAAACAAGCAGTCATATGAATTCCAATTGGAATTGTAAGAAGTATGTAAGAGCAAATTATACACAGTCCTGGATTACTAAATGGGATTGATTATTCAAAGACCTTGAATTCTGTATCATGTAAAAAAGGCAGCCAGAACAAATTTATAGGGCCAAGTCATAATCCCATCACAGTCAGCAGCAAAACTCTCATTGATTCTAGAGGGACGCAGACTTGGATTGTCTGTTTGTTTTTAAGATCTGGCATTACATAATGAAAAATATGTCACATGTTCATCATTATTAAACTGATATTTGTAAATGTAAATATTTCACATTGATATCTTGTTGTCAGATTGTCATTTGGTGAAATTCAGTGTGGTCAGTTAAGAAAACAAAATGCTACTAAGTCAGGTAAATCTATCCGCAAGAAATATTTATGAAGAAGCCTGAAATCTGAATTCTCTATTGCCTTTGTTTCTTTACAAAGTTGTATAAATGAGGAAATAGCACCAAAGACCTATTAGTAATAGTTATTTCCTAATTGCAGTGGGAAGCATCCTGCATGTTTAAATAAATATTGTTAACTCTGACCTCTTGGTTTGCCAGGACTGATAAGACAATTGCTTGACCTATATGAAGCACATACAGTATGCATGGACTGAAAGCAGCAGGAAAACAGGAAACAATAAATCAGAAATTAGAGCACTGATTGTTGTAGCTAATTACATCAGACTTCTGCTTAATTTCTCACTCTGTCATTGTAACCTGATTTTCTTGCCAACAGACTTTGCAAATTGCTGGTGTCACGTACATACAGCATATAATAATCTTTAGTTACTGTGATTGACAAATGAATGAGAAGGAGAACATAGTTTATTATGGAAGAATGAACTGTGACACACTCCAGATACCTGCTCAGATGCTTTTTTAATTCATTTACCTAGATATGCTCCATGATACATTTTGCCAGGACCACAGGTTTGGCATCACAACATCATAATTGAATTTGTGTCATGGTTTGATAATGCTTGACAAAGAAGGAAAAATAAGGCTATAAAGGGAGAAAAATGGCCTAGATTGATTTCCACGGCAACAGAGATAGAGTGGTAACAAGAAAATTTAAATCAATTCTGAAAATAACATGCTTAGAATTGGGCATATTAATCAGCATGTTGTTTATTCTTGATGTTATTGTCCTCATACTGCACATCAGATAACTTGGTGTCCTTATTATTGTCTCTGTTTACATTACTCCACTTTCAAATCATAATATCTTTCTTTGTCCTGTTTCATCACTGCCATCAGCATCTTCAGCTTACATAAATTAGCCCAGACATTTTACCGCAGCTAGAAATATTTGGTAGAACATAAACAATTAATTTGTTGGTGTCTAAACAACTTGGTCCCTCTGATCCAACTAAAAGTCATTAGCACTCTTCTTAATGCACTGTCTTTCTGTGTGTATGCTTTTCTTTAAGCCAGCAGGTTGCTGACATTGTTTTGAAGGGTCAGGCCACAGTGTGTCACAGGTAGTCACCTATGGGGAGAGATGCAGTTTTCACTTTCCTCAATGTCTGTTATACTCCCATCAGCATGAACTTAAGGCTAGTAGAGCCAAAGAAACATACTGGAGAAGTACCAGAAGGTTTAACAGTATATCATCATTGCCTTTAACAGTCTGCACCTTGCGTATTATGTATTCTGAAACTGCCTGTATGATTTAGCAAAGCAACATCTGGGAAAAAAAACAAAGAACTCTAGGCCAATGTAATGTTTTATTCATGTGGTATACCCATATATCATACCCCTTAATGTTATTTTAAGTATTACAAATTATTTTCTCCACAACTGTTGTCATGTCTGCTTCATCCTATTTCTTTGGGGTTTTATCTGTAACTTTGTAAGGGTCAAGGCCTAGAAATCAACCAAAATGCCAATATACTGATGTTTTTAGCTATACATTCTTTTCCCAGAGGGCAACCGCATCACCCTCAGCTTACTGCTGCTGTACTAGTAGCTAATATTGGTCTGCAGTGGCTGTCAGCTTGTAGGACTTTCTCAGTGTTCTCTTCTTCCCTGCCTGGCAATCATAAAATTGCCCTTGCTCACAAATTTCCTATATTACAGCAACAGTATCATGGTCCTTTAGTTCTCTCTTTAAGAGTCAGTTTCTGGACAACTATACATTCATTGATCATTGTGTACATTATGTGTTTCTGTGCGCAATTATAGATTTAAATATTCAAGTTGGGGGTTGAGTTTTGTTATAATATTTTACAATCCTCAAATCTTTATTCTTCCAAAGCATAACACATTTGTTTAGCCATTTCCACCTACACTCCAACTTAACAGTGGAGATTAGACTTTTTTTAGAACTCTTCTGTCCCTTTGTCTCAGTTCTACTTTTTGTATTGGTAGGTTGATAAGCCTATTTAAAACTGGAAAAAAAAGCAAATCTTATGTCTGCATTACTGACAGAGAAATATGTATTCAAATATCAGAGTAAGTATAATATTTAATAGGAATAAAAACTTACTGGAAAGACTTTTGCTTTACCTGTAATGATAAGGCAACAGTCTTCCCACAACAACAAGACTGTTGCCATATCACTAAAGAAAAAGCAATAACACTACACCATAACACAGGTTGCTGTTAGTTATGGTGAGCCACGTTAAAACATTTTATATTATTGGAGGAGCCAGCTGAAAACATTGGTGTACCCACTGGTCTTTCAAAAATGTAAGCACCAAGCCAGGGAGCTGCTCCATGTGGCAATACAATAACCTTAAGAGACACTAACAGTGTAGAAGAAGCCCTGTAAAAATTCCAGTTGCTTTCTGATTTCCCTCATGTTATCTTGTTGAATTCCTGGCCTTGTTTCAGAGGCAACCAGTTCATCCATCTCCATACAGAAGACAAGCACAGTCTTGTTTGTAGCATTGTTATCAAAGACTAATGCATGGATAAAGCAAACAAACAAACTCTAATCCAAAGCTATTTTAACTGCAGCATTAGAGCTAGGAAACCTGCTGATTAACTCTTGTTATGCATGACAGATAATGGGACTAATATATATTTGAAGCATATTCTTAAAACTATAGCTGGGTACAGCCAAGCCTTTTTTTTTTTTTAAATAGGTAGCTCCATGTCCCCTCTCCATTGGTTCTGTTGTGTCCTAGTTGAAGAAGCTTTATATTATTATCTTTCTTAGAATAAAATAATCCTGCAGAATACAATAGGAATCCGGTTTACTATTTTTCTTCATAGCCAGTAAGTATAGTTTCCTCTTGAAAGTTGATTTAGTAACATCTCAGTTGCTTTTCAAAAAGAAAAATTAATGAAAACTGAGCAATTCATATCTTAGCCGTATTTTTCTGTTTGCCGTGAGTTAACTCCCACCTGTTTACCTCTTACTATGGACTTTGACCTTTAACACACAAAAATCTGCAATCTGGCCCTCTGCATCAAACTCTGTACAGAAGTCCTGTAACAAGACCACCCCTTCACAGGTAAGGAAAGCCATTAAACCCTGTGAATTTTCACAGTGGATAAACCTAGATTAATTTGACCCAGGTGTTTGTCTATTACTGTGCATGGGAACACTTGCAGTGTCCCCTAGCTGTTTCTCCTGTGGTGGTCCAGCCTTAGTACTCTCTGGACTCTAATCTAAACCATGTAAGAGTACCAGCTGGTGTAGGACTTTGTAGACAGATTCTTGTTATGCTGTTTGTGTCACTTTGATGTATTCTCTTGTTTTACATATGAATACTTGTAGAAGTAGGAGGAAAACATGAAAAGCCATGTGCTGGAATTAAGTTACAATTGTCAATCTCTTACTCAATTTTACAAAAACAAGTCCTTGATTTTATGCCACACATGCAAAATGAAGTGTCATTATGAGCAGTGAAAAAATTTAGAGGCAAATCTGTCCTCATTTACTCTTATGCTACCCTTCCTGAAGTTAGGCTGTTTGAGCAGAAGTAAGAGACATCTGAATCTGTCCTGTTATTTATTTGCATGCAACACATTTATGTTAATTTATATTTTATTTTAAATGCAAACAATTAAATTACCATTAATGGCTAAGTAATTGGATGCTAAGTCAATATGTGTATAGACTCAATAGTCTGAGTTATTGTACCATAAGGTGCCCATAATATAAGCTAGAATATTTTATAAAAACCCTCCATTACTTCAGCACAATTTACTAGACTGAAATAGTGAGAAGAGTAACTTTTACGGTTAATTAATGGGTAAAAATGGGAATTTCCCAACATTCCCTAAACCAGTGCAACTGAAAAACATTTCTAAAATTAATCGTGGCTAAAATATAATACATGACTAAAAGGTGCTCTCACATGCATAGCCTACTGTAAAAAAATAATATATTGTCAAGACTGAGAGATGTAACAATGTCGGTAGCAAAATTTTTCGTAAGGGTAAGATGAATCTACGAGGTCTGATTATCCTCTCACAGCACTACAGATTGGCAGCTAATAGCATTAGGCTGGTCTTAAACATGTATAACTGAATTGGGCTCTGGATAATCAGAAAGTTGGCATATCACAGACCAATTTTGTTTGTTATGAATAACCCTGTAAAAATCCAGGGATACATCTGGAAACTCATGTTGTGAGATGAAAATCAGGCCATGCCTGAAAATTGGTAGACATAAACTGAAAGAAAAAACAATGTTTTGAAGCATCTAAAGCTGATCTTGCTACATCTGTCAGATGCATATCAAAAAAACTGCTTCTATCCATTGCAAAGTAATGTATGATTCTGTAGTTGTACTTGTCTTAGGAGTGTTTGTGAGGATGTCATGCATACCACCAAGACTCAAATTTTGAGCTAAGTTTGATACCATACTAACATGAATATAAGTGGTACAGATCAGAATTACTCAAAACCACAAACAGAACTATCTCAAAAACTGAAGCTGAAACTGTCAGAATGGTAAAACTTAACCACTAATTTTAAACACAGAGCTAATAATCAAGTAGTGAGTAACATTTCACTTAGACCAATTAATGATGAAAGCTGCAATTGCCTCTAGACTGCTATATCTTTAGTCATCAAATTCAGATGTATAAAATTGTTTACAAGCAATGGAGTTGTTTAATACAAATGAATTTCAGATACTGCATAGATCAGTCTCTGACCTCACAGATTTGTTTAGTCTCATCTTTGGGCACTTCTGATGAGCCATTTTTTCAGGAAATATTTAAGGAAATTAATGATTTTTTATATATATTCTTGATTTTCTTATAATTCAAACTATTGCAAAGGAAAGAGCAATCTTTTCTACCTGGTCTGAAATGCTAATTCCTGAAGAGATTTGTATTCCAAATTTATATCATCCCTTAAGTGAGATGCCTCATCCTGCCTTGAAGATAAGATTCCAGGCATTGTTCAGATACTTCGGCATAATTTATTGTAGCCACACAAAAGTCAGATCTAAATCCTTTTGGACCATGATGCCACAAAACAGCAGTTCAAAGTTCAAAGAGGGAGGCCGACAGAGGCAATTAAGTTATCACTGTTGGGATAACTGTAACCCTTCCTGTGCTTTTAGTGCTTCTGGGATCCTGAAGACTGTGAAATGTTTAAAAAAAAATTTAAAAAGACTATTCTCCTCAACACTGCCTACATTTTCATTGCATAAATCACTGCAGTTGGAATAAAATACATCCAGTGAATGATTTCCTGCCACCAAGGAAAAAAATCCAAAATCTTGTTTCCTGATGACTACAAACTTCTCTTGACAAACCTCCAGTGCCAAATGTGGTTTCCATTTACTGTTTTGGGATTTATTTGTCTATGCCAAAGTTCAGGTGTGCCAGCTCTTTGTAATAAGCCATTTGGATGAAAGCTTGACTAGCTCAAAGGATTCTGATGTATTTTATTGCTGCCTTTTAAGATTATTGTTCAGAAATACCAACTCTAATTTTGAAATCAATTAGCCATGCAGTCTGATGAGGTGTTGGCCCAGCTCAGGTTCACACCCGCTGTCCGCAGATTATTGTTAAGTTGAGTCAGGTCCTTAGTGCTGCTCTGCATTGCAGGCATCTGGTGTACACATGTTTGATGTCCTCACAAAATGACGCTGATGGCTTAAATGGTAAGGCTCTAATGAAGAAAGTCTAGCAAGTTTGCTGCTGTTTGCCAGAAAAACATGACTTTTACAGAGCAGTGTAAAAGTCTTTTTTTCTCTTGTTTAACTCTTCGATGTCAAAAGAATATAAATCTTCCTTAAAGAGTGGAGATTCAGCAAAGGTAACAAGAATGAGACCTAAGGATCCACTATACGCTTGCAGAAGGAAAATCCCTCTGCAGTCCTGCATCTTCCTGGCACCTGCATAACCATGCGCATAAAAGTGCTACCTCCAGAGGGAAGGCCATCTGCCTGCGCTGACCACTGAGCTCTCTGGAGGGCAATAATTTGGTAAAGCCAAAAAGAGAGGCACCTAAGCTTCTTCAAGGGAGAGGGAAGTAAATCATAGACTCTTAGAATGACTTGGTTGGAAGGGACCTCAAAGATTATCTAGGTCCACTCCTCCTGCCATGGGCAGCGATGACTTCCATTAGTCCAGGTGGCTGAAATAATCCAAAATGCTTTAGACTGGTTTTGCCATTACAAAATGTCTCATGGTAACCCAGGCAAAGAATGACTATATAAGGTTATTTTCCATTACCTCTTTGCAACCTAGAAAGTTTTTCTGCATTTTTTTCTAGTTTTGTGCATGAAGTCTAAGAATACAATCTCAGAGGCGTAAGTACAAACTAAAAACACCCAACAGAAATAAAACCCATCAAATTGTGTTCTTTGACACACATAAGGGAATTACGTGCTTATTCCCTTAGACTAAAGCTCATTTGAAAATCAATTTTTCCTTCTTGTAATCAAAAAATATTCCATCAAATTCATGAAAAGGAGCAACTAAATATCAGCAATATGAGTCATACTGGACAAAGAGTAATAGCAGGGATGTGTGATGAGATATTTCTAACCATTATTATGCTAGTCTATCTCAAATGATAGAGGCTGAACTACCAGTCTAATCATCTTAAAAGAATCTACAAGTATTGTATTGTGGCTTAGAGTTGGAACTATTTATCAAAACCAGCCTTCTGTTCAACCCACCTGCAACAGTTTGGAGAATGTTAAGTACACGCAGCCTGAATTTGATCTTTGTTTTTCAAAACCAAAAGCATTTTGGTTTTTGCTTATATTTACTGTCATGGTTATGTGATCACTTAGAACCGTTGTCCTCTATGAGGTACAAACACAAAGGTACATACAAACAATTAATCTAGCTCAGAATATAGTCATGCTCAATAGTCATGCTGAAGTCATGTTGAAGGAAAAATTACTCTATAGAATCCAGACGTGACCATACAGAATACCAATACTCGATACATTATTAGATTCTTTCCATCTGCAATGTCCTTCCTAATAAGAATGCTAAAAGGAGTGTATGTGACAAGAAAGAAATGGGGAAAAGGAAGGAAGCATAGAAGAGTAAGAAGGAGAGCTGGTCTGGAGGGCAGTTTAGGGAGATGGGGTAAAAATCTATCATAACTGACGAGAATTTTTCCTTTCGTTAAGTCCTGGACAATTGAGCATGTCAAAAAGGTCACGCAAACAAAAGCCTGTGTCTGTATAGCCCAGTATCCTGCCCCCAGCAGTGGTCATATAGGGATATAAGAAACAAGTACAGAACAATCTAATACAATCTCTTAGCTTCTAGCAATAGCTAAGCAGCTTCCTACAAAAGTGACCGATGGATCCATCTTTCAGGCATTGGTTTAGTACTGCTAGATTACAAATACTTTTTTATTTTACCTTCCATAGCACTCTGTGGCTAACAACTCTATACCATAGTACTCTGTGATAATTATTTAGTTATGTAGGAAGAGAAAAAAGGCCTTCTCTTGACCCTGTTTTCATGTGCTGAGTTCTTGTGTAAAGAAAAAGTAAATAAATATCTTATATTCATCTCTTTCACATAGTTCTTGATTTTGTAATACCTCCTCTATATGGACCACTGTCCTTCTGCTCACCATTCATGCAGTAGTTATTCCATACTTTTAATCAGTACTTATCAGCCTTTTTTATCTGGTTCTCTTTTATGATTGTGGCAATGTGATGAACAGACTCTGTACACCAGATTCCTTTTTAACATGGATTCTCAACATTCTGGAAATCAGAGCCTGCAGATCAAAAGTTTGAAAAATCTTGCCTCCAGACTAGCCAGATCTGGCATCACTCTGTATACTGTAAACAAATAGTTTTTCTTTAGCATCCTGGAAGGTATATTAAGGGAAGTTCTGTTATCTAAAATCCCATAAAATTATAGATGACTGAAGGGAAAAGTGAAGTTCTGCCAAAATGCCTCTTCTTTTAAATATTTAAATAACTTTCATTTACACTGGGTCCAAAAAAGAAAGGTGTGTAAATGGAAGCTGTTTGGCTGCTCCTAAGACAACACCGGAATAGTTTAGTCAGTCTATGCAGTTTATGTTAGGTCTATCAAACATTGGCCTTTTTAATTAAGTTTATTAAGGTGCCTTGATATTTTATTAGAAATATATTCTATTTGATAGTTACTCCATTTAGTTTTCTTTTAGTCAGGGATGTAGTTCAGATAAAGGTAACACCAACACAACTGTCAGACTTATTGATTCCTTACCATAATATTAATGCCAGTAGTGCAGGCCAAATTGCTTTGGTCAAAGCTGTTTGACACAACAGATATTATCCTATTACATAAGGCTTGAGGCTAAATGTTGGTAAAATTAAGGAAACCCATTATGATATTTCCTTAGAAGCATTTTTATAAAGTCTGACATCTGAAAACAATACTTAGTCTCAAACACATACCAGGGAGATCACCACCTGACTGCCTCTGTCATGAGTTATTGTTTGGCTCATTAATATTTAAACTTGGACTCTGCGAGCTTTAAAATATATGATGTCCTGGGTACATACTGGTGTATAACAATTTTTGTGTAAATATTTATGTGTTTTAATACATATCAGTGGGAAAAAATATAAAAATCTTGTCAGGAAAATTCTTTTTATTAATGAAAATAATTTCTTTATAGCAAGTGGCTAAGTTCACTGGCTCCACATCACACAACAGCACTGGTCATGTCATTAGTAAAGACAGATTCTACAAGCCTTACCTATCTATTAGCTGTTGATATTTGAATGGCGATATGCTGGGGAGTTGGAAGACAATCTCTCAAATGGTTCATCCCATACTTAGTGCTAAATCCAGTTTCTGGATTGCCTGCAAGGTAAAAATAACAAAGAAAATAAGGAGACCAGAGTTACTCTTTCACCAGACTCCTGCTAATTTTGCTAGTCTGTAAAAGGGAGTCATTTGGGCCAGGGCTCAGGGTAATCCTGCTCTTGGCCACATAAATCTTGATGTGTTATCTTCTTTTTTTTCCCCTTAGAATTCTGCTTCAATGGGCTATTGGTTCCCTTATTTCTACCTGACTTTTTTTTCTACATTCTTGTTCATTCCTTGCTCTTGTCTGGGATGTCTCAGGCACTATATAGCCAGATTTGATTTCTCAGCTTTTTACTTTCCATTTAATTATGTTTTTCCTGAGAAACATGACATTTTCAATCTGAATATGATTTTAATGATTTGTGTTTTATTTTTGTTTTGCTCTTGGTTTTTTTTTTTTGAAACAGTGGATGAACAGAACTACACAGATACCATCAGTGTGCATCATGAAGTCTTCCTGAAATGTTTTTATTACTCTTTTTTATAATAGCTATTACGATTGATGTTACTGTGCTCCTAATGAGTAACACAGTAGAGGATAGTAAACGACTTAGTCTGCAAATCATTGCCTTTCTTGAATTTTAGAACTACTTTGTAAATAACTAATTTGGCTTTATCAAAACTCTACCTGACTTTGGCTAATTTGTGCAGCTCTTCAAGACTTGTGTGGCCCAAGACACAGGTTACTCCTGAGTAGAACAATACAATAACTACCAGGGAGTAAGCATTAAAAGGAGAAAAGCATGTGAAAAATTACAATGAAAATCCTTCAATGACATCAACCTATTCAAAGCTGGGCCTCATAAAAGTAGAAAACGTGAAGGTTATACGGCAATATACTGACAAGTTTTAATACCACTTCTTTCATAGCAAATGGCCAACATTGGTGCAGAACTGCCTGCTCGTGGTGTATACGTATAGAAAAGATAGAAAGAAAAGGCGCAACTTTAGAAGTATAGAACACGGGTCACAACACACACATTGAAAACTCATGACCTTCAACATTAAGGCAACAATTCTGTCCTTAACTCTCTGTATGTTATGAACGACAGCAGCTAAAGTAAGGAACACTGGCACCATAAATTGAGAAGTCAGATCCTCTTGCTTTGCTCCAACCTTAATGTTACTCAAATGCTGTTTTGTTGTGCCTTTAATACAATAAAAGACTAATTCCTTAAAAGTCAAGAATATAAGTCATGTAAATGAAAACTTGTAAATTATGTCAGTAATCCATAACTCATACAACTGATTTGGAAACCAGAGCCTTATGGTTCAGAAAGAAGTAATTGCTTTATTAACTCCCATTTATCAGTATAAAACTGGCTAATTTAACTGACTGATTGATTTATATATTGATACTTTAAATTTAGGTCAACATCCTAATTTAATAAGGAGATCACATATGGATGTTTAAGAATATATTACTTTCTTGTTGGTTGATACTCTAAGCACGCCCTTATTAAGACAGATTATCTACTTTCCCTTGTTCTTTTAAGAGAAGGACAAAACAAATTATATATCTCATTTATTCTACCTGACAGAAAGGCCATGTTTTCATATAACCCCCTCTCTAGTAATATATTGAATGCATGACTAACCACATCATTCATTCTCTTTTTAACATCCATGATGTCATAATCTTTTGCAATAGTAAGGGTGTATTCCTGTCTGCAGACTTTTGGAAATCACCACAGGGAGTCAGACTTCCGAAGCACAGTCAAGCCATAAATCTACCAGGTACACTTGAAACAAAAGTTGGAAAAAAAAGCTAATATGGATTTATACACCTTCTCCAATAAATGAGGTCTTGTGTACAGTTAGCTGGTTCTAAATTATATGTTAAGAACTCAAGAGTTCTCAGTAATTACCTTTAAATCATAAAATTGAGGCAGGGCTGTGCTACTTAGTTTAAGTAAAATTATTAATATTGTCAACTATGATAATATGCTTCTCAGGGAGAGACATGAGTTTGGAGCCTAATGAGCACAGTTTTTAGGTATTGGTATTAAATAACTTGCAGTTGTAACGATCATAAGTTATAATCTATGTAAGCAAGGTTATAGGCAGTATATGATGTACAACCATAACTCTATAATACACGTGCTAAAAGTGTGAGCATTGAGTGCATTTAACTTTCAAAATTAGCACACCTTTGAAATGTGGCACTATTAAGATGAGATTCAACAAAGCCAAGTGACTGACCACCGCTGCTGATGGGAAGTAGACAATAAACCCTGTTATCTTTCACTTTACTTTTGCATGCACAAGCTTTCACTTTGCTTTTGTTTTAAATAAACCGCCTTATCACAACCCACAAATCAAATTCCATCTTACTCTCTCCCCTGTCCAGCTGGGAAGGGGAGTGATAGAGCGGCTGGGTGGGCACCTGACATCCAGCCAAGGTCAACCCACCACCCTATATTAAAAGCTGTGGCACATTCTGATGCTGTGCTACAAGAAGCACTTAGGGTAGGATCTAAACATAGGCAAAGGTGGCATCTACCTACATCAGTAAATAGCTTCTGGTACCAAAACAGTCACAGTCACACCATCTGCACTGCCAATGTCAAAGCTCATCTAGTTCTAGCTGTAGGGTATCAAAAACAATTGTGGGGAGGAAAGACGGACCTTCCCATTTCTTTTGAGAAGCAACTATAAGCCCTAATGCCAGTTCTCTTCTGTTCTGTCCCTGGTCTTGGTCCTGAACATTCATTGCTACTCTGAGACGAGAGCATCACTGTGTTTCCTTAGGCGGGACAGGCCCTCTTCCAGGGTTGGTAAACTGAAAGTCCCACAAGCTTAAGGAGAAACTAAATGCAGAAGAGCGCTCTAACCACTAGGCAATAAGAAAAATGTGTATCAGCATCGTCACCATATATGCCAGCACTATATTTCCTCTGAAAAATTTTGCTGTAGTTGAAAGCAGTATAACTGGTGTGAGTTAAATACAGTCAGAAGATGCCTACCTCATCACAGTATCTAGAGAATTCAGTCAATGGGAAATTTTTTCTGTGACTCATAAGTAGCTATAGACATGAAGTGAAAGACAAATTGCTTGCTTCAGGCAACAGGAAGACAAGTCCTACCACAATCTTATACACCCAAGGAGCATCACTTCAGAAAACTTGAGGTTCCAATACTCCACTGTTTTTGGAGAGTCTTAAAAGCTTGTTTGCATCTTGTGTTTAGAGAATAGTCAGTCAGCTTCATCTTTAGCTTATATTTTCCTCCCAGCCTTGGTGTACACTAGTTGTTCAAACATGTATCTCCTTGTTACAATATTACAGGGAATTTCACTTGTTTTTTTTTCTTTTTCTTTATATATATATATATATGTTAAAATATTGTATGATAATTTTATAGAAGTATTCATATATTGTGTTATGTGTGTTAACTCTGGATTCTTAAGATAGAATCTAGGGTGCATAATTTTTATTTAGGCATATGTTGATAGTGTATTGATATTTGCACTAATTGCAACAGCCTAGCTTAGATGAAATTTTCACAAATGCACATGAAGAGGTAATCAACATTTACCAGAAAATGATGACTCATTAAAGAAAAGAATCAGCCAAGGATACAGCATGTCCAGACACTGCAGATTGCCCAAGTTATTTTCTTTCAATGCCCACATATTCAAAATCAGTTTATTTTCAATTTGGTCAATATTAACATAATTTATTAGCCTTGAAATTCACCAGCGAAGAACTAACTCACTCTCTAGAGAGTCACTGAACAAGGAATGCAACAAAGAGAATATCTGAAATAAATAATTAAACTTAAATTGGGGAAAGACCTCAAGCATAATCCTACTTTTCCTATGTTGTCTTTTTTAATGGCAACTCTGACATGTATGTAGGTTGGCATGTCTTTCTTTCCATTTAAGTATAGAGAGCTCACTATCTTTTACATGTGTGTCAGCATTTCCCAGCAGGTAACTGTCTTCGAACTATATGTAATGGCCAAATTTCTGTCTTTAATATTCAGCAGATGTGAGTCCCTTCCTCCATGAAGACCCAATAGCCCCAGTAGTGGGAGTCTCCTGTGCTGTTGATGCTCCCCCTGCTGACAGCATGCAATCAGGAAAATGCTGACAGCATGCAATCAGGAAAATGCATTGCAAGGGCTTGAGGGAACCGTGGAAAGAAGGAACTACTTGGATGGAGTTAATACAAGAAATAGAAACAGTAGAGGAAATCACAGAGAGAAAGAGATGGACAGAATCAGAGACCACAGTGGCAAAATACCCCAAATCACCAACCCACATGCCCTAAACAATCTGCAGTTGAAACCTAATCTTTTTAAGCAACAGAGTGAGAAGGCTGAAAAAGTTGTGATGGGTTTGAAAGTATTTACGGAAGAACAAGAATTTCTTTGTAGCAGGCAAACTCATATGGGACATGGGAGATAAAGACTCCAGGCCAGGTATACATCAGGCAGATAAGGGACTGAAACTGAAGGCCCGATAAGTATCATAAGGACTAAGATAGTGGTCATTTCCATGATGATTTCCAATATTTTCTTCCTTTTTGGTTTTTTCTTTGAATTGAAATAAAAAACTCACAGATTTTGTTAACATTTGTATTCTTGTACTTGCTGAAAGTCATGTCAAAATCACATTGTCTTCCTCTCTTCAATCCCCTCCTACCTCCCAACAAAGTTTCCCTGAGGCCAAATGAGTTCTTGAATCTTAAAATTCTTTAAATTTCTACCAAAACCTATGAAAACTAAAGCTTCAAGAAGCCTTCTTTAGTGATTCACAAACAGGATGACACCCCCCTTCCATCTGCTATCATTAAGTTAAGAGATAAAGGACTAGGGTATATTACTAAAGAAGTAAATATTAATAATTATGTAAATATTATTTAGTATATTACTAAAGAAGTCCAGTAGTATTGATGAGTTTCTAAAGGATCGGGCTTTCATTTTGCATGATCATTTATAAGCTTAAGAAATTACACAATATTCCCCTTCTCCTACAACTTTCCACCCACATGAAAGACATACTGCATCTGACCTCCATGGCTGTATTTTTTACGGCATAGTCCTCAATTGCATGGACACTTCATACTCCTGCCTCAAAAACTGAGTAATTCATTTGCCTCACAACAGAAAACTGCATCTGTATAGCAAATAAAGCTGGTGGTGTTGTATTAAAATTGTGAACAGAAAGTGCAACACCATGCTTACTCCAATTAAACAAAGCTACCCTGGAGAATTGAGTTTTACCCCTGTCTTTGAAGTGAGGGACTGTAGGTAAATAAGCACCCCAAATTTTCGTAGCTGATCATTGTTCTTTTCTAATTTGACAGAAAATAATCAAAGGCAGGATTTTTCAATTAATTAATATTTATTTTGGTGGTTAAATGACATCCTATTTCTCTCCACTGACAGTAAAGTAAATGTAAACAGTCTTAATTCAGATGCAGACATTTATTTCTGTCGCACTTTTAACAGTAGGATCTGAATTTCAGAGGTGAACACTCCCAAACACAACTGAAGACACTCAAACACTACCAAAGCCAATGTCTCTCTGCTGTCCAGGCACTAGGCAGTAACATTCCGGTATCAACTGTAGCAACATTCCAGTAGCCCAAGGTTTCAGAGAGCATTTGTTACTGCTATAAAAGGACAAGCACAATAGAAAACTCAGGCTAAACATATTTTATATTTGTAGACTCAAATTAGTTGATAGTGTGGATAGTGGTAATTTTCTAATAAATTATATACAAATGAAAAGGATAAACAGAATTGTTACTATCTATAAAATTAACATAGTGTACTTTGCATGTGGTGCACTCGTGCATTCTTATCAATGGCATGCCTGTGCTCTGCAAGTATAGTGAGATGCAGGACACCAAATGCCTGCGTGGCATATGAATCCCTTTCAACAACGTTAGCTACCTTTACGTTACTGTTTCATAACTTATAGCTCTGTTGTCTTTTTTTTTTCATGTAT
The DNA here is from genome assembly GCF_003945595.2 of Pipra filicauda. Taxonomy (NCBI): domain Eukaryota; kingdom Metazoa; phylum Chordata; class Aves; order Passeriformes; family Pipridae; genus Pipra; species Pipra filicauda. Next base: position 5,863,286 of record NW_024104842.1, read on the forward strand.
AGCTCACTATATTAGCTATGACTGAAAACTTTACAACAGGATATACTTCCAGTGAAAGTTGATGTACATCATGAAAAGAGATCAGTTTTTGATGAAGCTTATTTGAAAATGGTAAAAATGCAAGAGCTCCATCATCAAAACATAACCTGGTCCAGCCACAAGAGTAGTCAGTTCAGATCTAGGAGATCCTTTTTCAATGTCCTGCTCTGGAACAGGGCAGGACAGACCAGCAATTTGAACCTGAGCCTTTCACATTCCAGCTAAATGCCCAAAAATTTCCTGCTAGCTCTAATCTGTGTGGAAAGAGATGAAGAGAGAGCGCATTAACAATACGTGGTTGCAATGAGCAGTTTTATATATGGTAGTAAAACCTAGCTTAGACATACTTGACACAAACAGTCTAGCTTTGCAAAATATGACTTTAAGAAAAGGGAGAAAATACACGGCTGTGTTGTTTTTACAGACCATTCCACAAATGTAGCCTTAAAAACCTTTGGTGGGAAAGGTAAAATCTGTCTTTTGCTGTCACAATACTCTGCTACCATCAATGAATTTTGTTTAGAATAATATGGCCTTAATGCCCCCATCTCCTGTAGAATTGCTCAGACTGGTAGTTGATTAGAGTGGAGAGAGGTGCCAGTATTATCTGTGTTAGTGCTCCAGAGGTCATCCTACACTAACAAGACCGCCCCAGTCAGGGATGACAGAATCCAGCTGTTGCGCCTTCAGCTGAATTAGAAGAATCCACTTAATGCCAGGGATGTATCTCAAAAGATTAACTATTCTAACTAGTTACTTTCCACCTCTGCAGAAGTGGCTGGCTCATCATTATTGTCCTCTTTTTAGCAGAGGCCTATGGTATACATGAAATCATTTACCTTTTTAACCTCATGAACTGTAAGGCACCAAATACACATTATTTTAAATGGATAAAACAGTTTTAACTTCACTGATTTCTGCTCAAAAGTGAACTCATGTAACAGAGGGTATCGTTCCATTTCAAAGAAGTATGAATATGCATTTTTTAGATGTTAAAGCAGTGTACCAGATGTGCCATGCTCCCTCTATTTAGCAGCAGTGAGCCCTGGATCTGAAAGATAAGAGGAACAGCACAAGCACACTTTCAGCCATTATATAACACAGTTACAATGTAATCTGAAAATCTAACATCCTTAAGTAGAGGCTTATATAAAAAGCTATAGTGTTAACTATATTAGCTAGTGAAGACCTTTTTTTATAGAACTCTCCTGGTAGACTGAAACTTTTCCCTGCCTCGTACTTTCTCATATGTTGTTTTATGGCTTGTATTTTTGGGGTTTTTTTGCAATTTTTTTTTTCTCTTTAATAGGATGCAAATGAACGTGGCTCTTGTTTCGAAGCTGCTTGGTTGCTTGCATGTCAGCATCCGTGGAAATGTCAGCACGGCTCCGGGTCTACAGATTTATTGCTTGGCCAGCAGAGGGTACCAGAGTTTTCTAATGACTTCACAGACCCGAAAGGAAAAAAAAAATCATGAGGTCAAAGCATACCTATTGTTTCCTTCCACTTCCCACTGGCACTGATTGCTCTGGGTTGTTTTTTTGGTAGAGTGGTGGGGGTTTTTTAGTTCTTGAGTCTTACATTAGATAGGACTGATCTCCAATTTTCTTCCATTCAAATGATCTTGCCTAACAGAAAAGCCATTTCAGACTCATTTTATAGTCGAATGTGGTTTAAACACGCACAGGTTTTAATGACATTAGAGTTCTTCAGAAGTTTTAACACCACTTGGACTCTTTTAAATACTTGGCTTTTAGAGTGCTGAAAAGGAGAAAAGATTTGCAAAGCTCTAAAGAAAATTTTTTAATCCCATCAGAAGTGAACCTGAGGATATGAGAAAGGCCTCTCAATAGGCATTATCATTTGCAAATTAATGGAAGTCCTATTTCAGAAATAGAATATCTTTCTTTTCATCAGTATTTTGATTTTGCTGATAAAGCTGATGCTTAGAATATGAACCCAGCATAAATTCCCAGATTTATTATCTAGTGATAATAACATTAGAGTGAATGCAAAAACACAGATATGCATTCCCTTCAGCTCAATCCTAAAGTGAAATAAGTATATAAAGCAAGATGGAATGTCACAGGGAGGTTTTCCCAAGATTTTGAGGTGTTTCGCTGTTTGTTAAATTAAAAATAAAAATCTTGCCTACAGACATTTCCCCAGAACCTACTTAAGTGCCTAGGGATTGAGTGAAATTATGATGCTGCAAGAACCAAGGAAGTGAAATTTGAGCAAATTAGATGGGATTTTGTCTTCAGTTTTCAGAGATTTTAGTGACATAAGGGATCGTACCATCATGTAGTCTGACTTCTTACATAACAGAAACCATGGAATTTCACCCTGTAATTCCTGTACTGCGTCCAATAAAAATATGGTTGAATTACAGCATAGCATTTAGAAAGGCATCTGGTCTTGATTTTAGGAGTCTGGATAAAATGTTTGCTCCTAATGCTCAGGTCATTCTAAAATGGGATGGGCGCCTAATTCACTTAGACTTTTAATATTTTAATTCCCTCTTTTAAAAATGGCTGCCATTATTGGTGTGGAGCCATACCAATATACAACTAACTTCTTGCTTAATGTTGCTTACAATGATTTTTATAGAGAGGGAAAACAACATGAACCCAGTGAAGAGCTTACTGTTTCTTTAGGTATTGTAAGTCTTCATCTCTCATTTATCCATTCTAAATGCCATTTTTTCTTAGAAGAGATAAATAATAACTTCTTGCAGGTGTAAGTTGCTGACTGATACAATGTGAAAAATAAAAGAAAAATCCAAGTCAGAAAAACACTGAAATATATCCTTAACATTTATACATGAAAAATAATGATAAAAATAGATTAATAGAAGACTTTAAACTCTGCCTCCATAGTGCTGGTACTTTGGAAAACCTGAGAATCAATGCTCTTAGGCTGCATACCAAGCCAGACAATTTTGAGAACAATATCCACATCCTCAACTAGAAATTCATATACTGGGATTTCTCCTTCTCTTCATAGTTTCTAATGATGATTCTGCAGCCTTTGGTTTAAATTCTTAAGACATTTTTCTGGTCTGTAGTTGACCATGTATATGTGATCAGCAAAACCAAATCTATGAAAACCGTATATCTTAAGATTGAGGCTGGATGAGCTGCAAGGTGATATGTGAAAAGATCTAATACCTTTTCTTATCTGCAGCATCTGGCCGGATGATTTCATGTTGAGAAGCATACGCTTACCCCATGTGCTACCCAGTAATCTTTAAGTACTACTCAGCTTCTCCTGCTTGCCATCCGTTAGGGAAGTCCTCGAGCTACTGTCGTTATCAAGTGCCTCTTGTCTGTAGGTACAAAGAATGAGATGGCTCATGAGATGCGTTGCCATCGACTTTACCTTTTGACTTACACTTGGTCAAAGGTGCAATGGAAGAACACATCTTAAATAAGAAGAGATCTGCAGTAATAATGGCCAGTCTTCGCGAGCGAAGATTTGGGAAAGGTCATTAACCCTTCCAGCCTGCGCAGTGGATTTTTAGGTGAGACACAGCGTGCGCTGAACTGAGCCCACCCTTTAGTCCTGAGGTTCATCTGCCGGGCCGAGGCTTGGATTTTTTTTGTTTAGAGTGACCTTCTCTTAGGTGGATTGCCTTCCACGGCTGACGAGCTCCACCTGCCCAGGGGGCCGGGAATCGAACCCGGGTTGCAGCGGTGAGAGTCAGACACTCTAACCACTAGACCACCAGAGGCCCCATTCTGCAGTAATATATAGTTGAAAAAAAACAAAAGGTGAAAGGATTTTTTCCCATTCATGTTGCAGCTGATGTTGAGTAGAAGTCACTGCTAGAGGGCTAACAAAAGCATAGTATGAGGAATGGCATCTGTTTGGAGGGATGCCAGATGGGGTGTGCTGCCACGCATGCCTGCACCTAAGCTTAGCCTTCCAGATATTATCTGAAGTTGCCACTGAAGACTGTGAACTAAAAGAGGTCAAATACAAGCTTTCCAGAGGAGTACAGGTGTCTCACAGAAGGATAGCAGCACACACCTATGGAGAGTGAGGGAAATAGCAATGCCCAAAAGAGTGTCAGATTGCTGAATATGAGTCAGAGCCCTCAATCACTTTGTGCTTGAATTCTCCGTCTACAATTGCACATAATAATGTGATGAGAATAACCACGCCAAAGAGTGAGAGATCCTCACAGCAAGCAGCAATCTGACATTTTAAGTTATTATTTAGTTAGAAAGTAGCATGAGAGGAATTAAAAATGGTTATAGAGGGGATATGTAGAGGAAGCACAAATGAGATTTAGCAATATTACAGGAATAGTTGCCCTCAGAATGAGAAAAGAGAATTAAATGGGACACATCCAAAATAACAGGGGAAACATGGGGTGAGATATGATATATGAAAAAGATAGGAAGATGGAATGATGATTTCTTTGTGTAAAAATCGGTACGGACAAGGAAAATACAACTCTGTACAAAAATTAATATTGACATATAAATGGTGGAATATGTAAAATAAAGTACTAAAACACCACTACTCACAAACAAATACATGGTATATATCCTAACTATCCTTCAAAATGAGGTAAGAACTGGACTTATTCTGTTATTCATTGATGATATTGAGGATTTAGCCAGTTATTATGGAGAATTGCTATGTCACCATTTAATCAGAAGAAATAACAGATTGCAGAACAAGGAACATTTTTTGTTTATTTTCTTAAGACTGGTAAGAATGCAACATGATAAATTGGAAAATAAGACAGTTTAAAATGTTAGCTCAATAGAAGACATCATATATTGTTTATGGATTGCAGTGAGGTTTTGCTATTATTTTTTTAATTGTTCCTGCATTACTTGTGGGCACGTGACTATAATTTATGCTGTTATGTTGTCAGGCTTCTGATCATGGGAAGGACTATTTGTTTAGACTGTGTAGCTCTTCACTTTAATTCACTCTGGCTCCAGTGTGACATGTTAAAACTACTATCAATGGAAAATCCAAATTTCCCAGAAAGACTTAAAAGAGCAACCTCAATGAACTGAAATTATCTCCTCTTAAAGCTAATTACCTTAGCACACTTAAGAAAGTAGTACTATAGGAAATCTGTTTCTTTAGACTTTCTTTTATTTCATTAAATGCCTCAGGTCAATATGAATAATTATTGGGGTTTTTTTATTACGCTTCTTTCATTATTCATTTACATGTCTGTGAAAGGACATAACACTTAAAACAAATTAAGAGTAATTTTTTGAGACATTTTCATAATTAAAAAGCAAATAGAAAATATTTTCACCTTTCCGTTTATTTTATTAAAAAGAAAGTAGTGTGAGGTTTCCATTTAATAGGAAGCTTTAAAGCATTAATGAGTCTCTCAGGGCAGTTATTGTAAGTAAATATGGAATGTGTCCAAAATTAAATACATTCTACAATTATCTGTTACCTAAGGGCTGGATTTAGGAAAAATATGCATAAAAGTTTGTTTGCTGATGAAAGCAATACATGATTCTATGTCATCTTCTTTCAAGACAATCCACCTCATACCAGTGTGGTAATTTTCCCCAGTTCCCAAGAATGGATTTAGAGTAGTTTCTTTATTTTGACTGACACAACCACAACTTTGGCAATCATTTTAAAGTCCCACATCCCAAGGATTTTATGACCTCACAGGAGCTGTCTTTTATAAGGGCCAACCTGGGAGACAAATCAAGGAGCTCTCATACTCCAGACTCTGTAGTCTTTAATGTAACAAATGGGTTGGCTTACGTGCTACCAAGATGAGAATGGTATGTGAGGAGAGATCTCTTAACACAACTCGCTATTACCTTCTAATAGTCATATATTCCACTTCCATTTATTTTTATATAAATTAGGCACTGTTTTCCCAGAACTATTAGGAAAGTTCTTTCCCTATTAGTGCTGATTGATCAAGCTCACCCTCTTGTGTAACTCAATCATGAACATACAGACTCACCCACATCCATTCAGACTGAAGTTCTGTTCAACCTTCTCTAGATATGTATTATTGAGACACCGTTAAATGCATTTTGTCACACCCAGTTTGTACTCATTTCATTTTAGCAGTTGCATACAAACAGTTGAGACATGAAAATAAATAAGGAATTATACAGAAAAGTTAATTTATTTTAAATGAAAGAACAGTAAGTTAGTATTCCTACACTTTTCTAATCCTGGATTATCCCCATGGAAAATAACCGTTACTCTCTTTCACTCCCTATTTAGTACAAGCCAAGAAAAAACAATGCAAAAGTTTTAAACAAGTTTTTAGATACTATCATCTTTTGTTATTGTCATGGAAATAAAGAAAAACACTGCCATAGCAAATAACACTTAAATCAAAGCACAGATATTTCTTCTGCAAACAACCATCATCACTCACATATCATCTCTATCTGCTTGTCTGTCCATTTTTCAAGCTCTTTGGACAAAGATCAATCTTTGGCCAAAAACTAGCAAAATGAAACCTCTGAATATCATGATAATTTTAGTAATTCTTGCAGTAACACTATTGCTTACTCTAGACTTTACTTATGTAGTCTTCCTTTTTTCTACACAAAGTTATTGATCATATTGTAAGTAGCTTGCTTACAATATGATCTTTCTTCCCTAGATTTTCTGGTTTAGTAATACTTTCCTTGTAAAAGTCAGTAATGACGTTCTGAAAAAAGAGGAAATAAAAAAATTTGATGTAGAAAGTCTGCTAAAGAATAAGACATCTAGAAGAAAAGGGATTTTTAAATCTATGTTATTATTCAGAAGTAAGTTAAAGATCAACAACCAGAGTGTTCCAACTTACCCTAAACTCTTGTTTTTTTAGCCCTGACTACACAGGATGTTCTATACAGCCAAAAATCTCTTAAGGCAAAAAAAAATAACTTCCTGAACTCCTGGCTACAGTGTCATCTTGCAAAAGGGAATAACACTGTTAATTGCATATGAAAATAATTCCCCTTATCAGTATGCCTTTTGGTTCTATTCTTGTCTTTTTGCTTTAGGGATGAGAATGACACTTCCTAATAACTGCATTTAGTATGCTTCTCAGTATCATGATAATGGAGAAATTGATTGATTTTCTGTGCCTAGTATAAGGGGGGTTGGTTTTGTAATGCCTGTTAGTTTTCTAATGCCTGTTAGTTAGTAATGCCTAGGTTTTATCTTTATGTAACAATGATAATGATAGTCATTTACCTTAAACTCTTGTGACTGTCTCTATATTTCATCCAATAGCATTTAATGATGAGCTTAACTGATTTTGAAATATTTTCTTTTTGGATGGATAACAGTCAGTCTTCTGAACAGGATGGATGAAGAAAAGAAACTTACATGAACAAGAATCAAAAAAACTTGCACCATAAGAAAAGTTTAGAAAACAAGAAAATTTAGACATTTTCTTGAAAGATATTGTCCAGAAATGTACAAGCTAAAGTGCTCCCTGTTGCTTAGGCAGACAAGCCTAAAATCTAGTATGTAACCAGTGCACATTAATGTTTCCAGAAGCCATCTTTTTTCTTTTTTTATTACATCCTTTAGTTAAATCCAGTTCCCTTTTAGCAAACTTGCAAAAAATCCTGCAGAAAAATAAGATTTAGAAAAAACAGCTAAAAAATCCACTAGACTAGGGGACTAGAGTAGTCTGGGGACTAAGGTAGGTTATTTATTTGAATACACTTTGGGTTTAGCAGTTTAATTTTTATCTTTTTTTTTTTAATTTCTGCGTGCATACACAGGCATTCTACATGTGCAATTTAAACAACATAGTATCTGTTCTAATGATTGACTTAATGGTAAGCTTATCTTACAATATTATAAAAATGAAGTAGAATATAAGATTACTAATGGTTATTGGAAATGAGAATCCAATGGAGTTCTTTATACTAGAATTGAGGTTACAGACATCAGGAATCAGATATATACAGATATACAAATTCTCAACAAGAATCTGAAAGTTTATTCCTTTTTCTTTCTTTTTGAAGAAAAGCTGAAGTAGCCTGTGTAAGTTTTCTATCTTTCGAAAATGCTTTCCCAAGTATTTAGACATCATGGTATGAAGGTTTTTTCAAACCAAAAAGAGCAAAGGAAGAGCAAGTGGAACTTCAAATCTGAAGTAAAGAGTCAGCAAGGGATGCTGGTGACATCTGAAAGTGACAGGACTGCTGATTGTCATCAAGCAAGTTGCCTAAATTTTAAAGAGAACAGAAAACATGTTTATTTGCTGATTTGGGGGGAGAGTTTGTGACTAATTAAAATGTGGGGGTTTGCATATTATGATATCCTGATTTGCGGCTTGAAGGTAGCTGTGCTAAAGACCTTGGTAACTTTGGGAAAGAGCTTTACGCACAATTCTGCCAAGACTAATTCCTGAAAGCGTTGGTGTCTAACTTTGAGGTAATGAATTCATGTCTGACTATGTGATTCTAAAGGTCTTTAGATGGGAGTGAAAAAATAACAGAGGCATTCTGGTGTAATCTCTGGTTAGTCTGGGGCTGATCTCTTGGAGGAAGACTGGATTTCTACTATGTGGACATTTGTGGTTGGAACTGAAGGAGAGGCAGGCTTCCAGAAATAGGAAAGTCTGAGAACAGCTGGAATATGGTTCCACAGATGCTGCAACAGTATCCAGAAATATCTGTGATATGACTGAAACAGTGGAAGGGTCATGAGACTGTGTTATGCACTGTTATTAAAGCCCTTTTTTTCTGTACCTCACCTTAGCTTCATGCTAAAACAGAGCCTGGGGTTCTGTTGCTTTGTAGTATTTCAAAAAGTAAAATACAGGATTAGACTTCAACATTACCATAAATAAATCTCTGAAAACAGAACTTTCAGCACAGGAAACATTTTAAAACATAAACTTTGTAAGTCCTATTTAAAATAACTTTAATTAAAACATTCCAGAGGCTAGATTTACTCCTATTCATTCTTAAAAATATTGTACTGATGTCCGATCATTTGAATTTAAATGCATAGTTGAGCACAGTATGCTCAACTATGCATATGCTTAATATGCATATGCTCATATGCTTAATTGACATAGTCCTGTCCAATCAATTCAGATTTCACATTCTCCAGTTTCATGAGTGACCACAGCATGCATCATCTGATTTTTTCCAAACTTGGAATAAAACCAGCAGCTTCTCAGTTCTTTACAAATACTTTTGACCCCTTTTGACAAAGGATTGAGATCACCAAAGCCAGCAGTATTGCAGCCTGTGTGCCGATAGCTGCCTGATCTTCAGTATTGGTGGTATTAGTGTTACAAGATACTTCTTTAAGCCCTTTCCAGCTGAAGCTCCTGGTACAATGATAGGTGTGAAAGGTGAGCTGAGAACTCTGTCCACTTACATTTGTAACCATGCTGTCCTTACTATAATTAATTCACGTGTCCGAAATGGTGAGGTATTTCCTGCTGGCCAAATGCCTATAACTCCAATAACCTTTTGCAGTAAGTTCAGTAATCGTTCTGTCCCACTTCAGTGTGCTTTTCAGCCAGTTTAAGCTATCTTGTCTTGTACTGCCACAGTGTAGAGACTCAGAGTTTCCAGTCCATATCTGAAGTTCTCATCCTCTACTTTTCCTTTCTCTGGGTTGAACAAAGTCAAGATAAAGCCCATGAATTACATGATCAATCTCAGTTCATTAGTCTTACTTTCTCCCTGACTTTCACCGATACTCTTTTCATTATCTCATTTAATCTGATGATTTAACAATTGCTAGCTTTCCTCAGAAGCTGTGTTGACAGTCATTGAAATCTTCATTGTTCATGAAAGAATGGACCAATATTTCAGTCTATTCAGACTATTCAGTCAGATTTTGAACTTTCTGCTGAAAAGGAGAAGTTTTACTTCTGGCTGGGTCCTTCCTCTAGGCTTGTGTCAAATTTATACTCAGTCTTTGACACTGGGATATTAATTTGAAGTTATTCAGTTATTTCCAATATCTGTAAAAACCTAATGATTTACAGAACTTTTGTTCTATTACTGAAATAAAAAAAATTAGTCAAAGAAAAAAAAAGAAAAGAAAATAATGTAAACAGAACATTTATAAGGAGGAAAAAAAGTTTAATGAAATACAGCTAAATGGAATAAAAGGTATGTTGCTGAAGTGTATAAACACCATAACTTGATAGAAATTCAGTTTGGTAGGTGTTATACAAACCTCCTAATAAGTCAATTGTGTTACTATAAGACACTGTCTAAGTTCTCATTAAAAGATTTGGCCTCGGTCTTCAAGGTCAGATCCCAAGAGGCTGTTTGATTCCAGATGCAGATGTAGTCTAGCCTGCATCTACTCAATACTTATACCCCTTTCCAGGAAAAGAAATCTGATTCCAGAATTTTCAACATCTTAAAAGCACATAGCAGTGAATACAGTAAAGATGAGAGTGAGTGTGATCCACAGCATTAGGAGCAGCACCTTCGTTAAGGACACAGCTGTACGCCTTGACAACCCTCATCTCTGCTGACACTGTTGTCCAAAACTTGAGTCACACCTTATCATACATCTGACCAACCTAAGCTTTCGGAAAAGTATGTAGCACAGAAGTAAGCTGAGAGGTAGCAAGGTGCAATGGAAATGGTTTGGATGAGGCAGCTCGTATTTTATGTACTGTGCAGTGTAGGCTATGGACAAGAACAAATTCATGCCCAAGTAAAAGAGTTTAAAGACAACATAGAAACGACCAGCTTGGAAACAAGGGAATGATTTTGATTACGTCCTTCCAGCAGGACCTGGAGTTCTTCCTGCTGCAAACTCTGCAAACTTACAATTCTGGCTCATTTTTTCCTTATCACTAGGCCATACAACTTTGCTTGTGGAACTGTCACAAAATTTTAACTCCCTGTTAATCCTGTGCTATGGCACAATCACCCCTTGTTGTTTGGAAATGAAGGAACATTTCCATGAGCTGCAGATGCCAAAATAAGAGGCAGGAAAGGGTTACTTTAAAAATGGATGAGCACAATGAGCTTTGATTAGGCCCACTAGAAGTAGGCAGAGGATTTCTCTAACCCTCACAGACAGCTTTTATCCCTGGCCATTTATCCTCTGAAGCTACCTTGATAAAAGTTCAGGCCTGCCCTTCTAAAAGCAGTACTGATCCTCTAAGACTAAACTCTGTAATGCACAAGTCTAGCAAAAGCATAAAGTTCTTGGGCAGGTTGAGAAAGAGGAGGACTATGACTGAGGCTGGGTATCCAGAGGAATGCACTCCCTGGAAAAAAATGAATAAAACCTGCCTTAGTCAGAGGGCTCCCACAGCTCTCAAGCAAGCACTGCAGCACTGCAGCTTTGTCTCATGAACGTAAACGTCCTTCTATTCCACTCTCAGATGCTGGTGGTCAGCTGGGCCATGTCCTGCACCCAGAATTTGGCCAAGTATAAATATTTCCTGGAATTTTTGTTATAATTTTTAAACAAAGGTCAGCATAAAAAAACGGGCTATGTATCTGTCCATTTTCCTTCAGAATTAAAGCTCCTTTGTTAGTTTTCAAGAACCTGACCATATGAGATTTACTTTCCCTATCTTCAAAGCATGGCCATTTGGCACATAGCAGTGGCTCTGTGAGTTCTCCAGCTGACTAATCTCAAAGAAAGTATTAACTTACTCAGTGCTTGTCTCTGACCAAACCACAACAAACTGTGCCCCATACCTTATGAAAGAGATGCTGCAATAAAGGACACTGAATGATACTTTTTCATCTGTGTTAACAGAAGCCTCTACATTGATAATGGAACTTACAGGCTTCATATCAGCAGCTGGAACTAACTCCCACTGAAAATGTTGATATCAAATTGCAACAACTGCACCAAAGCAAACACTACAAATCAGGAAGAGGTAATTATGGAAATGATCTTCCTTACCTGCCAGCTGTATAAGAGCACATGTTGTACCTGCATCATCTGTGTATACAGTTCCACTGTAATTTAAAGTATAAAAGCCGTCATACTTTTCTGTCAGGATTCAGGACTCCCCAGTGTACACTAATACGTAAAACACTTTGTTGCTATAAGGTCCAATTGCATGTGCACATATGTCAGCCTTTACTGAGCCTCACTAAGGCATTGTCAGGCAGATGTTGTTTTGCCAGGTGTACTTTTGTAGAACTTATATCTGGACAAATTTCCCAGAGAGGATTTTTAAATTGGAGATGGGCAAAGTCAAAAGGTTTAGAAGTTCAATTAAATAAGCAGCTAAAAATCTGGATGCTTATCTGAATCAACTCAAGATCCCAAAAATAAAGGTATAAGCCTTATAGAAGAGACAAAAATTATATTATTTTCCTGCCAGTATAGTCTATTAAATCTGCAGATTATTTTAAATCAGATTTTTGCAAGATACAAAGTTTTGTTTCAGTCTTGCACAGAGCTTCAGGTCAGTTTTATTTTAGCCAAATCATTTTCCTAGGCCCTAGTTTAAAACCTTATGTACTTAAAAACTAGGTGAAAAATCTCCCATTATTTTGAATAAAAAAGGAACCTTTGAGCTATGCATGTTATGAAATACGTCTAATGCAAAAACCAGAAACTCTATATAGAAATAAGGCTTTAACTTGTCCATATATTTCAATAGGAGAAACAGGACATAACTACCAATACCAGTGGTTCAAAAGTCCCTTTCTCATTCCTTTGTGAGAGGACATTATATTTGTCATTTGGGGGAGTTCAATAAAATGCTTTAATTTTCTGCTGTAGAAAACTGATCTAAACAGACAAGTAACAAACTTTTTGATAGACTTGGGTAATTTGGAAAGTTGGATGCTGTTTGCTGTAGAAATGTTTCTTTTTTTTTTTCCACAATGAAATAAATATAATCCTTCCCCTTCACATGTTAAACATATTAAAGCTCTTGACAGATTGTAAGTGATTTTTCCCAGGCGGTAATAAAGGTTTGACCTGATGACTGGAAGTAAGGTAATAATTTGTAATGGATAATTCATTAAATAGGTATTGTTTATTTATTTTAAAATATCCCCCCCCAAGGAAACAAAAAGAGGTGATGGAATTTTCTATCACAATTAATAGATAATTTTTTTCAAGTCAATGGAATGGGTCAAAATAATTCTCTCAATTAACAGTTATTTATGATTCTGTGGTGGTAGCATCTAATAATATTGATTCTTCATTAGTCATTTGATAACTTCTAAAGTAAGTCCAGCATTTGTCCTGTGACTTTTTTTTCCAGTAAGTGAAGTAAACTTTGTCTGCCAGAAGAGATATTTCTTAAAAGTATTTGAGAATTTCACACAAAAATATTCTAATTCTCAGAATTACTTATGGTGATATGCTAGCAAATATTTGCAGAATATTTTTGTAGAATAGAAGCAGTTCACCTGGAACCATTATCAGTCAATCAATTGCCTTGATTGAAATACATAAAAATATGACTGACATGAAGAGTCATTAGAAGAAAACAATCTGAAAATATAAATGTGCCAATAGGAATTGCACAGTTCTATGTGCTTTTGGCTACATTCATACCTTTTCAGTAGGGCACAAACAGACATTGTAGGACAACCTCTATTTTGCTACATAAGTTCTCAAAGACCTCAGTGCTAGCATCTTTCAATCTGTATATAGATGATCACAAACTCTGTAGACTCTTTTCATCTGATAGATATACTGTACTATATGTTTCTTTATTCAGTATATTAATGCTGAAAAAAAATGAAATATCACAGAATCACTAAGGTTGGAAAGGACTTCCAAGATCATTGATTCCAACCTTGGGCTGGGATCACCACTTTGACAGCTAGACCATAGCACTAAGTGCCATATCCAGTCATTTCTTGAACACCTCCAGGAATGGTGACTCTGCCATCTCCCTGGGCAGCCCATGCAAATGCTTAGCCACACTGTCAGCAAAGAAATTTTTCTTGCTATCAAACCTGAACCTTCCCTGATACACCTTGAGACTATATCCTTGCAACTAGTCCTGCCACTAGTTGCCTGGGAGAAGAGACCAACCCCATCTTGTTACAACCTCGTTTCAGGTGGTTGTAGAGACAAGGTCACCCCTGAGCCTCCTTTTCTCCAGGCTAAACAACCTCAGCTCCCTCAGGTGCTCCTCATATGACTTACTCTCTAGACCCTTCACCAACTTTGTTGCCCTTCTCTGGACTCACTCCAGCACTTCAATGCCTTTCCTGTAGTGAGGGGCCCAAGAACCAGACACAGGACTCGAGTTGCAGCCTCGCCTGTGCCAAGTACAGGGGGAAAATCGCTTCCCTATTCATGTTGGCCACATTATTTTTGATACAGGCCAGGATGCCTTTGACCTTCTTGGCCACCTGGGCAAGCTGCTGACTCATGTTCAGAGGTTGTCAACCAACACCTCCATGCCCTTTTCTGTTGGGCCACTTTCCAGCCACTCTTCCCCCAACATGTGGCACTGCATGGGGTTGTTGTAACCAAATATTTGAGGCTAAACCAGAAAAGGCTGAAGGGCTGTAAAATTAGACATTTAATTCCCAAGAACTACTTTGCTTTCAGATGAGGATATTTGTCAAAAAGCAGCTAATGTACCATGTTGGTTTGAGGGCATGATACATCAGAGGTGCAGTCACATTGATCAGTCTTCAGCTAGCAAGGTGCTTTTGTGGGTTCTGTTTGCATGTTAATTAGCTTACACTAATTCATGTATTGTTTATCCTCCAGTTAGACTTCTGCTAAGCAGTCTAGGTAGATCTCCACAACAATTTTAAAGATTACTATTAATGCCTCATGCAGGAGGTTAACAGAAATATCTTTTCCTCTCCTGAATGTCACGCTTCTGATCACTCTGCCAGGACTCTTTAATTCCTTTCTTGTAAAAGCTATGTGAAAGGAAGGGCATAAGGGGGTGAAGAGGAGGTTTCAGCAACTAGTAAACAGAAACATCTAAGAACAGCTCTGCAGGTAATCAATATTCTGAATAAATCCAGAAAATTATTTTATAAGATTTGCTTACTTAACTAAATTACTTTAAAATAGTTTAATTACAATAAACCTATGATTAACAATTTGTAAGCATGTATTTAACTTTTCAATTGGCCAGGTCTGTATTTCAAATTTGTAATAAATTACAAACCATGAAAGTATCAAATGGCATTATGGGCTTTTTTGCCAACAGTATGTGCAGCTGTGGTAATTCCTGATTAATGAGGATGTTAAGTTTGGGAGTATATTCAATAAATTGTATTTGATTCTGATATTTTGCTATCTGTAATGTTAGTGTTATCTCAAATTTTTTTCTGCAATTCCCAGAAGCATCAGCATTAAACTGTGATGCTTAAGTTCGTGGCATAGTGTCAACTTTTTAAGGTCAGCGTGTAATGGTGTTAAAACCTAAAAAAGGATTATACTTTTCTGTAGAATAAATGTACTATGATCAATTGTGAGAAATAGATACTCGTAGTCATAAAGAGGTCTAGATAATTTTCTCAGTCATGATTTTATTAGTTCTGATTTATTAAAACTTCCTCTCTCTTCATAATTTTTGAATCCAATGATGAAATGGCTTGTCTATAGCAAAGTCTGTCCTGGAACTTCAGGTTTAGTTCTTTTTTCATTAACTACATTTTGAAACAAAAGTAAGGCCATTCATGGGGAAAAAATAACTACATTTTTTAAATATATATACATATATATATAAACACACAGTTGTTATTACAGGTGAGGACAATTGTAGAAAACAATATGCCTGTGTTCTTCTACTGAAAAAAAAATGCACCAATTGTATTTGCTTCCTTTACAAAACAAAATATCATTTGTTCTTTGCAGAGCTGGCCTTATTTTTACATAAAAAGTGAACTTTGAGATAAAGCTATATTTTCAAACATAAAAGGATTTTCTTTATCTCACTTCCTGACACTCTGCTTTAGCTGCTTTTTCAGTAAAATAATCATTTGACCTTTCAAATTACTAGAACTGGAGATAAAACATCACAGAGCCCTTGGAGCTGACACACAACTGATCAAATAATTTTCACTTGTTCTATCTCTATCTTAACACAGTGGAATGCACAATAAAGCCACATTTAAACAGCACCAATCTGGCTTTCTTTCATTTTTGTACAAATTTTCTTATGGTCACAGACATTCTTGGTAAAACTGACCTATAAAAGAACATATTTTTCCAGAATGTTATGAAAAAAGCCCCAAACAAAATATGGGAACTTAGCTCATTGGGTTAGAAATTAGCCCAACAAATCAATGTGCACCTGCTAAAATAATTGTCTCTTTCTTGTATTTTCCATATAATACTCCTTTACTGTGCAATGCAGTGTAGGTAAATCAGCTATCTGTTAAGCAGACCTGATGGCAATTAAACTTGATAAATAGCTGCTGTGATTCCAAGACATTAGTCTTTGTTTCTTTCAACCTTGCTATTAATATGAATTTTCTACCCAAACACAATTTTGTAAAATGCTGTGGACTCTGAAGACAGCCTGAAGATGTTTAAGAAGAAAAAATGAGAGTAAAGGTCATAGATATCCTTTTAAAAAGTTGAATAAAAATGAATTGAGGGCTGTGAAGATCAGGCAGAAGAGCTTCATCTTCTCTTTACCAGACTTGGGGTTTAGTCTTTGTCATGCAGTGATAAATTTGATTAGATATGCTGGCAGCGTGGTCAAGATGATTCAGGTCTTCCTCTAGTGAGAGATTCCTGCAATTTATGTTACATGCAAAATTTTTGCAGCCCTACAATTTAATCATGCCAGATATGTGCAATGTATGTTAAAATGCACTGTGAAAAGGGCACGGACCACTGGGGGTCTGAACATGCACTCAGATGTGTGTTGTTGTCTATTCACGCAACCTCCAAAGAAGTTTAAAGGAAACACCTTGAGACTTGTGTGGATTTTTATTAACACTGTGCTGTGAATTGATGGGGTGCTGGGGAAAAACAAACATAGGCAGAGAAAACTTGAGGTCTGCTCTGCACAAGAGCTCTTTATTGACAGTTTATGACATAGAGTTGGAGTGGCCCGATATTGCTCCTATGACCTTTGCCTCCCAAAACTTACAGGCATTTTGAGACTTTGTTCACCCCGTGAGGGCCTGCTGGCCTTGTCATTGCAACTTTCGTCTCAGTGTTGTTCTGAGAATTAATCGTGAGCAGTGGAGACAATTACAAAAGCTTTTTGCCATCTCTTGACCTAAATTTCTGGCAGCTTCTCTTTCCTAATCTACACACAGACCTACTTTAGGACTGTGACAAATTACACATGACAGATTAGTAATGGGGTCTACAGTTACCTAAAACTTTGAGCTTGCACTCAAATTCCACACCTATATTGGCCCAAATTTAAAGTAAGTTACAAGAGAGGAAAGGACATATTTAGCTTTTTTTTTCTTTCCTAGGGAAAAGGAAAAGTATTGCAAGAAATAAAGCTACTAATTCTAATTTCTACAGCTCCAGAACTCCTTTGGTTTTTTGTTCTATGTTATCTTGCTATTAAAAACTAAATTAATACTAGCTAATCAGCTAAAAGCCCATACATACAGATCTTTCAGTAGAGAAAAAAATAATACAGTTGGTTTTGCTACCTATATGAGTATTAGCAAAGGTATCTCCCTTGATTGTGGTATACCTTTCTCTATTATGTTCTGTTAAATTTTTGCAGTAGCTTTCTTCTGAATTTTCTCTATATCCTAAACAAAACTGTTAATAAAGTGGACAGAAAAAAAAGATTTTGGCTATATACTCTAAAGCCAAGAGCAGGCAAAATGTAAAAGATCAAAACAAAAATTAAATTTGCTTCAAAGTAAATCCAACACTTCTAGCAGACTTCACATTATCTAAAAGTACTCATTAAGACAGAATTGAACAGAGCAGTAAAAGAGATAATAAGTACACACTAAGTTCCAGGGCCAATTTTTCTGAGTGATCAAGTTCTTCCGCAAGAGAGCTTGAAGAGATTAAAGGGCTGCAATCTATTTTCCTGACCAGAGTCCCACTATTGCCTTTTGCCAAATCTGTCTTGAGAACTAGAAGAGGAAATACCCTCCAAGCAGTTGTAGATTCCGCAACTTGGTCTTTTATTCACAAACAGTACTCTGCATTTCTGGGGCATGGTCACACTTCTGCATCTATTCAAAAAGTTCTTAAATACATGACTTTAACAATGGATGTTATATGCCATTCAGAAGAACCAATAACATAGAGAATTTCAACCAAGCTATTGAAATATGACAGCCAAGAAAGGACAGCAGTATTGAAGTATCAATTCCTGCATAATAATAAATCCATACAAACTGTAGCACTCTTGTTCCCCTTTTCTTTCCTTGCCTTCAGCTTCCACATTACAATATTTGCAATACAAGAAAATTTTTTAAATCGGTGAGTATACATATTTGGTTGCTAGAACAACCAAAACTCACCTGTCAGACAATTCTACGAAGTGATGAATTACCTCGTCTCCAAGAGTGGCACACCTAAAAAAGGTTATGAAAACGAAGATAACTGCAGAATCTGCTTATTTTTTAAATTAAAGGATTAGAAAATAAATAGTTTTTGTATGTATAGTCACACCAATTAGTTGCTTCATGAATATATCAAACTTCTCCACAAAACACACACTTTTTTAACATTTGATACATGCTTTGGCAAAGAGTTCCTCAGCTGATCTATCCATCTGCACAAAGAACCTCTTCTCTGTTTGGTTTGATCTGTGCAGAGCTCTTTATTCATGTTGCCATCTGAAATATGGGAAAATTGCACCATAATGCCAAGATATTATAAAGAACTATGGTAGTAATGTTGAAAATAAGACACTAACTCCAGGTTTTCACTTTGAGTTTTGGTGCTGGATTTTTTAAAACCTTTATATGCCTGGTTGTTTCCTTTGGAGATTCAAGGCACCCAACTTAAACAACGAACTTGGAAATATCAGTAAGTGACTATGACCGTTCTGGTTTGGAGTTTGAGAAACTACATATTTGAATGGAGCTCGGTACGAGTCCGGGAAAAAAACCCACTACTTGCAAGAGAATAAATACAACATTCAAAAAACTTCCACAGGTTTCCCATAGCACTTAAGTCTTCTTTATTTTCTCTCTCTCTGAGCATGTCACTAGCTTCTGAGTGGCATGGTAAAGCAAAATCCAACACCAGCCCCAGCTGCTCATTTTGTATGACAATTTGGGAGTGCTTCAGCTGGTAAGTGCCAAAGTGTTCCAGGAACCCATAGACACAAATGCTTTGCTTTTCATTCAATTTACACACAAGAAAACCTTGCTTAGGGAACATCTAGGCTCTCCAGACTGTTTGATTCTACTATTGCTACTTTCTACTGCCTGCATACCGCAAAGGCAGCAAATTAATCTTATGTGTGAGCAGATAATGGCTGAGAGTCTACAGGAAAAAAAAAAAAAGAGCTTTCCAGAGCAGCCTGTGGGAAGAAACAAAAACTGCAACGCAGGAAGAAGAAACAGCAGGCAACAAAGCAGCAGCAGATGTGGGCTGAAGAGGAAGCAATGAAAAAGTGGACTTGGAAATCAAGCAGAAAGCAAGGACCCAGAAAATGGAGCAGGAAAACTCAATGGAAAACAGGAAGAATTTTGTAAGTAAGGGGACCCAGAGTCAAGACACCAGAACAACTAGCAACTTGACCACCAGAAAAAAAGAGGAGGGAGATACCTGAGGTGATAGAATGCCCTACTTCTGCAAAAGGTGTAAAGTAGGGTGTCATTGGAGTATGGGATTCTTGGCATGTATAAAGGAGCTACTGAAAGGAAGAGCTGGTGCAGGACAAACACTAGGTTTAGAGATGTAAACTCTGATGAAAGGCCAGGGGCCTGGGCAAGTTTGGCTTTTCAGGCTGCAGAATCCATGTTCAGTTCCTGTACCATCTCTGTCTGCTGAAGTCCTGAAAGTTTCTCCTAGTCTCTACAGGAACAAATATGTGCAGGAGGTAAAAAGTTTTGGGAGTGAGGAAAGGTGATGCACAACCCAATGATCTCCATGCTAAGATCTCTTTCACTGCTCTATGTCATAGCTCTATCTTCTTCACAACACTAGGAACAATTAAAAACTATACAATTAATAAGGTGATTTTATAGTAAATGCTTCAACTTATTAAATAAAGTTGTGGATGAGTGGAAAAGAAAGTCCGGTACAACATACAAATTCATGTTCCTTTTCAGCAGCTGCAGGAAGATAACTTAGGAAGATAGTACCTCTGCCAGTCTGTGTATACACTGTAGATGCCTAATTTTGCAGCAGTGTCCCACTTCTTAGTACTTACTGTAGTTGAGCACAGAAGATGCTGACAAGGACAGCAGCACATTCCACATTCCACATGAAGCACATAGATTCACATGCTAATGAACAATCGTGTGATTGAGAAAAATGAGTCTGATTGTCTCATCACAGAAATTGCACTTGATGGTACCTTGTCCACAGCATTACTTATCTTTGGCCAAGCTGGCCTTCGTCCAATTATCTGCACATGTAGACACCAGTTATCTCATGAAGCTTCTGAAATGTAAAGTGCCAGACAGTAGCCTTCTGCTGCATACTAAAAAAATTGCCCCATATTTTTGTGGCTGGAAGTTATTGAAAAGTATAGGAAGTCACTAGCAGCATGAAAACATGACTTTCACATTATATATATATTGATTTTTACTTCTCAAATCTTCGAGAAGTTCCTTCTTGAAGTCAAGCAGCCTACTGATCTTCAAGGTAAAAAATATTCTTCATGACTCAGAAGTATTGTGGAAATGCAACTGAAAAATTTAGACATTGCAGTTTCATGGAGCTGGACATCTTGGACAGCTGGACAGCACTACTGCACTGCCAAATGTCTTTATTGAGTCATAATATATAATTTTAGAAATGATTATCACTGTTAAACAAAACAAAGTTGGTTGTGGACAACTCAGTTTTCCAAGTGTTGCCTTTAGTGACCTAAAATGAATGTTTATAGCCTATCATCAGATACATACATTATATTGGCTTATAAAAGTTCTGCAAGGGCCTACTACAGCTAAGCAGAATTTAATCATTAGGAAAATATTTCAAGCCATTAAAAAGATCATATGTATCTTGGAAAACTTGATATGTGGAAATCTAGCGAAAGAAGGGGGAGAAACAACAATATTTTACTCATTAAATAACTTCTCTGATGTCGTCTTCTGAACTGTGCACGGATACAGAGCAGTTCACGGAAAACACATTTGCATCAGATTCCAGGAATTGGATTCTTTTTAGTATTCTTTGAAAAATGAAGGCTTGGCTGCTTACCAGATTATTTGCTCTATGATAAATGTAAAAGTTTTACAAGCTCTGATGGATTATGGACAATCATTCCTGAGAAATTTGATCATCACTGAGGCTATTCCAAAAACTGAAGAGATGCTACCAGCTCAGTAAATCCTATAATTGAGATACTGATGTAGAAGTTGCATGAGAAGACTAAAGTTAAGCATATTTACTAATAGTGAATAAGAAATTCAATTACATACCTTCACAGCAAACAAGGTCTCTTGGAAAGAGCATGACAGTGGCACGTTTTCAGGAGATCCATTATCTTTAAACCGAGCCTATCAGTTGCTTTACTCGAAGTACACTAAACTGATAGAATCTCTACAGTCAACACTACTTCCAAAGTTTTAGTTGCGCCTCTCTTTCTGTCTCTGATATCCTAATCTTTCGCAACAAGCATAAATACATTCTCTTGGCATTAAAATAGTGAGGGATGTTATTTTAGCTTCACTAGTTTCAGGTTTACTGAATGATATCAATGTTTCCAGATCTCTGCAATGATACATAAATTTGAGCAGTTCGTTCCAGTATCAGAAATGTTTCATTCTCCTTTCATGCTGATTTCTGTCAACATGCTCTCCTAAACAGTTACAAACCAGCATACTTACTTTGGGATGGATCTATGCACAGTGCTTGCAGTGCAGTGAGTATATGTGTTGTAGTCTGAGTCTTCATAACAGTACTTCCACAAGTGGATATTCTCGTGGTTCATGCTGAAAAAAGACTGATAAAAGACTTTGCTTTCCTTACCCAACCACGCATTTTGACAAAACTGGAAGATATTTTACATCTGAGATTTTTCTCCCTCTGCAACATTTTGACTGAAATTGAAATTATTGAGGAAGTATGGGGAATTACAGCTTTTTGTGACAGAGATACAGACAGAAAATGTAAGTTAATAAGACATTTCCTTAGGAAAATTCCAGCCCCTTTATCACTCACTGACTGAGTCACTTTTGTACAAGAATGTTTGTGTTTTCTCTGTAAGCATTTAGGGTCTGTTATCCTCATATCTCTTCTGTAAAGCTTTATTGTCAGAGTGGAAATTCATAGAGGAAATAGGTACCCTAGAAGAGACAGTTTTGCAGTGGAGACTTCAGAGGAATTAGTGTGTCTTCAGAGGAATGGTTTGCAAGAGGCTGGTTGAGTCTAGAAGCACACAAAGTGACCAATTCTCTGCTGATTCTTGATAATAATCCTGCAGAAAGAAGGCAGTAAGGTAGGCATTCCACCATGATTGTTGGGGGGTTATTTTAAGTAAAACAAATAGATGGATCCTAGGTCCAACCAGAGTTCAAGTGGGCTTGAAACGTTTCACTCTGGGCCTTACAGAGGAAAAAAAAAAAGAACAACCTAGGCCAGTTGTATTGAGGGAGCAATTATATATTGACAGTTATTTTACAATTAATGAAATTCACATGTTCCTTTTCTCATCACACCTGATTTGAATTCTAGCTACCCCAGTGTTTCTGACAGTTTCAATCTAGCCAAAGAAGGTAATAGTATGTCTGGCATCCACGCAGCTTGGATTATCATCTTATGGCAGCATAGCTGACATAACTAAATTAATTTGACTTAAGAAATCAGAGAAGTCTTGAACTGTTGTCTTGTAGATGACAAACCAGTGCCTTATCAACTAAGCTACTCAAGTCCCATCTGCAGGACTCTTAAGTGTGATTTCATCTAAGTAATGTGTTGCTGAGTCTAATGTCAAATGGATCTATCACATTACAACCTTTTCTAATTAAAGGAAAAGAACATTAAATGTGTATGAACAGTGACTTAAAAGGCTGCACTAAATTAATAGTCAGCATTTTTCTAACAATTTCAAAGTGATTTTATCATTATTCCTTTGAGCAGAAACAAATATCTTGTGTTAAGTTTTTACAAGGTATATAAAGATAGGGCAGACTCTACTATTTTTTCTAGCAAAAATAAACTGCAGTTCAGTGTATAAGTCTCTCCATTCATTTCACTGGTTCTATTAGAGGACTAACGTCCAAACTGCACCAACTCAATCCCACATGAAATCTTAGTATTTCCCATTGACTGGCCACAGGCCAAATGATACGGAATTTAGACTGACAAAGATTTTGAATGTCGGTAAGTAATCCATATCATGAATATTTCAGTATTTCTTTTAAATAGCCTCTATTCTTCTTCAGGTATATTCATACAGGAAAACATAGGACTCATCTGAACAATTTTACTTGAAGCCATATTCTTTGGTATTTCCCATCTTTGGATTTGTAATGGCCTGTGTTACTTGATGGTGCCAGCGACTGTGCTCTTAGGAAAAAGTGCCATGCAAATGCAGTACACCTGCTGAACTGCTGACTTCTGATCATCTAGACAAAGTTAGTGCCCAGACACTATGGGTGAGACCATCCTTTGGCATCAGAATCAAATATTGTCTTGACCTAAAAGTGCTTGTTAAAACTTTACGAAACCTACTCTTGGGTGAGTGTTACCTCTTTCCAGCGTCAAATCCTTAATTCCTCTCTTTGACAGTATATTACCTAAATCCTTTTCCCAAGCGGATCTAGGCACTAGGAATCATACTTCCCACTGGAAGTTACTGCGATTTATGCTTCTCTGTTGCCCTTGACAACATAAAGTAGGCTCCCAAATCACTTGAGAATCATATATGAGAAGGTAATACTTCCAGCACCCTAGATGTCTTAATTGTGGATCTTAGTCCCATATCAGTCTAAGAGGGTCTTAGTCCCATAACAGGTCAAAGTATAATAGATACATCAAATATTAAGGCATCTGTGCAAGGAAAATAACCTACCATATTCTAGTTTAAAAAGGAAAATTGAACAACAGCAAAAGTCCCTTGTTCAAAACCAATATTGGAGCACAGATTAATATCAGACTTTAGAAACAGAACTGACAAAATAAATTATTTCATCATCCCATTCACAGAGATAAAGAAAATTATGTTTAGATATTTTTTACTTCAGCAGGCTAGTCAGTATAATTTCCAAATTACTAGATACAGTGGTAATCATTGTGGATTTTAAAAGCACAAATAGAAATAAACTCATTCCATCTCAGATGGACACTACAAATGTATTTCAGTGTACCTGTTGAAAGCTACTTTTTCCTAAGGTAACAAGAATTCATCAAGCCTTTTAATTGTTTTTTTTTTATAAAAGGAAATTTAGACCTAAATGATCCTGACTGTTTATTTACATCTACAAGACAGAAATTTATTCACATGCTATACAGATATTTAATTAGTTGGTTTCTGCAGATGTGTGATTAATTGCATTTTTCTAGCTTTTTTTCTTTTTTCTTTTTTTTTTTAATTCTTTGCCATATTCACATTTCCTCACATAGAAATGGTATCTTTATCTTTTGCTGCAGTGATTACATCTCTCATTGGAGTTCAGCACATCTTTAATTACTACCAGATCTTAAAATGTTTTCAGAAGATTCCCATTAGAAAGATTATCAACCATTTTTACCCTCGTTCTCCAAAGGAAACTTTGAGCAGACACTCTCACCCAATAGTAACATTGACACATTAACTTTCCTCAGCCACCTCACTTAGACTACTTAGTCTGGCTCCACCATGGCTGGGAGCCTTAATCAGATATCATACTAACGAAAGCTATGTCAGTAATGATGTCAGATGAATGGTGGTCACATGGCAACAGTCTCATTTTGAAGCAAACAGTGCCACACTTGTTTTTAGGCTACTTTATGACTTGGCTGAAAAATGACTTTGTTCACAACAAAACACCATTAATGTATGAGCTGTTGCCATAGGATTTTAGCACGTCTACTATTTTCTCAACATTCTTTTAATATACCTAGCTGGACAAACAGTGTAAAATATCATTAAACTACACATATTATCAAAGTCATCCATCAGCATGTAAGTTAACCAGATGAAACATTGGCAATGCTTTCTGACATTTCAGATCCTCAAAGAAATGGTATTATGAAAAATATATAAAGGAGAAAGTATTTTAATTTTGCACTCTGATTTGGCTTATACCAGATTCACACATGCAGGAGAATAGGGAGACTCAGTCAACTCTCCTGATAGGTCCCAGAAGTCTGTTTCTCCTTTCCCTGCTTGGGACGTCAGTGGGCTTGTGGGTTATACAGAGGGCAGAATAATGAGGCTGAGCAGGAGGGAAGCATTTGCCCTCCGGCTCCACTCACACTGCGACAGAACAGAAGCCCCAAAGTGTCCTGTCACTTAAAGTCCCTTTCCTTCCCTGGCTTCTGAGGTAAAAATGCCCCTTCTTATTTCTCATATGCAAAGTTAGTGCTCTTACTCCCAGCATGGGATTACAGACAAGCATGACTGCTTTGGTGTGAAGCACTGGAAAGACCACCGATTCTTCAGGGATCCTGAAGATGCTTGGAAGCAGGCAACGCCAACACAGCAGTACAGCTTTGCTGAAAATCAGTCTAAATGACTGCTCATCAACCTGTACCAAGAGAAGATAAACATCAAATCCAGCTACCAGAAATTACTGTAATGGAGAAAAATTGTAAGTAGCCACGTCCTGAGGAAGGTAGCTACATTTTCCTATTACTGTTACTCAGCCCACAGTCTCATGGTCAGATTAAGATAACAGGCTGCTGCTGCTGTTGAGAAGCAAAATCCCCACATCACTCTCCACTGCTCCTCCTTGGGCCCCATAGAGCGGTAAATGGGTAAGGGCTGCAGGACAAGCTGAAGTGGGGTGGCACTGCTTTGTGAGTGCCTGTGCCACTGAACCAGGCGTGGGTCCCAGGACTGTGAAGTCTCTGGAGAAGCATGGAGAGCAGGAGTGCCTCTCACTGACACTCTAGGTTTGTATGGTTTAAATTCATCATGAAGCTGTGGTACTGGCTTGTAGTGAGAGCCTGAAATCCAGACAGGGTTGCAGATCTCTCTGTTTGGTCTGTAGTGCTTATTTCATTTAAACTTACTGATCAGGAAGGTGGTAAAAATTACTGTGTTTATCCAACTGGGGAGCAGGAATTATGGCAATGATAACAAAGAGAAGCTAATGAACAAAACCCTGAATTTAGGGCACTGAGTGGTCAGAAAAATGTGAAAAAAAATATTTCAGTAAAACCATATCATGGATTAATGTGTGGAAATCAAGAATCCTCAAACAGGAAACAAGAAAAAATATTCAGATATTTTCAAAGAGTTACTGAGTTATTCCTAACTTCTAGTAAGAGAACAGAGACTACAAAGGCATGCTATTTTATATTTTACATGTAAGGGAAAATTAGAATTTCAACTAGTTCGTGAGGCTGGAGCCTTGTTGGAGTATACTTTGAATTAACAGAAAAGTCTGAAAAATCTGTCTTTTAAACCCTGAAGTTCTAACTAACTGTAATAGATTCGGGACACAATCCGCACATCATTCATACAACTAAGCCTTTAGAACTGCTATTATTTTCTGTTGCCTTCTGGCATCACTTAGTAACTTGAAATGAATGAATTCTCTATCCATTGATATATAGTGGGGGGAAAAATAATGCAGACTCTCTGCACTGAAAAACAACATGCGTGCTTCTCTTACCTTCCTCTCTCAGCTCCTCTGCAACATAAATAGCCATCAGAAAGATGCACTGATTTCACATTGCTAACAAAACCAATAAATTTCTATATTTCTACAGGGCATTTGTTTTTCAATCACTTTTTTACCTTTTTTGATAGACCATATGAAAATTTTTGAAGCCAAAAAGGATCAGTCTTTCCCACTAAGCCAGCACAGAGGCTACTTTAACTAGATACATGTTGAGTCTCCTGAGCAGCATAGTCTCAGGATGCAATCTGAGCATTCATTGGCTGAGGAAAGTACCACGGAAATCAGAAGAAAACCCTGTGTGAACTAGAAGAGTGATAGGAATTTATATCTCACGGAGAAATGTTTAAAGAAGGCATAAGATGGTCTGGAGCACATGTCATCCAAAAACTGCCTAGAAGAGGTGGGATCTGACCAAGGCAGTCAAAACATTATTGTGAGTCCATATGAGCTTTGAAAGGTTGTGATCCAGCTCTGAGAGAAAGACCAACAACTCCATTAACGTTTGTTTGGTGAGTATTCTCACAGATGACTACAAGCAAGAGAGCCCAAGTGGCTTTTTTTTTTTTGTTTTGAAACTAAACCATCAGCATCTTCTCTTAAATAAAACACTTTCATCATTACTTGGTTCTATCCTGCAAAGTTAGTGGAAGTAGCTGCTTTGGAACAAAACCAAACCAAACAAAAATACAAACAAAAAAACCAACCAAACAAAAAACCCCGAACCAAAACCAAAATCAACAAAAACAAACAAACAAACAATCAGGCAGGAATATCCATATGAGGAGCAAGGATAACCACACCAGGGCATACCAGAGGTTTATACTAGCAAAGGATACTGTCTTTGAAAGCATACAGTTGCAGATGTCTAGTAAAGAAGATAAGAACAGGGGTGCCCATGATGATGTCTCCCCAAGAATATTTTTCCACCTTCCCTTAAAAAGATTTGTACATATGGTAGATACAGGATGGCAGAACTTCACAGCACTAATGTAGATGGCAGTGGGAAAGGCTACCATAAGTACATCTTATATTCATTGCTCTAGCCATATTTTGATATATCCTACTTGAACTTGCATAAAATGCGTAGTTAATGAAGGCCAGTGGAGTTATATGCTGTCTATACAGAGGCTTTTCTTTCTTTTTTAATCTGAGAAGCATATAACAGGTTTTAATTAGGTTTATGCTTATACACTGAATAAATATAGAATATTACTGATTAACACAACCATTGTTAGACATACGTTTTATATGATCACTGGCTGTTCCCCTTGACCAGTACACCATATAAAAATTGTCTTTTAATGGAAGAATACTGTACAGAGACCAAAATAGAAACTGCTAAAACAAACAAGATAATTATCTAAATTTTATAATATCACTCATAAAACGTCTGCCTTTTCCCTTTATGAGCTTGATAGATTAAATTTAGGGCAGATGTTTCATATAATTTACTCAGAAAACAGGAAAATTATTTAAAAAAACTCATAAAACCTACAAAAACACAAATGAAACTAATCTAAAACATATGCAGTCTACAGATTTAAAGGAAAAGTTAGTTATTCCTGAAGCTATGGGTGGGGATGCTTAAGAGAGAAAACCATCTCTCCCACACAGTTTATGGTAGCAGATATTCTGAACTTCTCTGGAAAAGCAGAGGACCCTCTAAATTTAGGGTGCATGAGGTAGCTCTGCCTACTTCCCCAAAGACAAATAGGAACTTGCAGGAACACAAACGCTGTTCCTCAGTGCACAGAAGCCAATCTGTGGTATCTTAATTAAATTAGAGGATTACTTGCTGTAACATGAATTTTGTGGAAGAATACCAGGTAAAAGTATTACATGTTATCTATTTATGCATTGCAAAAGGAGGAAAAGAAGCAGGTGTAATGTCTTTAATCCTTCAGAGAAAAACAGCCTCTTCACTGTTGAGAGATACTGAAATCAAATATTGTTTTAAATGGAAGGTATTTATAGTCAGACAAAGAGATGCAGAAGCAATTTTTCATGAACATTTTGAAAGATTTTGTTCTGAAGTCTCAAAAATCTCCACAATACAAAACTCAATTTTAAGGAAAGTTCTGCTACGCAGATCCCAGGAAAAAAATATTGTGCACTGTCCAGTTATAAGCTCTCTTAGCCCAAAGTTGTCTGTCAGTTTATTAACCTCTGTGTTTTGAGATCCAGTTAAGAGAGCATAATGTCTGGCAGTGCTGCTGGCAGAAGGTCTGTGAGCGCTGGCAAGCACCATTTTAGGTCCCTCTGTGTACTGGCAGTTAGTTGCTGTGCAAGGTAAAGGACTCTCGTTTTTGGAATATGAGACTCTCTCCATGCAGGAGGCAACAGAGATGTATTTGTGAAATAAAATTTTCCCAGTGTGCCTCCTTGTAATTCTGGTTCCTGCACTTGATTAGGGCAGGAAAAGCAGCTGAAACATCAAATTCCACTGAAGGCTTCTGAGTTATGTCCTTGCTTAGCAGTGGTAAATAAATTATTAAACAGAAAAAAATCATAATATTAGAAAAAATCCCAATGTGTCTAATTTACAAGATTATTAGAATGTATGAAAATAAGGAATCCATCTATCTATTATTCTCCACTTATATAAGGATAAAAAGCACCAAACTGAAGAATCTCTGTCACACACAAACTGTGCAAGCACAGGTCTAAACATAAAGGAAATACAGCTACTGTGTTGACAGTAATCACAGGTGTCAGGGTCACAAGAGAAGGAATAAATTTTCTGAGCTAAACGACACACTTTAAAAATACGCAAAATAATAGATAAAATATCAGTTTCTCAGTCCCTGAAGTTCAGAAGATGGGGTACTGCGGGAGTTCTACCTAAATCCTATCCTGCTTCGAAAGCAGATCAGCTAGAGAGCAAATCCTGCTGTGGTTGGATATGAACGCTTTCTGTGCAGAAGCAAAGCTTTTCTTTCCAGGGCTTTATCCTGTTGCACATTATTCCTGCTGGCAACACACCACACAGCCTGTTTTTGTGAGTGTGATAAAGAGGATTTGGCATTGGAAATACGTACTGTGTGTGAGATACCTAATGAAAGTAGCAAAGGAATGGATGAAAGCTACCAAGTGTTGTTCAGCCACCCTGTGTATCATCTGAGAAAGACCTGTCAGCTACAAACAGAACAGCAAACAAGTCTGCCTCAGACTCTTGGGGTAGTAAAAATTAACTCAATGAACTAAAATTTACCACATGATTCCCTCTTATGGAGCAGAGTTCCTTTAATGGCAAATATTCTCCCCCTAACTATTGAAGCAAATGTTCTCAAACGTGTCTCCTTAATAAAAGCTGTGGGACAATTCCTCTTTCAGATCACATCAAGGTTAGAACAATGCAGGGAGAAATGTGTGAACTGTTTATCATGGATAGCAATAAAGCAGGGTAGGACAAATGAGCTCAAATACCTGATCTGAGGTAGGAAAACCAATAGGATTGTATTGATGTGGCACAAATACATGATCTTGAATAGATATGGTCAATGCTCAAAAAAAAGCTTCAAAAATAGCTAGCCTAGTTCACATCAGTTCTTCCACAGACCATAAATAAGCTTCAAAGAGTTATAAAACCAAGCAGTAGACACCAAATGCATGCAATCTTGGAGTAGTCCTGGTAAAAGGACATCACCACCTTTCTGCTGCACCGAAAAATTAGATAAATACTTCATTCATACACAAGCGCGCACACGCATACACACACATTCACTTCAGAACATTTCTATAGTTTATTAGGTACTGGCACTAAATAAAGTTTTGTAAACATTTTCATTTCATGATTGTTAGTGGTAAAGAGAATATTTGTGGTGCATGGTCACTGAGCAAACAGAATGAAAATACTTTTACAGGGAATATAAACAGTTTTATGGAGTATCAGAGAGCAAGAGGAAGCTGCAAATATAGAGCACCAACAGCTGTCCTGGGGCAAGGCAGCTGCTCTGGATCCATCTAGTAGCAAACTGTATTTGGGCAAACAAGTGGGTGTGGGACTGTGTAATGGAACACAGCAACTTCTAAAGTGGTATAACTCATAAATGGATGGGAGGACTCCTTTTGCTCTTTTTTTTTATTATTTTTAATAAAAATTGGGAAAGTTGCCTAAAAATGTTCCTAGATAAACACTTGAATAAAACACTGGTTTTATTTCAGTGTTATTGACACCCTTTCTTAATCTGTTTTCCATGAATATTCAGTTTAATGGTAGGAAAGCTTGGAAAAACAGAAACTAAAGCTTGTGCAAGAATATAGGGCATTTCCACATTATGTATTTTTATAAAATCCAAATCCTTAGAGATATATTTGTTCTGCCACAAAAAAGCAATGAAAACACTAGAAAACTATGCATTCAGGCAAATTTATTATGAGCACTGAAGATATGTTTGCAGAAAGCTTTCAACAAACACCAGGGACAAGAAATATACTGGAGATCAGCCATGATGGCTTATGGGAAATTTATCTATTAAAAAAAAATAGATTATATTTGCAAAATTTCTTACTCAGCTCCAGTCTAACAAATATACCAGTCTGTTATGCTGCAGTCAAGCCTGGTCACTCAACGTGCAGTTGTTTCTTCCATTGAGGTTGCTAGAGTAACATTTTGTTGCCAACAGTATGTTTTTGTGGTAACTAATGACTGCGGCTTTTTTCATCCTCAGGAATGTATTTGGGTGCAAGCAGTTTGTCACCAATCACACTGTGTATGTTGTGATGAGTTGGTATTTCACCCTGTGTGCAGGACACTGTCTGTGTGCCTCTGATCAGAAGACAGGACTTCAGCTGCCGTAAGATGCAGCCTTTGTGGCTTCTCCTCACCAATAGGTTTCTGTAAATACTTCTGTTTTGCCTAGCAGTAGATTTCTTTCCGTGACAAACAGAAGTAAATAGGTTATATGTTCTCCAGACATCTGCTGTCATTTATTGTAGAATACAAACCCAGCAGTATCAAATCTGCCCTACAAGTAACTATAACTTAAGTTATATATATATATATAACTATAACAAAGCTGTCCTACATGTAACTATAACTATACTAACTGGAAGGAAAATTGCTACCTAAAGGGATAGGACACAGCAATGATGTTGTCTTATTCCTGCAACACATCTGCACAGTTCAGCTGGCTGTTTTGGCTCAGGTGAAAGAGGTGCAGCTCTCTCAGACTGGTGTGTCCTCAGTACAGCTGATTGAGAAGGATCCCTTGGAAGGACTGTGAGAGAAAAATATGCCTTTGATCTATCCTCATTGCCAGATCTTTGTGAACTGAGGCTTTTATCCAGCTGGGAGTCTATCTTATTTTTTGAGAAGACAGAGAGAGGCTGGTGTTTCTGATTCATGGCTGCAGTCACTTTTACATCAAAACCACTGTCATTTCTTTCTATTACATCACAGAATCACAGAATGAGTTGGATTCTCAAGGATCATCAAGTCCAAATCCTGGCCCTGCACAGGACCATCCCTAAGAATCATACTGTGTGCCTGAGAGTATTGTCCAAATGCTTCTTGAACTCTTCAGGGTTGTTGCTGTGACCACTTCCCTGGGGAGCCTGTTCCAGTGCCCAACCATCCTCTGGGTGAAGAACCTTTTTCTAATACCCAGTCTAAACCTCCCCTAACACATCTTCAGGTCATTCACTCAGTTCTGTCACTGGTTACCACAGAGAAGAGATTGGTGTCTACCCTTTTTCTTCCCCTCACAACGTAGACTGCAATGAGGTCTCTCCTCAGTCTCCTCTTCTCCAGGCCGAACAGACCAAATGCCCTCAGCTGCTCCTCATACAGCTTCCCCTCAAGGCCCTTCACCACACTTGTTGCCCTCCTTTAGATGCTCTCTAATAACTTAATGTCTTTCCTATATTGTGGTGCCCAAATCCGCACACAATATTCAAGGTGAGGCCACACCAGTGCAAAGCAGAGCAGGAAAATCACTTCCCTTGACCAGCTGGTGATGCTTTGCCTGATGCCCACCAGGACATGGTTGGTCCTCCTGGCTGCCAGGGCACTGCTGACTCATATTCAACCTGCCATTATCTGGCTTCCCTAGGAATAACAAGGTGGGTTACCTTGTCGTAAAAGGAAACCAGGTCTGATAAGCAGGACTTTCCTCTCATGAAGCTGTGCTGGCTGTGACTGATGATTGTGTTGTCTTCAGGTGTTTTTCAATACCTCCCAGAATAATCTTAGCCATAATTTTATCAGGCACTGCAGTGAGACTGAGAGGCCTGTAGTTTCTGGGGTCCTTCTGGACCCTTCTTGAAAATCGGGACAATGTTCACCAGTTTTCAGTCAGCTGAGACCTCTCTGGATTCCCAAGACTGCTCAAAAATTGAGAGAGGCTTTGCAATGACATCAGCCAGCTCTTTGAGGATTCAGCAGTGAATCCAATCAGACCCTGCTGGAGCAGCAGATCCCACACTATTTCAGGGTCCACTGGGAGTTGATCATTCTTGGACCAGTCATGGTCCTCCAGCTCAGGGCACTGAGACCCCCTTACTTTTTCATGCATGTGGAATACAGAGGCAAAGAAAGCACTGTTGGTATGATTTTAACACACTTTATTTGTAATAGTGATAAATTATCTCTATTCATGAGATGGCTCTTTGGGGATTCCTTGGAGATAGTTTTGCAAAGAACCCAAGATTCATAACTGTCATCAACAAGAAACAGAAATAGTCCCTTCCATCTTTTGTTTCTCTGAATCTTGTGTAACAAATGGCCAGCACACTCCACAGCTGATATTCCTGGTTATCAGCCAGTTTTCTGCCAAATCTTGTATTGTTATCCTTGGCCTACTAGCCTAGTGATATTAAGCTCAAGCATTTCAGTACATTTCCTACTGTATTCAAGTTTGGAGAACAGTTATTTGTTCTGCCATGTCTATCAGAAGAATAGATTGACTGTGGGCATAATTTGCAAAACCAAAGAAACTGCAGCCAAGGCTTCTTTGATTAAAGTGTTAATTACTTCTTTTTAATCACCTGTTTCTCCAAAATCAACAGATTTCTTGAAAATTGGTATGGAGTAGTACCAAGCACAACCTTTGGGAGAACACTAATCCTGTACCGACTCGGCACCATACAAAAATCCCTGTGCTGTACTTTTATAACTGTCTTTTACTTTTGTTTAAAAGAGCATAACTATCAATAATGCTTTGTTCAGTATTTGTGTATATAATAATGTATATGAGGCCATCATTATGGTGTTCGTTGTGGAAATATGCAGTCATATAAAAGACACATTGCTCAAAATAAAACCTAAGATAAATAAAGGAAGCTATAAAATGCTCTGTTGGGCCCGCTTCTGGACCTATTTAAAGTCAATGGCAAAGTTCCCACTGACCTCAAGCAGGAACTAGCTCCTTTTTCTCTTTCTAGATTTGTTTAGAAAGAAATATAATGACAGATGTGATAGGTAAGATGAAATATTTGGGGAGAGGGAGAGAAAGAAGAATAAAGGAAAAGAAATTAGAGGGGGTACAAGGGTAAAGAAAAACTTGTATTTTTAACATTTTACATAGGATGTAACAAGAATGGCTTAGGGTGGTTTTTTTCAGATTTTCCGTGTTCTGTTTTTGTCAGAACACTTTAGTATTTTACTGCTCACATTTCTCTCCCAGCTCTTTCCATCCTCTTGTCTGCAGGCACTTCTACTGTCCCCAGAAAGCATGTGGTGCTTCTCAAAACTAAAAATGTGTTTGCCATTAAATAAAATGTGTAAAATCTTACAATGCTTTCAGAAAAATAATGTTCACAACCAAAATGAGGGGAAAATGGTATCTAATCATACATATAACTCACAACATTTATTTCACTGGTAATGAAAGTTGTCAGGTTTTTCCTTCGTTAAATAGTCATACCTGAGGGGCACGGCATTAAAGGGCACATTCACTGTTGACATAAATGGTAACTACAGCCACTTCAGTGAAGTTATCTCCAATTAAGCCAGCCATTACATTCGCTTCAAGGTATGCAATACATTTTAAATGATAGAAACAAGTCCAGGAAATGCTGAGTACTTCTACGAACTCTCTTTCGTGTGTGACTCCCCCTGGACTCAGACTCTTTCCCCAAATCTACTGGTTTTGTGCTAAGTGCTGCCTGAGCAAAACACGGTGATGGTCAGCAACTGTGTGTCCTGTTTACCATCGCAATTAACAAAGCGGCATTCAGCGAGAGACACCAAAGAGCCTGCTGCACTTAAAGGGCTAAGGAGAGGTGATAACAGCCTTTGCTTCGTTAAGGCTCGCTGCCCAGCTTTACTGAAAATGTAGTGACAGATAAAACATAAATCAACATCCTTATCATCCTGGCTTCCTTGCCTGCCAAATGGGGGTTTAGTTTATCAGCGACCTGCAGGCCCGCTGGCGGCCTTTACACTTACAGCTGGTCAGCAGGGTGGGATGGGGTGGAAGTTAAATGGCTGCTCTAAAACGCCTTGGTGTAAACAACTCGGGAAAAGACTTCCTTGAACTGCCAGTTACCTGAGTGTGATCCATCTCACTAAAGCGTCTACCCCAAGAGGGGTAGTATTGCCAGGAAAGAAAACAAATAAAAGACACCCAGCATGTTGCAGCACAGGGGCAGGCTGAGGAACGATGTCCCCTTGAGGGGGTGAGGGACTCTCGACAAGGTAAGCTCCTTACAGTATGGCTCAGAAAGCAGGGAAGCACTTTGGGAAGAAAGGGACTTCATCAGCACCACCTGCTTCCTCTGTACTGTGATCAAAGTGTACAGCCTTTACATATATATGTATATATACATAATGTACAGCATGTGCTTTGACTCCTAGTGAGCCCCACCATGGGGGCATGTCTTTCAAAGGCACCAGTGTCACCCAAGGCTCAGGAGAAGGCAGTATTGAGGGTATATTCATCCCCCCTTGCAAGCCAGCAGACTCCTTTCCCTGTGTTACTCATACACACAGATTGCTACATGTGTAGGGATTTTAAAAGTATGCGTCCAAATTCATGACATCACAGTTATATTTGCATTAAGCTCAGCTCATAAAACAAAACCCATTTAAACTGGGCCTTGATCATGGAGAGGGTACAAGTTTAGATGGGGGGGGCTCCTCATTTTTGCTAGTTCTGGCACTACACTGGCATAATCAGCCTCATGCAAACATTTGGTAAGGATGAAATTAGCATTTGGACCAGTGACTTATTTCTGCCTTGAGATCTACTGCAGTGAATAATTTCTTAGGATTTTAAAGTGAGGCAACTGTAACAGCGGTTTTATGTCACTATCAAAAGGAGTGTCAAATGCAGGTAGTGACAGACATTAGCTCAAGATTTCTGGGGGTTTTTTTAACTGAACTTGGATTTATTTTAAAAGTGTCCATTTTTGTCTATCCTGGGGACCCTTGGCTACAGGAAAATGGAAGTCAAGCTACAATGTTTCATTTAGACAATAAAATACTCTGTATTTCCTTGGGTTTAGAAAGCCCCATCTTCTGGCAATAACTTCATGGAAAATGAAGTGCTAAACACAGGAAAATCACAAATGGACAGTGAAGACACAATGTTGCAGCCATACTGTTGTGCAAAAAAAAAATGCAAATATACTCACTACACAGTATTATATACATGGGAGTCAAACTTTCTGGCAAAAGAAGATATATTTTTTAATTAAAGCTTTGTCTAATAATTTTTTTTTTCACACAGAAACATTTTCTACATGTATTTCAAATACCTGGGATATAAAGAAAGATATTGTCTTTTTTGTGTACTTATTTGTTATCCAAGCAATAGCAACATACTTGCACCTATATTTAACCAAAAGTCTCCACAAAACTCATATTGTACATGCTCCGAGTGTACATGTGAGAATTAGTTACTCCCCTAGAAGTCTTTCAGAAGATCATATTTCAATCTTGAGCTACAAGGAGCTGAACAAGGAGTTTTTGGAGGGAACAGATAGCAAGAGAGTGTTCTCTGGAAAGGGCAGATGTGAGAGCAAAGCCCTTCCACCCTCAGTGCACTCCAGGTAAAGAGATAGTGAAGTAAAAGAAATAGCCTGTGAATCAGGAGAAGTAGAAGGCATATAAGAAGCTTTATAGGATTTGGAAAGGTGGAAGAGAGCAGGAGAGAGGGTGGGAAAGAAGCCAAAGGCAGAAACCAACACTGAATTCAAAGAAAAAGAGAAGGACCAAAGCCAAAATGTATGAAAGGATGAACTCAAGACACTAGTGGATGTCGAGGGAAAGAGAGTACCATTGTAGGGATGCTGAGGAACAGAAAATTGTAAATGTTGGTGAATGTTCTGGTTTAGTTAAAAGTTTCCAAACTACCTCTGCTGTAAGCTGTGAATTGCACTTACAAAAATGAGTGGTTTTCCTCTAGCTGCTGAAAAGAGCCTGAGGCCTGTAGGCACTAGTACAGCTACCAATTGCTATGTGGCCAACTGTTCATTTGTTCAAATGCAGCGGAAACTAGTTTTTGAAAAAAAAATCTGCCTATCGTGTCTGTTGGTATCTTAGGCCATTCCACGTGACAGAATTTACTCTGAGATGGGACTTTTTGGTTGTTTTTAATTAAAAAAAAAAAAAGAAATAGAATTACATTTCAGAGGTGACTGCCCAATGTCACAAATCTCTAGTGTCCAGGTTGTCCAGGTGACTTGAATTCCTCTCATTTATTCACCTGTTTCATGAGAACACGTCCCTCTTATTTTTTCCTCTGCAGCTTATTTATACATGCAATGGTTCAACATAGGACCTTGTTGTGTTCTGGGGGCTATGGGTCACACAGTTTGGAAGGGGCTGTTGTGCTGGCCAGAAGATGATGTTCTTAATGGAGTCCCAGCAGACCACAGGATCTGCTGCAGACCACAGACCAGCCAAGCACTACTAAAGACAGCCGACAAGGGTGGAATGCAGACCAGAGTTTAGAAACCACTGGGTTATGAAATATACACACATAATATTTTAATCTATACTGTCAAACATGCAAAGGAAAGTTTTTCTTGGAGGACAGTCAGGTCTGAGCAAGAGATAGGCTCTCATCTATAGTATTGCCACAGAAGCTCAGTGGAAATACAGTAAACTGTGTGAGGGAGAGAGAAATCAGCACGAACATACATAACTCAAAGAAAATGGTAATTTTTCATCTACAAAGCCTGTAAAGTTAATTCAGATGTTACCATCAGAACTCCTGAATTTTGAATCATCAAAGCCTTCATTAAAAACTGAAATGTATATCAATGCATGATAACCATCAATGTAGACTGTGGTTCCACTTCAGACATGAAAAGGTCTCTCTAGATGTGTCACGGCCATGACCAGTACGAAGTTAATATTTATCATGCAGCTAAGTATGACAAATTAATGCCAAATAATTCGAAATCATGAGTTTGGGCATTCATATGTGAACTTTTTAACATAAAAGGTAAAGAAAGAAAAGGTTATTTTAGTAAATTGAGACATTTCCTGACAAAGTCAGAATTACACAATTTTGAAAGATAATATTTACCCTTTGGAAAGGCCAAAATTCTTTGGACTGATGCAGAAGTTATAGAGACAGATCTTGCCAAATGTAGAGTAACTTTTGAAGAATTACTCTTTTTCACAATGCTAATGCAAAAATCCTTGGACATAAAACTGAGAACTCTGGAACAGGAAGGAGAAATGATAGATGCTTTAAAAAACTAGTCTATTTAGAATCCATTTGTCTGAATTTTGTAACATCCACCGACAATAACATATTTTCATGCTTAGCTATATTTTACTATCTCATTTCTTCATGCACAGAAAGCAGTATGTTTAGCCTTTCAAAATATATGTTTTAAAAGTGGATAGTGATTGCTTACTTCTATATTTTATCACAAAAAGGGAAAAGAAAAAGGATACTGAGAAATCATGCACACATATACACATAGGGTCACATGTATAAACTTAATCATACATCTATATTGAGGATGATTAACACCATTTTGACAAAGTGGAATTGAAAATGGAGATTTGCTTTTTCTGCAACCTTCTACTTTTACTATGAACTCTGTAAATATTTGCTTCTGCAGGTGGTAAATATGGCTCCTCTGAAACAGAACCTCCTATATAGAGTTTCTGTTTATACAAACAATATTGGATATAAGTAATCCTCTTATTTAGCTAAATAATTTCTTTTTGTTTTGTTGCTGCTAAATGGTTAAACCACGACAAAAGCTAAAGCATTACACAGATGTATTGTGAAATCAAATCCTGTATTTTATACTCCAAAAACCCGAGACTTTCTAGGGTGCCTGGATTCAGGATATGTTGAGGAAAATTCCACATAAATTAAGAATGTCATAATAACAAAGAAAAAAGGAGAGAAACAGAGAGGAAGGAAACAGCAAATACTGAGATCACAACATCTGTAAAACGCACCAACAATTCCAAGCTTGCAATGGGCTGTCACTGCACACGCAATGAGGAAATTTCATTTAAAAGTTACAAAAATGACCTTGCTTTGAACCAAGTGAATGTGATTATTTCTCCACTGAACAGAAAGTAAAGAAGTTTGGATTAAATATTTTACCAGTGCCAATGTTCCAGAATTTCTTTGGCTCTATATTCTGCTTTCCTATGTTTGTCAGCTGAATTTAATGTTCTCTTCTTTTTGTCTTCTGGTCTCTTTGACCTTAATGTGACATTTTAGTTCGGTGATTAATTACTATTAAATGGCACTGCATTTATTAAATGGAGTCCTTGTCTAAGAGCACAGTCACAATGCAACGATTCAGTTTGATAAGCTTAAATATACACAGTTAGATCTGGTAATATCTAATTTGTCAAGGATCTTGTGGCTAGCTTTTCTGCCACACAGCTAGAGAGGAGATGTGCTTGTACAAAAAGCTTAATATTCTGAGCTTAAATGTTCTCACTAAATTGATCTTCTCCATCATGTAATCTTATTTCAGAGTGTGCAGGAGGCAGTAAAAGTTCCACACAAGCCTAAGTTGCCTTAATACTAGGCCTGAGGGTTCCTGACCATAAAAATAAAAGCTATGTGACAAGATCTGTATGTCTCTTTACGACAGACAACAGCTGACTTGCCTTGCCAGAAGCTTTCTTTCTCAGTTAATTGAATAAAAAGAAGAACTAATGTCACTAAAAGGATGAAAGGTTCATTGAGAGAGAAAAGATACATCTATAGTTTGAACACCTAAAAGAGACTCAAATTCTCTCTGAAAAAGAGATCATGAATATTTAGCTTAGTAAGTGAAACACCAGCACCTAACATTGTAATCAACCAGGTTGATTCTGTCAGTTTTGTTCTCCCAACACTGCTTTATTCTTTGCTTATGTAACAGCTAATTTGGAACTTTTTTTTCAGACTGTAATGAATCATCAAAACAAAACGTCTTGCAAGCAAAAGGTTCATTTTGATTTAACATCTGCTGGGAAAAAAATCAGGCCGAACAAAATAAAAATGTGAGGAACACTTTCACAAAAAGCTCAGGGGTTTTGGGTTCTCATGGGAAAGGCAGACAGCAGTGGGGGCTAGTTCCTCCCTGTTTCTTATGTCAATTCTTTTCCCTTTTGGTTAAACACTAACTAGGCCAGCCAGAAGAATAAGAGAAGCTGTTCTCAGTCCTTATGTCTATCATTTCCAAAACGTGCATTTTCGCTTCTACATCTGCAGAGTAAGCGCCTGTCTTTATAACTCTTTCCTACTCCACACAAAACATCTAGAAATTAAAATAAAAAGATGACACAGATCAGGTTAATATAAGAAATAAGAGGCCTTACCTCAAACCTGCAAGTAGTTTTTGACAGTACAAACTGTAAATGCTGTAAGAGAGGAGGCACTCATCTCATCTGAATTTAGGTGTTTACAGACATCTCCTTGTAGAACCATTGTGGAGTAATGGGTAATGCTTGGGCATGCATCTTCAGATCTGCTTTAGATCTGAAATTAATACCTTTATATCAACCACAGTGGGAATCCAAATGAAAACTTCTACCAGAGAGACGTCCACACATGGTAAGGGAAGAGCTCCCACCTTTCTGCTGGAAAAGAGAAGCATGAGCACTATAATATACATGCATACTCTTTGTGTGATGAAGAATTAAGCTGGACTCCACGCACAAGGAGATACTTGAACTTGTATGTTCTGCAGGTTTCCAGACACTGTACCATCTGGAGACATTGAAATAACCCTGCCATGAAGCTAAACATGAGTAGTAAAGTGAATCTAAATGAACCAAAAAGGCCATAATCTTGACTACCTCTGACAGGATTTTAGTGGTGTCTTGACTACTGATGACAGTCTAATGATAAGATTGCACAAGAAAAACATTCCTACAATTCTCTTTAAGTCAGCACACTCCGAGTTGCTTCTGCATAGATTTGTTCACCTCCATCTCCCATTATAAACAAGAGGAAAAGAGGTACACTTGTATTGCCCTGAATCCTATGGGCTCAGGACGACAGGTAGGAGGATGCATCAGGTGTGTGTTTTAGCGGACTCAAAATATTGATCTTTTCAAAGTTCTGGATGCCGTAGATATGTCTGGCATTTCTTCCTGAAAATTTTATAGAAATTAGATTCAACTACAAACACTGCTATTTTAGTTTGGGAATAGAATCTACTGAAAAAGTACTCATTTCCTACTTTTTTTGCAGAAATATGTTTGTATTGGTCTAATTTGCTAGTTTTATGATACAGAACAGAGGCACAGTTAGCAGTTTGTCCCATGATCTTCGGAACAAATTTCTAGAAAACACTGAGCAACTTTGCAAATACAATTACTTGTCTTAGTCTCAAAAATATTGTAGTTATTTTCAAGGGACAGATTGCTCTATTCCTAAAGCCTAAAGTAAATATAAATTTACTTTATATGATTAATAAAAACTTGTCAACTGCAACACAATGCATTTCATGTTTATCTAAATGAAATGTTTTAATTGATTGATCCAAACGAAAAATTACTTCAAGAAAGTACAGGAAATATTCTTAAAGATTTTACAGGTCACAAAATTAATTTTTAAACAATACCTAAACTTTCATTTTGACAGATGATATGATATAATATTACACTATATAATATTGCACTAGAGCATTTGTGAAATTTCAAACTATAGATAAGACATAGGCAGAGAATTTACCATCTGTGAAATATGTGGTAAGAAAAGGTTTTTGATCACTCAAAATATAAGAAAATGTTTCTGCTATTCAAATCACAAGACAGATTATTTTGTAGAAATTAAACTAAATGTACAATCTAACATACAGCTTTTTTCTCTTTGCAATGAATAAAACCCCACAGATTCATAATATAAACTGCTGATCAGCATACTAATTTTCAAGTCTTAGTTTAATAATCTTCTCTGCTAGGCAAGCAATCAGGGAAATAATTGTAAAAGGTCTGTAAAATGGAGGAGTATAATGCTATACGACAACACACCAGTAATGGTTTCAAATTACAAGCAAATCTGGCCAGGGGAAAAAGTCTTTTCCCCTTTCTCCCAAACATACGCACAATTTCCCTTAGAAGAAAAACAAGAGAAATTAATGCATTGGTTGCTCTTTCTCAAAGGTATATCAAATGCTGATTAATTCTAAATCTTTTGAATTGTAATGTGGCCATCAGAACAAAATTTTGCCTTACAATGCTTTCCTGTAACTCAAAGGGCTGTACAAAAGTGACTGTGTTGAAAGAATTATAGCCAAGGACATAACTGTAATAAAGTATTATCACAGACATATTATCAAAATATCAAACTCTACGCATGTCAACAGTCACCCAATGTGATTAGAGGCAGATCTGGTTTTCAGTTTAGGTGAAAGTAGGAAATTGTTTACATTGGCAGATCATGGGGGGGAAGGGAGGAAATGAAATGCCCCCATACAGGGTGCCATGGCCTCACCGCCTGTTTTGAGGACCCCGAGAGAAAGACAGGCAGGGAGAGGAGCTGTGAGCCCTACCGCCATCAGATCAGCTTGGAGAGGGA
Source organism: Pipra filicauda (assembly GCF_003945595.2). Classification (NCBI taxonomy): domain Eukaryota; kingdom Metazoa; phylum Chordata; class Aves; order Passeriformes; family Pipridae; genus Pipra; species Pipra filicauda. The sequence goes on from NW_024104842.1 coordinate 5,906,079, forward strand.
GCAGAAGATTAATGCTCCCCTGCCCACCAGTTCCCAGTAAATCTTCTCCCTCCCAATAAATCCCCACTTTATTTCTCCAATCTTTCACATTTACCTTCAGGAATGGGGCAGGAAACAAAACAACCCCTCTGCCTACCATCACCTGCCTGGAGGCCACAGACAGTCCCTTTCAATCCCCTTCCCTGACAACTGCCACCAACCCAGGCAAGGTTTGAGGCAGGTTGCCAAGCCTGGAGACTGGCTCCCAGGTTTGTGTCTTCTCTCAGAATCTGTCACAGTCCTGCCGGGCTTTGCCCAAAAATTATTTTCTCATCCTTTGCCCCAGTGGCTTCACATTACAAGGCTGGGTGCCGCTTCACCCAGCAGGCAGGCATGTATTAAATTGAAACACACCAACCATTAGGCATGGCTAAAGGTGAGCATGTCGAGGAAAGGCAGTGTCTGCTGTCAGATTACAACTCTTTTGAACTGCAGCCTTATACAACTGTCCTCTATGCCTATTATTTATGAGGTGAACTGAGGATATGACAGCCTCATCTGCTGATGTGACAGAAAAAGCTCATTGTTCTCTTTGAACCTTGCAGAAATGTGGAAAGCTTCTTGCACTCCTTTCAGCGTAACCCCAGTCCAAGAACCATATTGACTTGTAATAGCTTCTGTTTATGCAGTGCAATGAGCTGAGGTCAGTGGGAAAGTGTCAGCTGCAGTGTATGACTTCGCTTTCACTGCATCATGGAACTTGGCACGGCCTCGCAGTGACAGATAACGAACTGCATTCTATAGCTTTCAAAACCCTCAAAGGATATGTGGCTGGGAAAGGCTTGCAAATGCCTTCTCTTGATTAATAGTCACAAAACTGAAGTGATCATAATTTAGTCCTAGCAAAGAGATGTACTTCTTTGCAGCACCTATAAAGAAAGACACGAAAGCCCACAAACCTACACAATATAAAGAAATCATCTTTAAAGAAATTCACAGTCATCATTCCAGACACTAAATGAATTATTTCTCTCATTTCTTGTCTCACCACAGTTTCCTCCCACTTGGACACACATGTTAGGCATTCAGTTAACTTCAAGCATAGCTCTCGTGGCCCTATCACTGTATCTGCACTCCCCATCACGAGGGTATGCTAGCCTACATTTTTGCAATGTAAAAAGAGTGACATCATTTTTTTTCTTAAAGTAGCTTGTCTGTAAGAACACTTCAGTTATACCCAGCTCGGCTCAGTCCCAGAATCTGCTTGTTCCCGTGCACTTTCCCATCCTGTGCTCAGCAGTGTTCAGATCTACTCTGACTCACAGCTCTGTGCTATGCACCCCATTCTGAACCTCTCAGCTGCATTTACTTACCCATCTGTAATTTTCACCGACCTCCTGCTCTTGCACTGCACTTCCTGGGAAGTGTTTTGTTCATGGACCCAGTGCAGGAATATGTTATGACAATGGAGTTTTAAGGAAAGCTTTTTGTTCTGTTGTGTCATGCATTTTATCCATCCCATTTTGTCATCTGGTGGTTTTCCTTTCTTGTTTTAGCACATGTTTCATGGCTAAAGCTATTTCACAGGCAACCTTGGAAGTCAATCCTTTTTCAGATAACAACGTTTTTGAGCTGATCCACCTTCCTATCTACTTCCAAATCCATCCGACAGCACTTTATTTGGCAACAGTCCTGCATTGTATACTGGAATATTTACAGACAAAGATACAGTGCCATGATATTCACCAGTCTGAGGTGAATCACAGAATATTTTTTCTTCCTTCTTTCCAATCAGGAAATTCAGTTTGAGATACTAATACAGAACTTCGCTGACTGTGTAGAAATCAGAAAAAAACCCACAGGATACATATAGGACCTTCATTTGGGGAAAAGTTAACTTTTTTCTTCAGGAAAAAAATAATTTTAAATTGTTTGATGGCATTTTAGATCTAGTAAGCAACTATTCCTAGTAAGCAACACATTCGGGAGAATATCTTATGAAAATAAAAAAAGGATTAAATATCCTTATAGAGCCTCCAATCGCTTTTTGGAACCTCATGCTATGAAGTACCATCACTGATTTCACTGAAAAAATTTCACCTGTATTTCACAGCTTTCCTTGTTTATTGTCTGTTTGGTCTCCTTCTCTTAACTGAACTGCCTTGAATATCGGGTTAACAAGCCTCAGTGAAATTCCTCTTCATTCCTGTATCCTGATAATATATACAAGTAACATGTGGCATAAGGTTTAGAAAAAGTTTTTAATTAAAACCAAGTGTTAGAATTATTCTGTCTTTGAGTTTCCTCATGTTTCCTGACTTTTTCGTGTCCAGTGCACAACAGAAAAAGATATTGAGAGCACAAACTTTAGTTTTAATGATTTCTTGTAAATGCCTTGATATATAAATAATTTGTCTTGTTGCTTATTGTGAAATTACTGTTATGGTTGTGCAGTTTTAGGATATTGACTGTAGGAATGCTAAATGTTTATACTTTTAAAGATACCTCTGATTATGAAATTACTGTTGCAGTAGAGCAAAATAAATACTACCTACATTATATTTTTTTTTCTTTTGCTGAATCAGGTCATTTGCAACGTGGTTTTTTTTTATCAGAAAGCACAAGATGCTTTTCTTAAACAAGAAAACACAGCAAAACCCTGAAAGTAGGTTGCATAATCTAATGTGCCATATTTGCCTTCTGATAACCTTCACCAACAACATCTAAAAGTAGTCATTTGACTTCTAATGACAGCCACTGTTCGTGTTATATCTACAAATTTCTTTCTTGAAAGAGCTGGTCCTCTTACTGCTGAGATACCACTGCTTCTGCATTTTTAAGAACAGAGGGGGTGTAATTGGCCTGGATTCAGTTCTTACATAGCGTCTGCAAGGATTTAAACACATCAAAGTGTCAGCTAGATTGAATGAGCCAGAATCTATTTTAGAGTAATTGAAAGTTTGATTTCCATTTACCCAAGATGTCTGCTTATTTATTTTAACTTCACTAAAATTCACTCAGCGTTATAAAATTAATTACAGTCTTGTTGTCTTTCCCTCTTTGCACCCTCTCAATGACAGCAGAGTGAAATGTTTCTTACAAAAAAATCTCAGACATAACACCCTAAATAAAGCAGTGGGACCATGTTATATGGAAGTACCTGATGTTCCATTATGTTCCATGATGTTCAAATGGAGACATACCTATTTATTCCTCAGCATTCAGTAGTAATAGGAAAACCAGGAGGAATACCTCTCACAGAAGCCTATGAACTAACTAAAAATCAAATCAGGTTTACTTTGAAGCAATTTAAGAAAAGTTTAATTGTACTTTTTTGATCTTACTGTATGTTTTCAGGCCTGTGACATCATCTGAAGAGTTTTCTTTCATTAAAAAAATCTCATCAAACTTGTTGAGATGAGATTTACATACACCCAGATTTAGAGAACACAAGGATGATCTAGGCTCTATGTCCATGCCTTTCTACCAGAAAAGTATGTAAAGATCAAAGAACTACTTATGCAGCATCTTGGCATTTACATAATACTGCTCAGATACCGGTCTTTTCTTATTTACCCGTTGTTTCCTATACTATATTGCCACTTCCTTTAAGAACACATGATGCTTTTGTAAAACCTTTTGAAAGTCAGTGCTACATTCTTTTGATTTCTCTGAAAAGGAGAGAAAATAACTGGATTTTTATTCAATTATTTTTATTTTAGTGAGTGCATAGAAACTCTCATAACTATGATACTGGCTGGAGCTTGGCCCTTGTGTAAATGCTGAAATTGTCTTTCTTAATCTCACATATAACAGACTAGTAACATTTTTAATAATCCACTTAATTAGTATCATATTCAGGAGGAGTTACATTTATATTTATTTTGAAAATAGTTATCTATATCTCAACATCAAGTTCATGCTTTGATTGGCTTCGAGGTCCTTCAGACTGACAAGAGCATACAACCTTCCTGTGTTCTTCAGTCCTGTCAGTTAGAGACGTTTACAAATATTATGCCAGTGGTTCAAATTCTCAATTTTTTTGTATAAATTCATACACAAGAGTAGAAGATATAAGACCCTGTTCCCAAAATCCACTGATGAACTAATAAGCTCTTCCCCCCACTCAAAAAAGAAAAAAACCCTCAAGAATAAGAAAAGCAATGTAAATTCTTAACATCTACAACTGCACCTTATTATAAGTTCTCTTACAACAAGACTTATTATAAGTCTTCTCTTATTCCAGAAGGTTGAGAACTATACTTTTTGCACTGGCTTGAGGATATTTACATGCCAGACTCAATCCTGTCCCATTAAAGTCATAAGGACTCTAACAAGCCCATTAATGTGTCATCAGGCCATAAGCAAATATGTCCAAAAGTAAACATTCCATCTAAAAAAAAAATCTCCTCTTCTTCACCATGCTCTTCAAGGCCGACAATGTATCCATAATAAGAATTTTATATTAATGGAAGCCCAAATTTTAATTTTTCTACTGGAAAATTATAAGAAAAACCTGAATTATTTAAGTCCTCTAACATGGATCTTTTATTTGCTCTTTCAAATGTTCTTCAGGAAAAACAAACTCTTTCTACTCATACAATAGACAATGTCCCTCTGTAAGTCTGCTTCTAATAACATGAATAATATTAATCTCTCCTACAAGATGTGCTAAGAATCTCTTTTGGGATGTAATGACATCTTTGCATTATTAATAGCTGATTCAATCTGACTTGCTGTAGTAACAGCTTTTGCCAGTGTGAGATTAGGTTCAACTAACAGCCTTACGAATTTCAGCATGTCTTTATCTAGTGGGGTATTATAACACAGTGTTCTTCTCTGCCCAAGAAATGCAGCCAAACAGAAACCATGCCTGCTTCATATCATCAGTCATGAGCAGGCAATTCTCAACTACACTTATCCACCTTTTTTTTTCAATTTTTTTTTAATCTCAAAGGGAGAGACTGAAATAAGAGGGCAAACACTTTCATGATTCTTCCTCATTTTATTCTTTGTTATTTCTTCAAAGATCTTGAAAAATCTTTCCCTGCTTCTGGCTAGAGAGTATCTATTTCTCACTGACTTCCTTGAAGTGTATTTGTCAATCTTTCTCCAATTTTGTTTCATTTTTTCTTTGAGAGTACATCTTTGCTATCCACCCACATCTTTGCTTCCACCCATTCTTAAATTTCCATGCATGCTATAAGAATGGCTCCAATACTTATTGAATAGATGTTAGGACTTCTTTCATAGATTTCTAACACCATAAGGGGCAGGACTGGAAGACTGACATTTTGACCTCTCATTTACTGCCAGATGAGCTATTGAGTGTTCTGGATACATTGGTTCTCCTTTTCCTGTCAGAGCAAACCATTCTTTTGCAGGTATTATCTCATCAGTCTTTCAGACAAGTGTGCACACTAAGCTGGTCTGGTTCATGAGTGATCATTTGTTTTCCACGTTTGTTCATCTTCTTCATTAAGTGAGTTTAGATGATACAAAAACTAAGAGTCTGAGGGAAGGGAGATTGGTGCACTTGCATCTACAAAATGTTACTGATGTTAAATGCAGTAAGGAGAACTTCTGAGAAGATTTAGGACACAATTTGAAAGAAACTGAGAAATAAAAGTAACACACATGAATAGAAACTAGATAGAACAGTATTTTTTGAAACTGTCTTCTTCTATTCTAAGCCTTATTGGTTTTATTACTGACACTTTATTTAATCTTAGATACACATAAATTTTAATTTTATTTTCTTTCCTTTAAGATGAATTTCATCTGTTTTTAAAAAATTATTAAGGATGCCTGCCTTTAAAGCAAGAAAATAATTTCCTGAGAAACTAAAGAGAAGGAAATATGCCTAAAACAGGATGATAGTATAAGAAGAGTACTAAATTGATTAAAAAAAAAAAGTCACAAAACCAGTCTGTTCCTCAGAGAATTTGAGCAGGATACAAATTATGGTTGGCAAGACAAACAAGGAGCGTCTGCTGAGCAGCCAGGCCAAAATCAGCAAAGCTAAATTCAAATCAACAACATAAACTTGAAAATATTTCCATCACTCCCCAAATCTCAACTACCCATTTACATTATACATGTCAATCTCATCTTTGTAATACTAAGATGATTTTTTTGTTTTAAAAAAGCAAGAACTGCGAGGAAAGGTCTCAAGACATACTGCCTTTTTCCCCATTTTCAGATTATTTTAACAATCAAGATTAATATGAAGAACTTCTTTGGTTTTGCTCAGCAGTATTGATCAACAGTTAGTCATGTGTACCTCAGAGGAAAATACATGGAAACATTGAAAGGATGTTTAAAAGATCAGGAGAGATTATATTATAGAATAATATTTAGATTTTTCACATACCCAAATATAGTCAGAATATTATTATGACTGTGTTTCAGGTTTCATAGTAAGCCCTTTTCTGGGAGAAATGAATTATTGCAGGCCTAAGAGCTATGTGGCTGCTGAAAGACTACCAACCTATGATGGTCCCTCCCTTCAGATGAGTGCTATCAAAAACATGGTAAGACCTTAATATTGAGCTGTAAAACTCAAGGGAAAATATATTCACATGAAGTGATTATCTCGTATGTTTCTGGACATTCTAAAGATACATTACATTCTCCTAATAATACTTGCCTTCTTTTGGATATGATATTTTGGAAGAACAGCTTGCACTTATAATCAGTACAATTTATCACCTATCCCCAAAGTACCCTGCCGTTGAAATGCCTGACATATATATTAGGTGTCGTGGATTTAGCAAAAATTGAATTATAAATTGCCTTGCCAGCTTTTGCCTCTGGAAATAATGAAAAAGTGAGCTATAGAAATGGTCTCCTGAAGGATTTATTTTTAGTGGCTATAGAAAAAGAAACAACAAACTTGGATTGACTTTATCATTTTAAGGGTTGAATAGCTTGGTCTCAAGAAAAGTTTTCTTTCTTTTCTTTTTCTTTTAAGAAAAAAAAGACTGCACTGAGAGTACTTGAATGTCCTTCATTGAGAAAGGAAAAAAAAAACAACTAACAAAACATTAATTTGTACTTGATAAGCCCACATAAGAATTTCAAGATCTCATGCTTAAATAAAGTCAAGTTAAATGTCATGCAAAATACTTTCTTTTCTCTTCTCTGTTAAGTGCTGTCTCTTGATCAATGAAATTATTTGCAATGGCCTTTCCAGGTTTAACATTATCCAACTCCTCAAAATACTAGGGCCTTTAATAAGTTATCTAAATTGGCAGAGTGATATAGAATCCGTTTCTAGCAATATTTCATCATGAAATGTGCATTGCTAACTAAAATGTTGGATATATTCAAAATTACAGTAAGCTTTGATACTTTAATTTTAAACTGACATCTAACATTTCTTCTTGAAGTCTGTATTGTCTCTTAACAAGTTCCTGCCTAGAGAAAAAAGCAACTTGTATTCATTTGGTTACATAATTTAAAGAAAAAACAATCTGTATGAGCACACACACAAATATATAGCCTGTACTCAGTATTTGAGTGAATCTGAGAATAAGCTTTCTGCTTACCAAGCTAAGTTGAAACTTTAGCTCTATTTGTCATTTTTAAAGAACTTATGTTTTTACCATCTTACTAGATGTTTTTGCTTTAGTTAACTGATGTTTGAGCATGAATGAAAATTCTCTGTTTCTTCATCTTCGTAAGTTTAAATAACACAGCATTTTGGGTGCACATGTTTTTGATATAAGGGATACAAGAATACAAAATCTTAAAGTGTGGGGGGTGTGTGTGCAAAGATTTTAAAAGAAGGCACTTAGTCAAGTGTTACCTCCTTCTTATATTACATATCCTATTACTAAATTAGCTGATCATAAACTTCCAATGTCTCTTTGGTAGCACCAGGAAAAAACTGTATGAATTGTCTTTTAATATTTAATGCATTCTACAGTATGACTGCCAAATTACAACTTGTGCAGTTTGACTGCACAAGTTAATAAAATTTAACTATCTATGCTGTGCTAAGAGGAGTGCAAGCAAATGGAATCAGATGAATTTGTGCCTTAATCTGGTTGAGAATATAAATAATATTAAACATTTGCTCAGTTCATCTTACAAAGTGACTGCTATTCTTCAGGAAATGATGTAAAGAAAGTACTAAAACAAAAGGAAGAAAAGCTTCTCAGAAGCTGTAACTTCTGAGAAGGTACTATCAAGTAAGAAGGCAAGAATGTCCAATATCTTGAAGAAACAAGTGAATAAGTTTGGTAAAGTAAAAAACAGACACATTAAAGAAAGGACCAAAAGAAGTTATTTATCATGAAAGCAAGCTCTCCATGGAAGGTAGGGAATGAGTTTAAAAGAGACCCACAGAAATACATGCATAAGTGAATTGTACAAGCTTTATCCTTTTCAAAATTACAAGTAGTACCAGGATTGGAGGTGCAACCCAGGGGGGACAAAGCACACAGTAACAACCACCAACCAACCAACCAACCAACCAAAAAAAAATAGTTGAAAGAAAGAACACACAATCAGAGAAAGGATGAGTTTTTCCAGTAGTTGTACTTACATTTCGTTATACCCTTATTAGAGGGATGCATTTTAATGCCGTGCCTTTTTACTTTTTTCTTTCATATGACTATGTACTTGATTCATTGGTCACTGTGGGAGACTGAGCTTAAGGAAATGTATGCAAGAAGTCATAATTTACTTGCACGGTATAAAATACATATAAAGGTTTACAAGTCAGGAAACATGCTGAAGAAATGTGTTGTCATCATATAGCCACAAAACATCCTGCAGATTAATCCTATGGTGGCCCTATATGACACCTGTAGTATATGTGGGCATTAGGTCAAAATATTAGCTGGAGCTAATGATGGGCCCATTATAGCCCTCCTTAGGGCTCATTACTTAGGGGACCTTTTGAAGGTGCTCTGTATCATTCTCTGGCTGACAGGCTAGTCAGTGAAGGTTAGCAACTCCCTCTGAAGTCCTGTTTCTCTGTTGCAGCTAACAATCTAGTTGGGGTCATGGAAAGCACACATGGATCCTTCACCTAAATGACAGAAATCGTATAGGAAATAATTAACATATGCATGTGGTACAAAGATTTTGAAGGAAAGTAAATTTACTGTTTTTCAGGGTTAATTTTTTTCTGCATTGAGCATAATCACCACAATAATGAATCAACATTGTTAGCTTTGCACTCAAATCAGTGGAGACATGAGTGTGCATGATGTGCTCAGAAGCCTAGTGGATGAATTCTACACAGATGTTCATGGTGAAGCCAAGGGGTTAAAATAATACTCCTGTAATCCTTGTTTATAATGCTGATGAACAGTAGAGTTCTTCACCAATAGCCCTGACACTTCAGAGCATATTTACATTAGAATGGTCTTTCACCTTCTTTTAAGCCTCCATTGCAACATCACTACAATTCACTTTTATTCATCTTTTCAGCTTTAACAATCTACATTTGACCCACTGTAAACTTGGTTTACTACAAGCATGGAGTAATCCTGTCCAATTTAAAGATTGCATAACCTGGAGGAAGAATTGTGCTTTTCCAACTTACTTGCTATTTCTTGCATATCTTATTACATAAAAAATAATAATTTTTTACTATGAAATCTCTTGAAATCTTCTTTCTTATCTTCCTACCTCTGCAGTGATTCTAATGCTGAAAATCCCCAATATATGCAGGGTTGTGGGCCTGCTAGCTCAGTCTTTTTTCATTCCCCAGTTTTGAATCCGACCTTGCCTTGCCTCGCCTCAGCTTATATACCAATTCTTATCAGATGTCAAAACTAATTTTGAAGTTGTTGCACTTGCTTTCCTTTAGTCTTTGTTTCACACTGTCATTTCACTCAGATTTCTGAGTGACTATTTTGTGCATTTGCATACATATTTGTTCCAGTATCTTCTTTTAGTCCTTTGCAAAATACAGAGATAAAATTGTATTTACTTGTGATAGATGCTCTCCCTTCATAAGTAAAACACACTTTGGTGAAATTTATGTTTGGGTTTTTTTCCCATGAAAAAAACTATTAGCATATGCATCTTTTTTCCTGGCTAACACCTACAAGCAGACAAGAGACATAAGCATGCTGAATAAGACACACTGTAGCTGGGAACAAGAAAGCATGAATAATAGTGCTGTGAAAATATTGTACCTCAAAACCTGAAGATTATCCAGCAGAAAATACATCACAAACTATGGAACTGAAGATAAACATATGGGACTGCTGCATACTTAACTATTTCCCAAAATGCAGATTTGCAGATTTACATATTTCTCAAAAATGTGCATTGAAATTTCCAAACCAGTAATATTTTTATGTGTGTTTGAGCACAACGTGTGAGTTTTGAAAATATAAAAGCACTGCTTCAAAATAAAAAGAGAAAAAAAAAGGAAAGAAGGAAAAAAACCCCAAACCCTAAAGAACTTTGAAAGTTTGAAGCTATTTAGCTATACTAAAACCCAGTTTTAGTACAGAGTAACACCTGGCATCAAGGAATACACTACTTTGATTTGTGAAGTATTCAGATAACTCAAACTGAAAAAAGTCAACAAAATTTAACAAAATTTGAAACACTGTAGTCTAGGTACATTTATTGTTCAAGGAAAACTAAGAAACAAAAGCAAAAATAAAGAAGGAAAGAAACATCCTCTAATATATCAAGAGTAAAATTAAAGTCATTCCTTCATAAAACAATTCACCACTAAAAGCTCTGAGTTGTGTTCTGGAGAAAAAAAATAATACTTGAATACAGATCTGTAGCAAAGAAAAACATAAGGAAGTAACTTTTCTGAAAAGCAAGAGGAATTTCCCAAAAAATAACAATGCTCTAATTTGAGAATTCTCAATGTCATTTACAGCACTGAACTTGAGGTCTTGAAGCAGCTCTGACATCCTCAGCAGCTAACCAGACCACAGGGCATGGTAGGTAGCCATGGGAAACCATTTCTGATGGGGCAATGAGGCACAAGTTTGTCTGTATGACCAGTCTGAGGCTATAGGTGTCTATGGACATCTAGAATCAAATCCAGGTCACCTCAGTGCGAGTGTAGTTAGGTAAAATAAAGTGAATTAAAGAGGTCAATATAAAGGAGTACATTGCAGTATCAAAACATCGAAGCTCTAATGGCCAAAGCCTCAACAATATATTGCAAAAGTTAGATAAATTTGTCAATGTATATTGCTACCACCACAGAATTCCCTGCAGGTCTACAACAAATCAACTTTTATGTTGATTTTTTTCACTCCATTACCCCTTCTTACCACAAAGTCCCAGAACCCTGTTCATTTACCTTATTTTAAATACAGTAGAGTATGGGAAAACATTTCAGTCAGCTCTCCTTACATTCAAAATAATTTGAAAACTGATTTATTCCCTGCTCAAGTCGAGCAGTCTCCAGTAGAGGAAATAACCTGTTCCTAGCCTGAGATGACATTTGGCAAGTTTCATAGCAAATATTCATGACAAAGTCATAAGCCTTTGTAAGCAGAGTTTTCCACTGGAAATGCTGACAGGTCCTTAAGCACAGTGGTGTGAACAGCACCTCTGTAATAAGCAGTAATTTAAAGGCTGCACACTAGTTAACTATTAGTGCTAGTAAACAAGTGACCCTGATGGGATTTCAAATTAGAGCTTCAAGCAACCCATTTGATATTTAAGCCTATTGCTTTCCCACCTCATGGCAATGGAAACATTATATATCATAACATAACACTATTTAGCTTGCTCTCACACTAGATGGGAACAGAAATCTGATAAAAGCAGATAAAATATTTGTGGCAAAACAAAATACCATATTTCAACAAATGCAGCCATCTAACTTTTTCCTAATGGTAATTATATCTATAGCTTTGCACAGGCCTCTGTTGACCATCACACCCAGAAATAAGAAAATAGTGTACTATCCTATTCTGTCAAGCAGTAATAATGCATCAAGACCAACTTTAAAATAATCATCTCTCCTTTTGCATGTGGAATAGTCACACACCAGTCTTGCCACCTCTCTGCTCTGTACCCTCTGGATAGAGCAGAAGTAGTGACACTGCACCCCAAAAAACTGCTGCTTCTTCCTAAACTGAAACCAAGAAGCCCCAACCTACTCTCCAAGGAATGCCAGTAACGTGTTTAGAATATGGAAGAGCATTTGATTTACAGTCTTTAAACCAAGAACTCTTTCAGCGCCTAGGCAAAATTAAAACATTTGAACGTGCGTTTATACTACCCCAGAACATCAGAGAGATCTTGTGTCATAACCTCATTCACACATGCTGTGGTGTTGTACTACATGAGCTGTAAACAGTGTTAAAAAACCTAAGAGAGAATTTCATCACTGTCACTTACATTGACCTCCTGCAGGTATAGAAAGAAACCACAGCCCCTCCTCCTTCTGTTTCTCATAGTCAACTGCAATAACTTTTCACAGAGAGGTAACTCCTATTTGCTTTTGACTGAGAAGCCAGCAAGTGACAGAGTATCAGTTTGATCATAATCCTGTCCAGTTCTCTTAGGGTCACCTTTAACTTCTGATAAATGGTAAGACAGAAGGATTTTCACAGCAACCCTGTCTTTTCCCTTCTAGCTGTTCCTTCAATACCATGTCCATCATTGTCTTTGAACTACAAGACTGTACAGAGGCCTTGATTTTTCTTAAATTTCAGCACAACTTGTAGACAAGTGTTTTCCTCACATGGTACAAATGCAGTTCACATAGCTCTAAATACAAAAATGTGTTATCAAAGAGAAAAATCAATGCCTATAGAATTTAGGACACAAAATACACATCATTAACTGAAGAACACCTATGAGAAAAAATAAAGAGATAATGAAACTCTTTAAAACAAAATATTTCTACTCCATGCTCCTAATATTAGTCAGATCTTCAAGTCCCATTAGTACTTTAAAGAAAACTTTTTCAATATATTTTGGTCTCTACATATAGCTTCACAACAGCGTTACAAAAAAGCTAATTATCCTTCCAGTAAAATACTATGAAAACACACATAATTAGCTTTTATGTGAGTCACTTTCAACTTACAAGCAGATTTACTATGACAACAGAAGGAAAAATCAATTAAGCAAATAATCTCTAAAGAAGCAGTAACCTTATCTTCTCTCCCCTCTAATTAAAAAAAGAAAAAAAGGATGAAAAAAGGAAAAGGAAGAGCAAAGGAACAAAATTCCTTTGCATGGTCAAAATGTGTTTGCATTTTCCTAGCAGGCAACCAAAATCAAAAAAGTACTACTGGGACTCTCCTAAATTTCATACCACAGACATAATAAGTCTATGACAGGTCCTTTAATTGTTAGCCAATAAAAATTTGTACACTAGAATCTTATCGCATTTTACTATGATATTTTTATTTTGTTTTATTTGATTTGACCTTAGTGTGCTATTACTAGCCCTTTATTCTCTTTTTCATAGGTTTGTTATTTCAGACAAGTAGTGACATCTAAATGTAAGGGGAGTGTGCCCTTCAAGGTGATATTCTTACAAGAGTTACTATATATTTGGTATTTTTTATTTCCTTTATTTAAAATTTTGCAATTAAGTATACATCAAGTAGAATGTAAGGTACATACAAGTACTTCTGGGGCTGCATTATGCTGCAATGCGGAAGAATTCACCCTCCTACATTTCCTTGTAACACCAATTACTTCTGCCAGAATATTAAAACACCTCCCCCAGTTCTCTCTCAACCTCCCTTTCAGCTAAAATGTTTCAGAAAATGTTTTACCCTGTCTTCTTCTCTCAAAATCAAACAAGATGCAATGTCAATCATTGTAGAAGTGATACATTCTAGTTGAAATATCAAATCACTATAGCAACAAGTCAGCATCATTGCAATTAGATACAATTCTGCTGACTTCATCCCTATAGCACATGCAAGTCTGAAGTTGTTTCATAAAGTTCTTAGTTTTACACTGAACTACAAAATGAATTGGTCATAGACACACAGAGCAAGATGTCTCTATTTGCAGAAAAGCTGCTCTACAGCACAAGCAAGACAGAACAGTTGTACATTTGTAATGGTCAACAGGGTTTGATTTGTGCCAGGGACAACATATTCCAATAAGCAGCAAAAAGTTCTCCGATATGAGCTGTAGCATCACCCATTTGATGAGATGCATCGATCAGTCATTTGGGAGCTGCAGCTGTCCAACAGTAAGACACAGATATTTGTGCATACCCCCCTCTGCAATGCATCTTATCAGACACGGTGGAAAAACACTCCAATTCCTGTAATTTGAATAAGTGTCCGTGATCATTTTCTTTAGTATGCATTTCAAATTTAAGAGGGCATAACTGTTTGCCTATCTTTTGCCTTTTCCTGATCCTACCAGACCTAGTTCTGTTCATCTTCCTGCTGGATCCAGATATCTGCTGTGTGAAACTATGCCCTCTGTTCTGGCATGCTTTTGCTGTCTTGTGTCTCCAGAAACTCCTAGTCTCACTACCAAATGAATACACTTAGAAAAATTAGTCATGCAGCCCAGCTAAATGTTTTTTATTATTTTAAAAGTGCATTTCAGTCAGTTTACAGCTGGAGTCAGGTGCATGAGATAGTACACAGCAAAAGATTTGGCACTGTAGCATACGCCTTTTACTGAATTGTCTGACTAATCTGAAAGTAAAGTATTTGTCATTTAAAATGCTTTAGAATAATAAACCAAGATGAACTTCCATAATCTATAAATACTGGGTTTGCTTCTCATTCTTCAGCTTCTTTTGTGGTCTGTTTTGGAGTGGGGGTTTTTTTGGATTAGGGTAAAGGTCTAATCCCATGAGATACCGAGTAGGTCTGAATGTCATTAATACAACAGTCATTAAAGATATTCAGGTTCTCATTTTCTCATTGCTTATGGTCTTTTTTGGACAAAACCAAAACCAAAACCAAAAACCAAACAGCATCAAACCAACCCTGATTATTTTACATTACTGCTGACTATATTTCATTTCTTCAGATAAAATAGGGGTTTTTTTCTTTTTTTGCCTTGCAACATTTACTATAAAACCTCCGTTTTCCTCTCTAACATTCCCTTAGACTTTTCTCAATCTTTTTCAGACTTCATTCTAAAATGCAAAGGACTGTACCATTCATCAAAGCACACTTTGCGGAACGAAATACTCATTTACAGGATAAAGTTAGTCACTAGTCTCTTGTTTATAAAGCTAAAAAAATAAGCATTTGCTCATTTGGAAGTCTCATATGAAACCTGAGCTTTCATGATATGACACACCATGTTCCTTTCTTATGCTGTTTGTGGGCTTTTTACCCTTCTGTTAGAAGAGTTTGTCTTCAACATGTGCTTTCTATATAGCCTACTGGTGTAAAAAATAATTATAATGTTTATTAAATTAAGATAATGAGGTTTATATGAACTTTCAATAATGCAGACAGGCAGACTATAACTGTAAACCACATGCTATATACTTTGGACTTTTACGGCTTTTAATTTATCAAAGGAAATAATTAGCACACTTTGTGGCAGCCAGTGATGGAATTTATTCATTTGGAAGCCATGGGTTTCCTGTCATTAAAACTACATCATGTCCTTCCTTTTCTATTAAACTTCAACTGAGGGCAGTAAGAAGTCACTAAAAGGAAATGAAGAGTTTTTTTGGCAACATTCACATGCAATGATTTAATACTGCTAAAAGATAGCAAACCATAATCTATGCCAATAAGGGATGAGAGTTCCAGTTACCACATTATTTCCTTTATTTGCTGCTTTGTTTGTGTCTCAATTAACTGTGATTTGCAAAGTCACTTAAATAAATAAAATAAATTTATTTTCTCTTTATTGACTTACTGCATTTTTCGTTTCTAATTGCAAGTGCTTTTTTGGTGGCAAATAAAATTATTTAGAGCTTTAACCAATACATTTAGATTTATATGTCATAGGATATTACTTTTTTCCTTTCATAGTGATCAATCACATCTCATTAACTAAAGGTTCATTTTGCTAATATTAATGCTTTTATTTTTCTTGGACTTTTTTTCTAATATATGTAACAAAATATTTGGGGTTTCTTCAAGTGGAAAAGAAAAAAAAGTACTAACAAATGTTTCCCTTCTCACGTACACACACAAAATACCCTCTGCCTTTTGCACACAGTTCTAAATGTCTCCTGAAGACCAAAACTTGCATCACAGGAGTAGCTCAGCCCAGACTGAATCTGACTGAAGGACACATGTAATTTTTCTTCAAAGGAGGTCTAAAATCAAGTTAGCATAGAGACAGACTTACCCTCTCTTTTACTGGAGTGGGTGGTCCTTCCAGGTCATGACCAAGGTACACCAGCAGCAGCATGCTGGAGCAACAAGAATTTTATTAAGTGATGCCAGGAAATGTTAAGGAATAGGTGATATACACTACTGTAAGATTTTGAAGGTTTAATACATAATGATACAGTAAAAAATTATTAAAAATATGTAAAACAGTTTGAGCTAGTCCTCAGCGAATTAGTATGATAAAAAAAAATCTTCAACAGCTTCACAGAATTTCATATTTCTAGTGTCTATGTTTGCTGTGCTCAATTTGAAAAAAACTCTGCACGATTTATTGCTTGAATCTTCCGGCTGCATATTTGACTTCTATATCTAGGGTCTAACAGACATCTTACCTGAGACAGACATTAGATATCCAGAATATTTATTATCAGAATCTATAAAACATTGTGGGGGGGAAGAGGGGAGGAAGTCTTTAAAGCAATGTGCAGACAATTGTAAAAAGGGTCTTTACTGTAGGTCGATGGGAAATTGTTTAAATTCAAAAATATTTCCTCATATCCCCTGAAGTTGGGCACTGTTATTTCTACTGAGTTTGCAAATTAAGGTGTAAAATCAGAGCTAGCTAAGATTGTCTTATTGTCTCCTCTAATTTGGAAAAGTAAAACTAGGTTAGAGAGAAACCCATAAAAGAGACTTTATGACTCTCTTCAAGGCTGACATAGAAGCCAATGCTCCAATCCCTTCTCCCAGCCTCTTGCAATTACATTTCCGCAGGAAGAAAGAAAAGGAATTAGAAACAGGATCATGTAGCTTTAAATCATTTCTCATAGTTTTTGCCTTCTACTGAGCTCTTTTAACATGTTTCTCATATTGTTTAGTGTGACACAACAAAAAGCACAATTTGTTTGACCCTTCATCAATAAAAAATCATTTTGTTCTGACATCCTATAAGAATTTTTTGTGCATAAGCCTACTGAGCTGTAATGTCTCCTCCAACTGACAAGGAGCAAGCACTGTAAACACATACAGTAAAGATCCCTTGCAGACACATTTCAGGCACTTCTGACAAAGCAATTTTTAACATTAATACGCCACAGCAACAGACAAGCATGTGCCACTGTGAAAAACAGTGACATTTACAAAGCTGAGAGTTCTTCATCATCAAACTTTAAAGTTCCTGAGACACCAGGGATATCCTGGCTGAGTTATGATGCTTGTGTATATGAGCAGGTTTGACATTATCCAAAAACTCATAAGAACCCATAATGTGATTGTCACTGCAATCCAAACCTGAGAATGCATCAGCATGAGCAGATTAGTGTCCTAGGGAAGAGCAGTGTGTTAATACATCTGACCTGACAGCACTAAAAAAGGCTGAAGACGTGAGAATAAGAATACTTCTTCCTCCCCACCACTACCTTGGAAACAGTGAAATCCAGGCACAAGCTTTGCTAACGGTAATTGTTAGCAAATACTGTAGTAATGTATATGTGAAGAACAATTGTATTCTGGCACAAGAAGCATGTAGAAAATTTTGTTTATGCTTAGTGGAAAGAGAATTCCTGAATAAAGATGCTGTATGTTTTCAGCAGTAGTACTTGTATTCAATTTGCGATGTTCCTACTGTGCTACAAAAGCCTAATATGTCTTTAGTATGAAATCAGAATTTTAGTATTTGAATACCTACATAAATTCCAACTAAAATTCTGTTTAATTTCAAAACTGTGATTGTGTGTTTAAATCTTATTTAAACACATTTCTACTTTGAGTACAGTTTTTCAAAAAATTATAACTCTAGTATCATATGCTTTAACATTAATTTAATTTTGCAGCTCTTCATAACCGTGATGTTCTATTATTATATCTATTGTTAAGACCAGTAACATGGGGAAACTAAGGAAAAATACCTTAATTAATTTTGGTCGTCCAGTGTGAGATATCCAGGGCCATTTTCACACTGCATAGCATTAAATCTATTTAGGGAAATTAAACAGTGGAAAATTTCAACTTCAAAAGTAAACAAAATCTGAAATATTTTGGCTCACAATTAAAATACTTCAGTAATGAAATGCTACCATAATACCTCGGGCAGCTGTAGTCCATAATCTTACTATTCCCATCTTCCTCTGCAGCACAAGCGTTTTGAGCAAAACAGCAGCAGTCAGAAGAGGTTGCTTTATTTTACAGTCCCCAACTGCAGTGTTGAAGAACATGTAGATTAGTTGGAGAATTCACCCCAAGAAATTGGGAAAAAAAGGAGGGAACAATTCAAAGGGGGGCAAGGGAGAGGGGGGGAATCAAAAATACAGTTCCTTAAAGATATTGTGGATGGCTACCTAAACTAAAATATTTTGGTTCTCAGGTATTTGATTTTAGGAAATACATATAGACAGCTGCTGCACGTAAGACCAGCCTAGCTGACATTTTCACCTTTTATTTTTTGAAAAAGAAAAAAGACAATGCAATTGATTCCATTGAGTATCTTCAGGCCCAAATATTCTGCTTGATTTATATACTATTATCCAGTTTTTGTCCAGTAACTGGCAAATGTTAAATGTTTTATCAGTCAAGAACTGATATGACAGTTTTGCCATAGGGTTTCCCAGACTGCTTGCTCTGCATAGCTGCATGAAAGTTTTAAATGATCGTGACTAGGTGGAAATATTAACCTTCTTCATGCCAGATTAATTGCAACACTGATCAGAAGAATCAGCACACATCATATGTATCAATGCTTCATCAAAATTCACACCAAAACTAATTTCTGAATTTCTGATGCATTCCTTAGCTCTACCATTTTCAAGTAATAGGAGACTTTTTGCCCTGCTGCAGTAATACTTCACAAGATGGTAGTACAGTTCTAGATACTGTTCACATAGAGGGGAAGACAATCTATATGGAGGAGAGGAATATAGTGCTGCTACCTATTCATGTAGACCTTTAACAGTTCTCTATATTGCAATCAGGTAAGTAATGTTAGGGATGAATAAACCCTTAGGAATAAAATTAGACCTAGACTAATTTCCCTTCAAAATACTTTAAAAACTCGTTATGTACACAAAGCAAACTTTTTTTTCCCTTTCCAGTGGCTAAGGTCCTTTGTACCTTCAAAAGCTGCGAAAAGAAATGTCAAAACAACTTTTGAAAACTTAATTTTGAAATAGGTCCAAACTCTTCAAATACACTTTCTAATCTAACTAAACTTTGTCTAATGAAAACTTTTCTCAACCATAAACAATGGAGTTTAGAAAGCATCCTATGTATAGATGGTGGCTTTTATCTTTTTGTGTTTACAGCAAAATTAAATGTAGGTGATTATATCAAAAGTGCCCTAAAACCACTTTTTATAACAGTATGGAAAAATTCCATGGAATACTGGATAATTTTTGTGTTAAAAAACTTGGATTTCCCCTCTATTATAAATTTTAAATCTTTTGAACTGAGCTGCTTGGTGAGCCAAAATAACATCTAGTCCTGCCATTTTCTTACTCTTTTCAGGATCTGGTTTGGCTGCAGCTGGAGGCAGAATATGGTATTACATGGCTCTTTTTTTGATCTAGTATGGCTGCTTTTTACAGTCTTAGATATTATATAACACGATAATTCTAATACAGTGTGATCTTTTCCAGTTCTAACGTAGATGGACATTTCTTAGAGTCTAAAAAAATAGAAATAATAAGATTTAATTTTTTAATTTTTTTTAACAGGTGTACTCAATAGAAATCCAACAGGAGTATGCATGGAAAGGTTATTCATTCCTACAAATTATGTCCCCGCAGTCTAGTCATGTTAAAATATTTTTTGCTCTCAAAATAATGACAGAGAAAATAGAAATGTAGATCTGAAATGTTAGAACAATGCTGGTAAGAAAATAAAACAAATCAAACGAGTTTAAAAAAAAAAGCCAACAAATTAAAAGGAAGCTTGCATTCCTTGAATTACATAAAATACTATAATGACACGATGACAGTAAGACATGAAAGCATCTCTACTGAACGGCAGAAGAAACAATGGAAGTAGGTGATACCAGACCAAACACAAAGAAGGAAGAAAAAAAACTTACAGGAAAACTCAATTGCATTTGGATTAGCAAACCACAAATCAGAAAAATCTAAATACTAATAAAATTCAACCTACCCAAACTTCAGTTAGTAGAGAGGGAGAATAATTGTCCTGATTTTCAAGCTGTATTCTATGCTTCCGCACAAAAAAGGTAATGCCATGTGCATGGGAAATGGTATTATGACGTGACTAGGTAGCACCTCTTCAGGAAGATGTAAATGTTTAAGCAGGGTATTACGCTGTGGAGTTATTTTAAACTGGGGAGTTATTTTAAATTCTTCTGATAAAGAACAACATCAGAACTGAGCAGCTGCTTACCAGCCAGGTTGTTCTCAGATGCAAAAGTCCCAAATCATATCACTGGACTATAGTGATGTCACTTAAAAAATATTGCAGTTATTCCACAAGTACATGCTGGTGTGGCTTTGCATTTGAAGTAATATCATATTAGATGGAATGTTACAGAATGGTGATGCAATATATATTAGATTATGCATTAGTTTCAAGACTTCATTAAAATCATATTGCCATGAGGACCATGCTGATTACATGCACATAAAAAGTTTATTCGAACTTTGTATCTTGGTTAATCCTTATAGAAAATCTCTTCAGCTAGTTTTGGATGAGAGCGTAAGATTCCACTGCAAGCTATAACAGAGGCTAAGCTATTTCAGAGAAACCTAAATCCTTGTGATATTTAAAATTATTCTCAGAGTCTGACTAACCACTTCCCATGGAAGAAAAACTCTTGGCAAGCTCCTTTTTTCCTCTCTCATGACATGATTCCATTCAGTATACGGTTTAAGGATGAGTGCAAGCATGAACCTGTAGGCTCTGGACTCCATGTTCACCTACAAGACATGAAGGCACTCTGTACAGTACAATATAAATGAGCAGGTAAGTCCCTTTTTTTTCCCCGTACAGATTAAAATAAACACTTCCAATAGAAGCTGAAATTCAGGTCTTTTGTTGAACTTAAAAACCCAAAGTGTGCAGTCTTCCTGTGGAATCAAATTCAGCGCCTGACATATATTCAATCTTAGTTCAGATCTGGTTATTTTTGTTGGCAGAAGAATTACTACTAAAATCATAGCACATTTCAGTTTTCTCATTCTATTCCAGTTTAGTGACTATCTAAAAGGATGTCCACATACAGTTCAATGAAAATTAATGGGTCAAGCTACAATGTCTCTGAAACTCCTCTAGTCAGATCTCAAAACTATGTTTCAAACTAACTTCAGTGAATGCCTGAGGTACTGAGACACTAGTTTATTTGTTTAGGCAATAATTGTCCTTTGCCTCCAGAGAAGCCCTAAAATTGCTTCTATGTTTAGAATCAAGATTGGTCTGTTAAGGCTGCTTGTCACAAAGTTTCACCTCTTTTTAGAACTGTTTATTCCCACTACCCTATTTTCCAATTTAGTCCATTATGGAGTTTGATTGATGTATCTGCCTGACACAATATAGCAAGAACACTAGAATCCTTTATCAGATGCCTTAGGCAGTACAATTACTACTTAAGGGTTACAGTGACATTGTTTGTTAAAGGTTTATTGCCTGCCTTTCAGAACAAACATTATTATTTGTAGCTATTGGGTTTTTTACTGTCTCAGTTTGGGGAGGAAAGACTGTGTGAAAATACACTGATGTTAAAAATACTTAAGAGATGCACTCTCATCCCTTGGCAGACAACATGACATTCTGCTGGAAGTTACTGCTCTTAGTAGTATTCATGTACAGAGGTGAAATAGAAAAGTAGTTTCTAGTCTTTTTCGATTGACTAGAAGAAGGAATGATCAGCCTCTTCAGTGATGGAAAATTGGATATTATTGCTTTACAGCCAGCACTTCGACAGATGCTGTCTATACAAGGGGAGAGCCAGAGCAATTACAGCCACAGAAAAATAGACTACGAAGGGGACTTGAGCAGTCATCTGGTCTATTTCTTCCCCAGGATATGATCAGCTCTAGCTGTGTTATCCTTGAAAATGTTTGTTTGGCTTGTACCTAAAGACCCTCCAGACCTGACATAACCCAAACTTCCCCATACAATCTCTTTTTGTGATTAACTACCCCAAACTCACTACCTAGTGGTTGAGAATGAATCTTCCTGTCTGCATTTCAGGTCTGCTCTTTTTTGCCACAACCAGCATGGATATGGATACTCTCTGTTTTGCAGCTCTTTATTGTGAAGCAGTGACAGCATAACTTCTTTGGGAGACATGATTCCACTCTTTCTCCTCTGTGCAACTACCTGCAAGGACTACTGCAAAGTTTAGGAAACACAGATTAGGTGGAATTGAAAAGAGGCAGGAGAAAAGATAAAATCTTCTTTATGACTGAACACGGTCCTTTAGTTCTCTTCATCCTGCTCATTCTACCCCTTTCAAGTTACAGTGACTTGTTCCTGTAGATAACTTCATATCTAAACATCTGGCTATGAGAGATGCAACATTTAACTCTCATTTAAACTAAAATTGTAACCTTTGCAAATAATAAACTCAACAGCCAAAATAATAAAAAATTCACAGATGTATGCATATATGGTATGAAGCTGCCTTTACCAGAAATTTTTTTTCTAGGTAGTCATTAAATATCTGCAACTGTCCATTAATATTCATTATTTTAATAGATTCTGGGAGTACCAACACTTTTATTACCAATTAAAAAATGTGCTAGCATTCATATTCCATCAGTGTATTTATAATATAACAGTTATAACTTGACAGACTTCATATCAGGCTTCCCAGCATTTACCAGCAGCCACTTGATTTGGCAGCTAGGAAATACATAAGTCTGTATTTCAATGCAAACTATTTAAACCTATAAGTGCTAAACTTCGACCCTGACCACTCTCAGGCACTATCATTGCCATTGTAGTAAAAGAAGATACTGTGTTCTTTGCTGTAGAATAATCCTAGAAAGTCTTTCTTAAAAAACATGATAGGTTAGGAAAGAAAAGTTGTTTTTCAAGGCAGCCAAAATCTATGGCAACTCCTATGCCACTGTCCAGTGCTTTCATACTGGTTTGGTCTGGTTTTTGGTGATTGTGACAAAATATAACAATTTTCTCATTGTGGTGATTCATTTTAAATTAACATGGCTTTGTTCCTACTACCAGGGGTTTTTTCAAGCCCTTTGTGGATCTCCTGTCTTAACATATCTTTGCTTCAAATTTCTTCTACTCTGACACCCTTCTTCCTCACTCATTTCAGAAACTGGTTTTCAGGCCCTGTTTCTTCTCCCTGTGCCTCACACTTAACAGCACCCTACCTCACACGCTCTTCTCAGTCTTTGCCTCCGTAATAAGGTTGGCCTTTTGGCCTTAAACCAGATTCCCATATTCTGCATTTTCATCATATCCATCAGAAGTGTTCCAGTTGTACATGAGGGGCACATAATTACTGAAATTTTTGTCCTACGATTTCATAATTAGGCTTCTTTCCTGTAATGACTGAAAAGATACTAAATGATAAAAAATGTTTAGACTTGGATATTAAATTTCAGTCCTCATTTCTTGAGGCTTTCAATTTGCACCAATATCTCATATGGGACTTCTTCATTTGCTTGAATTTCCACACTTTGTACCTGTTGTAACAAAGCAATCCAACGGAGGTCTGCTTCATTTGGTATCTCACCTGGTCTGACCTGCACAAGTAGGTATAAGATTCTGCTGAGAAAAAGAAATTTACTTTAGCTCTTGTCAAAACCTTTCAAAAGTTCCTCACTTTCCCCACCAAAACTAAACCCTTGGTGAACATAAAGAAAAACATGAACCTTCTCCATATGCACAATTTGCAGAAATAAAAGTGATGGACTGTTCTGTCAACCGATGCAAATCAGAATGGTTTGCTCAGAGGCATTAGAGCCTCCCTAAGGTGATAGAGCAGATAATGAGTTGGTCTCCACATTTGCAATATAGTTTTCAAATCAAATTCACTGGATAGAAAAATCTGCAGTGCCTTTTCTGTTCTTGCCTTAATTTTTTTCCTGCTATCTGATCATTCCACCACAGTCAATGTGGTAACCTCCCAGCTGCAAACACCGAGATCAAAGGATGTGCTGTTGCCAAAAGCTGTTTGTTAACAAAACATTAGGATTTTTTGTTCAACAATTCCAGCTTTAGGTGGTTGAATCTTTTAAGACCTTCCAAGAAGCCTGAGTTTCTATTTAAATTAATAGAAACAATTGACATATATCTGAGCTCTCACAGGCAGCCTAGTGTCTCTATTCATAGCTAAAACAATGGCACATTTTTAACAAGAGGATTGTTTAATAACATCGGGACTTGTAGAAAACATCACTGTTGCTGAGAAAGGCTAGTCAGAATTTATTTTTCTTTCTAGATTTTTCTAAGAAAGCTTCGAGAAACAACAGTAGCAGGGAACCTACACTAAAGATGTGTACAACTGTTATCTATACTAAATTTTATGCAAATTCATTTATCTTTATGAGTTTATTCCCAAAACACTATGCCAAATATTTTGAGTCAAATTTTTACTAGGAAACTCCTTCAGATTAAGTACATCCACTTCATAAGAATTCTCAGCTAACTTCATGGGAGTAACAAAACCTAGTTATTTTGTTAGGGATGTCTAAAAATACCTGTGATTCATAGAATCATAGCACATCCTGGGTTAGAAGGAAGCCATTAGTACCATCAAAGTCCAGTTCCTGGCCCTGCACAGTATAGCCCCAAAAATCATACCTTACGTCTAAAAGCGATGTTCAAATGCTTCTTGACAGGGTTGGTGCTGTGACCACTTCCCTTGGAATAGAATATTTCTGTGCAGATTCCAAAATTACAGTTTAATCAATGGCATTACAATTACACTTTATGTAAACCTGTGCTTTTATGTGTTTCAATTTCTAATGTTGTAAGATTTTCTACTTAAAAGTCACATGGGAATTCTGAGCCTTGAAAATATTCTATTTTAACCTTGAAGTAAAGCTAATAAAGCTAATGTACAGTCTTGTGCATTCTACAAGTGTTTGTATTCTAGTTCAGATTCATTTGTTGTGGGTGTTGAACATAGGTAAATATATTATTTGCCCAAATTTCAATAATTATAAAATGGCACGAAAATTTAAACTGATGTAAAACCATGTCAATTATGATCTAGGCAAATATCCTCCAGAAATCAAAATAAATTTGTCTTCTACTGGCAAGGAAAGCATAACACCACATTTAAGGCAGGTACTGTAAATATGACATAGGCAGCTTTGATGTTTCTTTGTATTTCCAGTAAAAACTGGTAGATTTTTGCCTGCAGTTATATAAACTTCTGAAAGAATTCACATTAGATAAATGTAGGATTTATATTTCTGATGTACCATTTAGAGCCTTTATGGATTCAGCTTGTGATCTCTAAGCTCATCTTCAACTGTTCATCCCCTCATAAACATTGGTCTTCAAAGGACTGTGTTTTGAAATAGGGATTATTCGACTTTGGGTTCTGCTTCTGTTCAAGTCATGGATCATCCTATGACCTTACCCACATTTTAGCAAAACTCATATTCTGGTCTTTCTAAAGAGATAATAATCACATCCTGCTAAGAACAGCTTAATTTTTTAGCTTGAAGTAAAGAGCACTGTAATACTGTTTCACTTGGTACCGTCTTTTTTTTTTTTCATTTCAACTGTAATTCAGCAATGTTCTCAAAGCACCACAATTCAGTTTATTTGTGTTATTAGGACTCCTTCCACATAGATTAGGATAATAAATTTTAGATGATCTGTTTTCAAAAGCAGAGATATTGCTGCCTAAATCTAACAGGGAGGAGAAACCTTGTAAAAAAGGAGAAACTCTTTTTTAAAAGGTCCTTTGTTTTAAGTGCTGACATAGTTATTAAAAAGGTTAAATTTATGTTCTTTGAATTTCCTTAGATATATTAGAACTTTATAAATTAAGTTCAACATGTTTCCAGGCATTCACCTATTTGTTTGTTGAGACTATTGTATACCATTTAGCAAAAGAAAGCACCATTTCTTACTCAGTTGTCAATATGCTTCTGCTTTCTGAATTCACAGAAGATTTGAAAGTGGTTTGCTTTTACTGCTTCTGTTATTTTGGGAAGATAATTATTTGTGTGTATGTGCTAGGGTGATAATTATTGTATTAATTCTATAGTTGTTGAAACTGTTATTATGCAATACAGTAGGATATTAGAGTAAATACACATATAGCCATATATACACATGAGAATTATTTTTGCATTTTAATCATTGTTTAGTCTTTAATTAAGTCAAGCTTTTGCCCTTGAAAAATTACAACTGCAACAGATTTCTTGGCAAAAAAACCTTGCCATGGGAAAAAATGTACGAAGGTGATTGTCTGTTCTCTTAACTAATAATTCTGTTTCTGAAAAGAAAAACACAGTATCTTTAGCAGAACTGTGAGGAGTGGAAAACAGTTTCCGACCTTTCTCTGACTCTCTTTTAGGTCTAAGGGAAGTCTGCTCCACTGCCATGGTAGATAAAATGAAAGTAAAGGAACCCAAAATAGAAGTGTCAGCTAGTTCTTGTCAAAGAAACTTGGGGATTACAATGTTCCTGCTGGTGGGATTAGTATAGGATGTACATTAATAAAAATTCCTCAATTTTCAATGCCTTCTGAGATAGTTTATATCTACTGATTCCTTTTCCTTTCCAAGGAGCAAATGAAAGTGGATGTTCCTATGGAATTTACCCTGAAGTTACAAACATATTCTTAGAACAGAATGTCTTCTCAGCCTTTGGAAATGAAGCGGCTTAATCTAGTTTTTGAACAATTTTCATAAAGTAGCTCTCATACTCAAGCATGTCTTTAGTTACATCAGTGCTGCCTTCATTATGGCTGAAATTAAATAGCAATCAGATAGAGGGCCTTTATCAAGTTTCACACTCTGGCCAAATATGCATACATATTGAATTTCCTCTTTAGGGTCCATGAAGACATTTCCTTATCTGTACTCTTTCCCTGCCTTCTTTGTAATCTGTTAGAAATCAATGGATTACCTTGACAACAACCACCTGAACTGGTAAGCTTTTCCTTGTAATTTGTTCTTTTCTGGTTCGGAGTTATAGGTTAGGGTCAAGCCATTCTGAGGCCAGAGTAGAGTGTAAAGAACACCCCCAATGGATTAGTCCTAATTTATTTGACCCAGGTGTTCCTGTAATTGTGACACACTGAAAAATTTCACAGTGCTTTAATGGCCCTTAAACTTACATTTCCACCTGCTCTTTCTGGCAGTGTGGTATTGCTCATGCTCCTTATGTTCCTTTGTTTATTTAGGTGTGTTTCTTTGTTTCTGTATCTAATTTAGCACATTTTAAAAAGGGGGGAATAGTAAAATTTAAAAGGCTGGTAGTGAGAGTTTCTCACATTACCACCACATGCACTACTAACACACAGGTGTTCACCAGAGGAACAGGTAAAGTACGGTGTGAATGATACCCATAATGAATATTTCCCCAGATGCAATTAAACATCTGTTATATACACTTTGTAGCTCATTTCTTCCCTGTATCACTATCAGAATAGGGTAAAACAGAACTCCCCAGGGATTTCCCTTAAACTTGTGTATATCCACCCATGTCTCTTTTGTTGGGGTGAAAGACAACCTCATTTCGCTAAACAACCTTGTATTTATGAACTTCAGCAGTAAGATCTTTCAGCATCTGACTCCAGAATCCGCTTAGTTATTCTGTGATCCGTGCTCCAGAAGGCACCAGTTCTGCCACATTTTGAAGATTGTGCAAGCAGTTCATAATGTGATTGATGTGAACAATGACACTTCCATCAAGAAAGCAAGGGAAGAAACCAGGCATGAAGAAAATTCAGGAAAAGAAGAGGTGAGGGTAGCAAGCTGAAGATTAAAACACCCACATTAGATTGCTTTTCCATAATGACTGAGAACCAGAGGGCCTGGAAGAATCTGCTGGTCAGTGTCATACTGAGTAATATTGCAAAAAATAAGTATCTGTGTAATCTAACAGCTACTTACAGCTGGCATACACTAGAATCTGCTTATTTGTAATGCTCTGTACCTGTTGCTTCCCCAAAATAGCAAAAAACTAGCAAGAATCAAGGTTATTGTCTTACAGAGTTTCAAATATACATCAACTTATCCACTAAATGAGTTATGTCTTTTAATCTTAGTGCATTATCTCAGATCTTTGGGGTGCAGTTTTGCTGTCATTCTCGTCGAGGAAAATTTCTTCCATTAAGCCCAACTTGGACACTTTATAACAAACTCCAGTCTAACTGGTGGTTGATTCTTGCTTCAAACTGACCTTGACTGTACTTATGTATGCTTTTGTTTTGCATTCTAGCCTCTCTGTTTTCAGCAGTATCTCACCACCCCATTCTTTTCAGGTGTAACCAGTACTGTACGTTGACTTTTAAATTCTGTCTCCATTGTATCGTCTCAAATCATTCCATTTCACCTCTTTTGTTTTTCAGAAAACTGCCTTCCTTCTTCCTTCAACCTTCTTCAATTCAGCTGCTAACTGTTCATGAGGAGTTGTTGGCACTTGATGCTGCTAAATGCACACAAGAATTTGCTTACAACTTCACCATGGCTGCATTTCAGCACAGTAACTATTTATTACTTTACTGAGTTACATCTTGGCATTTATGAGTCTGAATTGATTGATGTCTGATGTAATAAAGAGTACCAAGCATGGATCAAGCATGTCTGACACTTGCACAGTTATCAGTGGGCTAAGGAGTTTAACTCTAGATCATCCAAAGTCATGTCTTCCAATTCATCTACTTAGTACCCAGTTTAAGAATACGTTCAGAAGTGACCATGATTGTCTTCTTGTTTCATACTAAACATTGACCTGAAGATTTTGTTTCATTTCTATCACTATTTGGACTACAGTACATGTAACTTCAACAAATGTTACTGTTTCGTGAGTGTTATTGCTGTATGTTTTTTTCTCATTATACATCATAGGCTCCTCTGAAAGGAATCTTTCTAAAATTAATGAAAACCTCTTCTAGTCCTATTTTCTTTCCTCTCTCTCTTCACCTCCCCTCAGTTTTTGCTGAAGTTGACATTGTGGCTTGTGGCCAGAAATTATGTGTATTTTTCCAACAAGTTCATATCGGTTTGTTCTTTTGATCTTGTAGCTTTCTGAAAGACATAGCGGAAAAAACACTGAATGAGACAAAACACATGCAGAGATCTGCAAGTAAAAAAGCTACACATTTATTTTGGAATTCCTTGCTTATGGTTACTTCCTATAAACATAACCTCTGCCATTACATGTACTTACATAAACGGAAGTGCAGGAGAGCAGAATCTACCTATCTGGCTAAAGGAAAAAATACCAACAACAATTGAGTATGCCACAGCACAAGGTACAGTCCCATATTTCTTCTAGCACCAGGATTGGGGTTTTTTCTCTGGTTTTGCAGTAAGCTAATGTGGACTTATGTAATAGCCAATAAAAGATACTAAGAAAGTCATCACATAGCAAGGAGCACATAATGTCATGAAATTGCACACCTGCAGAGCATTCCACAGTTTTTTATATCAAGGAAAAAATGCTGGCAGGAGGGAAGTCTGTGAAAACTACAAGACTACATCAAACACCAGTTTTCACAGACAAGACTACATTAAACACCAGTCCTGTTCTCTGCTTCATTTGATAACTTTAGATTCTAGCGGTGAGCAGAGCAAAAGCAGAGTTAGATTTAGGAGATACTACTTAGATAGTAGTTATCATTCCCTTTTAAGAGATTGCATTTGGGTAACTTGACAAGTAATACAGCAATACTGGAGCAGATCTGTAGAGTAGAAGAGTTGCTACTGAGGGTTTAATGCAAGTAAGACATGCATTTCAGGATTTTCTATTACTTTATGAGTCTCAGAGCTGATCTCCTTCTCTACCTACCCATTTGAAGCTAGTGCATTATCCAGAATTCATTTTACCTGAAAGGAACCTAGATCATGTTGGTCTGGGACCACCTTACAGAGCCAGCCAGAGCCCAGTGTGACTGAAGATTCTCGAAAGTTATGCTGAAGTGTCCCTTTAATACAGTTTATTACATCAGTATGGAGATCTCCAGATAAAAGTGAAAACTTGTACTATAAAATAGAAATAGAAAAGAACAGAATAGAAATAGAAAGAGGACAGCTAAATATAAAGACCTTGAACATGGGTTAGGAATTTAAGTATTTCAGAAAGTCAAAATTCATAAGGGTTTTTGGTTTGTTGGTTGGTTGCTGTTTTTTTAGAGGAAGCTGCATCATTTAAATAATTAGATGTTTTGTGAAAGTTTCTTGTCTCCTCATTTTATTTTTGTAAGAGAATACATAAACCATGAAACTGACTTAGAAGGAAAAATGATTTTTAGCAGTGCTAATTTTCTGTTTCATTAGAACCTTTCTACATTTCCTCCCGAGAGCCTATTATTTTGAGAAAAATGAGAAAGGGGGACAAGAAAATAGAAGGCAGAAAAATAAAAACAGTTTATTTGGGGGTTGGGGAAAATGTAAGCAGAACAAATTTCTGAAGAATGAAACAAAGATTTTTCCCTTTAAAAATGGTAGATCCTCCTCCTATCTTGAAACAACTGTTTTTATATTTTTACCATTTTGGACTCCTCAAGTTTTTAGACTGAGTGTGTTTGTTTGCAGGTGGGTGATGAGAGAGGGGGAGATTACATTTTATTGACGTTCCTTGGCACATTAGTATATTTTTAATGCCCATAAGAAAGTAATCAGAGAACTTCCTTTTAATTGAACAGAAAACATTTTTGTTAATAAATGACATGCTGAAAACCTGAATTAACTTCAATTTCATTTTCAGCAGTAAGTCAGTAACATTTCATTGGCATTTCATTTTTTTTTATATAATTTTTTAATATATTTTCACAATCAAGCTGACATATATCACTGCCTAATGTCTCAGATTTTTTCCCTTCAAACCATATTATCTTCTCTGACATATCATATTGTATTATTTAAAAGTGTATGAACCATTTAGTGAGTTATACTTTCAAGGGGCAGAGTTAGGGAAACATTTACACTTTTACTGTTTTATTCACCAACTTCTGTGTGTTTAACACTATAATCATCCCGATAATCAAGGAGCACTAGAGTTTTAAATAATTATGTCCTTAAGCATAAACAAGTTATCTAAGGTCATTTTTGCAATGTGTTAAGTGTTCTTCCTGCATTGTTGTCAAACTAAGTGCATGCTGCTGAACAAATCTTTCTGTTAGAATGAGGCTGCATGGAAAAGAGTGTCTATAAAGAAAAAAAATAATCTTCTACAGTTTGTAAAACTTTGGCATTGCTGCATAAGACTCTCATAAATTCTATGCACTTGTATGATAGAGTTTTAGCATCATTAATTGTTTACACCAAAGAGCTCCATCCCCTTACAAATTATTACCCATATGTATAATTTGCTTGTACTTGTATCCGGGAGAGCTATTATTATATGTGCTTTTTACTTTACAACTCAAAGAAAGAAAAGAGGAGCTCACAGTCCATGCACACATACAGTAACAGAGCTTGGCAGAAATTACCATTATCCTGCGCCATGTATAAAGCTTTCACTGAGAGCTCCCTTCATCCAGTAAATGAAGATGAATGCTTATTAGGAAAAAAGGGCTTGCTGTGATCAACTTCCCAAAAATAATCAGAGTGAGGCACGCAACCTGAACATTAGGGCTCTTAATGGCTGCTTTGGAGTGAACTGAGGAAGGCTAAGGATCCTTGGCTGCTTGCACTGAGTCATAACTTTTTAAACAAGGCCCTAAGTCAGAGCTATCAGTCCTGTGGTACTGTTTTCCTGGCTCAAGATAAGCCTGTCTCTTTCTATCCCAGGCTTGGGCCTGTGATTTAACATCGCAATGACAGCAATTGCTAGCCCCAAAAACATCCTTAGCAACTCTCATCTAATACAAATCACTTATTCTTTGTGAAAGATGAGTGAGTCATGCAAGTAACAGACGGCACATTAAGAGTACATTGTTAAAGTGTGCTTTATTTAGTTATGTGGCATATAATGATGTGGGGTCAAATAATAATCTAATTTTTGTACGCTATCCTTTTTTTGTACATTGCCAGTGGACCACCCTGTATGATGAAGGAACTCACAATAACATACAGGATGCTTAATAGGATACTTACTGGACAACATGAGGAAATTCATTATTCTTTTTCCACAATAGCTCTTTACGTGTTTTTAAAGTCCTTTTTGTGTTATATAAGAGACTTTGAAAGCTGTGCAGCAAAACTTTTTAAAATATCATTGGAAAAAAAGAAAACAGATGCAAACCCCATGCCATAAAATTAAATGAGCTTTTTTAGACAAAGTATAACATACCACTTAGCTATTAATTTTTACTTCTACATCATAAAAGCCTAAGGCTAACCCTTTATATATCTCAAAGCATAGTGAAGTTGGTTCCTGGAAGAAAAACCTTAAGTTTCTTTTTGTTATATCAAGAAGTGTAATAGTGCCCTGATTAAAAAAACAACTACAACAACAAAATAATGCACTTTGAAATAACTCTCTGTATAAGGTGGATTTATTTTAAATAGTTAGCACAGTAGCTAGAAAAAGTGTTTTGCAAAAAAATGAAAATATCTCCCTCATAAAGTAAACCTGCAAGCAGAAAAGTAAGCAAAAAACTCTGAGGTTTAGCTCTTCAGATTTTGAGCTGAAGTCCTCTCCATGAACATGGGATCACTACCTTATAATCAGATCAGAATTAAGGATCAACCCACTGAAATCGGGGATTATATCTTTGATGACAACAGGATCAGATTTTTTTGTACAACGTTTATTCTGCTGTTTGCATTCACTTTATTCACAGTATTTTAACATTTGCTGAAAAGCAATGACACAAGAACTTGGAGATAAACCTGCAAATGTGTTGATTTCAGCTTCCATACTAGAAAAATTTAAAGGTACAACCATACGTGTACATACTCATATATGTTTCGCACAGTATTGCATCAGCTCTTACCAGGACAGCTGCACAGGTGACATCCCTGTGACCCTGCAGAGGACCTGTGGCTTGAGTAGAACCCTGTAAAGATGTGAGTAGTCACCCTCTGTAGTGCCAATTACAGGAACTGGGTCCCGGGAAAAAAGGGCAAATCATCATTATTATGCCTCTTTAGGAAATGAAGTCTCACACTTGGTTATTCTTATCGGTGACCATCAGTGTCAGTGGTGGAACTGTGTGGAGGTTGACAAGGTGTCTGCAGAAGGGTTCTAGAAGATAGAAATCAAGAAATTGTAACACTTCTGTGATATGGTGAGCTCTCTTCCCCCAAAGAACGTGGCAGGCTTGTCTTCCTTCCAGTGCAATTTTTATGGAACACATTTCTTTTTCGTCTCATCTAATCTTTTCTGAGCTGTCTCTTTGACTGATGACTATATTTAAATGACTCTTCAACATTCAGACCCAGCACAGTCGTGATGAAAAGATGAATACTGACACGGTCAACATGGAAATCCAGCTCCTGCCATGGTAACCTCACATGTATTTCCCTCATGTACAAAATTTGTCATTCTCTTCCACACTCTTATCATCCTGCTGGACTAATAGTATAGAGTTGAATTTCTTTACAAATAATTTTTAATTCTCAAACTGTCACCCTATATATCTTAGTATATGGAAGCAATAAAGAAGCTTCTTACCTCCAACATACTATTCTGTAATTGTTGCCACTGTGCCAACAGATCCATTTTACAGTATTAGTCTTGGACACATAGACCACTTCCTAATCTAGGCTGTAATTATTTGACTGATTGCTCCTTATGTTTCTCCCAAATGTGATGCTATCAGGATGTGGTGATAGGAATTTTCCTTCACAAGACCTAAGGACTTGGGTCCAAGAGCTGAACTTTTTCTGTCAGTCCTTCGGATAATTCCTGCAGCAGTCATTGAGGCAGTTCATTCTGTTTCAAAGACCCACAGATATGATTGCAACACATATACCTGATACGAGCTTACCAAACTGATAATTTTTTCACTAAAAACTAAAAATGACAATATCATGAAGGTTTCTGAAAACAGTCCACTTACAGATCTCCATCCCAACTAAACATCCACCACAGATACAGCCTGAGGGTCAACAAGGTTGTTTTGCAGCGTGCACAACACTTGAGTTAGAACTTTAAAAGTTCAGCGTTCCAGTATCATCATTAATATTGGCTTTTATCATTGCTGACATGAACTAATGAAGTACTAAACTAGACTTGTACTAATTCATATTAATCAAATTGTCAGTTTGGGCTGCTTAGCCTCTCTCCCATTTGATTTATAGGTCTCATAATTTTCTCCATTCACAAATTAAGACATATCAGTAGCACATTAAAACAGAGCTAAGAGTCAACTGGATAAATTCTTTGAAGTACTCTTTGTCATGATGTATTTTGTAGTTTTAGTTAAAGAAAAACCATCTTGAAAGTCTCACTCTGAACAGTCAAAACTGAGAAATCATTTTAAACACTAAGGTGGCATTAAGGAGGCTGGTGAAGGTCCATCCTTCACCCAGGTATTGCCTTACTGGTATTTGGAACAAAGACCCAGACCTCCTGTCTGTCAAGGCAAGGAAGGCTTATAATATTGTCTTACAGGCACATTAATAGAAAGTAAATATAATTTAAATCTTCTGAATATTTTACATAATATATAGTTACAAGACCAGAGTAAAGATTAAGGCTGATATTCACACCAGTAACTAACAATGGCTAATGACCGTCCTTTTTATTTGCAGATGGGCGTAGTTTTTGTCCAGATAGTCCTTCAAAGCGGGAGCCTAATTTATTGACCTACAGTTAAATTTGGAAAGACCCTAACTCTGTCCACTGAGTATAAGGGAGGCTGGCCTCTTAAACTAGACATCTAAAGACAGAGTATTCCTGTTATGTGAAATACTAGATACAGAAGGATCATATCAGAGAGAATAAGTTCACTCATAAATCACAAGGATATTATCATGTAAAAACCCTATGAAGTTTGAATTCATGAACAAATGTGGACTCTGGTTGTTGGGTTATACACTATCTTTTACACTCACTATTAATAAATAATTCATTAATATTTTGTAAACACAGTATTGGTTCTCAACAAGACTGTTATGAACACATTTCCAAAGCATGTGGTGAGGCCAGTGGCACAATGTCAAGCCAATACATCACTCAGGAGTACTGAAAGAGACCTCTTATTCTATTATTACTCTCAAATTACACTACTCCAAAAGTTAGCTAATTAGCAGCCAACTATGACAGTTTCATCCTGTGATGGTTTCCTGTCTGTGAAAGGATATCAGTTTAAGTACTGGTTACTAAGATTTAGTATTGTGTATCACAGAAGTGGGCGTCAAGGCACTTGCAGATTGTCTTCTTGAGAACTCTGTTTTGCTGAATACCTTCTGAAGAGCCTGACTTTTCAAAAAATGTGGATACTGACTTGGCTTTAACACATGCAGCAGTTTTTGTAGTTTCATGGTAATTATTTATATAGGTAAGAGAAAAGATGGATGAAAAATCTCAGTATAAAATAAAAACTGACACAAGCAAAAAGTAAAAGGAAAATCCAAGGTAGTCTGCTTTTTAGACTGGAAATTCTATGCATGTGATATTGAAGGAGAAAGAGCAAAGGATGGTAGAATGAAAGAAGATTTTGAAGAAAGATGCAGAAAAATTAGATTAAATTATTTTAAAGAAAGTAGTAATTATATGAGAGTAATGGAAATTGGGTGGCAAGAAATACTGCCTAGAAAAGACAGCAATAAGAGAAGGTACATATTTCAGGAAGCTTCAAAATAGTAGTACAGATTGGTTTTTCTACTCAGCTTTGTTGGAAAGATGACTGTACTGTCTTTTCTTACTGAACAATAGCTTTTGTACTTTGTCAACAATGTAAACAAAAAATTATCTTTTTACATGAATCACTGCCAGATATAGCAGATCACTGAAAAGAATCAACTGATTTTACTGTGAATAAAGTTATCAACCTCATCAAATAACAACACTGAGGTGTTACTGAGTTTAAGAACAATCATCAAGTTGAGTTTAAGAACAATAATCAAGTTTTTATTGTTCATAAATTTGGGCAATGGAAAAAAGTTTTAAATGAAAAATAGCTGAACATAAATTATACCTCTTCCCTGCCTTCTCATCACAGATGATGTTCCCTGGATTTCATTTATTGAATTATACAATTTACATTTGCAGAAAATTTTGTCCAAATTTTGTCTTCTGTATATGTATGGCCAGTCTTCGCAAACGAAGATTTGGGAAAGGTCATTACCTTTCGAGCCTGCGCAGTGGATTTTTTAGGTGAGACACAGCGTGCGCTGAACTGAGCCCACCCTTTAATCCTGAGGTTCAACTGCCGGGGCCGAGCGAAGCTCGGACAGTGGCAGTGAAGTCCTCGGGTATAATCAATTAGTTTTTATAACAGTGTTAACGTCATGAAGAAACAGACTTGAATACATCTCTTATATCAGGTAGGTGAATTCTGATAGCTTGAGTTTTATGGGCATTCCTGAAAAAATATTCTCTTTTTTGTTCACTTGACTTCTTTCAGTTTCTAAGCTGACTTAGAGCCAAAAGAGAAGCTTTGCTGATGTTGTCAATTTCATTTCTACTTTGAGTCAAGGCCACTAAAATACACAATTCCTGTATAACCCCATAATTTTTACTAGATTGAATTTTTTTTTCTGGTAATTTTGATTATTTTTTGTAATGTTACTAAACTTATTATCTCATATAGCAGAGAAAAGAGACGGTATGAGTCAGTCCAATTAGAAGCAGCGTAAACCACCAGATTTTGGAATCTGTATATGGTCTTTTCTATATTTTATCACTTGTTTTGCAACAGTCCATCCTCAGTTTAATGTCAATGGCCATAAAACAAAGAATGTTCAGACATGAACATGAACATGGTACTAAAAAAGTGGAGCTTTACATGTTGTTTATTGGGGAATACTAAAAGCAACTCACTGAGTTTTCAAGAATTCACGAATTTGTGAAAACTTGTTTACTTTTGCATTTTTTTATAAGTAATGCTAAACTTTTGGCTCCTTACTTGATGGATATCAGAGCTGGAAGCTCTGTTTATGCACTTTTTAATCATCTGATCGTTCTAAATTTTGTTGCTTTTTTTTCAATTATTTCTCTCAAAACTTTATAAAGCTTATTAGATATGTGATTTCCTAATAGCTATCATTTAATACCATAGCATATATCTTACCTCTGGTGTCCATTAAGGCAGCATGTCCAAAAAACATCCCTTTAGTTGTCTCTGCTAGGAAGCAGATAAGGCTTGACAAATAGAGGTTGCCAACAATCCTTCGAGTACGTTTAGTAGTGATTAAATCTCCAA
The DNA here is from genome assembly GCF_003945595.2 of Pipra filicauda. NCBI lineage: Eukaryota > Metazoa > Chordata > Aves > Passeriformes > Pipridae > Pipra > Pipra filicauda. Next base: position 5,943,711 of record NW_024104842.1, read on the forward strand.
GTACAATTATTTTTAATGTAAGCAGCTGAACTGTCCAAAAAAGGGAGTAGGACTGAATACTGGTCGCCTAGTATGCAGTCAGACGTGATGGCAAGGGTTGACTCAAAAGCTGTAAGCCTGATGTGCCCAGGTTGCACTGAGCAGTTTTTCACATTGCACGCACGAATGGATTATGTAGCTTGCTCCACACTTACCTAGACTGTTGAAGCCCATCCAGCTCAGCTTGTATAGTTGTTTCTGTCTAATGAACATTGTCTAACTAATATTCTTTATCTTTCCAGCCTTTGGCCTTTATTCAAATTAGTATCTAAGCCACCTTGGACTTAGTAGAAGCCAGCTGACATATTTACTGAGTCTAATTTTTTGCCTACCTGAAGTTTTAGGCTATTTTGAGACCACAGTACAATAATAAATATGAGTAATAAAAATCATAATTAATTCATCAGTCAGTACCAGCTTGAAGAGCAAACCAATAAAATCTGTTTTCCTAACATCTCTAATTTTTTACTCCAGTTACTATTTTTAACATATATCATTTGCCAAGCTACTGGATATTTCCAATTAAAGAAGCAGTCAAATAGGCTAAAGAGCTTGTTAGTTAATGTGTGATGATCAGCCATATACAAAGCCTAGGAAAAGCAAGTGGCTTTCATTATTTCCAGTAGCAATTGAAAGTTATAGGATTAAAGAAATTGATTCCAATTATTTTGGATCCCATTCCAAGTCCATATAATAAATCAAACCATAAGGGGCATCGGCCTCACTAAAATATAGCAATCACACCTTTACCACAGAAGAATATGTACTTAGCCATTGGTAATTTCTTTTTTCAGGGGGAATTTCAAGAATTCCAGCTACTTGTAGAAAGTCCAGCCACGTGGTCATAAATAGCGTTTTCTAACATGTAAACTTTGGATGACTAAGATTTGGTTATAAAATAACGGAACACTCCATATTGGGAAATCTTTTTAAAGTTGAGTGGTTCTTTTTATTCTCTATATATCAGCTTCCTAATGGCTTTTCAACAGTTTGAGCCATTTTCTAGAATAACCACAGCTGCTTCACATTAGTTATGGGATTTTGTTGCTAAGAGACCTTCTGCTTGCTAAGTCTCACTAGATCCTTAAACTATATTTTTTGCTTGTTGATTGCATATTTACAGCAAAACACTATTAAAATGAGAGTTGGTATAACTTTTACCTCCAAACTTGTTCAAAAGCTGTGGAAACTTTCAAACTGCTAATAGCATGCTGTCTTAGGTGATGCTGTCTCAGTCCTATTGACTAAGCAAGTCACTCTTCTGAAGCCTCCAGTATGCTTTATATTGTCTTTTCTTCACTGCACATTTCATAGAGCTGAATTTTGCATTTGTTTTACTGTTTTGACAATAATCGTTATTACATTAACAAGCATATTTAAAAACAGAATCCACGAAATTTAGCAGTTCACAAGGAATGGGAGGTGACTTCTACAGGAAGGGAGCAGGACATATCTGAAAGCAGAAAGGACTCATGGAATCAGTTTACTCACATTCTGTTCACTAAACAGTCCCTTCCATTCAAGTGGTGTATACAATAATGTTCTGTGCTACTATCTAGGTCTGACCATTGGTTTCATTACTTGTACCATGAGGAAACAAGGTAAAAATGAACAGCAACTGGGTCCCAGAAGGAAAAATTAAACAGTAAACTGGCTCATGGAGAGCGAAGAGAGAGGAGTAAGTGATAGGCAGAAGTGGGTAAGGACTTACAGGAATACGTGCATCGGAAATGTAACCAGGCATAGACCAGTCATGAGAGTGATTCACAGTATATACCTGAACAATACTCAAATGTTGAAATGATTTTTAGTTTCATGACAACCCAAGTCTCCACATCAGCTGGGCAGGGATGGTGACTTTCAGCTGAAAAATTAGATGATGTGTGAGACAGAGATGCCAACTTTCAGTTCAGGTGATGGAGAGCAGAGGCAGGTGATCTGGGAGCAGAATTGCTCACAGGATAGGAAAAGAAACAGCACGTGAGGCTTCTCTGGGTAACAGTTCCCGGGAAGAGGAATGGGTTGGCAAAATTACAATTATCATTGTCATGGTTTGAGATAGCCCCAACATCCAATTCCCTAGCTCCATTCCCCCTCCCACATCTCAACCTAATGTGAGATGGGTTTTTCCAGACAAAACACACCAGACTCAAAGTGGGGGAAAGGGAATATATTACAATGACTGTACAAATAAATACCATATCACATTATACACATGATCACAAACTATCTCTACCATGACATATGTATTTACAATGGATCAGATCTCTTCTCCCCTCCAAATAAAAGTCCAGGAGGGAAAGAAGGACAGATCCCTTCCAGTCTCTGAACAGCAGCATCTTCTAAGGCAGCAGGTTTCTTCTCATGCATGCAGCAGCTGTGGCTGGCTTTTCTGCCAGCATCCACGAGGGAGGTATCCAAGTCTCTCTCTCTCGGCCCCATCGCCTCACAACCGAGGGGTCTTCCGTGGGCTTCGTAACCCCAGACAAGGTCGTATCACCACGTCATACCACGAAGACACAGGGGGGTCTTCGTGACGGTCTGGTATCTCTTGCAGGGCCTCTGTGCCCTGTCTCTCAGACTGCCACCGTGGCAGCAGTGCAAGGGGGGAGAGCCAAGGTCAACTCCCCCCCCCCGCATTCCATCTGGCCGTCCCGGTCCAGCTCTGGGACGCTCTGAGCTTCTTAGCTCCCCTCTCTCTCCAGTGCTGCATGTCCAAAACTGCTCTCCAAAATAGGAGTCCATGTCCCTCTTCTCCAAGAGGGGTCTCAAGGGAGTTTTGGGGGGCTGGTATCAGTCTTACCCCCATGACAATCATAATGCTGGAGCTTTTTGTTTTAGTTTTTACATTCCACTACTGAAGATATGGGTTTGTGGTTCTAGAGTCACAGCACAAAACCCATTTCCTTTTCATGTTCCTTTTCTTCTTGACTAAATGACTGGTAACAAGGGATTAATTATCAGGTGGCTGGGGAACAGGAACACCAACAGAAGGTACTTGAGAGTAATGTCCAGTTGGTAGCTGTAGCCAGAGTAAGATGAAAAACTTAATGTAATTCAAAATAATTTTATATAGGAATAATTTGAAGTAATATTGCAAATAGAAAATAAATTGTTTAGAAATTAAGTACAAACAAGAATAATCAGTGGGGTTTATGATGAAGCAATCTGGCAGGTTGAGCCCTCATACCCATATTTTTGTTTCTATCCAATGAACTATATCAATGAATGAGAGATAAAACATTTTTTATACACAATTTTAAGACTCCAGAAAGTTGAATGATGTAGTGTTTAAGTGTCTTATTGTTTGCTGCTGAAGCCTTGTTCTTGGTAAAAAATTTCAAAGGTTTGGCATGACTAGGAAAGAGAAAAAAACATAGAGTAAAAGTCAAATATACTTACTACCATTTAATTACAAAGGAAAGAATTCGATTAAACATTAAACAAGACTCTCTAGTGGTAAAGACTGTGAAGCATATTCCCCATAGGTAGAGCAGAGTCTCCATTGTTTGAGTTTTCACAGAATCACAGAACCATAGTATATGCTGAGTTGTAGGGGATCCACAAGGATCATCGAATTCAGCTCCTGGCCCTGCACAGGACCATCCCCAAGAGTCATACCATGGGCCTGAGAGTATCATCCAAGTGCTTCTTGAGCTCTTTCAGGTTTGGTGCTGTGACCACTTCCCTGGGGAGCCTGTTCCAGTACCCAAGGACCCTCTGGGTGAAGAACCTTTTTCTGATATCCATCCTCAACCTCCCCTGACACAACTTCAGGCCATTCCCTCGGGTCCTGTGACTGGTCGCCACAGAGAAGAGATCAGTGTCTGCCTCTCCTCTTCCCCTCAGGAGGAAGTTGTAGACTGCAATAAGGTCTCACCTCAGTCTCCTCTTCTCCAGGCTGAACAGACCGAGTGACCTCAGCCACTCCTCATATGGCTTCCCCTCAAGGCCCTTCACCATCTTCGTTGCCCTCCTTCAGATGCTCTCTAACAGCTTAATGTCTTTTATATATTGCAGTGCCCACAATATTCACAATTCACTGCACATGATATTCAAGGTAAGGCCACACCAGTGCAGAGCAGAGTGGGACAATCCCCTCCCTCAACCAGCTGCTGATGCTTTGCCTGATGCCCCCCAGGATGCGATTGACCCTCCTGGCTGCCAGGGCACTGCTGACTCATATTCAACTTGCCATCGACAAGGACCCCCAGGTCCCTTTCCATGGCACTGCTTTCTAGTATCTCATTCCCTAGTCTGTACATACATTCAGGGTTGCCCCATCCCAGGTGCAGAGTCTGGTACTTTCCCTTGTTACACTTCATATGGTTGGTGATTGTCCAGCCCTCTAATTTGTTGAGGTCTCTCTGCAGGGCCTCCCTGCCTTCAAGGGAGTCAACAGCTCCTCCCAGTTTTGTGTCATCTGCAAACTTGCTTAGTATCCCTTTCAGTCCTCTGTCCAAGTCATTTATGAAGACGTTGAAGAGCACAGGAACTAAGATGGAGCCTTGTGGAACCTCACTACTGACAGGTCACTAGTCTCTCAGAATAAGTTTGACAAAAATCTGTTGGTGACAATGGTGTAGCAGGTGCTGCCTTGCAGGAGAGGAACAACCTTCTTCAACAGCGCAGGATACTATTTCACCCCCCAGACAGAATTTCTTATGGTCCAGGAAGAGAAACCCTTAAATGAGACTCTGAAATCTAAAGGGTTTTGCAGTTCTCACTTATCTGGAAAAAATGTCACTCCTGGGCTGATCTCAAGTGTTACAGTAGAGGTAATCTGTGCATGTAAACATGAGTCAAGAATGTACATGTTAATTAACTGCAGGTACTGTATGCAATCGAAAACAGTGGAGTAGGTATTATCAATGTAAAATTAGAAGGTCAAAGCATATCACAGCCCTTATAAAAATGAATATTTGACATTAAGTAGTGATTTTCCATTCTAGTGCTACATTTGCTATGTTCATGGGAAGAAAATGGTAAAATCTTAATTCTTTTCTTAAAAAAAAAACTATGCTGTTTTTAATTGTAAATAGGAATCCATGGATTCCTAATTCCTGGATGAATTGCACAGTATTTGGCTATGCTATGATATGTAACGTTGAAATATGAACTCAAGATTAATCGAGCCTGGAATAAGGTTTCAACCACTAGGGAACATGATACTTTTGTAAAAATAGGCTTGTGATTCAGATAGTGATATTTCCACTGTATTGTTTATTTGTTATGTCTGACAGTGAGCTTTGCCTTTTAGAAGAAAAGCTAAAAACTTTTCCTGCCATGGGACTACATAGCCTTAGGCCTAGTCTTAGAAAGATTTATGCTTGAATAACATGAGTAATCTCACTGGGATTTAAACATAATACTGAATTTACAAAATTGGTGCACGTGGCCAGTGAGTGGGATTACAGTCCAGAATATGGAAGGAAGAATGTAACATAGCATTAGTGTTTTGTGGAGCAAAATGAAAAGTTTGTATCTCTGCTGCAAGGAACTTATTTTCAAGACCAGATAACCTGGAATTCAGTAAAAAACAGGGATCACAAAGTGGAATGACTATTAAAAGAAACCCTTGGTTTTAACCTTACTTATAATAATTTAAAATATATTCAAGGACTGAATGATTTTATTGTCAATCACGTGCCACCTAAGTGACATGCATGAGATGTGACAGGTGAGCTCATCAGTGTGAATGATGTGAGACTAACTTCTTTGATGGTTTCTAAGAATCCATTTCCTACAGTCTTGGCACAGATTGCCTAAACTGGAACATTCAAGCAGTGCATAAACATCCTTATCTGTAGAAAAAAGGTCTAAATTTTCTTTGAACATTGTCAGCATAATAATGAAATGTCCAACTATACCCACGTGCATCCAAAAGAGAGAGTATAAAATATCAGAAATGTGACTTTATTTTTTAAATTTTATTCCTCTGATCACACAGAACTTGAAAACTTCTTCCTTGTCATTAAGTTATAATGGAAAAAGACTTAGAAATAACTGCATATTATTGCTCGAAATTTCAGTAACTAGAGCAACATTTTAAAAAGTATAAATGAAAAATAATGGTATCACCCATACTCATATTTATTTGAATCTGAAGATTTCCTTCATGGAACAAAATAGAGACAATTTAAACATAGTATAAAAGGACTGAAAAACTTTTTTCACAAACAGATTTATGTCTCATTTTGCTATATCTGTAAACATCAGATGTCTGAAAAAAGGCAGCCATGAAATATTTAGCAATTAAGAGCTGAATTCCCTCTTTTGCTGAAAGGGGGGTCTCTCTGATACCAATTAGATCTCCACAGACAAAACCAGAAAATTTTTGCCCATTATATTTAAAAAAGAGCTCCAGCAATAAATATTATCTTTTTCCATAATGACTCAGGCACATAGGTTGATGCTGGAAGCAACATTTTCAGCTGTGATAGGGAAGTTTATTCTTTCGTGTTGTACAAAATTTAAGTCATCACTAACACTGTTACTCCAGATAGAAAAAAATTTAACAGCTCCACAATAAAAATTTCTTAATAACCCTGTTGTTGTTGGTAAATGGATGAACTATGCTATTTCTGCATATCTCTATGGTCTAAATTGCCAATTGTAAAATACATTTAAAAATTTTTAAAACTCCTTATTCCTTTAGTTACAGAAATTACTGTGAGGAAACCTGCAGCTTTCAAAATAGAAGAATCAATTGCTATCTCATAATTTGTAACATTTTTGCAAGTCTCTATAAAAGGTTAAACTGCTTGTAACTGATTGTTTTGTCCTACTAGCAATCTTAGTTTTCCTTCTTCCTCAAAACTGACCTGAACACCTTTAAGTTTTGAGACTTCAGTGCAGAGAGTTAATAGTACTTCTGACAAAACTACAAACATATAGGACTAGGGAATTTTTTTTTTTACAGAAGAATTAAGAAATGTGAAAGCTCTGAATTCAAGAAGAACCTTTCCACTATACAGTAACTTCTAAACACCAGGACAACCTCTTGTATAAACCTGAGAATGTAAAGAACGAATTCATTTATATTAAGTCAGTGCATAAACATGCATGCTCACTTTCTGTTGCTCTATTCACAAAATTTCTTTCTTCACCTAGGTCAGTTAGGAGGCTGGAAGTTTACAAAGTTTTTGATCATCTTTTCAAACAATAGTAAGTATGATGACAGGAACTGAAAAGATGGCAAATAATCATAACAGACGTCATTATGTGTCACTGGCATCCTCTAGATGGGACACAGATTTCACTGTCCTAGATGCTGTCAGCAGGATAAGAGTGGGTTTACCTCTTTCTCCAAGGGACACCGGGAGAGCATCGTGTGGTATTTACACTGTTATGCAACTTACAAAAGGCTTCATTGCTTGTTGGGGTTTAAAGTAAGAAAGTAATTACATGAAATAACTGAGGGAGGGAGGACTGAGGTGGTGAAATATTAGGCAGCAGTTCACTTGAAGTAAGGAATCAAGCTAAAAATATGTCAAAATATATGAAAATATATATCTTTCATATTTCCATCCCATTGTTATTCATTTGTCCTTATAAAGACAGAAACTTTCCTTTTTTTGCCAGCGGTATGAAAAGAAAAATTAAAAACAGAGTTTTAAAAGCTAAAATTACAGCCAGATACTTTTTAATAGTACCCTTACTGTTGCTGTTTACATTGTTTAAGAATTTTCAGCTATTTGCATTCCATTTTAATTGGAGAGAAATCAGAGCAAATCCTGTTTGAGCAGCTCTTCAGTCTGCATAGAAAATAACAAGTTAGAAATCTTTTTCTAATATGTCATGCTACAAAAACATGTTGAGCTCATACCATATTACAGCTGAATGCCAAGAAAAGAAAATGTGTATCATATACATTTGAGTTCTTTGGTTTTCAAGAAACCACAAAACTTTCTCTGAGGTTTTGTTGTTGTTGTTGTTTTGAAAGTTAAGTATCCACAGCAGTATTTCTTCATGGAAATTACTTCCAACCATCACAAAGTTAGAGTTTCTGGACTTTGTGCATTTGTATTCGATAACAGTACCCAAATCATTTTAGAAAGCATGCCTGCCCAGGGAAGCATTTCCACTATAAAGAAAAAGGTTTACTCTTTACCATCTAGGTTTAATGGATGTTAGAGGAGAAGAAATGTATTTTATGCACAAGGAAAATAGTACATTAACATTGTGCTCTCCATCTTCTGTGTTGAGCACAGCACTACTGTAAATCACAGGATTAGCAGATCTGAAAATAATCTTACTAATTTTCTCCCTATTCTCCAATGTTCATTGGCTTATAAAAAGGTTGTTCATAGTCTAAAAGCAGGAAAACTTCTAGTTTCCTACATTTTGCTGGTGCAACTGATACAAGTGTGAGCACAAATTTCTTATTTCAAGGAAGTTGAGAGTTAATTAGGTTCTATAGTAAGTCTAAATAGATTGCTATAGCTGGGTTCAGATGAAGGAAAATAACAAAATGGCTCACAATGAGTTATCAGTACTGTAAAATATTTTCACTCCAAAACAAACCTTCAGGACAAGGTCTTTATCTTATCATAAAGTACAAACAGTTTATTGTATTAATTTATGTTGTTTCTGTAGTGAGACAAGTCTGTGGAAAAGTAGAACCTTGCTTCTACAATGAGAACTAAGGGTAAACTTGGAACAGACAAGTAGCTTATTTGAGCTTTTTTCTTGTCTAAGTACAGGTGCCGTTTTGAGACAAACATTCTTAAATTATTTTCTGTAAATTGAATAAAATTTTAGGTAAATATTTACACAGGACTTAATGACAAAGGTGAGCTATGCAAGTAGAGTAATTAAGACTGAAAAACTACCAATGTAATCTTCAGAAATATTCTCAAGAATTGATACTGGAGGACACTAGCCCCACAACAAATTAAGTTTTGTTGACAGTTAATAGAAACAAGGAATAATAATCTTTCTAAACCTATGACCACAAATCAGAAACCTTATTTAAAATTCAAATAATGAAATAAAACACCTATATAAATTTTTCAAGGCACTGTCTTTCCCAGACAGTCAAAAATACGAACTGACAGTTTTTGTAAAAGATTCAAGTGATGCAGCCTTATAAGAGTGGAGGGGAAGAAGTGGGAGAGAGGAAAATAGTACAAAATCTGAGAAAATAAATTTTAAAGAAGTTCTGGTAAAGACAGGATAATAACAACTTTCATTGTATGTTCATTCAACTTCTTCATGATTGCCTTTAAATAAATTTTGTAAAGCAAATGTGTTAAAGGCTAAATTAGAAGACACTTCAGAGAATCCTACAAAAGTACTTTGTGTGAGAGACGTAAATTGATTACCTGAAAGTCTAGCCTATTTGAAACCAGTTTGTTTGATTCATAATCAGCTGCATATTGAGATTTAAAATACTTTGTGAAAGTTATCTGATCCTAAAATGTTAAATTTTTCCCCCTTACATTTAGAAGTAGTTACTTCTCCTGTCACTTGTATTCCTGAAACACTTAAACTCCTTTTAAAATGCTATTGAGACTCCAGAGAAGAGCTAGAGCAGAATATCCTTGTTAAGTTGCTGATACATTACAAGGAAAAATTATACCTTTTCTGTGACAATAACATTACCAAAAACAGAAAAAAAATAAAATTATGGTCAACCTCCTTTATTTCCTCTTTTGTACAAAATTAGAATTTAAATATTTTTTTTTATTATATGATGATTTGTCAAAGAAATCGTTGAACTTTTTTTCTTTAACTTCAAACTCATAATGTGATCCTACTAAAGTTAATAGGATGATTCCTACTGAATGCAGTGCATTAGGGCTAAAATAATTGGCATCATTTGTGATTCACTATGGGAGAAAAAAAGGGGTAGATGTCTGTGACCCCATAGTTCTCAAACTGTTCAGGACTTGTCTGAAGTCAGGGCAGTCTGTGAGTAGAACAGGATTTTGCCCATTAGAGTGTAGAGGGTGGCCAAAGCACAAAGTAAAATACTCCTTGTTTTGTTGCTTAACATTAATTTGCAGTAAAGCTATATATTTTGAATTAACTTGATACTTACTGTGGGGCTTTTAGACTCCTCATTATCAGCTAAAAATGCACTGTATTTTCAAACTCTTTGTTTGCAATAGCTAGCGTCATTAGATGGTCAAAGGGAATCAGTAACACTATTTGGTTTGTTGTAAAAAGTTTGATCGAAAGACAATGTCAGATTTTTGTCACTTAGTATTTTAATGGAACATTAAATTCAGTCATGTAACACAAGAAATTGCAACCTGGAGTTCAGCTGTGATGAGTGAAGTGTGTTTTATAAATAAATAAGTATGGTGAATAATGCATCTTAGTTGGGTAATAATCATTTCAGTGGTGATAAATCCTATATTATATTTATTAATAGGCTGCTAACAGCTCCAAATTAACCACCTATTTTTAAAGCTATTTCTTAAAAAACGTAAATGGTGATCTACCTTCTGCAGAGTTGCTTAGGGAAAAGATAATATGTGATGCCAAATATTTTTAGAAACATGACTAATGGATAACCCTAATCCTTGCCCTCAAAACAGTCTGAGAGTCTCAAAAAAGTGTTGAGTATCTATGATCTAAAAATCAGGTTTCTCTGATAATTCTGATTTTCCCTTATCATTTCTCTTTTGAAATTTTAGAACAGTGGAAGGAAAATAAATGTGGTATCTTTGAGAAAAGACTACCAGTCTACCCTTTAATTCAAGGTCCAGATGCTGATATGCCAACAACAGTCTACAGAAGCCAGAAGTGCAAACAATTATATGATTTGTTAAATACTTGCTTTGCCCTTTTTTATGTTACTGTGCAAGTCTGCCTCTTGACTGCTACAAGTTTTCCATAGTTCTCTTTGCAAATAAAATTGGCAGATCTGCCAGAATGTCGTGATTTTCCTACTAATACATTTAGCTTGGGTTTAGCTTGAAGTCACGTACAATATCTTCAATTTCTCCTGTTGAGTGCAGACATAAATGTTTAAGACTCCCCAAGGATGGTGAGAAGGAAACACAATTGCTATGAAGATGATGAAAATATTGGAGATCAGCCAACATAGATAATAAATAACATAAAAGAAAGATCCTGTTCTCTAATGTTCCCTGAGAGCTATTCTAAGCACTACTTATGTCAGCCAATTGGCCTGGTAGTGGAAAGAGGATTCACATTATCTGGATGCATCAAGTAAATAAAGAGTATCATCTGGAATGACCATCTTTTCTTTGTGATGTTTCATAGAGAAATTTAATTCTAAACACTTAGATCTCCTCGCATTTGGCTTTGTTACATTCCTAAACATAAATTAAGCACCTGTTTCTTATACTTTCCCTAGAGGCTGCTCTAGGGAATGAAGTACAGGTGGATCTAGCATCTTCAGCTTTAACAGTTTGCTGACTAGTACAGGGCAGGAGATTAGAAAACCCTTAGAGACAGGCTGTGGCTGTGCTCAGTGACAGGCAACTGAGCTTCCAAGCTTCTCTCTCCACATTAGACAGGGTAGGATTCAGACAGAGCAGAAGCAAGGAAATCAAGTAACTTTCAAAACTCACTAGGGATTAATGTGAATTCTTTTACCTCAAGCATACTGTAGCGAAATACTTCTCTTTCAATCAATTAGTAAAATTCTTATTTGAAGAAAATTTTAGCATCAGCTTTACTGATTTGCAAATTCCTGAGTTCTGTTTGCTTTTTGTTACAGTGTATGGGAAGACTCTACTGTCAAAGAATATGAAAATAAAAAAAATAAAAAAAAATAAAAAGGCACCTCAGTTTAAGTCTTTACTGCTTCTGAGAACTGCATTCTTAGTTCCTATGTTAATAAAAACAGGATGTGCAAAATTCAAGTTTTTCCTTACAAATGTAATTTTTCTACAGTGAAGAACTCTGAACAAAATACATTTTCATATTCTATGTAACAGAATCATCTACCATTTATTTAATTGACTTTTTCACTAGGTCTCTTTAATGAGCAAATTAAAACTTTCCTCAGTAAACCTACTTTTCTAAGGCACCTTAAGAAACTGCATTTAGTTTCATATTATAAGATTTAAGGATCAAAATCTTAACTTTTTTCTTGACTAGCTGACATGATTGACACTACAACAGTCTTATCTCCAGTAGGACTTTTATGTGGGTTAATCATCATATTTTATCTTAGTCTGGATAAGGTAATCTTTTCTTTCTCTTCAGAAGTTGCAGTTTACAGGTTTCTCACTGAGAGAGGAAGCTGAGAAATGCTCAGACCAGGATACTGCTTTGGAGTAAGTCTGCTCAAACAGAAGAACTTTAATAGTCTTTCGGTAGAGTGACAATAGATGAGCATTAGTGCTTGAGTAAAGGAGATTATATATACTAGAGAAGAAATCGAATCTTTTCTACTTTGAGAGGGTACAAACTGGGGATGAACTGGACTTCTGGATTTTGAGAGAAGGTGAGACATACTAGATAGAAGTACTTTATCTCTAATTTCTTACTCCCTGAAGATCTCTTAATAGTGGATTACAAGGTCCCATCTGACTTTTGGGTTGACTTGAACTCACAACTACAAAAACTTCATTTTGAAGGGACAGTTTTACTCTCTGAATTTCTCTAAATGAATGTAGAGATGTGACCCTGAGGAATGGTTTGTGGTATTGGGGTCTCAATGTCAGCTGTTGCTCAGTGTCATGTAATAAATCACACAAAGATAAAGGACACACAGTCTCTACAGAGGTGGCAGAAATCAGTGCCGCACAGGCTGGAAACCTTCTGATTTGAATTGGAAACAGAATCTGTTAGCTTCCTAAAAGGAAATACTGTGCATAGACTTGCCCATTGAATGACTTCACTAAAATACTAAACTAATATAATCAGAAACATTTAGCTATAATATCTGCAGAGCTCATTGATAGCACAGACTTCCCAGCTCTAAATGTGTTTTGCATTTGTTTAAGGTTTGAAATAATTGGGCCTGGTCTTAATTGTGCTAGTGCAACAACGAGTCAAGTTGTTTCACTGTCTTAAAATACTGTTAAAGAAATTTAATTGTCTGATTGAGTTACTGTATAGTCTTTAAACGTACAGAGGGAGAAAGAATTAATCAAATTATTGTCTTAGAAATAATGGGAAAAACTTGTTCGTGGCCATGCAGGCCTTGCCGATTGAAACTTTGCAATTGCTCTGAAGGAGTTTTTTTAGATGAGATGCTGAGGATTCACATTTGCTGTGGACCAACCTGTTATCCTACTGCTGAGCACCAGATAGGGAAGGAGCAGGTCTTCTGCAGTCACTGATATCTACAGCTCAAATCCCAACCTTTCAGAAACAACGTCACCAAAAAGACATCTGTTAGTGTCAGTTCTGTGTTTGTTTCTGACATTTATAACTCAAGAAAAAAGTGTGTTGTAATTGAAGGTATTAGACAGAAGAGCAACAAAAGAAGGGCTAAGAAGATGAGACCCTTAGAAGTAAGACTTTGAAAAGCTAGCAATCTCCAATATAGAGGAAAAAAAACTGAAGGGGAATATGATTTGGGTTCACAAAGTAATTTATTTATTGTAAGTTAAGCAGAGAACTATTATTCAGCTGTTTGTTCTGGGTAAGTGCACTTCATGAAACTAGCATACAGTTGGTTTAAAACAGTAAAAGGGATTATTTTCTCAGCAGGTTGGGAAATTTTGGAGCCTATCGTCAAAGGAGGTTGTGGACACAGAGAGTCAAAGGATGTCCAACAAATTCTTTAGAGGAGAACAGATCCATAAATGGATTCCAAAATTACTGGGAAGGATGTTCCCTCTAATATTGCAAATGCATCAATCAGGAATACTAGATAAGCACAAGTTAAAAGAATTGCATGAAGTCGTCAGCCTTGTTATCTCTTCTCAAACACCCCATGTTGCTACTTTTTGAGACAGCATATAATTCTGGGTGGACCACTAGCCTAACCCAGTATAGCACTTCAGTTGGCTCTTCAATGGTCTTTGGGTATGACTGAAAGTGGACAACTCATGTGACGAGTGTTGTAAAACTGAACTGAAAGAGAAAAGTGTTTAGTTTTATAAATAATGGGGAAATCATTACTCTCAATGATGCCAGTTAACCTGTTATCTGGAAATGCTTGCCCCATAGTCATGGTGTGATTGCTGAGGTGTCCTGTGACAGGCCAGAAGCTGGACTCAACAATCATGATGGTTCCCTTCCAATTCAGCATATTCTATGATTCTATGAAAGTCACTTCTCTAATTACCACTGAGATTCTTGAAGTGATCAACTTATCACTTACCTGCCAGTTGTGCCTCTTCTGATAGACCAGTTCCTGTCTGAACACACTGTTATGATCTAGATTTAGACAAATGAGCCTGTTAAGTCCTACATGAGATGTAAAAAGAAGGAGGAAGAGAATGTGGTGGTGACAGCCACACTCACCAACTGCATAATAAATATCCTGTTGGTTAGAGAGGTTGTAGCTGTAGACCTGTAATCAAAGCTGTATGCAAATGAACTGGCTTCTCTGTTGCAGATGGATTGGATTTTCTCCAATTGAGACAGAACCACTGTGAAACTGGGCATGAAAGAGATGTGTAAGGCCAAATGAAAAGCAGAAAAGCAGCAGAGATGTGAGGTTCTAGCCTCTGCTTCCAGGATATTTTTGAGTCTTTTCTACTTTCTTTCGAATGGATATTTTTTTCAAAAGAGTAGGTGAGTGTCCTTCTCAAAACAGAGTGGCCAACACAGCCTATTGTCTCCTATCTACAACCCTTTTTCCATCCTGGTTTACATAGTCACAGAATCACAGAACCACAGATCATGCTGATTTGGAAGAGACTCAAAAGGATCATCAAGTTCAACCCCTAACCCTGCACAGGACCATCCCCAAGGGTCACACCATGTGCCTGAGAGTATCATCCCAATGCTTCTTGAACTCTGACAGGTTTGGTGCTGTGACCACTTCCCTGGGGAGCCTGTTCCAGTGCCCAACCATGCTCTGAGTGAAGAATCTCTTTCTAATATCCAATCTAAACCTCCCCTGACACAACTTCAGGCCGTTCCCTCAGGTCCTGTGACTGGTCACCACAGAGAAGAGATCAGTGCCTGCCCCTCATCTAAATCATTTAAATCTCCAAGGAGAGGAAAATATTATAGCAATGCTCATACTCACCTTTTGCATAGTAGTAGTATTACTATTGTTCTTATTATTATTATTATTGAGAGAATAAAATTTTTAGCCAAATTAGACTAGATCTCCATGTCTTCATAGCAATGACATCTCTCTCTGTGGATATTTATGTGTATTCTCCTGTCAATGGTCAGGCACATACATTTATTTTAAGACAATGTTCATGATAAGTCTTCAAATCTTACCTGCTTATAGAAAATAATGAAAAATCCATGATGTTGAGACAAATACTGTATGTTACTTTGTTCTCATTCTGGAACATCACCTAATTAAAGTGCTTTGTTTTGAGTTCCAAATATATTTGTTCTTAGAAATGTTTTTAAATTTTACAGGACAGAATTATTTTACTCTTTTTAATAAAATTTTAAAAGCTATTCAGCCTTTTTTTAACTCTTCCTCTGAAAACTTGATAGTTGCACAACATCAGCAGAATATCTGTTTTCATTTGACCTATATTGCATATGTGGAAAAACCTTTTTTATGAGAATCTTGGAAATACATAGTGCTTAAAAGACAGCACTCTCAAGTGATAAAAAGTACAAGTTTCTCTCTCGAACTAGACTTGTTTTTAAAAGAAATATGTTAGAAAAACAGGAGGCAAAGCCCCTTTGAAAACTAACAATTATTCCTGTGTTAATTACCAAAAAAACCTAAGGAGTATGGAATAAGGACGTACCAAAATCCCTCTATTAAAGGGAACACTGGTTGAAACCTGTGCTGTTTGCATAGCACACCTTAATTAGAAAATTTTTGTCTGTAGGTGGAGATGCCTTAAAAAAAATGGTATAGTTGAGAGTTTCAAATATTATGTACTAAATCTGTTACTTGTAAAATTTTGTAAAATTTTTAGATATGCACATCTTAAAAAAATGGATCAACCTTTCAAGAAAAGTGTAGTGATTCCTCAAAATAATAGTCTCAAGAGAAGTTCTTGATTGAAAGAAGTGAGAGGCAGCTGCAAAGAAACAAGGCAAAGCAATTTCCCTTGTACCTTCCAACTCTACTCCAACAGAAGTTATACTCCTGTGTCCACATTTAGCACTCTAGCTGTTAAATTGGACTTAGAAATGGTCAGAGGTACTTAGAGTCTTGGAAATGAGACTCATTTCTGAGACCTAAATATGGACTTTGCATCCTGAGGTTTTAAAACAGTTAAAAAAAGCCCAAACCAACCACTTTATGATCTGGTATATTGTTAGTAGAGGAGGTCTAAGGTTGGTCAGAAGATCTGCATCTGTTGGAGCAATTTCAGCCTGCAAGTTTAGGTTTTCACAGAAAATTTCTTGAGACTGCCTGAAAAATGGAAAGAATGTTTATCCATTAATCTTTTTCAAAGAGCTATTTAAGCAAAAAAAAATGATAAAGCTTGTCTGTAGGTGGGATTAGACTGAAGGACTTTCTCAGACCTGGATCCACATCCATTTCATAAATCTGTATGTACAGTTTAGTACAACAAGGAGCAAAAAACTGTTTGCTCCTCCAGCATATTCTTGTGGTGAAAATAGCAGACAAATATTTCAATCCCTTTTAAGTTTTAAATATGTATGTTTCCAAGATAAAGAACATAAAGTTCACAAGTTGCATAAGACTTTCCAGGCAGGGGGCCTAACTGTTGCAGCAAAGCGGGATCCTGCCAGGGAGCATAGTTGTGCCCCAGCATTGCATTGGTTCTGCGGGGATGCTTTGTTCACCCTGAGTATCAAACACAGAAACTAACAGCACCTCTGAACTTGCAGTTTGACCTGGGCTTGGATGCCAGAATCTATCTATCACAAGTCTATAGGGTTTTCATGAGCACAGACAAATTTATAGCAGTTGTTAGACTCTATAGTAATACCACCAGTACCGGAAATACATTCAGATCTTGCCCAGACTCTACCACTCTAAGCGAATTTCTCTGTCTCTGAGTCTTTTCCTCAAAACACTTACTTAAATGTTAGTGGTTCCATTGGATTCCTTGTTTTTCTATTTGACATCCATCGTAACATCAGTCAATTAAAGAAACTTAGATAATGAGGTCTTTATCACCATTTTAAAATTCCCTTTCCGTTCTCCTTTGTGGAACCATTTAGCTTATGTCTGTGGTATTGTTTCTCTCTCTTCAGCCAGCTTATCCAATCTTGACCATTTCCTCTACCATAATCTTCCATGTTTGTGACTCTTGGGGGACCCGCCTTTCATTTTTATTGCCCCACCTACTGGAAAATTCTTTGCTCATTATTTTATTTTAAAGCTTTCCAATTTTCAATAGTCTGACTTATTTCCTCTCCACCTATCAAGTTCTGTGAATGCAAAAAAAAAAGAGAAATGTGTGAAAGAAATGGCAGTGTATTTATACTGATACTCCTGAATTTCAGTCTGTGTGGCAAACAGATCTGAGCTCCAAAATGTAAAAAAATAAAGACCTATGGAAAAAGTAATCCACTCCTTTCTTCATCATGGAAATAACAAGTCACTGTACATTCACAAGTGGGTTTTACTTAAAAGTTGCATGTCATGCAAAAGAATGAGTTGTAAGCTATGACATTTAAGAAAAGGATTACTGTGAACTTCTTTTAAAAGGTAATCTTATTTCTCTTACTTATGGTGACTCATTGGTTATGACATTTGAGTTAGAAACATACCATACAGAGATAACCGCTCAGGGTGTTATTCGTAATCAGTGTCTGACAAAAACTGAGTAGCAGGAAACCAAGAAAAAGGAGGTTGTCTGCTATGCTTGGTTTGAAGGCACAGGAGGAGTGCTTAGTTTTAATCTTTGACCTTTCAGTAGTGGATTATGAAACAGGAACCAGATAAATATTTTTCTGGAACAAACAAACTGAAAAAAAAAATAAGGTTTGGGTTTCCATTAGTTATGTTCATACTAAACCTATGTAAATTATAGGTTCATGTATTTTCACAGCAGAAAAAAAGAAATGAGACTAAAAACTTCATGCAAGTATATCAGGGATTTAGTACCTAGAAGAGGAAAGACCCTTATTCTTTCAATACTGTCATCTTCTAAAATAAATATGGAGGAGGAAAGGAGTAGTCAGTAGATGAAGATGAATGTTGTAGAATATGATTTGAGGGGGAAGAACTGTACACCACTACACAAAAATGCAAAGCCTACTAAATGCAAATTGTGGGCTTATGAGATGTCAGTGGTCATTGTCCTGATCGACATTGTACTATGTTATGGATCTGGCATGAAACTGCTGAGACAATGGTGTGAAATAGCCAAGGAACAGAGTTATAACAGTAATGACTTGTCAAATTGTTTTATTGGGTTGGTTTTTTTTAGTTAATGGGTGCATTTTGTTTTCCCATAGATATTTTGGCAAAATTTATGAGACCAATGAAGCCTGGCTTTACTAGCTAGATCTCTCATGAACTCAAACTGAGGTATTGAGGTATTGAGATAAAAAGGTCAATCAATCTATCTATAAGTTTTAAATTCACGTGTATACACGTAGTTAACACACCTCTGCACTGGGAAATGAGAGAATTGCAGCACTCTGAGAAAGCTCTATGAGAACACAGAAAATTTCTGAGTAAAAAATTGAGGCTCAAGTTTGTCGCAACAATAAGATGGCAACAGCCCTTCTCTTGGATACCAGCTAGTACTAAAACCCATACCACAACTGCATGGTCAAGCAACCACCTCTTCCCTTCCTATATCCATGCAAATGGGATAAACATTTCTTCCAATAGTTTTCTAGCATCATTGACTTAGAATATGTCTAAACCAAAACTATATATTTTTGTATATGTAAGGAAAAAAAGGCAACCAATATCCAAGTGCTCAACAACATACAGTTGTTATACTAAACAGAATGTAGATACTTTTAGATATTGCAGTTTTGGCTTTCAAACTTTTTCCCTTTTTGGTATCACACTGACTTATTTGGCTTATAAAACTCTGAATGTATTATAAGATGCCAGAATTTGATGAGTCAGACTGAAATTTTAAAAGGCCCTGTTTATATGCATTCTAGTTAGAATATACATTTCACTTTTGCTGCGAATTTTCCTTTTTAAGTACTCTACTATAAAGCTTAAACCATAGAGGAATAGTATGTTCCATCCATATTTGCCTGTAACATCCACTCGAGGTAAAACACTGTTTATTTTAGGACCCATTTGCCATTGAACTGTGGAAGGAATGTGGTACATTTCTAGAATCAGTTGTAGACTGAGAAGGGAAGGTGATATTCGTAATCACCAAACTGCTTATCATTTTTCTCTAATATTTTAACAAAAGGAAAAATAGAGATAGAAGGTTTCTTACGTGAAATGTTTCTACTAGATAGCATATTAGATACTATCTATCCATTATGATAATACTGCTTTCTGGAACCTCTTTTCAGACAGATAGCTGCAGTATTCAGTTAAGTTATTAAAAAAACCCTTTTACTACAAGTATCAACTTAATTACCAGATATTTGTTATGTTATTTACCATAACAAACAAGAGACAATGTTTATGGTTTGTTAAGAAAAGATCTTCTTTTTAAAACATTTTCATCAAACATGAAAATTAGAGAACCTACTTGTGGCCCATGAGTTTACCCAGAAAA
This sequence comes from Pipra filicauda, assembly GCF_003945595.2. NCBI lineage: Eukaryota > Metazoa > Chordata > Aves > Passeriformes > Pipridae > Pipra > Pipra filicauda. Next base: position 5,963,465 of record NW_024104842.1, read on the forward strand.
GAGGGTAACCTAATCCTTCAAGTACCCTGACGTAAAGTCACACAATACAAACTTTCCTGAGCAATTTGCTTGAGCACGGAAAGAGAAAGAAACAAGTTTGGGGTAGCCAAGGGGAATGTCTCGACTGACCACTTCGTCAGCCAGTAAGTGTTTTCTTCTCTTGGCCTGCCAGTTTGGCCTAGCAGCTTTTTTATAGGTATTCAGATAAGTATGTGTAGGTTTATATATTCCTTATTAGCTTGTATAGAAGCCAGTCCTGAGCCAGTCCATACCTGTTACCATGAGAATACTCTGCATTACAGATAATAAGCCCTTTTGTATTTGGAAAGATAAGGAACAAACAAACAGATATACATGGATGTCTCTGCCAGGGAGGGCTGTGGTCCAGCACAAATAGTACCAGGTAGGACCTGATAACCCCAAAGGACCTGACACCCCATGATCAGTTAAAGCAGTCCCCATGATGTCAAATACTGTCAAATACCTCTGTTCCCTACTTTTTTGCCTATATTGGTGTGGGTAATGAAGAATGGGTAGTAAATTATCCTCTCATAAGCCGATTACCAAAAGAAAAATGGCCTGATGCTACCATAACAACATTTTAAGGACACAAAGAATAGATGCAATAACTTTGAAACTTTTCAGTACAGTGTAAAGCTTACTAAATGAGCTAAAAAGGCTTCATATAGTAAACAAGCTTAACAGGAGCATCTGAGCTTCTACTACAGGAGTGCTGGTCAACATGTCATGATGACAACCGTATTGCAGAAATGTATAAAGCAGAAACTGTAAAAAAGGTTTGCATTTGCAAGATCTATAGTGTTATTGATAACATGTTTTCTAATCATGTCTTCAAATTCTATCTTCAGCCTGAAGAAAGTAATTCTAAAATTTGACATAATGTTATCCTTTTTGGGGTAAATATATACACTATATGTTAATAAAATTGGTTTAATTTCCAAGTATTTTACAGAAAATATTTATTCTTTATGAATCAGTCAAAGATGCTTAGAGACAGATACAAATTTTACACTTTCTTATTTAAGGTATTTCCTACAAATATAATTTCATGGAGATTATCAATGCTGGGTAACATGTGGAAAAGTCTTTCAGTGGAGTAAGTTTAAAGAATGGATCATGTCATTTCCAGAAAACAAATCAAGCATTACTGGCCATGTGGTGGAAAATATAGGCAATCTGGCTGGATGTATTGTGTCTATTTAAAGACACAACTCCAAAATAAATGGGAAGTTTGACACTTCATGCATCACAAGTGAAAAGGCACAATACTGCCCTTGTACATAGAAACTGAGGCCATGGTACTTAGAACTATGGGCAGTATTCTCTTATTACTTGTACACATTACAGGTATGAGTTGCATCATGTAATTCAACAGATTAGCTGTTCCCTCCCTTCCTATGTGCTTAGGAAGCTGGCATACAGTTCATTAACCTCTCTAGCCTCTAAACGTAACATGAGGATTCAAGTGCAATGCTTTAATTATGTGGTTGTGTTTTTTATTTAAGTAACAAAGTTATGAAAGAATGAAATATTTTGTTTTCCCAGTGTTTGCACCATTTTTCGCTTTCTGCTAGCTGGAAAGTTTCAATATGTTACATGTGGTACCTTTCAAAACAAAACACCAATTAAAAATAACTAAGTGGAACACTGAGAAATTCATGTTCCATGGAACAAAAAATTGTTTCAAATCGGTGGTACAAAACCAAATTGGCAACACTACAGTTATTAACACTGCTTTCTCAGTTAACCAGGAGAAAATTATTTCTGGCAGCTTTCTGTATGTATTTTCATTGCTTTCTCTGATGCATGTATACAATATAGAATTCAAAATGTATTAACGTGGATATGTAGCAGAGGCATGAAAGCATGTATTTTTTATGAACCACAACAAGTATTTTCTAAATGCTGAAATTCAATGTGGTCTACAATAATTCCTCTTCTTAATTTGTATTGTAATTTGTTCTTTTCTTCTTGTACTTCTAGTATTATGATGTTTTCCCCCTTCTGTAAGTGATATAATTATGCACTGAAAACCTGTATTGGTTTCTTTCATATAAAAACATACATTGACATTCCTATACACAAACTTGGAACAATTTTAATTCGCAAATTTTTGTATTATTCATAGCTGTTCAGAACACATGTAGACTGCAGAAATAGTGGAGATAGATACATATTGTGATGGAACATGGTGTACGACTCTACCATACAAAACTATACTACTCTGTTACATGACAACTTAATTTGTACTTTACATGTTTCCAACTCTCACTTAGAAGTCTGCTCTAGTGATTTTTGGAAAATCTGTTCATGTTATGGTTTGCTCATTTTGGATATGATTCCAGCATGATGCCTTCTCCGCAAGAAGTAAAATTTGTTCTAGCTGCTCATAAAATTTTCCCAGAAGTGTTTATAAAAGCTAATAAAAAAGAAAGTGCTCATTATTTTTGATAAGCAGTGAAGGATTGGAAATACATATTTCAATAACAGAGCTGAAGCTATTTGAAAGTAAGGAAGGATATATATGTATTTTTAAACTGATAAGTGTTTCTTAAAAACATGAATTTTCATGAGTCACCTCAGAGTTGAAAACTTTAAACCTTTCTTTTAGCCATGGTTAAATGGAGAGAAAATACACCAAGTCTCAGCAAATGTCAAATCCAGCTTTAAAATATTGGGATTTAAAGGAGGTATAATACCAATAAGTCTAAAACTATTAGGGTTTCCTAGTGAGAATATACAGGACTGTTTTATGTAGTTTTTGACAGAGAACTTAAATTATCCCTGCAACATGGATGGTATAACTTTTCCTGGTGCCTGGGAAAGAAATGCTGTCAAGCTCTAAGTTGTGGTGATGGCACTTAGTCTGTATGAGTCTAATAAAAGGGCAGAGTGTATGCATGTTTCTCCAATTTTAGATTTTTTTTCTCTTGGTCAGAACTTTGAAGTCTTTTTAAAGCTTTGTTCTCTTCCTCTTCTCCAGGCTAATAAAAAGAATTATTATTACTACCACATTTGTGTCTCTTGGATTTTATTTTGGCTAATGCAAGCATTTTTACAACATGATCTTGGACAAAGGAGCAATTAGGATTAAGGAGCCTTATTCAACAATTACAGCACTTATTGCAATTATAATAGTAACTTAGTAAGTTGATGACTTACTGAGTTACCCAAATGATAAATTTTTATTTTGTTTTGAAAGTTAGCAAAAGCCTAATGCTAGAGTTTTGTAATGAGCCTTTGGTAACCAGATTTGTAGTCTGAAGCCTTCGTCTGCCACACTGTTAGCCATCAAAGGAGCCCTGTCCTACCAAGTTTTCTATTTTCACAACAGGATATCTGGTTTCTTTTATGAGGATACAGCTATGTTAATTTGGTTTAGTGGTTTGTTGGAGGTAAGCATGCTCTTCACAGCACAAACACCAAAATCCCCTTAAAGCAGTTCCTCGTTAATAGCTGGGGCCTGATTGGCAGCATTGCATTGTAAAGTGTGATTTGGTTGGATAAATATGTTTAGTCTAGTAAGCACTTTAGTGATTGAGTGTCTGTTAATGGATAAAGGTGGATTATGGTGAAACCTCTACAGGCTGTCACTGAGCACTTAGAGTTGTGAGATGTCGTGAAGAGAATGGAAAACAAACCTGCAGTGTGGAAAACCTCACCAATTATAGCATATTTTAAATATTTTGTGCTATTTCAGTATTTAGGTTTAAAATCATATTTCACTTGAGGAAAACAAAGCAGAGCAGACTGTGCAACTCATTGCATTCTTGTCTGGCCTTAAAGCAAGCAGATCCGTAACATGCATGTGTGTGTATTCAGAGAGAGATCTTTCTGAGCACATGATAGTCTAAAAGCCACCAGGTACCTGGAAGGCAAGTGCAGAGCAGCTGTGGAGTTTCTTAGGTGTGTTCTGTAAATCTTTTTATTCAGGACAAAAAGCAATGCAAGTATATGCGGTTTTATAAAACGATATGCTTACTTGCAGTTGGGCAAACTCTTTTCTTTTCTTTCTTCAAAACAAAGATTTTTGTAAAACCACCCTTCCTCCTTATTCTTCTAAACACATAAAGGAAGACCTTTCTCTTACTTTTAAGAACAGAAATGTGATCCTCCATATAAAAGACCAACAAATGTCATTTTTTTCCTCTACTCAGTTGTACACAGTTTTTTTATGAGGTGCTAAATATCAGCTTTCTTGGGGACTAGAAATGGCCTTGAGGCCAAGTGGCAAATACTCAGACACATACATAGAAACTCTCTGTTTCTGGTATATCCTTATTGATGGCCATGGTATAATGATTTGCTAAATTTGATTATCATGCCACATGCTACAGCATATATTAGCAGGTGAATTACACACCCAGACTATTTTGGTGTTTATCTGAAATGCCTAGGCAGATCTTCTGTATAAGTCTTTTTAAGCTGTTAAACTAAAAATGTCTTTGAGTTCTTGGGGGTTTTTTTGAATGGGGGGAGACTTGTTATCAAGGAAAACCCTGGAACTCTTCCTTCTCTTCTCTTTTCTAGTCTCTTTTATTATTTTCTTATCAAAGACATACCAGGCTGACCCATGCCTTATGGTTGATAGCTACCATGTGTCAGTATATCCTCAAGCCCACAAAATTTACAAAAACTCAATGAAAGTTTTAGAGCAGAAAACTTCCTTCTGCTTAGTTTTGGGAAACTTCTTTCAGCTTCACTGTAAACCAACATATTTCACACACTTTTTTCATCTGGTTAAGACTTCCTCCACAGGAAAGTTACCTTTTGGTGAAGTCCAGATTAACTGGGGGGCAGTGACTTTTCCATTAGTTGTGATTTTTACAGTTCGGTGCTCTTCTAAAGAATATATTTAATGGGATTGAAAGAAACCTAATGATTAAATCAGTTCTTCCTATTGTCTTATCATAAAGAACAGGCTGGATGGTCACAAAAGTTATTTTTGGCCAAAAAGTATCTTGGAGATGAAATTCTTCACTAGGATCCATGCAACCATTCCCATACTACAGTAATTTGACACAGATGAAAGCGGAATTGTATACAATTTTTCTCTGTGCTTCTTATCACAACTTTTCTTGCTTGAATGAGGTAATAAATCACCATTGTAATTATCAGTTTCATATGACATATTTGCCTCAAATCACAGAAATCCTGCTTTTTTATATTAATTATTAGCAATAATAAGATACAAAAAGAGAAGGAATTTATTGGATATGCTGCTTTTGATTTAGATACTGCCTATAGCTTATTTACAAAAAAACATATACTACTTAGCATGCTAGACCACTGGAAAATGAGAAAGAAATACAGCTGAGGAATTTATGACAGAAAAGAATTTATTTAATTTTCCAAGCCTTTAACATCTTGATATGCCTTCACATAGAAGGTCATCCTTACTACAAAGAAATAAAAAACAGTGCAGAGCTTATGATAGATTTTATTATCCAAGCAGCAATGTGGAATACTGTTACTTGTTCTTAAATGTTCTACCCTAAATAAAAACTCTGCTTTTAGAGAATTCTTTACTGATTTTGCAAGTCAATTAAAAGCTAAAATGAAGTTTCAGAAATTCCTTGGACAATGGCTGACATTTGAAAAAAAGGTTGAGAAAGCAGCTGATTGAGTTGGGACAAAACCAGAACATCTGGGGAATCTGGGAAAGCATAAGATAAACTAAATTACTAGCACAAGATTTGGAATGGATGAGGAGAAAAAATACAGGGAAAGGAACAACAGTGTGAAAATCCTATTGAGACTAGAACAGGAATAATTATTAATAAAACAAAATATATTTGAGAGAAAATAATTAGCTGGCAGGCAGATCATCAGCAATTGGAAAAAAAGAACTGAAAGGGAAGAAGGAAGAAAGGAAGGAGATAAGAGCAATTAGATGTAAATAACATAGTCTTGAAATTATGAACAAACCTTTGGATGTGAAAACTGCAGACAGACAAGGCATGAATGAGTCAGATGATAATAGAATGATTATTAAAAGGAAAAAGGAAAGATGGAGAAGGTGAAGAAAAAGTAAGTTATCTGAAGGAAAAAAGTAAGCAAAAAATCCAGTGAGACAGCAGGAAAAGAAGCTGAGTAGATGTTTTGTGAGAGAAAACAAACATTAAGAAAACATTGATACTAAAGACAATCAACTATTCTGCAGTAAATAGTTTTGGTTTTGTATAATGGAGTTGAGAAGTAGATAAGGTATAGCTTCAGGGAGCTTTAATTCTGTGCCTTGGACAAGTAATTTACTTTAGAAGTATATTTTAAAAGAAAATTCAGAAATATTGGCTGTATTATAAATATTTACTAATGTTATTAGTCTAATGAAAAATATCAGGAAATTCATGAATTCAAGAATTTTGGGGTCAGTATCTTAAAGTGATACCAGTGACTTTTAGACTGATGAAGGTCTTTTTCTAGGAATCGGGCATATCTGTAGACACGCAGGCTATCTTGGAGTTCTTTTGTTAGCATTTCCAGTTTTGCCCTTACATATTTATTTTTTTGTAAAAGTAATAATTTTGAAATTTAACATTGCTTTTCTCTCCCTGCTGCATAGGGCTTTCACATTAAATACAGGATGAAAAAACAGACTAGCTAAACAGGGGAAACAGTAAAAACTGCACATAGGAAAGTGCTCTAGGTGCATGAACTAATCAAACAAGAGAAAACAGGCATTAAAGAGCAGGTAAGGAAGTAATTTAAACTGCTGTAATTTGAAGTAGTAGCATACCTAAACTGGAGGCAAAATTTTTGAGTGTAAATGGTTCCTTAATATTAAATAAACACGTACATATGCACAATACATACATAAATATTAGCGGGGGGTTTTAGTTTGGGTAGTGGGGTTTTAGTTTTGGTCTACAGTCTAGGCAATAGCTTTCTTATCTTGCTCCAATGGAATACAGTTTTTTTTACTTTGGTTAGCCTTAACCACAACACTGTACTTTTGCTCCAGAACTGCAGGTGAAATATGTCCAGCTTTTGCAGCCCTTTTTCAAAAATACCCAGCAGGCATCCAAACACTTTCAAGCAATAAATAAGACCCCACAAACAAAAGCAAATTAAACCTTCCACTTCTATTCATAAAAATATATATGTAGCTTTATTTAACCAATCAGATAGCTGTTTGTGACACATGAAATAACTTGGTGGTCTTAGCCCAATTCCAACTGGACAGCTGCTTGGAACATAAAACTCTCTGCCATAATTGGCTTTAACTGACATCCTTGTCAGTGAAACAGCCAAGTTTTCTGGGGGCACAGAGACTTTCTCATAGCCTAGAGGTGGTTATTCTAGATTAAGCATGTGGGTGGCCTGTTGATAGCGGTACAATTTACAATAAATAAAAAAGCAACTTTATACTGCTGGACTTTTTTGTATTGTGTCTTTACTTTTTTTTTTACATATTAATGTTGAAAGGTGTTATGGAAACCATTAAATAAATTGTCCTTTGTCAGCCAATTGTAAAATAGTATAAAGAGACTAGAATTTATTTCAATGTTTAAAACAATGTTTTAAAACAAAGGTTTTTTCTTTAAAAAAAAAAAAAAAAAAAAAAAAAAAGAGAGAGCTTTAGAACCAGACTGGCTTACATTAGTGGAAGGGAAAGTGCCACGATTGCCACCTAGTTAAATCCAGATCCCCAAATTTATCCTGAGCTGGGATAAATAAATTGTGGAATTGGAATGAAACTCTAGATAAACATCTGAATGAATGGTTAAGCAGCCTAAAATAAATTTTAGAAAATCTAATCTCAAAACAGAAACAAATGAGGAAGAACATACCTCACTCAGACTGAGAAATTGTTCCAAAACACTATGCCTAATGCCAACCTGGTGTAAACACTCTGCCTTTGACTTGCCTGATAGGACTATCATGCATGAGGTTCCTTAGAAATATAAATTTATATAAGCCCAAAAGGATATGCCATAGAGAGTATCTGAGATAGTTCCAAACACTGTGAAATAAGAAGCGTGAAATGTATAAATTATTACAAAAACAAGAACCAGATTTTCTAATTCCCTGTAGTATGTGCATTACTCTGACACCAAATATGACATACAACCTGTCTGAAACAGTAAAGCTTTACACTCACTTTGCACTGATGTAAATGCACCAAATGATGCAGTGGATATCTTGGCCCATAATGTGGAACTGTTTAAACACTACGAGAGAAATGTTACTGTAGTATTCATTCTTGAAAATCTGCCTACTTTTTTCTTTCCCGGTTACTGCTTTCAAAGAAATGCCTCTTTATTTGCCTTTTATATTCTGTCTTGTGTATGAACCCTGAGGGGAAAATGTAGGTTTCATAACATGCTGTGGAAAAAAATGGATGTGGGTTGTTTTTTTTGTATTAAAAAAAAACCACAACAACAACAAAACCCCACACTGTTAAGTCAGATGGGCCCATGCTTTGTACAGCTCCCAAGGCCTATCTGAAGAGTACTGTACAAAAACAAAGCTTGATGAAGAGGAAGCAGCTGCATGGGTGATATAGAGCCCTTTCTTATAAACAAAGAGCACCAACAAATCTCTTTGAGCATGAATATTAGATTTGCTGACTCTAGCTGACTTTTGCTGACATCACCATGGGAGATAAACATATTAGAAGAAGTAGAACAGCTTGTTGCTTGAGAGGTTGCCAGATGTGATAAGTGAATGGCAAAGTGGCAAATGAAGACAGGGTGCCCATCCTGACAGTCTCAGCCATAGATGAGAGTTGTGACTTGGTGAAGTGTTGTAGTGTGCATTACTAGGCTGGAACAAGTGGATAAAAATGAACTATGAACCTCCTTTTTTCTAATGGTGAAGAGCTAACAGCTGCTTCCATCTGGGAACTGTGCGAAAGTGCCTTACAGCTGTATAATAATAAACAGCTAAAAACTCTGCACAGCCTACTGCTCCATTTACATTCTTTCCCAATCTTTTGCCTCATTAAACTGTAATCTTCCTCCTAATTATATTTCATCAATCTGTTGTTTATGGAACTCTAGATTAAATGGCAAACATATTGAAACAAAAATAAACTTATAATTAGTTGTCTTCTACTCACCCCTCCTCCCTTTGTATTAGCAAGTGCATCATTATCAGGCCCCAGGGGCTTGGTGAGGCAATCAGTTTACATGGTGCACTTTGGAAGCAAAGAATAAAAAAACATTTGTAGCTGTATAATATGATTTACCAGCCCTAGGGCTCCAGGGTCTACACTTCCATAAATATAAGTGACAAATTATCAATAAATCATTTCCCAGTCTACCATATTGCATAATGTTTATTGAAACCCAGTTCTAATAAATATAAAAGTCACCTTTTTTATCCAAAGCATAAGAAACAAAAATGACAGAGATTACAAACAGAAATGAAAAATGAGAAATAAGTCCCTTCACAAGCAATGAACCCCTTATTCCCTAGCATTCTTAGTGCCTCAGCATTGTTGGCCTCTAAAAACTGCCTTGGAGCAGATATGACCTGGTTATCTTAGTCTTTGATTATTATAAATATTGTTTTTCTGATTTTGTTTGTTATGTATATAATTCTCTCATCTGGTTCCTAATCTCTGAAGAAATCAGTCAAGTGCACTTGCAGGACGTTGATCAGAAGCAACATTATAACTGGCAAAGTTCTTCCCGACAAGCCCTATGAGCTCAGCACACCAAGACCTGTGTTCTGGAACTGTGTTGTTTTGGTTTACTACAAGAAGTGAAAAAAAGGGAGCAACAGAATATTTGCAAATTAATTGTTTTCATTCTTCATCTCTGTAAATTGAAAACCACACCTCAAAAGAGTTATACTTGGATTTGGGGGGGGGGGTTTCTCTACTTTTCGACTACAAAAACTGGACCAAATATTTCTCTAGGATGTAAAAAGCCTTACAGAATACTATTTCAAGAAAATTACTCATGAAAAATTTAGACTTCATTGCATTTCCCCACCATATTAAATAATAAAATCATATATTCGCGTATCTTGAAACAAATTTTGGAGATATCTCACCTGTTACTGACATTGATTAAAACATGGGATTATCCTATCCCACCATTTTCAAGCAGGTCAGCATCTGGAAGTAATTTATGTAGAGTAGTCATTAGACTTCTGCAACACTTTAAAAAGTCAACTTAAATCTTAACTGGAATTCCCTATCCTTTTGTAACCCAAACATCAGATACCCAGGTTAAGCTTAACTAACATCTCCTCTTCAGAAAGATTCCATTTTCCACTAGTCTTCTGATCTTTTTTCGCATGAAATCATAATTATCTTTGTATCATGAAGAAAAAAAAAAGAAATCTGCTAAAATCCTTTATTCCTCTTACTTAAATTTCTGTTGGGTATATCCTGCTCAACAGGATGTAGGATGAACATATAATCTCTGTGTTCAGTGACACATTTATGCTGATTTAAAGAAGCATGTCTATTTGGGAGAAGATGTTTTTCTCCCTTGTAACTTCAGTGGAGGTTTTGTTTGCTGAGCCCTGCAGGACTGGACCCAGTAGTTTCCTTTCCAGATTAGACTGTATTTACTGTGTGAGCTTTCCTCTGTTACATGATTTTTATCAGTGCCCTTCCATGTCATATTTTGAAGACAGCACAGGCCTGCGCAATAGTGGGGCTCTGATAGTGGCATATAACAAGCTGAATATCTTTCTCAGAAGTTCTTACAGAGTTTTGGAGAAAATAGTTCATTTATTATAGTTTTAAGGTCCTATCTTGTTGACCTGCTGCAATAATACTAACAAATTTTTTTGCTCTGTTCAGTATAGAAGTGTTTACACATCAGAACCTAAAAAAAAATTTGAAAAGAAGGAATGTTCCTGACACTTGTAAAACATTAAACAAAACTCCTTTGTTTTAGAAATGGTTCATCTTCTGGCACTAAGTCATAGTGACACATATTATGCCAGCAGCATTCAGCAGTGTTTATACCCAGTATGGCTGTTTGTTGCCCAGCAATCCATGGCTGCCAGGACAGCTAAACCAATCTAAAATCCTCATCCATGGGAATCCTCATCCTTGGGTTCTAATGAGTCCAGCCACACTCTTCTTCCCACTTAATCCATCAGTCTCAGTGGCAGCATATCCTCAAGTTCTGCTGGGGGAAGGAAAAGGGATTCAGACAGCCTACTGGAGCAGCAGCAGCCCAGATCCATAGGAAGGAAGCAGCTGCAGAGCAGTCATGAGTCAGAGACTTGATGCCAGCTCAACATCTCACATTCAGTGATGAGTGAGGAAGTGGAAGAAACTGAGACCACTGAGCCAACAGACTATTTCCATTCACTAAAACAGGATGTAAAGAGAGATCTGAGAAATCTGGACTTTTAAATAAAGTCAAAATATAAACTGATGTGTATATCCTGATTTAAAGAATGACATCTGTGAGAAAGTTTGAGCAATCGGCATGAGGATATCAGAAGACTAACAGATGATTTTCATAGATTTGAATGCCAGAGCTGTTGTTCAACATTCATCTCTCTGATTTCACATAATATACCCTAATGAAGTCATAGCCTGGAACTAGGAGTAAAAAAAGAAATATTATACTTCAGATTGATTATAATTCCAAATGAATCTGGCCAAAAGTTAGTGTCTCCATAGGGAAAAGCAGACTTGTCTGATCCATAGTAAGAATATTGCAATAGCTTGACATAGGTATTCTGCTTCTGCCTTTCAAGGAAAGCCCTGAAAACATTGCTAAAAAGCTAAAAGAAAAAAAAAAAGAAAAAAAAAAAAAAAAAAAAAAAAAAAAAGAAAAAAAAAGAAAAAAAAAAAAAAAGAAAAGAAAAAGAAAAAGCAATAAATCTACCTATAAGATGGCCATTGCTGTAAGTGAAGGAACCCATAAAATACCAGGGCCTTGGAAAGTTCTTCAGGTGATTAAATGATTGCAATAAGCAAGAGAGGTGTTTTTTTCTGTTATGGATACCTCAGTTACATTTTCCTGAAATTTTTCTCTTTTGCTATAAGGAAAATTAAGCAATACACATTGATGTTTTTCATTACAAAGGTAAAATAAGAGCTCACGCAAAACTCCAAAAGCCTTTGCATGCTTAATTATGAATTGAAGACAAACCATGCCTAGCAAAGATCTAAACTGACATGTGTATTATTTATATTACCAGGTTACCAGTCCCTTGCGGTATTTTGCTGAGTTTTTTAATGGATTGCAGTACATTTAGTCCAGAAAGTTTTCAGTTTACCATAGTAGTGGCATTATCTGATGCTTTTTGTGCAATGATCTAGGAGCTGTTACAGAAGTCACCCTATAAAAGTCATCTAGTTAATTCTAATATTGTGCTTTCTTTCTGATAAGCAGTGCGTGAGTTTTAACTAGCTACATGTTGACACTAATAGCTGAATTGCTAATTTCAGAACCAAAAAGCAAAAGCTATCAAAAAAGATACATGAAGACAGCATAACATAATTCGTCCTCATCTGAATGTCTAAAGCCACTTAGAACTTTCACAAGGATTTTCAGTCTTGCTACCTGATTGCTGGCTTATAGCCCATAAAAACATAAGGCTTGTTCTTGAAGTTCAGTAATTCATCAAGGAGCTGCGTGCAATTACTACATTTCTAACAATTACTTTCCTTGATTGCATACTAAGATCTCTTTCTCCAGTCAGAGCTAATGTCAGGGTATTGTTTATCATCTAGCTGATCATACTGATATGACACATCTATTTTAACACTGTCTGTATTGATATCAAGTGCTAGCTAGCCAAGAAACAATTAGGGACCCTATAGTGTAAGCACTCTAGTCCCATTAACCTCAGTGGAAGCCATTTGTGTCTGAATAGAAGTAGAGATTTTGGCCCTGAATTTATCAGACAGCTGTAGCGTATTTTTGTCTTTTTTCTACTGTGTCAGGAGACATAACATAGCAATCTGCATGGGTTTGCAGAAACTCAGTCAGAAATGAGCACGTTACTCTCTGCACATAATTTTTTCCCATATTTTTGGCTACAGGACTGCTTTGCAAAGAGAGTGTTAAATTGATATAAGGCAAAAAAAAGCTTCAAAAATTAGCAGTACTCAGACAGGTCTGTATGCACAGGTAGGCTCACCTTGCACACCAGGTTGCCCAGACGTGGCGCCCAGGACAGCAGGAAGCTGTAGATTTGCACAAAGCTCATCGACTCATCCATCTTTCATCATTAGTAAACTTTGATGAAGGGCAGGACTATCTGCTAATACAAGAAAGAAATTACACCCAGTTCAAATGGGTGTAGGGAAAATAAAATATACCTATCCCTGTGATAAACCACATGAGGGTCAGCAGTCACAGTATTGAATAATGAATACTTAATGGGATGCAAATCACCATAATCACTTTTCGAATGCAATGTGTAAAAGAAATTGTATGTGCCCAAATTCAACTACTATAAGGAGATTCTTCTCTTTGTCGTATTTTATAGGAGTACTAAATATTAGCATGCTGGTGCTAAAAGAGAATGCTTGTAGGAATTGGTGCCATGGTTTCTTGCTTCTATGGCTTCTATTACACTTGGTGAGAGGCTGTGAGAAAGAGACTGGAAACAGTGCTCTCAGGGTGAAGCACCTATTGCAAGGCAGTAGAAAAGCTCAGGCAGCTTAAAATTTTTTGTTGGATTTTTTTTCTTTTCAGATTAAAATCTTTTCTTTGCTCATGTGCAGAATTTTTATTGGCCTCTCATCTCTGAGACCTAATATATGCATTTGATCTCAATAATTGTTGGTGAATATTTTTTTCTTTTAACATATTCTTCATAAATTGTCACCATTTTCCATTGTCATTATTTAGTTATCTGTCTCCTTAAGAACACTAATCATTAGCCCATGTTCTAAGCTTTTCTGGAGAAGTAAATATACGCATATACATTTTTATTTTATTTTTATTAATTACCAGGCAGTCACAGTTTTGTTAGAAAACATTTTTTTTAATCAAATCTCCTTTGCAAATAGAGGTTTCATGCATGAGGGAAATATTTCAGAAAACTCAAGAGCTCCTTGTTCATTGCCAAGACATTTAACTCCTGTGTCCCCATGGCCCCATTTTCAAGAAAACAAGATTCCTTTCAGAGCACTTTATTCCTTACATCTCCATTGTGTTAAGAAATTATCTGCTTAAACAATTTTGTTAGATTCATAATACAATTTTTCCCTCCTCCTTGTGATATTGTAGCCTCTGCATTGAGTATAGCCTATGACAGAACAAAACATACATTCTTTTTTTAAGAAAAGCAAAAATATCCCATAACTCCTGTTTAAACTGCTCCAGATACCTGGTTTTATACTGCTCTATGCTAACATTTCAGAGGCACTACTGAAACAATTATTATTCTGCAATAATTCTGTTGTCTTAGAGCTTTTGAAAATACAGGATTCACACCTATGACTGAATTGCTGGATTTTAAAGAACTGAACCATATCACAGAAATTACATGTGTATATTCACTTAAACTGTGGTAAACACAAGATAGTCCTACTCCTACTAGTCCTACTATGTCTACTGTTCTTCTAAAATAATTCCACGTCACCTGTAAATTCTCACACATGTATTTGGCCATCTTCCAGGCCATTTTACCGGTACAGTGATCAATACAGAGCCCCGAGAGGATGTTTTCTAACACTCCTCACAGGAAAAAAATAACCACTTATTCCTACCCTTTGTTTCTTATCATTTAGGCAGTTGTCACTCAGTTGTCACTTTTACTCTGTAATGGCACAGCTTCTGTAAGAATATCTGGAAAGGGAGACTGAAAGTCCAGCTGCACCGTATGAGCTGGATTTTACCCTTATCCACATGATAAATCATTCTTTGAAAGAACCTTACTGGGCTTGCAAGTCATACCTGTATCTGCAAAACTTACAGACTCTTCCCCAAAGCATATCTGCACATCACATTCCAGTATGAATTTATCTAGACATATCATATTCCATCAATTTATTTAGGCTTACATAAACACAGCCTAGAAATAAAATTCGGGTTTAGTATCTGGTGTGATAACAAAGATTTGTGTCATATTCCCTTAGTATCTGTCCTATTTCCTACCAGGATAGATCTAATTTTTTTACTGTAGCTAGGCACAGTAGCACATGCCTGTAATCCCAGCTACCAGGGAGGTTGAGTCCTCGGATTGCTTCAACTCAGGAATCCCAGGCTGCAGTACACTGCACCGAGCGGACATGGCCAGGACCCTAATGTTATTCAATGCCATCTTATATCATTGCAAGGGAGCAAGAGAAAGGGACTTTCTTTCTCTTTGGGGAAGAAAGACTTTCCTTTTTCTGATTGGGAGAGCGATGGGGAAGAGTTAACTAGTTGATATTTGTCATGGGCTTTGTAAGTGGTTTCTTTGTCTTATACCTTTTCTTAATAATACTGGTTTTGTTACTGTTCTTTTTCTTATCTCTCTGCTGTTTCCACTAATTGTTCTTATCTCAATTTTCACCTTTTTGAGCCTCCAAGTCTCAACTGCACCTGGTTTGGGAGAGGGGACAGGGGAGGAGGGTACTAAACTGGAGAGTGCCATTCCTAAACCTGGGCAGTATCAAAGCAAATTTAAGCAATAATTAACACTTCCCAATTACCAGTACAGGATTTTCCTATCTGAATATCATTAGCACTCCTGCAAATACCATTTAGATACTGAATAATTTTTCCTCCTTAATTTATCACCACAGAACAGACCTCTTTGACTCATGTTTCAGTTGTAAATAGTTCTTCAGACTGTTCTTCAGTAAAGCACAAGTTGTATGTATGGTCTCTTCTGTAATGAATACCAGTGTGAAGAATTCACTTAGCTTTTTGCAGTGATCTGGATTTTCCTTGACACTTCCTTTTATATCAAGAGCATCCAACATCCCCAACTTCTCTTTGAAAAGGTTTTGTTCTTTTGATTCACTCAAGGAGGTTTTTGTTATTAACATTTTTTCTTTTAGCCAGGTGCTCAACAATTTTTGACCTGTCTAAATGTGGTTTTACGTTTAACACTGTGATTATACTTTAAAGAGGTTATGGGCTAATAATGGCACATTAAGTTTTTGAAACTAAACATATTCCATATCAGAAAGATGGATTTTTGTTTCATTTAATCATGAATTAATGCAATTAAAAATCTGATAGGAAGTGTTAAGGTAAGAATTTTTGCTTGTCTGACACATCTCTCTATATAGTGTGGGACATTACAGAAACATAAGTGGTTTGCTGCCTTATTCAAAAAAGGCTAAACACTCTTGAGTTGCAATTCCCAGAACTCCTTCAACCTTAATGTTTAAGCCTCTGGTATGCAGCCACTCTGCTTCTTGAATGAAGCTGCTCAAGGATGTAAATTGTATGCCTGTCCTCAGCCTTCCCCTGCTTGCTGTACTTTGAGAAGCTGCACATAAATTCTACCTATCTATTGATGCCCATTTTCTTTTACTCTCCATGCAAGACTATTTGATAGGTCAGTACCTCAAACTAGATTCTAAATTCTTCTTCAAAAACTCTTAAAACATGAAGATTTTAAGTCTTTTGTCTTTAACTAGGTCATTTAATACCACCAACATTTTCTTCAAAATAAAAAAAAATTATGAATTGACTTTTTCTACTGTTGTTCTGTTAAAATCACATTTTTTTGTAGATGACTTTTTATACTTTAAAAATAAAGGTTGAGCTAGAAAACTATTTATTTATGCTTTGTTTAATTATATAAAGAATCAGAATATTACATGCAACACAAATGCAACATAACTTGAATTTAAATTTAACCTTTGCCTCCGTCCTTTTTGTACACTCATATCCTTTAAAGTTCATTTTGTTAAGTCTTTGTCTTTTAGTCACTAGTAAGTGTGTCTAAATCTTTTCCTTGATTTTAATTTGCATAAACTAAATTCATTTCTAAATCTGTTTTGTTTTCTGATGGTTTTATTTACCAGAGGGTTTTTTATGTGACATCTTTTAACAACTCTTCATCACGTTGTAGCAAGAGACATTTTGCATTAAAAAAGAGTTTCTAAGTTAATGCTTGTACAAGGACTTGCAAATACTTTAGAAGAGCTGGACAGAATCAGCTACGTTCACATATGTTTTCAGCTCTGATTGGTGGCAGCGGCTGTTGAGGAAAGAACAGATCAGAAATTAAGGCTATTTGAAAACAAAGAGGAGGTGTTCATTTGCACAAATAGAGAGAGTGAGCCGTGGAAGAGCAAGGTCAAGTCCAAAATTTGCAAGAGCACTGTGTCAAAACTCAGCCTTAATTATAAACAACATTATCTTGGGCATACTACTTCAGTGTTGGCTATATTTCGCATTCTAATCTCCTTACTACCACTCATGACATCAATACCAGCCCACTTCAGTTTTCCAATCAAATTAGGTGATGGTAATAATACTTAATAACCTTCAGATATTAAGTGGATTAAACACATTTCCTGAGCTCTTTTGAGCTGCAGCACGCTGTGTAAAGAATGGTTTTGCAACTAGAGGTAGCACAGCAAAGAGCACACTTTATTCTCTTAGAGTTTTATACATAATTATTACCACTTTCCCAGTCCTCTAACTTTTTAAGTTAGAGATGATATTTTACAGAACAATAACCATAGATAATTTGCAGGTGAATATATAGGCACATTAAATTTAATATGAAAAAAATAGTGCTATGTGGATACCTAATGTACGAATACGAAGTCAGTTCTAAAATTCAGAGAGCTGAGCTTCTTTAGGTGATTCTCAAGCTGAACAGCCAGATACAGTAGATGTTTCTGATCTCTGTCAGCATCTGCCATATCACTACACAGCAACAGCTCTGTAACAGCCATTTTGCCCCGGGATCTTTCGAATAAGATTTCCTTTCATCTTAATTTTGTTATTTTCTTGGAAATTCTCATAGATGAATCATCATCCTTCAGTCATAGTGTCTGCAAGTGAATCTAGAACTTACAAGATATTGTACTCTTGCAAGATCCAATGATTTTATCATTGACCTCATACTACTTGTTTGTTTTAAGGCACCAACTCCTGAAATTACATGGAAAGAGCAAATCTGAGCTTTTTGTTCCATCTCTGGAAACAAAACCCAACAACAATAACAAAAACAGTTGGCTTGAGTTTTTTTCATAGCCCTCTCCTTCACTGAAAATCTTAAAATGAAAAGCTTAATGTTTCCAAAAGCCAAAGTGTTGCAGTCCGAAATTCAGATACCAACAGAAAAGGAACTGCTAGGATTAAACAGGAAACCTTGGGCCAAAGAGGCTGGGAAGAAACCACCATCTAAAAGACCAGACAAGGTCCACTGACATTCATTTCTTGTGGATTGTCCTGATCTCCCCCAGAAGGATGTAGAAAGACTTTGCATGATGCTATCAGTTATCCTATTGTTTTCTCCCTCCCTATGTAAATTCTTATTTCAGGAAAAGCTGACCACCTTTCCCCAGTATAATCTTGCTTACTGGAAATATCAAATCCTTTTTCCCCAAAATGTAAATACTGGATCTGAGAAACGTAAATCCTTTTTTCCTCTTATGTCACCCCTGTTACTGAAAATGTTAATAGATTGTGGAATCCCCTTTTTGGAATAACCCTGCCTCCTCATTAGCATGGAAGCCCCCAAGACCCTTAAATAACACTCCTGCATTCAATAAATCTTTCCAGTTTTTGCCTCCATAGCTGGGATCGTGTTAGCACTATTAGACCCTTACACTGAAGAAACAGTACTTTTTATAGTTTGCAATAAGGAAGATAAGCCTGAATCACAAGTCTTCAATAACCGTGGTTAGTTGCACAATGTAGTGTTTAATCTTCCACTCATTGAAATTCATTATAAATATTCCATCAATTTTTAATGGTGCAAGATGATGGTCAGAGAGAGACACTTTCCTTTGCACCTGCCATGGAGAGACAGCTCAAGTAAATCAACTCATTGGATGTCTGATCTTGCTAAAACCACAAGTCTAACTTGATTTTGGCATGAACCAAAGAAATTGCTCACTGCCATTGCTTTCTTTCCCATGTATATTTTATCTTTTTTATCAAATGCTAACTTGGGTTTTTTATTGGGGGGGGGGGGGTGGTTTCCAGTTTGAGTGTTTACTTCCCTCGTGATATTTGTTTAGCCTCTCTGGTCCTTTGTATTTTCTCTGGCTTTACTTTTGGCAAGATCTTTCAGTGCAACATCATCAGCAAATCTATTTAATATGATCTGTATTCCATTTTCCAAACCACTAAGATGTTAATTAAAAACAGCTCTTACACTGATCCTTCCATTGGCTTGGACAGTTATGTATTTTGTCATTTATTATTATCCTGTTTTCTAATCTCTGTGGCCCCATTTACATAAAAGTTTGAATTATGTTTTCAAATTATGGGTCATGAGACTTTTCTAAGTATTTGAGCTAAGACAAGGTATGTTAAGCTACTGTATTCCATTGTTTCATTAATTTTGAAATTCTCATAAGGAGCATAAAAATGCATTAGTAACATTTATTTTTATTCACACAATATTGCATGCTTCACATGAGTTTAGGAGTAGTTTCTATTTTATTTTTCTTCTTTTTCCTTTTTATAATTTAAAACATAAAACATTTTTAAGAACTATTAACAACATTCGTATCACATTTGGATGAGTATTTTATCCCATTCTATGGCTGAAGAGAAGTTCAGTGAATTGTCCAAGGGTATATGCCAAGACCGTGATGCAAAGGGTAGCAGGACTCAAAGGCTCTATCACTCCTAATGTAATGTAGTAGTACTGTTCAGGTCAAATTCACTGTTTTGCTCTTGATTTTGTCCATGTTTTTAATTGTTTTATTTTTTAACTTGGAGTTGAGATTAATTGCCAGATTTTTTTTTCCTCTGTCAATCAACCAATGTAGTTTTTGTTTAATGTTAGCAATATACCCTCTTGCATTATTTGCTTCTTTGCCCAGAGAAATATCTATTCATCCACACTATTTTTCCCATGTGTTTTAAAACATCCACAATTATTACAAAGCAGGATTTTAAAAGTTTTGGATGAGGTACACAAACCTGTAATTGAAAACATCAACCAACCAGGAATAGTTTAGGAGAAAATTTTTGTCTTGAACAGCTGGTTTTCTATGGTTTAGATTTTTTTTCTTTTGTACATTTTTAGGACTTTTTGCTGTTAGAATTGGTTGTTTTGTTTAAGACACATTGATTTCAGTGAGATGCATTACTTCTGAAGTTAGGTAATGTGTTCCAAGACAAAAAATGTGAAGAAGGAAGGAATGCCAGTTTTTCTACTCACCATTCTATTGTGAAGTTCCAAGTGTCCAATTGTCAGATCACAAACCAAAACAAAAGTCTTTCTGAGATGTATACACCCATAAAAACTGCACTTTGTGGCTATATATCAGGTTCAGGCAATATTGCAAGGAGTCAGCAGGCTGTAACAATCATCATGTAAGGGAGTCCTTTTCAGAAACAGCCTCTAAAAGATACTGTGGGATTGATCTACCAGTGCTCTACTAGATACAATCTGCAGAGTGCGGAAAAAGTTGGAAGACGAGGAAGGCGAGACAGGTGCCTGTCTCACAGGGAATATGGACCAAGCACAGGGAGAAGAATGAGAATTAAAGCTTAGAAGAACTATTTTTCAGAGAATTCACAGCAGGCAAAACACCTAAGTCTTAACTTGCAGAACTCTCCTTACCTTAGATTGCAACAAGGGACTTGACGAAATAGAGAAATGGAGGAAGAATTCAAAGAGAAGTGTTCGAAATTGTCCTTAAAGAATATGCATGAAATAGATCTGCTTTTCACAGCTGTTTGCTTTCATCTTCCTTTCTGATGGACTGTGATGTGAAATGAGCACCTCCTTCCTGACAGTGTTTCCGCTCAGGCTTGCTTTTTTATCCCTCATGCAATTGTTCTCATGGCAGCATCTGTGCAAAGAGGTTAATACCATGCAGTCATCAAAATCCTGTGTCTGTCAGTGAATTTCTTGCACTAGCATTGCATCAGATCTTTTCACTACTGGCAGCAGTGGTGGGCAGAGTTTTGCTTTCACTACAATTTCTACTGTTAGCACCAGGGCTGGAATATTATAGAGTAAAACTGCATGTCCGTTTTGTCAGTGAAAGTATTTTTTTGCAGAAGACAAGTTTCACTACCATTAGTAGGGATTTTGTCTACCTATTTTTCTAATTCACTTTATTAAATTATTTGGAGTTTTTACAGCTTTCAAAGATGGGAAATGTATTTCTTTAAATCACTTTAAAACTCTACAGTGGAGTATTGCATTTTATGCTTTAGAAATTAAGACAGAGCAGCAATTTTTATGTGGCTAAGTATGTAGTCAATATACTCGGATACTGGACAAACTCCAAACAATGTGGTTTCTTACAGTAATGAGATTTTCTTTTAAGGGAAAAGGGCAAAATAGGAAGAGATTACAACAGTCTTCCCAAAAAAGTAGAAACTTGCGGCAGTAATTCTGTTCTCAATTTCTTACTCACAGTTGTCTTAAATACATTCAAGTAAGGTAGTGGGTAAGAAGTACAGAAGTACAAGTTCCCAGGGAGGAGGTGAGCAAGGAGGTCACCTTTCCAGTTCCCACCAACATTACCTGATATTTTCTTACCAGAGTTGGACCAGAGACAAGCCCAGTTAATAGAACTGGATTCAGGAGGTCACATACATGTAGCTGTGAGTTAGGAATAAATTCAACATCAGGGACTGCTCTGAACAAAAGAAACATCTCCCTTTCTTTGTTGTAGATTTAAAGGGATGGAAAATTTTTTTATAATTTTTTGGAACTCAAAAAACTGGATGGCATTAAATTGGCTTCGATTTATTGAGAAAAAAACTGGTTAAAATGTGGTAAAAATATATTAAAAGAACAGGTAAAATGCAATACATTTCAAAGTGACTGTTTGAATCATTTATTCCCTTATATGTAATATATTTCTTGTACTGGTAACCTGGAAAGCATGCATTTGCCTTCTGAGAGAAAAGGCATCACTGACAAGGAGCCTAGAGTAGAAAAAAATAAGATATTTTTCATATGAGGACAAGACGGTGACTTTCAAGCACTGTTGCCTAGATTAAAAGATTACATGTTAAATAAGTCCAAAGTTAAAGTGGGTAAGTAATTTGTATATCAACTTTAATGCTTGCCCTTGACCACCTCCAGATATGCCTGCAGCATCTTCATTTCAGTCAAGAGGTCTGTCTATCAGTAAGACCTCCAAGAGCTGATTAGGAAAAATATTCCGACGGCAAGTACTTTGGAACATGCTGGCAAGTAATGAAAAATCCCCTTGTTCACTTATGGTAAAACTGACAGTAGTGTAGATAGCTCTGACAGTGACCACTTTTAGCATTGACTTTCTGTCAAACACCATTACTTTGCTATGTTTTTACTTGAAAAGTGGCCACAGTGACTGAAACAAGGATGAGATTCTCAGAGTAGAAAGCTTTGGATTTACACTCATGGATCCTGTGACACTACCATGTCTTTAATTTCTAATGTCACAACTCATTGTTTTTTCTGATGCCACTCACCAAGGTATACATGCCCACAGTTATCTTCTTAACAGCAGAATGGAGCATTTCCAAATGTGTATCTTTTTACTAGTGGACCAAGCTAATAGTCATTTAATTTTCAGAAAATTCAGTGTGGTATCTTGGTTTATTTCAAGGTTTGATGTAACCTTGAACCTGGATATAAATAAGCTTGTAATTTAAACTTTTTGTCAGTTCTTATTTTCTGTATACATTCCTGGGTTTAAGTAAAAGATGCTATATGGTAAAAAAGATCTTGCATAGTCATAGAAAGTGACTATTTCAAGATATAGGCCTCTTTAGGAAATCATTTTATGTGGAATAATTAGGATAGATTAGTAACAAATGCTTTCATCTTAGTTTTTTGCCTATGTTGCATTTTAAAATAATTAAGAATCCAGATTGTTTCTGTTTTTCACCTTCATTTACTGGCACCCAGCAAAGAGGCCTCCACTTTGATTTTAATCATGGCCAGACAGTATAAGACCTTGGTCTTAAAGGCAAGCGGAGCAACAAGCGGAAACCCTGCTGTGTAATTTCAAAGCAATGTACTTCATGCTGCTAACCCTACAGTATGATTTCTGTTCTGCCAATGGCTCCAATAGCAGACAACTTCCAATTTGCACCTCTTGCATAAATCCACATTATGCCAATAGGTTTAGAAGAAAACCACAAGCTGCCCAGTTCAGCAGTCAGAGGTCTGTTAACAGATCTTTAACTATGATCTATTGTGTAGGAAAGTCTGAAATTATGGATGCAGAGTTTCACTTTATAGAGCTCTCACTTGGCTATGTAGGTTTTCTTGAGATAATTATAAGTGTTTATTTTGGCTTTTAACAAGTTTAATCACATTATTTAGCATGTTCTGGTTTTGTCACTGAGGCAACCATTACTTTTGCACACAAGTTTTGCTTAATTGGCAGCAAGAGGAGAAAATGGAGTTTGAAGCAACTAATTGTACTAGACCTCACAGATGCCAAGATGTAGCTCTTCTAATTAAAAATTTTTACAAGACATTTTACAAATGTAAAAGTACTATCTCTTGTAATTACCTGATAGAGCATCCTGCTCTCAGTTTTGCTTCCATTTTAAGTGGTTAA
The DNA here is from genome assembly GCF_003945595.2 of Pipra filicauda. Lineage (NCBI taxonomy): Eukaryota > Metazoa > Chordata > Aves > Passeriformes > Pipridae > Pipra > Pipra filicauda. The sequence continues at coordinate 5,987,079 of NW_024104842.1, forward strand.
ATATTCTGGAAGTTCAACTAAAGGACAACTGAAAAAAGTATTTCAAAGCACAGAAAATAGAGACTGGGAATAAAAAAGTACAGAGTTCAGTAAGGCACTTCACTTATTTATCCAAATTCCAATTTATAAATAACCTTGGCTGATTGTAGAGGGTAATTCAGTCTGTTAATTTCAGGCCACCATTTAAGTATCATGCTGTGCCAAATTGCGCTTGATGGTTTTATAATGGTATGACTACAATATACTAAAATGAGATCTATAAAGGTATCCCCTAGTGGGAATTTCAACCCAGGCCTCTAGTGGTAAAAATGACATTCATATTTAACAGATCTTTCCACTGCATCTCAGATATCTGTTAATGTCCCATGTTACACAAAAAATACATTTTACATTGCAATTTAAAGTGTTTACAGTTCCTAATTTAAATGGCTTGGTGATTTCTAACACTTGTATTTTTTATTTTTTCTTTCAAAAATCAGACTATGCTTTTTGATGCACTTCATCCCCCTTTAAATCTCTGAGATATGGGACCTCAACTCTCTATCAAAAGTGACTGAACAAGTAGCACTTTGATGGATGATAATAGTTTCCCCGAAGGGAGTGTCATTTCTTGATCTTTGGCATGAAATAACATAGGTATATTACACAAAGGTAAATGCTTGCATCAGGATATTGTCTCACAAAAGATTTCCCTGGTCACAGTGGCATTTTCCAGCAAACAAGACATCTTCACCCCTCCTCCAGTGACCCAATGAAGTTGAATGCCTTTTGGAAGGTTAAGCTCTGTACGCAGGGGTCATGGGACTGGGCTGAAGCCGGAGGGTCTGTTTATTTTCTACATGTGTTGAACTGCGTTGTTCTCTGGGTGTGAACATAGCTTTCTAGCCTTCACAAGCGATCCCAAGGAAAAGACCTTGCTGACTAAGACTGGGTTTGTTGCTGAGCCATTCCAAAAATTCACATCTTTCCAGATGATGTATAGCAGCCAAAGAGAATACTTATTTAAACACTGAATTGTGTTTTAAACTTCAGCAATCAGAAGAAAAGCCTTTACTGGAGTAATGGTGCAATTACTCAGATACTTTTTCAAACATATCTTGGGGGAAAAAGACACCCAGGGTATCTCCCTCTACCATCCAGCAAGAACAACAGTACCACAAAGTTTCTCTTAGCTTTTTATAATGCCCTGAATTATATCATGTAAAACAAAGCACCGAGAATGTTTTAGACTTCCTGGCTCATGTCATGACTCCTACATGTTGAGACAGTCACACATGTTGAGACAGTCACACTGTGTGAAAGCAGAGATTTGTGGAGCATTGCTTTTGTAAAAACTGTAGCTATGTCTATTTATTTCTGGTTTAACTATTTCTGAGTCCAGTTAGGTTAAAATTATCTGCACGTTTTAAGTAGCAGACAATGTATGTGAATATCTGCACTTTCAAGAGGCAAGGGTTGAAGTAACCATATCAGACAGAAGCTCTTACCGAGTTTCTTTCTCAGACAATTTTGAGGACCTTGACATGTCCGGTTTTTATCTCCTTACGACTCCAAGCTACGTCCAGTGTATTATTTAAACATCTTTTTTTTTAAAAAAATCATCTTAAAATCTTCCACTAAACCAAGTGGTTCTAGACAAATAATGAGTATTTGCACTAGGTTAGTGCACCAGGTTAGTGTGCAGCTTACTATTTTTGCAAGAAGCTCAGAAGTTATCCTATGTCATATTCATTAATTTCAGCAGTGATTTCATTGGAGATTTTTTTACTTATTTCCCTAGGGAGAAATCTTCGGTTATATATGACACCAGAATGAACATGCTGTGACCGAGACTAGATTGAGTAATTTCTAGTTTCAGGTCAGAAAACTTCTTCAGGAAGAGTGTACATCATCTCCCACAAGTCTGACAGTGTAATATGTCTATCTTTTATGGTAGTCATAATATTTACAATGTATTATTAATAACAAATTTCATAGTAATTCTGTTGCTGACCAGACAGTGAACTTCAATAACTCATCAAATGCATATTTTGATAGTTGCTGGAAAATTAGGCATTATGACACAGTGACCAGCTACATAGCATATTGTCAGGTTTTTTTAATGTTAGACATTGGATTGTACTGTATGTATTTCATTGTGGAGCTAGTCAGGCTCTTGAGTAGTTTATGACACTAGAGTCCGTTTTTTGAGTACTAATTAAAATATGTCATTAAGAGACAAATTTAATAAAGCTAAGACATTCAGGACTAACTTAAAAGATAACTATTAATGCAACTTTTCAGGACAAAAGATTGCAGTGGTATGAAACTTAATGTAATACCTTTGTATTAAGCAGCTTAGGCAGCCTCAAAAAATATACAGACTTTATTCTGATTTTTCCTTTCTAAGATACAAAATTAATAAAATCATTGCGGAACAAGTGAAGGAGTTTCAATATAAAACATCAAACCACTTTTGCACCTATATTTCACCTGAACTGCTTACAATTTTTGTGTGTCTTACAAAGCAAATGGCAATGCAAAATATCAAGTCTAACAGCTGATACAGTTCTTCTATTAGAAAGTGGGAAAAGACACATAAACTATGCTGGCATTTCTACTGGTAGACTTTTCTTTGAAAAAAGAATTCATAAGCACATGAGCCTTACGTGGCATTCAGCAATGGTCTACACAGATTCTGTCACCAAAATATTGATATTATATCATAACCGCTTGTAACACACCAGGGAGCTCTGAGTGGAAGCAATGCCAATGGATGTGAATTATGTGTGTTAAACCAACAAAAAAATGAGACATCTGTAATGCCAGGAGCAGGCGATGTGTCAGAATACTCACGAACTATCTATCTTTGTTAAAACTAGCAACAGTCTGGTATTTATAAGATCTATACAGACAGGTTTGGCAGTATAAACGTTCACTACCTGAATGAAGAGAAATAGCACAGCTTGTGAAGCCTTTGGGAAGACATTTGAATGCTAGAGCATGAGTGTTTTTCCTGGTTTACCTATCTGTTTCACAGAGAAGGAACAAAAAACCTGCCACTCCTACAAGATCTGTGAGGTACTATATACTTTGGGTAAGTGAAATTTAATGCAGAACTGACTTTAAAAAAGAAATAGGGAATTTTTTCCCCAGCAAATTAAACTATTTTATTTTAAATGAAATCCACCCAAAAATGTATGTTCAATTTTGATTTTGCAAGTAGTAATGTTTCTAATGACACTCTACATTTCCTTTTGAAAAACTTCCATTTTGCAGGAGTGTTTTTTTCCATCCAACTATTCTGACAGCAATTTCCCAAACAGGTTTTAAATTAAAAGGAGATTATATCTGTTACAGATATTTCTCCACACTATAGCTTCTTCAAACCTCAGGGGATTTTTTTTCTCTGTTTGTTTGTTTGTTTTATTATTTCTTACTTCTAGCCTTGAAAAATAACCACTCAAGAAATTATTGCATAAGGAAAAGTATTGATGTTGCATGTGAATAATGCTCAGAAAGCAAACCTGATCTTGAGCTACTGAATGCTGACAGCAGAGAAAGAAAGGTTCAGCAATGGCTGAATGACAGTGGCAGGGATAGAAGATTTAGCTGGGACAGTTAATACCCTGGGCAACCAGAGAGAAAAGTGGTCACAGTGTAATCCGACTGCAAAAAGTGACAACCATAACAAGGTTAAGACTTGGGCCAAACAGCAGTCCTGAAACTTTAAAAAAAATTGCACATAACATATTTCTCAAACTATACCAATCCAGAACTAGTGGAATAATTAAGAGAAATAGTGCAAAACAATAAAAACATACTTACAGAAACAAAAAAAAAAAAAAAGAGAGAGAGAAAAATAAAACAATATAGACAAAAATATGCTTTTCCACTGATTAAATTATTTAGACTGTTTTCATTGCAACACAAATATTTGTCCTTTTGATTTTGCATTTATAGAGAATAAACACTTTGTAAATATCAGGAAAAGCTTCACTTAATTTTTGACACATCTATTGTAAAGAGTTAGGTATTAGAAAATACTGTATTTCACTAAAAGTTATCGCAACCTACTCACTCTTTCCAACCCCTCATATTTCTAATTGCTCTGTTATATAAAAGCAATGTGCAAAAGTTAAAAAAAATCCTGAATTTCATATGTGAGATTCCTTGTGTAAGAATGGTGAAGATTTGGTGCAGAAAAAAAACTAGATTCTTCACATTCTGTAAAGTGTAGTTTATCTTTACCATTATCACCAATTGAAGAAAAGTTAATGTTTTCCTAATTTAACTATTTAAAATGTTACAGACAGAAGCATTCAAGAGTTTGTGGTTGGATGAGCTGCTTCTGTTCACATTGTTTGGGAAAGTTCTGCGCTAAAATTGCGTTTACAGTAGAAGTTTAGTAGTTTATTCCAAATTATGACTGAAAGTAATAGCATTGCTCTAAGTAGCAAACAAACATACAAAAAAAAAGGAAGCAGGATTAAAACAGGATTAAAATTAATCTCCAGATTACAACTATAAACTAAACATGGGATACTTTGGAGTGGCTGTTTAATTATGATCCATGTAAAACTTTTTTTTAGTGAACTGATTTTTCCACTAATGCACAGGGTATGTGAAACATGCCAAAAGGGCACCCTGACCCCTTTAAGTTATGCTATGAGCCTAATAAGGATCTTGTCCTGGACAGCTGATGATTGCATAGTGTAATTATAGAAACAAGGATAATTGCAATATACATAGGCAGTAGGGAATCTGCTATTCAACAATGAGGGCCTGAGCATGATGATCCTGCTGACTTCAGCTCTTAATTGACTTCAAAGAGGGTTAAAAGTGAACAGCAACTTTTAAGATAAACCTTTCAACAAGCACAAATTTGGACAGACGAGATGATCTGATACATTTGACAACCAAATAATTTTGCTTCCACATATCCCTTTCTGCTCTGATTTTTCAACTCAGCTTCTACTCCAAGTAAGGCATTTGTTATGATTTTAAAAGGCTTATAAAATACAAAAAAATCAGTGTTATGCTTGGAACAAAATGTTATATGAACAAACATGTATAAATAAGTTAAATATCCATGGTCTTGAAAGAGTTTTATTCATTCTTCTGAGTCTGTGTACCAAGTAATTTAGTCAGCCACATATGTTCTATATTGGAAAAACTGTGCCAAAAAAGAAAGTACTAGTTTCTGCCCAAGGTTTCAAAATGTAGAAGAGGTGGTTATACTTTGAGTTAGAGCTTTATTTGATTGTAAGAAAGAGTGCACAAGCGTTTAAGATAGCAAAGCGCACACAACAGAGATGCTGAGGCTCTGTCTTCACTAGCAACTAGTGTGTCCTGATAGGAGCGGATGTGCAGGGAGACAAACAGTTGCTACTCCATACTCTGGATCATGTTAGCCCGATCTTGGGGCCAAATCCCTGCTTGCTGCTGAAGGTCAGTCATGAGGACTCCTAGGGCACATTTTCCAGTTTCAGGATCTGGTTCTGTGCACTCCCAGACCACTCCATGGTGTAAACTGAAGTCTTGTTGAGTAGGGATAAATTTCCTTCAAAAGTACACTCCTGATCCAAACTAGGTGACAGGCACTTTTGAATAACATGCCAAAACTGTTAAATCCTGTTAAAAGTTAAGAAAACATAACTATCCAAGTCTTTTGAGTGGTCTTGCAAGTGCTAGCTTTGTAAATTATATGGATTTACCAATGAATAAGTTCTCTGTACAAGAATAGTAAATGTGCCTCAATAGCATTTTAAATGATTTTTTACTACATGTGTTCAATATTCAGTTTTCAATCCAGTTCTGTGTTTCCATGGAGATGCACTGTATTTGGAAGAAAAGCCTGCCAGAAGTTAATCTGATTAATAATATTAAAATTACTTAAACCAAGAAAAGCTTAAATATGTTTTGCTGCTGAAAGTAACTTTTTATCTCACCTGGATGTGGAATAAGTAAGAGAGACTCTGGCACATGTTTTGGGAAGTTTGAGATACAAATCCGAAAGGCAGCCAGCCCTGAGGAAAGTCTAAAGATGGTTTCAGCTAATGCTACCATGAGCCTTCTCAGTAAAACCAGGCCTCAAGAGCAGACGTGTAGTCTTGGAGCCAGAGCAAATTGGGAAGGTCACTGAGGAACAGTTAAGGAATCTAAGCCTGGAAGGGACAGTCCCTCATTTCAACAGATCCTGCTCCCAAATAGCATGTAAAAAAATGTTGTTCAGCAGTAAGAAAGAAGAGAGGCAAGATGGAGCAGAGGGAATAATGAGGACCTGCCTGGCACAACCTACCAACTACTTCTTCGGGGTTTAGCCCTGAAAGTAGTGCTGAACATGGGAGCGAGAGCAGAATGCCTGAATGGGAAGGAGGGCATGAAAGTAGAAGTAAATATATAGCAGATGGGAAAAAAACTTGTGGAGATAAAGTGCTGTAAACTTCATTTATCAGGAAAAGGCACACCAGAAGAAGAAAATAGTTTAACTGAAGAAATATAATTACAATGATATTTTGTAAATATTAATAATTAATAAAATGTGGCTTTCTGCAAAGTGGTTTGTAGCAGAAATGGATTAATATCTAATTAGGATTAGTAGGAGCAAAAACTAAACAGTTTTAAGATAAAGCCTCATTAGTTCATGAAAAAAAAATATACAGTATGATTACCTGTGATAGCAGAGGCTGATATTCAATTACAGAAAATTCCGGTCAGTGTTTTCATATTCCTAAACCTAACTATTAAAACTGTTTTAACTTCCTTTTTAAGAGCAGATCACAACATGTCTAAACTAAAATCAAAATTTTAAATAAGTTAATTTATTCCTGTGGCTATGTTGCATCTTTTTATAAAAGTCTGGTTGCTTTTTAATTTTAAAATTCAAATTATCTAATTTACCTTTATGGGTGGAGCATAAGTTTTTTTCACATTCCATTAACTCAATAAAGTGGAAATCATTTTAGTCCCTTCTCCTTATGTATGTGCACTAATTCTCATTACATTTTAAATTGAAAAAAATTGGCAACAAAAGCCCTGAATACAACACACAGATATGATTGACTTTGAATTAATTTGTTATTTTGTATGAACTATTTTTTCCTCACTGAGAACGGAAAATATCCCATAGTCAAAACCAGTATTTCAACATGATTTTGCTTCAGAAAAGAAACAAAAAGTTGAAATATCACAATTTTTTAAATTAAATGTTCCAAAATAAGTCAATCTGGAAATGTCTATATTTAGTTTTGACTTACTAAATCAAAGTGGTTTATTTTCTTGAACTGAACCCAAACACTGTGTTTCAAGTCAAGTTCAACATTAATCTGTTTTGGCCTATTGTGCCTTATGGGATTTTGGGTAGTACCCCCTGGTTTCCCTGATTTCATATAGACTAGGTTTCTTGGCAATCTTTCTCTCATTGCACCACAGCATGTGACTAATGATGATCCATGTGGCAGACAGAGGGGAGCTCATGATGCATAATGGGACATAAACTTTTGCAAAAAGAAACTGCATTTTTCCTTAAAAAGCATTTGGCACAATTTCCAATTGCTTTCTTCAAAAACAGTATCACTAGAAAGGGTAGAAAAGAAGGAATTTTTTTGCAGGTATATTTTGCGTACGTGAAAAGCCATGGAATTCCAAGAGTTAAGAAACAGGACTGCTTTCATGTCTGTCATAACTCCATTTGGATGGGGAGGAAACTGGCCTCTACATATCTTGACAACATAGTAGAGAGTACTGCAATCTACAGAAGTCAAGGGGAAAATATGTGATAATAGAGCAGATGGGGAATGTGTTCCTATGGTGACTAGATACACGATATTTTCTGCTAAGATATACAAATGAAAAGCAGCATGGACTGCAGTAAGGGAAGACCAAACACTAATTCTTCCTAGGTTATAACTATAGTCAGGCTGCTGCTAGTAGTGATAGTCAATATTAAAACCTATGCATCCATTTCTTGTTTAATATGTAGTATGCTATGAAAATATAAATATAAACTAGACAAATATAAACTAGACAAAAGAAAGGGTAGAAATTAAAGCATTTTAATTGTTTTAGTATTTTGCTTTCAAATGCTCCACAAAAAAAAAAATCAGCAATAAAGATCAGAACTGTAGTGCCCTTGGTTACCTACAAAAGCAGATGGAAATATCTGGACTTAGAGATTTCTCATTATGTTACAGGAAGATACATTGTCAAATGGATCATGAGGTTGCAGAGGAAAGGTTTAAGAGGTTAGGAAATACCAGAATTACGGTTGCTTGTGATCTTATTTCTGTCCTTTGTGACATAAATGAGTGACACATTTTTCCTCCCCTTTATGCAAAAAACATCAATGGAAACAAAAAGTTACAACTATGTCAAAAGTTTTCTCTGCATAAACCTCATTAAGTTGTATCTTCCATGGAAGCATCTATTCTGACATTGGCAACATCTAGAAAGCATTTGGATGAAAGCATGCTGCTTTTTCAAAAGACCCTCAGATACAAGGTGGTGTCCCTGCTCCTCAGGCTTTATTTCAGAAGAGAGACGTTCCTTCTTCTGTCCTGGGCAGGATGTCTGTTTCTGGCTTTGGCATGCACATGCAAAACTAGTTGCACAGAAATTGGTCAGTTAGTGCTCAAGGCTCTCTGAAAAACTGAGTTGCTTTTTCATGCATATCACATGACTAGTCTTGGCATTGTCTTAATGGCATTAGTAATGTTTTGATATATGATATGTGGCAATATACTTCCTATATAGTAGAAATAATAATGATGATATAATAAAGTGGGGAAAGATCTGTTTGGCAAGTGAAGCTAACTAAAATAATCTTACAATCACTATAACCTCCGCAGGGTTATAGTGGAAACAAGAATAAAATTAAAATACACACACAGTGATATTTTCCTGGATGAGTCACTGAGAATGTGTGGGAATAGTAAGGGACTAGGATTATTGGGGGATATCCATTTTGCCATGAGTCTGAGACAGCTCACCTAATGCAAATGAAAGGCATGTTTGCCTCTGTGATGGTCTGTTACTGGCTTGGTTTGCAAAAAGAATGGTAAATTACACTGAAGAATGCTAAATGTATAGGTTTGTGATTTTAATGGTACATGAGGGAAAGAAAGGGTAAAAAAAAGCCCCTTATTGTTTTGCTTTTGGTGAGGTAAATATAGACACAGTACACTCTTAGATGTAGTACACTCTTAAATTCTTCTCCTCAGAAATGCAAATTTTTTTATCTAGTTGACAAATAAGGTTCCAATTATCAAGTCAGATTGAAAAAAAATGTCACATTTTCTCTTCCACAGCCCATTATGCTTGCATTTCTCTAAACCTGCCTCAGCTGCACTTGCTGGATAGTAGTAAAGGAGCTTGTCTGTAATTACAAAGGTGTTAATTTCAGCATTGCGTGTACTTTTTCTTTTTACTAGATTGGCATGAACATTTCACACTCTAGTGTGTGTTGTAATTGGAACAAACTGCAACACCTACTGCTAAGAACTGAGTTCTTTGTAGCCATTGCTTGTCCCTTCCATTTAAAATTCCCTAGCCACACTTTTGCCTCCCAAGCTGCCTTTGAAGGCAGATTTATGTGTTTTAAGTACAATTCAAGCATATTGCAGGCACAGCAGGAGATTGTAAACAATCAGAAACTGAACTGGGGGAGTCCTCAGAATCTCAGTGTGGTAGAACTTGAAAGACACCTGCAGCATAACTGTTTACATGTATGTTATGGATGATTCAGCATTGCTAGTAAATGTTATTGAGGAACATCAGGTAAAACACAGAGAGCAGTGTAACCAGCTTATATGGATGGTCTCTGTGTACATGAGTCACCATTGTTGAACACAGGGTTTGACCAGTTTCCAGAAGATTCATTCACTTCTTTATCATCATCTTTATTTTATATGGCTCGTTTCACAAAAGGATATCTCAAGGCAACATGGGAAAACAAACTCTGATTTGATTTAAAATTCAGTGATCACATATCATGTAGGTCTCCCATTCACTAATTCAATATTAAAAACCTGTTAGAAAAATTCCGGATATGTGTAGAATATGACACATCTCTCTTGGTCTGTCAGGTTCAAAGTTATGCACAGCATGTAACCAGAGATAGAAAAACTATCTTTTCTCAGCTTTTTCTGTGCAAAAAGACTATTTTGTCCTTTTGCATATATCTGGGATCGTGCTCCTACTGGAAGAGGAAACACTGATGCAAATTCTGGATATGTCCTCAGTGTTAAGTGTTGACTAAACAACTGTGGACTTTGAACAGCAATAGCCTCAGCAGCAAGCAGAACTATTTTACCTTTCAGAAATTTTCTTGGGCAATAACACTGCCTAAAGACAAGGATCACTCTTAGCAGGTAACAGTAGTTCTGTAATATGCCCTAACAGGGGTGTATTTACTCTTGAGTTTGCTTCTAACTCATTGCATCTTTGGCACAATTCTGCACCAGGGGTATGTCATTCTTTTTACACTGTAGGCATGATTTTCCCTTTCTCCTGAAAGAAGGAAGTCTGGATGTCTTGGGCTAGGTAAAGGAGCTGAAATCAAGCCTCCTGCTTCCTTGGAAAGTGCTTTAATTGCTAACTAGCAGTAACTAATCATGCAAACAGTGAAGGGTTACTTTTTTTTGAAAATCACTTTATTTAGTGAAAGTGGCTCTGGTGCTCTGCTTTGTGCTAAACTTGCTGCTGCTGACAAAGTGTTTTGGGATTCCTCTGCCAGCGTGTAAGACACTAGGCCTCTCAGGGGACTTCCAGATATCCTAAACTGTTTTAGAGATAGGCTCAATTTGACTAAGGTTATGATCCATGTAGACATGAATAATAGCAAAACGTTGGATGTTTAATAATTAAGGATGGTCGTTTTGGATATAGAAACCCAATCTCTGCCTAAATTTCATGCTAGACCCAAATGCTTTTCATGACTCGTAAAGTCAGTGTTTGGCAAATGACTATAACCACTATTTATTTATAGGGAAATGCTGCCAAAGAAAGTCTGGGTTTCACTGGAATAGAAAAGGGTCCTTAATTCAGAACTTCAGGCAGCTGATAAAGTCAGGGGTAAAGTTTTTAATAAGAAGGTTTCACCCAAGGCAATGTTTCTATCTAAACGCTCTGGCTTTCTTCAACTGTCCATCAGTCTGATCGATAGGCCCTTCAGGCTTAACCTAGCCTCATTTTGTAGAATATGACCCTGACTTTGTCTTTTCCAAATACATGAGCAGCTGCAGTCTTCCTATCTAGAAACTCTGAGTTAGGGAACAGAATCACTTAAACATGACTCCTCTACAGCTGGGTAAATCTGAAGAGATGAGCCCTTAAATCTCATACGTCCTGAGGAAACAGAAAGTGTTAAAATCAGCCTGACTTTTTTATTATTATTATTGTCTTAACAATCATACAAGAAATGAGACAGACGGGTGATACTGCTCCTGGAGGCTTCTAAAAGTCAAACTGTGAAACATGACATTTAAGTTTTTAAACAGGATTTTGCGGAACTGAAATTGTTCTGTTCATCCTTCCAAATGCCTAGTTGCATCCTCTGAAATCCTTCTGGAAAGTCTGTAGAGAAGATCAAGAAATGTTGGCTATACCTGAAACCCTTCGAAAGCGTTGTACTATTCCACAAAACAGGACATGTTTATCTGGGGCTGTGAACCTCAGGAAGGACATTGTAAGTGGTTGAAATTTTATAGTTTCCACAGAAGAAGAAAAACATAATTTTTCAGTCTGTCTGTATCTCAGAACTGAGACATGTAGAAGATGTGAGAGCATGGTACTAGTTTCTAAAAAATAAAAAAATAAATGAAAGGAAAATACATTAAATTAAAATATAAATTTAAAGAAAACAAAAACATCTAACAGGAAACAATTTACTTGCCCTGCAAGTAAGACTTAAAAATAGTTTTATATTTCAAGGATGTTAGCAAAAATTCGTGAATTTTCTTCAAAACCTCTGACCTCATTTTAACACTTTGGTCCCCAGCAGAATCACTTACAATGTTGACATTTTCTCCTTTATCGAGTGTAATTATAAAAAGTTACTGCTGACTTAACTGTTATTTTTCTTCAGAGGCTGAAGTCCTGTGTGTCTTAATGGCAGAAAGATTTCTCTCTTGCTCCCCCGTTTTGGCGCTTCAGAAACAGCTTTGACACCAGTATTTACACTGAATGGCAAAGGTTGTGTGCCTTGCAACTGGAAGTTGCTTTATGGTTATTCATAAAAGACCTATACGACTGATGTACGTGACAAATATGGTCATAAGCAATAATTGACAGCATTTTAGTGTTGATATATGGTTACTGGTTTAAATTTGTTTTAATTTTTCCTCATGATTAAAATTAGATTATGCCAAGCTCACATTCACATTTAAGATAAAAAGAACCAACAAGAAAAGGGTTTTGTTTTTCGTCCTTAAACCCCCTTAAACCTCATAGGTTAAGTCATGGAAACCTATAAAGTTCCTTTAGTGAAAACATACATACATTGCATGTTGCTGGATTTGTTGAGGTCATTTGATATGATCTATGTTCTGCAATGTGTGACTAGATCTCATACAGAGCTTTGAAACAGTAGGCTAGAATGAACATTTTAAACATTTTAAATGAACACTTTAAAACAAATTAGGCTCCAGAAGCATATATATACAGCACTCTTTGCCATTCCAGTTGATATAAAGAATGGATATATGAGAAAAAGTTAGTCAAGTACTCTGTTCAGTAAGCTGACCATTTATTCCACCTTTATTTTTTACCATTGTGTGGAATTTTGTCATAAAAACACAGGGAAACTCTAGTTTGCAATATATGTGAGCTAATTAAAGGTAAGTAATAGACAAAATTAGGAAGAATATTTAGTTACATGGAATTGAAAAATAGGGTGAATGTGAATGCTGTTTGGTATTATATTACCCTCATCGTTTAAAAAACACCTGGATGGGTTCAAGAAGTAAAGTAAGGCTGACCAAAATATGAATTAATGAATAACACATTTCTGTGATAGAATGTTTTTGACTACTATATAGACCTATAAATAAAACATGCTATGTGCATAGTTGGCACCCACCAATTGGCTAATGTTAATGTAAGTAGACACAGATTTCTAGAGTCTTTTTATATAAAATGTGGCTAGTTTCTGCTTTCTGTGCTATGTTAATGAATGCCAGGGAGACTATCGGCTGCATTTTAACTTTTTGTTTACTTCATCAGACTCATGCTGAGAGAGTAGAAAGTGGCATTCCCATAGCATAGGGTTTGCCATATGTACTTAAAAAGTCCATACTTACACAATTAATCACATTTTAAAAATTATTTGCTTTCCCACACTTAACACAATAGGCCTTTGTTATATTTAGTGCACAAAAGAAATGCACTAGCTGCTAAAATACTACAATCGCATAGCACTGGCTACAATAAATTGCTAATTTTTAATATGTCTGGACTTCTACAGGCTCCTGATTATCTACGATGGTGGAGGATAATTTCCCACTGGAAGACAAGAGCAAGGAATTTAGCAGTTATTTTTGTGGAGAAGTAAATATATTAGAAAGCTCAGCTGAGAGGTTATAGAGAAGGAAACTAGTCACAGGCAGTGGAGAGAACAGAATAAGCCCAAATGTTTCCGTATCAGCAGCAAAGAAAAACTCCACCAGAAAACCAATGGCAAAAAATGACAAAGAGCAAGTAGATTGAATTAAGGTGTACAACAGGTTATGTATGACAATAAATAAATGGTATAGGTAACTCAAATTCTCTTTCTTTTGGACAGCAGTTAATTCATCAACTTAGGAGTGAATATAGGATAGAGAAACTGAAAGGATTTCTGAGCTTAGCTTCCAATAGCAGAAGACAAGGACAAGTCTAGGCTGAATTCTTTCCATCTTGGTGAGAAAAAGAATCATCCATACCTCTCTTCTTGAAAAGGCAGAGAAGGAGACCATAGCACCATTTCAAGTGTAAGCAAAGTGGCATAGAGAGAACAAGTAGCATGGTGGAAGCAGTAGCTGACAGTGCCATATTTTTCACCTGGCTGCCTTTGCTTAGAATAGCAATAAGCACAAAGGATATTCTTAGCAAAGCACCATCTCTCTGTTTAGCCAAGCCTAGGGAAAGATTGCATTTGAATAAATTGGATTAAAAAGAGTGGTAGGCTACTGAGAAACTCTAAGTGAAGTGTTACCAATAATCACAAGAAAGAACTTTATGAACCCTCAGGAAAAAAAAATCCAAGTATAGATGGCAACATGGAAATATTTTATTTGTATTTCAGACAAAATATGATTGTCCTTTTAGATAAAATATGGGACCTCTATTGGAGTATACTGCTTTTAATATTGTCCTGGAGCTCATACTTTAGAAGTGATGCAGGAGGAAAGGCACAACATTCTGCAGCAGCTGCAGTTCCAGCTGATGCTGGAACTTACTTTCACCTTGTCTGCAAGAGCCAAAACGAGCACAGTTTATTAAGTGATCAGTGCAGATAGTAAAAATAAATGTAAAAATAAAATGTTAAAGTTCTAAAATATTTTAATTAGATTAGGTGTGTGCATGGCCAAATGAACTACTGAGCTGTCAGCTTTAGACTGGCTATGGTATCGATTGCTCCTATTTGGAAAAATGCAAGAGAAATTTGGAAAAACACAGGAGGATATCACTGATTACTCAAGTATGTTCCTGTATCACCTTATATTTTTAGTCACAAACTGTGACAACAATGGTCCCTGTGATGAATCCTAGATCTTCAAATTAAAAGGAATAATATAACTTTCAGGCTAACACATAAACTGTATCCATGAGTGAAATCTTAGGCTTGTTCTACTGCTAAATAAATGTATGAAAAGCCAGTCAGATAACACTGCAAAAAGCCAATTTTATAATGTCCAGAAAAAAATATTAATATCTATTAATAACAATAAATGACCTTCCACATTAGATGAGAAGGAGGGAGAATTTGAGTTTAGCTGCTGAGAAAAGAAGAAACAGTGAGGTAGTAGAAGGCAGAGGAGACTACACTGACCATCAAGAAATACTGAATCAGACTGAATATAAACTCCTAAGCCATCTTAACAGAGATGCTGTTTTCTTCCTTCTCAAAGCAGCAAGAAATCTACTGCACGTATGTGGAATCCTGTATAAGCAAATGTGGTCAAAATTTGAGTTTTGGCTGGGTTTTCCACTCTTTATAAGTGAGAGGTAAGACTGAACTCTTTTCTTTGAAAGGTTTGCATGAATTTACTATGAAAGCACACTCCACAGAGTTATGTGAACTTTGGGATCCATTGCAGCTCTGTTCACAGTGACCCTCTCCATTATTTTATGGAACATATGGACCTGGCTGTCAATTTTAATAGGGAAGACAACTTTGTTTAACACAGAAAAGTATCTTTACTAGCCAAACCTATAGCTGTGAGCATTCTGTAAAAGTCTAAGGTAGGGACATTTGTGGAAATGCATTTGAATTGAGTTCAAATCCTGGAAAGTGTTGAATGTCAACCAAATTTTTAGATTTATAAACTATATATGTTCTCATGGATTATAAGATTTCCTGATACCATGGAACAATGGAGTTATACCATAACACAAATGGATTTGGCTATTACCTATGGAGAGAGGGCTTTTTTCGTTTTATTTTACTGATTGAAGGATGGGATTAGGAGGCAGGATTTAGTGAATTCTATTTTCAGCTCTGCTGCTCATTTATTGTGTGACTGCACAAGCCACAACCACATCACCAAGTCTCAGCTTTCTCTGGCTGCATGCACTGTAGACTTATAGTAGTACTCTGAAAAGCCTGTGCTGCAGGTATAGCCCAGCAATCAAGGGAGCAAATTCAGGTTCTGCAGCCAAGCTGGTGACTGCTCATTCTCCATCCAGTATTCCGCGGTCATCAGGGGAAATATTGCTCTTAGAGTCACAAGGAGCTTCTGTAGCTGCAGGTCCCAAGCGGCTCATGGAGTTTATTTT